>NC_134701.1:133302021-133916021 GCF_043290135.1 Rhipicephalus microplus
GGCGCCTTAGACCACTCGGCCATTCTGATACGATATATCAGCCCCAGCAAAAGATGACACTGACTTTATGCTCGTGGTAAAGTAAAAAAAGAGTTTGTCTGAAGTGGGATTTGAACCCACGCCCACACACCTGGACCAGAAGCCTCGTTCAACCCGTATCACTGAGCAAGGTTTCCCTTGAGTCTGGCGCCTTAGACCACTCGGCCATTCGGACACAACATATCAGCCCAGAAAAAGGAGACACTGACATTGTTCTGGTAGTAAAGTGAAAAAACGTTTGTCAGAAGTGGGATTCGAACTCACGCCCACATACGTGGACATGAAGCCTCGTTCAACCCGTATCACTGAGCAAGGTTTCCCTTAGGTCTGGCGCCTTCGACCACTTGGCCATGCTGACACGATATACCAGCCCCAGCAAAAAAAACACTGACTTTATGCTGGTAGTAAAGTAGAAAAAGTTTGTCAGAAGTGGGATTCGAAACCACGCACACATACGTGGACCAGAAGCCTCGTTACACTCGTATCACAGGGCAAGGTTTCTCTTAAGCCTGGCGCCTTCGACCACTCGGCCATTCTGGCACAATATTTCAGCCCAGCAAAAGGAGACACTAACTTTGTTCTGGTAGTAAAGTAAAAAAAAGTTTGTCAGAATAGGATTCGAACCCACGCCCACATACGTAGACCAGAAGCCTCGATCAACCCGTATCACTGCGCAAGGTTTCCCTTAACTCTGGCGCCTGGGACCACTCGGCCATTCTAACACGATATTTCAGCCCAGCAAAAGAAGACACTGACTTTCTTCTGGTAGTAGATAGAAAAATTTTGTCAGAAGTGGGATTCGATCGCACGCCCACATACGTGGACCCGAAGCCTCGTTCAACCCGTATCACTGCGCAAGGTTTACCTTGAGTCTGGCGCCTTAGACCACTCGGCCATTCTGATACGATATGTCAGCCTCAGCAAAAGAAGACGCTGACTCTGTGCTGGTAGTAAAGTAAAAAGAATTGACGGAAGTGAGATTCGAACCCACGCACACATACGTGGACCGGAAACCTCGTTCAACTCGCATCACCGAGCAAGGTTTCCCTTCAGTCTGGCGCCTTAGACCACTCGGCCATTCTGATACAATATATCAGCCCCAACGAAAGGAGACACTGACTTTGTTCTGTTAGTGAAGTAAAAAAAAGTTTGTCAGAAGTGGGATTCGAACCCACGCCCATATACGTGGACCAGAAGCCTCGTTCAACCCGTATCACTGGGCAAGGTTTGCCTTCAGTCTGGCGCCTTAGACCACTTGGCCATTCTGACACGATATACCAACCCCAGCAAAAGAAGACACTGACTTCGTGCTCGTATTAAAGTAAAAAAAGTTTGTCAGAAGTGGGATTCGAACCCACGCACACTTACGTGGACCAGAAGCCTCGTTACACTCGTATCACTGGGCACGGTTTCCCTTATGTCTGGCGCCTTTGACCACTCGGCCATTCTCATATGATATGTAAGCCTCAGCAAAAGAAGACGCTGACTCTGTGCTGGTAGTAAATTAAAAAAAATTGACAGAAGTGAGATTTGAACCCACGCACACATACGTGGACCAGAAGCCTCGTTACACTCGTATCACCGGGCAAGGTTTCCCTTAAGTCTGGCGCCTTCGACCACTCGGCCATGCTGACACAATATATCAGCCCCAGCAAAAAAAAACACTGACTTTATGCTGGTAGTAAAGTAAAAAAAAGTTTGTGAGAATAGGATTCTAACCCACGCCCACATACGTTGACCAGAAGTCTCGTTCAAACCGTATCACTGGGCAAGGTTTCCCTTGAGTCTGGAGCCTTAGACCACTCGGCCATTCTGACACGATTTTCAGCCCCAGCAAAAGGAGACACTGACTTTGTGCTGGTAGTAAAGTAAAAAAAATGCCGGAAGTGAGATTCGAACCCACGCACACATACGTGGACCAGAAGCCTCGTTAAACTCGCATCACCGCGCAAGGTTTCCCTTCAGTCTGGCGCCTTAGACCACTCGGCCATTCTGATACGATATTTCAGCCCCAGCAAAAGGAGACACTGACTTTGTTCTGTTAGTGAAGTAAAAAAAAGTTTGTCAGAAGTGGGATTCGAACCCACGCCCACATACGTAGACCAGAAGCCTCGTTCAACCCGTATCACTGGGCAAGGTTTCCCTTGAGCCTGGCGCCTTAGACCACTCGGCCATTCTGCCACAATATTTCAGCCCAGCAAAAGGAGACACTGACTTTGTGCTGGTAGCAAATGAAAAAAAGAGTTTGTCAGAAGTGGGTTTCGAACCCACGCCCACATACGTGGACCAGAAGCCTCGTTCAACCCGTACCACTGCGCAAGGTTTCCCTTAAGTCTGGCGCCTTAGACCACTCGGCCATTCTGATACGATATGTCAGCCCCAGAAAAAGAAGACGCTGACTCTGTGCTGGTAGTAAAGTAAAAAAAGAGTTTGTCTGAAGTGGGATTTGAACCCACGCTCACACAACTAGACCAGAAGCCTCGTTCAGCCCGTATCACTGAGCAAGGTTTCCCTTAAGTTTGGCGCCTTCGACCACTCGGCCATGCTGACACGATATATCAGCCCCAGCAAAAGAAGACACTGACTTTGTTCTGGTAGTAAAGTAAAAAAGTTTGTCAGAAGTGGGATTCACACCCACGCACACATACGTTGACCAGAAGCCTCGTTCAACCCGTATCACTGGGCAAGGTTTCCCTTGATTCTGGCGCCTTAGACCACTTGGCCATTCTGCCACGATATACCAGCCCCAGCAAAAGAAGACACTGACCTCGTGCTGGTATTAAAGTAAAAAAAGTTTGTTAGAAGTGGGATTCGAACCCACGCACACATACGTGGACCAGAAGCCTCGTTCAACTCGTATCACTGGGCAAGGTTTCCCTTGAGTCTTGCGCCTTAGACCAGTCGGCCACTGGGACACGACATATCAAACCAGCAAAAGGAGACACTGACATTGTTCTGTTAGTAAAGTAAAAAAAAGTTTGTCAGAAGTGGGATTCAAACCCACGTCGACATACTTGGACCAAAGGCCTCGTTTAACCCGTATCACCGGGCAATGTTTCCCTTAAGTCTGGTGCCTTAGACAACTCGGCCGTTCTGACACGATATATAAGCTGCAGCAAAAGAAGACACTGACTTTGTTCTGGTAGTAAAGTAAAAAAAGTTTGTCAGAAGTTGGATTCGCACCCACGCACACATACGTGCACCGAAAGCCTCGTTCAACTCGTGTGACTGGGCACGGTTTCCGTTGAGACTAGCGCCTTCGACCACTCGGACATTCTGACACATTGTTTTAGTCCTAACCAAAGGAGACACTGGCTTTCTTCTTGTAGTAAAATAAAAAAAGTTTGTCAGATGTAGGATTCAATCCCACGCCCTCATACGTAGACCAGAAGCCTCGTTCACCCCGTATCACTGCGCAAGGTTTACCTTGAGTCTGGCGCCTTAGACCACTCGGCCATTCTGAAACGATATGTCAGCCTCAACAAAAGTAGACGCTGAATCTGTGCTGGTAGTAAAGTAAAAAAATTGACGGATGCAAGATTCGAACCCACGCACACATACGTGGACCAGAAGCCTCGTTCAACTCGCATCACCGAGAAGGTTTCCCTTCAGTATGGCGCCTTAGACCACTCGGCCATTCTGATACGATATATCAGCCCCAGCGAAAGGAGACACTGACTTTGTTCTGTTAGTGAAGTAAAAAAAATTTTGTCAGAAGTGGGATTCGAACCCACGCCCACATACGTGGACCAGAAGCCTCGTTCAACCCGTATGACTGGGCAAGGTTTTCCTTGAGTCTGGCGCCTTAGACCACTTGGCCATTCTGACACGATATACCAGCCCCAGCAAAAGAAGACGCTGACTCTGTGCTGGTAGTAAAGTAAAAAGAATTGACGGAAGTGAGATTCAAACCCACGCACACATACGTGGACCAGAAACCTCGTTCAACTCGCATCACCGAGCAAGGTTTCCCTTAAGTCTGGCGCCTTCGACCACTCGGCCATTCTGACACAATATTTCAGCCCTGCAAAAGGAGACACTGACTTTGTTCTGGTAGTAAAGTAAAAAAAAGTTTGTCAGAATAGGATTCGAACCCAGGCCCACCTACGTGGACCAGAAGCCTCGTTCAACACGTATCACTGGGCAAAGCTTCCCTTGAGTCTGGAGCCTTAGACCACTCGGCCATTCTGACACGAAATTTCAGCCCAAGCAAAAGGAGACACTGACTTTGTGCTGGTAGTAAAGTAAAAAAAAAAGCTTCTGAGAAGTGGGATTTCAACCCACGCCCACATACGTAGACCAGAAGCCTCGTTCAACCCGTATCATTGGGCAATGTTTCCCTTAAGTCTGGCGCCTTCCACCACTCGGCCATGCTGACACAATATATCAGCCCCAGCAAAAAAAACACTGACTTTATGCTGGTAGTAAAGTAAAAAAAAGATTGTCAGAAGTGGGATTCGAAACCACGTCGACATACGTGGACCAAAGGCCTCGTTTAACCCGTATCACCGGGCAATGTTTCCGTAAGTCTGGTGCCTTAGACAACTCGACCGTTCTGACACGATACATTAGCTGCAGCAAAAGAAGACACTGACTTTGTTCTGGTAGTAAAGTAAAAAAAGTTTGTCAGAAGTGGGATTCGCACCCACGCACACATACGTGAACCAGAAGCCTCGTTCAACTCGTATGAGTGGGCACGGTTTCCCTTGAGTCTAGCGCCTTCGACCACTCGGCCATTCTGACACAATATTTAAGCCCAGCAAAAAGAGACACTGACTTTGTGCTGGTAGCAAATAAAAAAGAGAGTTTGTCAGAAGTGGGATTCGAACCCACGCCCACATACGTGGACCAGAAGCCTCATTCAACCCGTATCACTGGGCAAGGTTTCCCTTAAGTCTGGCGCCTTGGACCACTCGGCCATTCTGACACGATATTTCAGTCCTTACCAAAGGAGAAACTGGCTTTGTTCTTGTACTAAAATAAAAAAAAGTTTGTCAGAAGTAGGATTCAAACCCACGCTCACATACGTGGACCAGAAGCCACGTTCAACCCGTACCACTGCGCAAGGTTTCCCTTAAGTCTGGCGCCTTAGACCACTCGGCCATTCTGATACGATATGTAAGCCTAAGCAAAAGAAGACGCTGACTCTGTGCTGGTAGTAAATTAAAAAAAATTGACAGAAGTGAGATTCGAACCCACGCACACATACATGGAACAGAAGCCTCGTTCAACTCGCATCACCGGGCAAGGTTTCTCTTAAGTCTGGCGCCTTCGACCACTCGGCCATGCTGGAACAATATATCAGCCCCAGCAAAAAAAACACTGACTTTATGCTGGTAGTAAAGTAAAAAAAAGATTGTCAGAAGTGTGATTCGAACCTACGTCCACAAACGTGGACCATAGGCCTCGTTTAACCCGTATCACCGGGCAATGTTTCCCTTAAGTCTGGTGCCTTAGACAACTCGGCCGTTCTGACACGATATATAAGCTCCAGCAAAAGAAGACACTGACTTTGTTCTGGTAGTAAAGTAAAAAAACTTTGTCAGAAGTGGGATTCGCACCCACGCACACATACGTTGACCTAAAGCCTCGTTCAACTCGTATGACTGGGCACGGTTTTCCTTGAGACTAGCGCCTTCGACCACTCGGACATTCTGACACATTGTTTTAGTCCTAACCAAAAGAGACACTGGCTTTGTTCTTGTAGAAAAATAAAAAATTTTGTCAGAAGTAGGATTAAAACCCACGCCCTCATACGTAGACCAGAAGCCTCGTTCACCCCGTATCACTGCGCAACGTTTACCTAGAGTCTGGCGCCTTAGACCACTCGGCCATTCTGATACGACTTGTCAGCCTCAGCAAAATTAGACGCTGACTCTGTGCTGGTAGTAATATAAAAAAAGTTTGTCAGAAGTAGGATTAAAACCCACGCCCTCATACGTAGACCAGAAGCCTCGTTCACCCCGTATCACTGCTCAACGTTTACCTAGAGTCTGGCGCCTTAGACCACTCGGCCATTCTGATACGACATGTCAGCTTCAGCAAAATTAGACGCTGACTCTCTGCTGGTAGTAAAAAAATTGACGGAAGTGAGATTCGAACCCACGCACACATACGTGAACCAGAAGCCTCGTTACACTCGTATCACTGGGCAACGTTTCCCTTAAGTCTGGCGCCTTCGACCACTCGGCCATTCTGACACAATATTTCAGCCCTGCAAAAGGAGACACCGACTTTGTTCTGGTAGTAAAGTAAAAAAAAGTTTGTCAGAATAGGATTCGAACCCAGGCCCACATACGTGGACCAGAAGCCTCGTTCAACCCGTATCACTGGGCAAGGCTAACCTTGAGTCTGGAGCCTTAGACCACTCGGCCATTCTGACACGAAATTTCAGCCCCAGCAAAAGGAGACACTGATTTTGTGCTGGTAGTAAAGTAAAAAAAAGAGCTTCTCAGAAGTGGGATTTCAACCCACGCCCACATACGTAGACCAGAAGCCTCGTTCAACCCGTATCACTGGGCAATGTTTCCCTTAAGTCTGGCGCCTTGGACCACTCGGCCATTTTGGCACGATATTTCAGCCCAGCGAAAGGAGACATTGACTTTCTTCTGGTAGTAAAGTAAAAAAGTTGTCAGAAGTGGGATTCGAACCCACGCACACACACCTGGACCAGGAGCCTCGTTTAACCCGTATCACTGAGCAAGGTTTCCCTTAAGTCTGGCGCCTTCCACCACTCGGCCATGCTGACACAATATATCAGCCCCAGCAAAAAAAAACACTGACTTTATGCTGGTAGTAAAGTAAAAAAAAGATTGTCAGAAGTGGGATTGGAACCCACGTCGACACACGGGGACCAAAGGCCTCGTTTAACCCGTATCACCGGGCAATGTTTGCCTAAGTCTGGCGCCTTAGACCACTCGGCCATTCTGACACGATATGTCAGCCTCAGCAAAAGAAGACGCTGACTCTGTGCTGGTAGTAAATAAAAACAAAATTGACGGAAGTGAGATTCGAACCCACGCACACATACGTGGAACAGAAGCCTCGTTCAACTCGCATCACCGGGCAAGGTATCCCTTCAGTCTGGCGCCTTAGACCACACAGCCATTCTGATACGATATGTCAGCCCCAGCAAAAGGAGACACTGACTTTGTTCTGTTTGTGAAGTAAAAAAAGTTTGTCAGAAGAGGGATTCGAACCCACGCCCACATACGTGGACAAGAAGCCTCGTTCAACTCGTATGACTGGGCAAGGTTTCACTTGAGTCTAGCACCTTCGACCACTCGGCCATTCTGACACAATATTTCAGTTCAGCAAAAGGAGACACTGACTTTGTGCTGGTAGTAAATTAAAAAAAATTGTCTGAAGTGAGATTTGATCCCACGCCCACATACGTGGACGAGAAGCCTCGTTCAACTCGTATCACTGGACAAGGTTTCCCTTGAGTCTGGCGCCTTAAACCAGGCGGCCATTCTGACACGATATGTCAGCCTCAGCAAAAGAAGACGCTGACTCTGTGCTGGTAGTAAAGTAAAAAAAGTTTGTCAGAAGTGGGATTCGAACCCACGCCCACATACGTGGACCAGAAGCCTCGTTCAACCCGTATCACTGGGCAAGGTTTCCCTTGAGTCTGGCGCCTTAGACCACTTGGCCATTCTGACACGATATACCAGCCCCAGCAAAAGAAGACACTGTCTTCGTGCTGGTATTAAAGTAAAAAAAGTTTGTCAGAAGTGGGATTCGAACCCACACACACATACGTGGAACAGAAGCCTCGTTACACTCGTATCACTGGGCACGGTGTCCCTTAAATCTGGCGCCTTTGACTACTCGGCCATTCTGACACAATATTTCAGCCCAGCAAAAGGGGACACTGACTTTGTTCTGGTAGTAAAATAAAAAAAGTTTGTTAGAATAGGATTCGAACCCACGCCCACATACGTGGACCAGAAGCCTCGTTCAACCCGTATCACTGGGCAAGGTTTCCCTTGAGTCTGGAGCCTTAGACCACTCGGCCATTGTGACACGATATTTCAGCCCCAGCAAAAGGAGACACTGACTTTGTGCTGGTAGTAAAGTAAAAAAAATGCCGAAAGTGAGATTCGAACCCACGCACACATACGTGGACAAGAAGCCTCGTTAAACTCGCATCACCGCGCAAGGTTTCCCTTCAGTCTGGCGCCTAAGACCACTCGGCCATTCTGATACGATACATCAGCCCCAGCAAAAGGAGACACTGACTTTGTTCTGTTAGTGAAGTAAAAAAAAGTTTGTCAGAAGTGGGATTCGAACCCACGCCCACATACGCGGACCAGAAGCCTCGTTCAACCCGTATCACTGGGCAAGGTTTCCCTTGAGTCTGGCGCCTTAGACCACTCGGCCATTCTGACCCGATATATCAGCCCCAGCAAAAGAAGAGACTGACTTCGTGCTGGTAGTAAAGTAAAAAAAAAGATTGTCAGAAGTGGGATTCCAACCCACGTCGACATACTTGGACCGAAGGCCTCGTTTAAACCGTATCACCGGGCAATGTTTCCCTTAAGTCTGGTGCCTTAGACAACTCGGCCGTTCTGACACGATATATAAACTGCAGCAAAAGAAGACACTGACTTTGTTCTGGTAGTAAAGTAAAAAAGTTTGTCAGAAGTGGGATTCGCACCCACGCACACATACGTGGACCAGAAGCCTCGTTCAACTAGTATGACTGGGCACAGTTTCCCTTGAGTCTAGCACCTTCGACCACTCGGCCATTCTGACACAATATTTCAGCCCAGCAAAAGGAGACACTGACTTTGTGCTGGTAATAAATAAAAAAAAGAGTTTGTCAGAAGTGGGATTCGAACCCACGTCGACCAAAGGCCTCGTTTAACCCGTATCACCGGGCAATATTTTCTTTAAGTCTGGTGCCTCAGACAACTCGGCCGTTCTGACACGATTTGCAAGCTCCAACAAAAGAAGACACTGACTTTGTTCTGGTAGTAAAGTAAAAAAAGTTTGTCAGAAGTGGGATTCGCACCCACGCACACATACGTTGGCCAGAAGCCTTGTTCAACTCGTATGACTGGGCACGGTTTTCCTTGAGACTAGCGCCTTCGACCACTCGGACATTCTGACACATTGTTTTAGTCCTAACCAAAAGAGACACTGGCTTTGTTCTTGTAGAAAAATAAAAAATTTTGTCAGAAGTAGGATTAAAACCCACGCCCTCATACGTAGACCAGAAGCCTCGTTCACCCCGTATCACTGCGCAACGTTTACCTAGAGTCTGGCGCCTTAGACCACTCGGCCATTCTGATACGACATGTCAGCTTCAGCAAAATTAGACGCTGACTCTCTGCTGGTAGTAAAAAAATTGACGGAAGTGAGATTTGAACCCACGCACACATACGTGAACCAGAAGCCTCGTTACACTCGTATCACTGGGCAACGTTTCCCTTAAGTCTGGCGCCTTCGACCACTCGGCCATTCTGACACAATATTTCAGCCCTGCAAAAGGAGACACTGACTTTGTTCTGGTAGTAAAGTAAAAAAAAGTTTGTCAGAATAGGATTCGAACCCAGGCCCACATACGTGGACCAGAAGCCTCGTTCAACCCGTATCACTGGGCAAGGCTAACCTTGAGTCTGGAGCCTTAGACCACTCGGCCATTCTGACACGAAATTTCAGCCTCAGCAAAAGGAGACACTGATTTTGTGCTGGTAGTAAAGTAAAAAAAAGAGCTTCTCAGAAGTGGGATTTCAACCCACGCCCACATACGTAGACCAGAAGCCTCGTTCAACCCGTATCACTGGGCAATGTTTCCCTTAAGTCTGGCGCCTTGGACCACTCGGCCATTCTGGCACGATATTTCAGCCCAGCGAAAGGAGACATTGACTTTCTTCGGGTAGTAAAGTAAAAAAGTTGTCAGAAGTGGGATTCGAACCCACGCACACACACCTGGACCAGGAGCCTCGTTTAACCCGTATCACTGAGCAAGGTTTCCCTTAAGTCTGGCGCCTTCCACCACTCGGCCATGCTGACACAATATATCAGCCCCAGCAAAAAAAACACTGACTTTATGCTGGTAGTAAAGTAAAAAAAAGATTGTCAGAAGTGGGATTGGAACCCACGTCGACACACGGGGACCAAAGGCCTCGTTTAACCCGTATCACCGGGCAATGTTTGCCTAAGTCTGGAGCCTTAGACCACTCGGCCATTCTGACACGATATGTCAGCCTCAGCAAAAGAAGACGCTGACTCTGTGCTGGTAGTAAATAAAAACAAAATTCACGGAAGTGAGATTCGAACCCACGCACACATACGTGGAACAGAAGCCTCGTTCAACTCGCATCACCGGCAAGGTATCCCTTCAGTCTGGCGCCTTAGACCACACAGCCATTCTGATACGATATGTCAGCCCCAGCAAAAGGAGACACTGACTTTGTTCTGTTAGTGAAGTAAAAAAAGTTTGTCAGAAGAGGGATTCGAACCCACGCCCACATACGTGGACCAGAAGCCTCGTTCAACTCGTATGACTGGGCAAGGTTTCACTTGAGTCTAGCACCTTCGACCACTCGGCCATTCTGACACAATATTTCAGTTCAGCAAAAGGAGACACTGACTTTGTGCTGGTAGTAAATTAAAAAAAATTGTCTGAAGTGAGATTTGATCCCACGCCCACATACGTGGACGAGAAGCCTCGTTCAACTCGTATCACTGGGCAAGGTTTCCCTTGAGTCTGGCGCCTTAAATCAGGCGGCCATTCTGACACGATATGTCAGCCTCAGCAAAAGAAGACGCTGACTCTGTGCTGGTAGTAAAGTAAAAAAAGTTTGTCAGAAATGGGATTCGAACCCACGCCCACATACGTGGACCAGAAGCCTCGTTCAACCCGTATCACTGGGCAAGGTTTCCCTTGAGTCTGGCGCCTTAGACCACTTGGCCATTCTGACACGATATACCAGCCCCAGCAAAAGAAGACACTGTCTTCGTGCTGGTATTAAAGTAAAAAAAGTTTGTCAGAAGTGGGATTCGAACCCACACACACATACGTGGAACAGAAGCCTCGTTACACTCGTATCACTGGGCACGGTTTCCCTTAAATCTGGCGCCTTTGACTACTTGGCCATTCTGACACAATATTTCAGCCCAGCAAAAGGGGACACTGACATTGTTCTGGTAGTAAAATAAAAAAAAGTTTGTTAGAATAGGATTCGAACCCACGCCCACATACGTGGACCAGAAGCCTCGTTCAACCCGTATCACTGGGCAACGTTTCCCTTGAGTCTGGAGCCTTAGACCACTCGGCCATTGTGACACGATATTTCAGCCCCGGCAAAAGGAGACACTGACTTTGTGCTGGTAGTAAAGTAAAAAAAATGCCGAAAGTGAGATTCGAACCCACGCACACATACGTGGACAAGAAGCCTCGTTAAACTCGCATCACCGCGCAAGGTTTCCCTTGAGTCTGGCGCCTTAGACCACTCGGCCATTCTGACCCGATATATCAGCCCCAGCAAAAGAAGAGACTGACTTCGTGCTGGTAGTAAAGTAAAAAAAAAGATTGTCAGAAGTGGGATTCCAACCCACGTCGACATACTTGGACCGAAGGCCTCGTTTAAACCGTATCACCGGGCAATGTTTCCCTTAAGTCTGGTGCCTTAGACAACTCGGCCGTTCTGACACGATATATAAGCTGCAGCAAAACAAGACACTGACTTTGTTCTGGTAGTAAAGTAAAAAAGTTTGTCAGAAGTGGGATTCGCACCCACGCACACATACGTGGACCAGAAGCCTCGTTCAACTAGTATGACTGGGCACGGTTTCCCTTGAGTCTAGCACCTTCGACCACTCGGCCATTCTGACACAATATTTCAGCCCAGCAAAACGAGACACTGACTTTGTGCTGGTAATAAATAAAAAAAAGAGTTTGTCAGAAGTGGGATTCGAACCCACGTTGACCAAAGGCCTCGTTCAACCCGTATCACCGGGCAATATTTTCTTTAGGTCTGGTGCCTCAGACAACTCGGCCGTTCTGACACGATTTTCAAGCTCCAACAAAAGAAGACACTGACTTTGTTCTGGTAGTAAAGTAAAAAAAGTTTGTCAGAAGTGGGATTCGCACCCACGCACACATACATTGACCTGAGGCCTCGTTCAACTCGTATGACTGCGCACGGTTTCCATTGAGTCTGGAGCCTTAGACCACTCGGCCGTTCTGACAGGATATTTCAGCCCCAGCAAAAGGAGACACTGACTTTGGGCTGGTAGTAAAGTAAAAAAAGTTTGTCAGAAGAGGGATTCGAACCCACGCCCACATACGTGGACCAGAAGCCTCGTTCAACCCGTATCACTGGGCAAAGTTTCCCTTGAGTCTGGCGCCTTAGACCACTCGGCCATTCTGACACGATATATCAGCCCCAGCAAAAGAAGAGACTGACTTCGTGCTGGCAGTAAAGTAAAAAAACATTGTCGGAAGTGGGATTCGAACCCACGCACACATACGTGGACCAGAAGCCTCGTTACACTCGTATCACTGGGCAAGGTTTCCCTTAAGTCTGGCGCCTTCGACCACTCGGCCATTCTGACACAATATTTCAGCCCAGCAAAAGGAGACACTGACTTTGTTCTGTTAGTAAAGTAAAAAAAGTTTGTCAGAAGTGGGATTCGAACCCACGCCCACATACGTGGACCAGAAGCCTCGTTCAACCCGTATCACTGGGCAAGGTTTCCCTTGAGTCTGGCGCCTTAGACCACTCGGCCATTCTGACACGATATATGAGCCCCAGCAAAAGAAGAGACTGACTTCGTGCTGGCAGTAAAGTAAAAAAACTTTGTCAGAAGTGGTATTTCAACCCACGCCCATATACGTAGACCAGGAGCCTCGTTCAACCCGTATCACTGGGCAAGGTTTCCCTTGAGTCTGGAGCCTTAGACCACTCGGCCATTCTGATACGATATGCCAGCCTCAGCAAAAGTAGACGCTGACTTTGTGCTGGTAGTAAAGTAAAAAAAAATTGACGGAAGTGAGATATGAACCCACGCCCACATACTTGGACCAGAAGCCTCGTTCAGCTCGCATCACCGAGCAAGGTTTCCCTTCAGTCTTGCGCCTTAGACCACGCGGCTATTCTGATACGATATATCAGCCCCAACAAAAGGATACACTGACTTTGTTCTGTTAGTGAAGTAAAAAAAGATTGTCAGAAGTGGGATTCGAACCCACGACCACACACCTGGACCAGAAGCCTCGTTCAACCCGTATCACTGAGCAAGGTTTCCCTTAAGTTTGGCGCCTTCGACCACTCGGCCATGCTGACACCTTATATCAGCCCCAGCAAAAAAACACTGACTTTATGCTGGTAGTAAAGTAAAAAAAAAGATTGTCAGAAGTGGAATTCGAACCCACTTGCACATACGGGGATCAGAAGCCTCGTTTAACCCGTATCACCGGGAAATGTTTCCCTTAAGTCTGGTGCCTCAGACAACTCGGCCGTTCTGACACAATATTTCAGCCCAGCAAAAGGAGACACTGACTTTGTGCTGGTAGCAAATAATAAAAAGAGTTTGTCAGAAGTGGGATTCGAACCCACGCCCACATACGCAGACCAGAAGCCTCAATCAACCCGTATCACTGGGCAAGGTTTCCTTTAAGTCTGGCGCCTTCGACCACTCGGCCATTCTGACACGATATTTTAGTCCTAACCAAAGGAGACACTGGCTTTGTTATTGTACTAAAATAAAAAAAAGTTGTCAGAAGTAGGATTCAAACCCACGCCCACATACGTGGACCAGAAGCCTCGTTCAACCCGTACCACTGCGCAAGGTTTCTTTTAAGTCTGGCGCCTTAGACCACTCGGCCATTCTGATACGATTTGTCAGCCTCAGCAAAAGAAGACGCTGACTCTGTGCTGGTAGTAAATTAAAAAAATGACAGAAGTGGGATTCGAACCCACGCCCACATACGTGGACCAGAAGCCTCGTTCAACCCGTATCACTAGGCAAGGTTTCCATTGAGTCTGGTGCCTTAGACCACTCGGCCATTCTGACACGATATATCAGCCCCAGCAAAAGAAAAGACTGACTTTGTGCTGGTAGTAAAGTAAAAAAATGCCGGAAGTGAGATTCGAACCCACGCACACATACGTGGACCAGAAGCCTCGTGAAACTCGCGTCACCGCGCAAGGTTTCCCTTCAGTCTGGCGCCTTCGACCACTCGGCCATTCTGATACGATATATCAGCCCAAGCAAAAGGAGACACTGACTTTGTTCTGTTAGTGAAGTAAAAAAAAGTTTGTCAAAAGTGTGTTAGTGAAGTAAAAAAAAGTTTGTCAGAAGTGGGATTCGAACCCACGCCCGCATACGTAGACCAGAAGCCTCGTTCAACCCGTATCACTGGTCATGGTTTCCCATGAGTCTGGCACCTTAGACCACTCGGCCATTCTGACACGATATATAAGCAGCAGCAAAAGAAGACACTGACTTTGTTTTGGTAGTAAAGTGAAAAAGTTTGTCAGAAATGGAATTCACACCCACGCACACATACGTGGACCAGAAGCCTCGTTCAACTAGTATGACTTGGCACGGTTTCCCTTGAGTCTAGCGCCTTCGACCACTCGGCCATTCTGACACAATATTTCAGCCCAGCAAAAGGAGACACTGACTTTGTGCTGGTAGCAAATAAAAAAAAGAGTTTGTCAGAAGTGGGATTCGAACCCACGCCCACATACGTGGACCAGAAGCCTCGTTCAACTGGCATCACCGGGCAAGGTTTCCCTTCAGTCTGGCGCCTTCGACCACACAGCCATTCTGATACGATATGTCAGCCCGAGCAAAAGGAGACACTGACTTTGTTCTGTTAGTGAAGTAAAAAAAGTTTGTCAGAAGTGGGATTCGAACCCACGCCCACATACGTGGACCAGAAGCCTCGTTCAACCCGTATCACTGGGCAAGGTTTCCCTTGAGTCTGGCGCCTTAGACCACTCGGTCATTCTGACACGAAATTTCAGCCCCAGCAAAAGGAGACACTGACTTTGTGCTGGTAGTAAAGTAAAAAAAGAGCTTCTCAGAATTGGGATTTCAACCCACGCCCACATACGTAGACCAGAAGCCTCGTTCAACCCGTACCACTGGGCAAGGATTCCCTTGAGTCTGGAGCCTTAGACCACTCGGCCATTCTGACACGATATATCAGCCACAGCAAAAGAAGAGACTGACTTCGTGCTGGCAGTAAAGTAAAAAAAGTTTGTCAAAAGTGGGATTCGAACCCACGCACACATACGTGGACCAGAAGCCTCGTTACACTCGTATCACTGGGCAAGGTTTCCCTTAAGTCTGGCGCCTTCGACCACTTGGCCAATCTGACACAATATTTCAGCCCAGCAAAAGGAGACACTGACTTTGTTCTGGCAGTAAAGTAAAAAAGAGCTTCTCAGAATTGGGATTTCAACCCACGCCCACATACGTAGACCAGAAGCTTCGTTCAACCCGTATCACTGGGCAAGGTTTCCCTTGAGTCTGGAGCCTTAGACCACTCGGCCATTCTGATACGATATGTCAGCCTCAGAAAAAGTAGACGCTGACTCTGTGCTGGTAGTAAAGTAAAAAAAAATGACGGAAGTGAGATTCGAATCCACGCACAGATACTTGGACCAGAAGCCTGGTTCAACTCGCATCACCGAGCAAGGTTTCCCTTCAGTCTTGCGCCTTAGACCACTCGGCCATTCTGATACGATATATCAGCCCCAGCAAAAGGAGACACTGACTTTGTTTTGTTAGTGAAGTAAAAAAAGTTTGTCAGAAGAGGGATTCGAAACCACGCCCACATACGTGGACCAGAAGCCTCGTTCAACCCCTATCACTGGGCAAGGTTTCCCTTGAGTCTGGCGCCTTAGACCACTCGGCCATTCTGACACAATATATCAGCCCCAGCAAAAGAAGACAGTGACTTTGTTCTCGTAGTAGATTACAAAAAATTGTCAGAAGTGGGATTCGAACCCACGCACACATACGTGGACCAGAAGCCTCGTTCAACTAGTATGACTGGGCAACGTTTCCCTTGAGTATAGCACCTTCGACCACTCGGCCATTCTGAGACAATATTTCAGTTCAGCAAAAGGAGACACTGACTTTGTGCTGGTAGTAAATTAAAAAAAATTGTCTGAAGGGGGATTTGAACCCACGCCCACATACGTGGACGAGAAGCCTCGTTCAACTCGTACCACTGGGCAAGGTTTCCCTTGAGTCTGGCGCCTTAAACCAGGCAGCCATTCTGACACGATATGTCAGCCTCAGCAAAAGAAGACACTGACTTCGTGCTGGTAATAAAGTAAAGAAAGTTTGTCAGAAGTGGGATTCGAACCCACGCACACATACGTGGACCAGAAGCCTCGTTACACTCGTATCACTGGGCACGGTTTCCCCTAAATCTGGCGCCTTTGACTACTCGGCCATTCTGACACAATATTTCAGCCCAGCAAAAGGGGACACTGACTTTGTTCTGGTAGTAAAATAAAAAAAATTGTTAGAATAGGATTCGAACCCACGCCAACATACGTGGACCAGAAGCCTCGTTCAACCCGTATCATTGGGCAAGGTTTCCCTTGAGTCTGGAGCCTTAGACCACACGGCCATTGTGACGCGATATTTCAGCCCCAGCAAAAGGAGACACTGACTTTGTGCTGGTAGTAAAGTAAAAAAAAATGCCGAAAGTGAGATTCGAACCCACGCACACATACGTGGACCAGAAGCCTCGTTAAACTCGCATCACCGCGCAAGGTTTCCCTTCAGTCTGGCGCCTAAGACCACACGGCCATTCTGATACGATATATCAGCCCCAGCAATAGGAGACACTGACTTTGTTCTGTTAGTGAAGTAAAAAAAAGTTTGTCAGAAGTGGGATTCGAACCCACGCCCACATACGTGGACCAGAAGCCTCGTTCAACCCGTATCACTGGGCAAGGTTTCCCTTGAGTCTGGCGCCTTAGACCACTCGGCCATTCTGACACGATATATCAGCCCCTGCAAAAGAAGAGACTGACTTCGTGCTGGTAGTAAAGTGAAAAAAAAAGATTGTCAGAAGTGGGATTCCAACCCACGTCGACATACTTGGACCGAAGGCCTCGTTTAAACCGTATCACCGGGCAATGTTTCCCTTAAGTCTGGTGCCCTAGACAACTCGGCCGTTCTGACACGATATGTAAGCTGCAGCAAAAGAAGACACGGACTTTGTTCTGGTAGTAAAGTAAAAACGTTTGTCAGAAGTGGGATTCGCACCCACGCACACATACGTGGACCAGAAGCCTCGTTCAACTAGTATGACTGGGCACGGTTTCCCTTGAGTCTAGCACCATCGACCACTCGGCCGAGACACAATATTTCAGCCCAGCAAAAGGAGACACTGACTTTGTGCTGGTAACAAATAAAAAAAGAGTTTGTCAGAAGTGGGATTCGAACCCACGTCGACATACGTGGACCAAAGGCCTCGTTTAACCCGTATCACCGGGCAATATTTCCCTTAAGTCTGGTGCCTCAGACAACTCGGCCGTTCTGACACGATTTGCAAGCTCCAACAAAAGAAGACACTGACTTTGTTCTGGTAGTAAAGTAAAAAAAGTTTGTCAGAATTGGGATTCGCACCCACGCACACATACGTTGACCTGAAGCCTCGTTCAACTCGTATCACTGGGCAAGGTTTCCCTTGAGTCTGGCGCCTTAGACCACTCGGCCATTCTGACACGATATATGAGCCCCAGCAAAAAAAGAGACTGACTTCGTGCTGGCAGTAAAGTAAAAAAACTTTGTCAGAAGTGGGATTCGAACCCACGCACACATACGTGGACCAGAAGCCTCGTTACACTCGTATCACTGGGCAAGGTTTCCCTTAAGTCTGGCGCCTTCGACCACTCGGCCATTCTGACACAATATTTCAGCCCAACAAAAGGAGACACTGACTTTGTTCTGGTAGTAAAGTAAAAAAAAAGTTTGTCAGAATAAAATTCGAACACACGCCCACATACGTGGACCAGAAGCCTCGTTCAACCCGTATCAATCGGCAAGGTTTCCCTTCTGTCTGGAGCCTTAGACCACTCAGCCATTCTGACACGAAATTTCAGCCCCAGCAAAAGGAGACACTGACTTTGTCCTGGTAGTAAAGTAAAAAAAGAGCTTCTCAGAAGTGGGATTTCAACCCACGCCCACATACGTAGACCAGGAGCCTCGTTCAACCCGTACCACTGGGCAAGGTTTCCCTTGAGTCTGGAGCCTTAGACCACTCGGCCATTCTGATACGATATGTCCGCCTCAGCAAAAGTAGACGCTGACTCTGTGCTGGTAGTAAAGTAAAAAAAATTGACGGAAGTGAGATATGAACCCACGCACACATACTTGGACCAGAAGCCTCGTTCAACTCGCATCACCGAGCAAGGTATCCCTTCAGTCTTGCGCCTTAGACCACTCGGCCATTCTGATACGATATGTCAGCCCCAGCAAAAGGAGACACTGACTTTGTTTCGTTAGTGAAGTAAAAAAAGTTTGTCGGAAGAGGGATTCGAACCCACGTCCACATACGTGGACCAAAGGCCTCGTTTAACCCGTATCACCGGGCAATGTTTCCCCTAAGTCTGGTGCCTTAGACAACTCGGCCGTTCTGACACGATATATAAGCTGAAGCAAAAGAAGACACTGACTTTTTGCTGGTAGTAAATTAAAAAAAAAATGCCGGAAGTGAGATTCGAACCCACGCACACATACGTTGACCAGAAGCCTCGTTCAGCCCGTATCACTGAGCAAGGTTTCCCTTGAGTCTGGCGCCTTAGACCACTCGGCCAATCTGACACGATATATCAGCCGCCGCAAAAGAAGACACTGACTACGTGCTGGTAGTAAAGTAAAAAAAATTGCCCGCAGCTTCCCTCGGGGGAACACTGAGGAGGATGCGGAAATGGGTTAACGGGTGTTAAATTGCGACTTACTTGGGTCGATGGCTAAATAGGTTAACGTGGTTGTGAAATGGGGTGTTAAATGAGTGAACACGTACGGCACGTATGCGAAAGGGCGGTGTTTTATTTATTGCGACGAACTTTGAGGACGATGGCTTAGGAACGTCGATCATTCTGTTTGTGGATTCGTTGGCATTCATTTCACGGCGACTTCGGACGTCGACGCGCCGTACAAACCAACGGACGAGCGGCAACTGAGTGAGCGAGCGCCGACCTTGAGTATATATACAGCGCGACGGCGCATGCGCTGTCAGCTGTCGAATGTTCTCGAAGGAGAAGCGCGCGCGCGGCACAGATGGCGACGGCGCGACGGCGCATGCGCTGTCAGCTGTCGAATGTTCTCGAAGGAGAAGCGCGCGCGGCACAGATGGTGGGCGACGGCGCGACGGCGCATGCGCGCGCGTCAGCTGTCGAATGTTCGAGAAGCGGTGCGGACGGCGCACTACAAGGCGCGAGTATAAGATGCTTCCGCATCTAAAGGTTTGTCAGAATTGGGATTCGAACCCACGCACACATACATGGACCAGAAGCCTCGCTACAATCGTATCACTGGGCAAGGTTTTCCTTGAGTATGGAGCCTTAGACCACTCGGCCATTCTGATACGATATTTCAACTCCAGCAAAAGGAGACACTGACTTTGTGCTGGTAGTAAAGTAAAAAAAAAAGAGCTTCTCAGAAGTGGGATTTCAACCCACCCCCACATACGTAGACCAGAAGCCTCGTTCAACACGTATCACTGGGGCAAGTTTTCCCTTAAGTCTGGCGCCTTGGACCACTCGGCCATTCTGACACGATATTTCAGCCCAGCAAAAGGAGAGACTGACTTTCTTCTGGTAGTAGATTAAAAAATTTTGTCAGAAGTGGGATTCGAACCCACGCACACATACGTGGACCAGAATCCTCGTTCAACTCGTATGACTGGGCAAGGTTTCCCTTGAGTCTAGCACCTTCGACCACTCGGCCATTCTGACACAATCTTTCAGCCGCCGCAAAAGAAGACACTGACTACGTGCTGGTAGTAAAGTAAAAAAAATTGCCCGCAGCTTCCCTCGGGGGAACACTGAGGAGGATGCGGAAATTGGTTAACGGGTGTTAAATTGCGACTTACTTGGGTCGATGGCTAAATTGGTTAACGTGGTTGTGAAATGGGGAGTTAAATGAGTGAACACGTACGGCACGTATGCGAAAGGGCGGTGTTTTAATTATTGCGACGAACTTTGAGGACGATGGCTTAGGAACGTCGATCATTCTGTTTGTGGATTCGTTGGCATTCATTTCACGGCGACTTCGGACGTCGACGCGCCGTACAAACCAACGGACGAGCGGCAACTGAGCGAGCGAGCGCCGACCTTGAGTATATATACAGCGCGACGGCGCATGCGCTGTCAGCTGTCGAATGTTCTCGAAGGAGAAGCGCGCGCGCGGCACAGATGGCGACGGCGCGACGGCGCATGCGCTGTCAGCTGTCGAATGTTCTCGAAAGAGAAGCGCGCGCGGCACAGATGGTGGACGACGGCGCGACGGCGCATGCGCGCGCGTCAGCTGTCGAATGTTCGAGAAGCGGTGCGGACGGCGCGGACGGCGCACTACAAGGCGCGAGTATAAGATGCTTCCGCATCTAAAAGTTTGTCAGAATTGGGATTCGAACCCACGCACACATACATGGACCAGAAGCCTCGTTACAATCGTATCACTGGGCAAGGTTTCCCTTGAGTATGGAGCCTTAGACCACTCGGCCATTCTGATACGATATTTCAGCCCCAGCAAAAAGAGACACTGACTTTGTGCTGGTAGTAAAGTAAAAAAAGAGCTTCTCAGAAGTGGGATTTCAACCCACGCCCACATACGTAGACCAGAAGCCTCGTTCAACACGTATCACTGGGGCAAGTTTTCCCTTAAGTCTGGCGCCTTGGACCACTCGGCCATTCTGACACGATATTTCAGCCCAGCAAAAGGAGACACTGACTTTCTTCTGGTAGTAGATTAAAAAATTTTGTCAGAAGTGGGATTCGAACCCACGCCCACATACGTGGACCAGAAGCCTCGTTCAACCCGTATCACTGGGCAAGGTCTCCCTTGAGTCTGGAGCTTTAGACCACTCGGCCATTCTGACACGAAATTTCAGCCCCAGCAAAAGGAGACACTGACTTTGTGCTGGTAGTAAAGTAAAAAAAGAGCTTCTCAGATTTGGGATTTCAACCCACGCCCACATACGTAGACCAGAAGCCTCGTTCAACCCGTATCACTGGGCAAGGTTTCCCTTGAGTCTGGAGCCTTAGACCACTCGGCCATTCTGATACGATATGTCAGCCTCAGAAAAAGTAGACGCTGACTCTGTGCTGGTAGTGAAGTAAAAAAAGTTTGTCAGAAGTGGGATTCGAACCCACGCACACATACGTGGACCAGAAGCCTCGTTACACTCGTATCACTGGGCAAGGTTTCCCTTAAGTCTGGCGCCTTCGACCACTTGGCCAATCTGACACAATATTTCAGCCCAGCAAAAGGAGACACTGACTTTGTTCTGGCAGTAAAGTAAAAGAAAAGTTTGTCAGAATAGAATTCAAACCCACGCCCACATACGTGGACCAGAAGCCTCGTTCAACCCGTATCACTGGGCAAGGTTTCCCTTCAGTCTGGAGCTTTAGACCACTCGGCCATTCTGACACGAAATTTCAGCCCCAGCAAAAGGAGACACTGACTTTGTGCTGGTAGTAAAGTAAAAAAAGAGCTTCTCAGAATTGGGATTTCAACCCACGCCCACATACGTAGACCAGAAGCCTCGTTCAACCCGTACCACTGGGCAAGGATTCCCTTGAGTCTGGAGCCTTAGACCACTCGGCCATTCTGACACGATATATCAACCCCAGCAAAAGAAGAGACTGACTTCGTGCTGGCAGTAAAGTAAAAAAAGTTTGTCAGAAGTGGGTTTCGAACCCACGCACACATACGTGGACCAGAAGCCTCGTTCAACTCGCATCACCGAGCAAGGTTTCCCTTCAGTCTTGCGCCTTAGACAACTCGGCCATTCTGATACGATATATCAGCCCCAGCAAAAGGAGACACTGACTTTGTTCTGTTAGTGAAGTAAAAAAAGTTTGTCAGAAGAGGGATTCGAAACCACGCCCACATACGTGGACCAGAAGCCTCGTTCAACCCCTATCACTGGGCAAGGTTTCCCTTGAGTCTGGCGCCTTAGACCACTCGGCCATTCTGACACGATATATCAGCCCCAGCAAAAGAAGACAGTGACTTTGTTCTCGTAGTGGATTACAAAAAATTTGTCAGAAGTGGGATTCAAACCCACGCACACATACGTGGACCAGAAGCCTCGTTCAACTAGTATGACTGGGCAAGGTTTCCCTTGAGTATAGCACCTTCGACCACTCGGCCATTCTGAGACAATATTTCAGTTCAGCAAAAGGAGACACTGACTTTGTGCTGGTAGTAAATTAAAAAAAATTGTCAGAAGTGGGATTCGAACCCACGCACACATACGTGGACCAGAAGCCTCGTCACACTCGTATCACTGGGCAAGGTTTCCCTTAAGTCTGGCGCCTTCGACCACTCGGCCATTCTGACACAATATTTCAGCCCAGCAAAAGGAGACACTGACTTTGTTCTGGTAGTAAAGTAAAAAAAAAGTTTGTCAGAATAGAATTCGAACACACGCCCACATACGTGGACCAGAAGCCTCGTTCAACCCGTATCACTGGGCAAGGTTTCCCTTCTGTCTGGAGCCTTAGACCACTCAGCCATTCTCACACGAAATTTCAGCCCCAGCAAAAGGAGACACTGACTTTGTCCTGGTAGTAAAGTAAAAAAAGAGCTTCTTAGAAGTGGGATTTCAACCCACGCCCACATACGTAGACCAGGAGCCTCGTTCAACCCGCATCACTGGGCAAGGTTTCCCTTGAGTCTGGAGCCTTAGACCACTCGGCCATTCTGATACGATATGTCAGCCTCAGCAAAAGTAGACGCTGACTCTGTGCTGGTAGTAAAGTAAAAAAAAATTGACGGAAGTGAGATATGAACCCACGCACACATACTTGGACCAGAAGCCTCGTTCAACTCGCATCACCGAGCAAGGTTTCCCTTCAGTCTTGCGCCTTAGACAACTCGGCCATTCTGATACGATATATCAGCCCCAGCAAAAGGATACACTGACTTTGTTCTGTTAGTGAGGTAAAAAAAGTTTGTCAGAAGTGGGATTCGAACCCACGCCCACATACGTGGACCAGAAGCCTCGTTCAACCCGTATCACTGGGCAAGGTCTCCCTTGAGTCTGGAGCTTTAGACCACTCGGCCATTCTGACACGAAATTTCAGCCCCAGCAAAAGGAGACACTGACTTTGTGCTGGTAGTAAAGTAAAAAAAGAGCTTCTCAGAATTGGGATTTCAACCCACGCCCACATACGTAGACCAGAAGCCTCGTTCAACCCGTATCACTGGGCAAGGTTTCCCTTGAGTCTGGAGCCTTAGACCACTCGGCCATTCTGATACGATATGTCAGCCTCAGAAAAAGTAGACGCTGACTCTGTGCTAGTAGTAAAGTAAAAAAAAGTTTGTCAGAAGTGGGATTCGAACCCACGCACACATACGTGGACCAGAAGCCTCGTTACACTCGTATCACTGGGCAAGGTTTCCCTTAAGTCTGGCGCCTTCGACCACTTGGCCAATCTGACACAATATTTCAGCCCAGCAAAAGGAGACACTGACTTTGTTCTGGCAGTAAAGTAAAAGAAAAGTTTGTCAGAATAGAATTCAAACCCACGCCCACATACGTGGACCAGAAGCCTCGTTCAACCCGTATCACTGGGCAAGGTTTCCCTTCAGTCTGGAGCTTTAGACCACTCGGCCATTCTGACACGAAATTTCAGCCCCAGCAAAAGGAGACACCGAATTTGTGCTGGTAGTAAAGTAAAAAAAGAGCTTCTCAGAATTGGGATTTCAACCCACGCCCACATACGTAGACCAGAAGCCTCGTTCAACCCGTACCACTGGGCAAGGATTCCCTTGAGTCTGGAGCCTTAGACCACTCGGCCATTCTGACACGATATATCAGCCCCAGCAAAAGAAGAGACTGACTTCGTGCTGGCAGTAAAGTAAAAAAAGTTTGTCAGAAGTGGGATTCGAACCCACGCACACATACGTGGACCAGAAGCCTCGTTCAACTCGCATCACCGAGCAAGGTTTCCCTTCAGTCTTGCGCCTTAGACAACTCGGCCATTCTGATACGATATATCAGCCCCAGCAAAAGGAGACACTGACTTTGTTCTGTTAGTGAAGTAAAAAAAGTTTGTCAGAAGAGGGATTCGAAACCACGCCCACATACGTGGACCAGAAGCCTCGTTCAACCCCTATCACTGGGCAAGGTTTCCCTTGAGTCTGGCGCCTTAGACCACTCGGCCATTCTGACACGATATATCAGCCCCAGCAAAAGAAGACAGTGACTTTGTTCTCGTAGTAGATTACAAAAAATTGTCTGAAGCGGGATTTGAACCCACGCCCACATACGTGGACGAGAAGCCTCGTTCAACTCGTACCACTGGGCAAGGTTTCCCTTCAGTCTGGCGCCTTAAACCAGGCAGCCATTCTGACACGATATGTCAGCCTCAGCAAAAGAAGACGCTGACTCTGTGCTGGTAGTAAAGTAAAAAAAGTTTGTCAGAAGTGGGATTCGAACCCACGCCCACGTACGTGGACCAGAAGCCTCGTTCAACCCGTATCACTGGGCAAGGTTCCCTTGAGTCTGGCGCCTTAGACCACTTGGCCATTCTGACACGATATCCCAGCCCCAGCAAAAGAAGACACTGATTTCAGGCTGGTAATAAAGTAAAAATAGTTTGTCAGAAGTGGAATTCGAACCCACACACACATACGTGGACCAGAAGCCACGTTACACTCGTATCACTGGGCACGGTTTCCCTTAAGTCTGGCGCCTTAGACCACTCGGCCATTCTGATACGATATGTCAGCCCCAGCAAAAGACACTGACTTTGTTTCGTTAGTGAAGTAAAAAAAGTTTGTCCGAAGAGGGATTCGAACCCACGTCCACATACGTGGACCAAAGGCCTCGTTTAACCCGTATCACCGGGCAATGTTTCGCCTAAGTCTGGTGCCTTAGACAACTCGGCCGTTCTGACACGATATATAAGCTGAAGCAAAAGAAGACACTGACTTTGTGCTGGTAGTAAATTAAAAAAAAATGCCGGAAGTGAGATTCGAACCCACGCACACATACGTTGACCAGAAGCCTCGTTCAGCCCGTATCACTGAGCAAGGTTTCCCTTGAGTCTGGCGCCTTAGACCACTCGGCCAATCTGACACGATATATCAGCCGCCGCAAAAGAAGACACTGACTACGTGCTGGTAGTAAAGTAAAAAAAATTGCCCGCAGCTTTCCTCGGGGGAACACTGAGGAGGATGCGGAAATTGGTTAACGGGTGTTAAATTGCGACTTACTTGGGTCGATGGCTAAATTGGTTAACGTGGTTGTGAAATGGGGTGTTAAATGAGTGAACACGTACGGCACGTATGCGAAAGGGCGGTGTTTTATTTATTGCGACGAACTTTGAGGACGATGGCTTAGGAACGTCGATCATTCTGTTTGTGGATTCGTTGGCATTCATTTCACGGCGACTTCGGACGTCGACGCGCCGTACAAACCTACGGACGAGCGGCAACTGAGCGAGCGAGCGCCGACCTTGAGTATATATACAGCGCGACGGCGCATGCGCTGTCAGCTGTCGAATGTTCTCGAAGGAGAAGCGCGCGCGCGGCACAGATGGCGACGGCGCGACGGCGCATGCGCTGTCAGCTGTCGAATGTTCTCGAAGGAGAAGCGCGCGCGGCACAGATGGTGGGCGACGGCGCGACGGCGCATGCGCGCGCGTCAGCTGTCGAATGTTCGAGAAGCGGTGCGGACGGCGCGGACGGCGCACTACAAGGCGCGAGTATAAGATGCTTCCGCATCTAAAAGTTTGTCAAAATTGGGATTCGAACCCACGCACACATACATGGACCAGAAGCCTCGTTACAATCGTATCACTGGGCAAGGTTTCCCTTGAGTATGGAGCCTTAGACCACTCGGCCATTCTGATACGATATTTCAGCCCCAGCAAAAGGAGACACTGACTTTGTGCTGGTAGTAAAGTAAAAAAAAGAGCTTCTCAGAAGTGGGATTTCAACCCACGCCCACATACGTAGACCAGAAGCCTCGTTCAACACGTATCACTGGGGCAAGTTTTCCCTTAAGTCTGGCGCCTTCGACCACTCGGCCATTCTGACACGATATTTCAGCCCAGCAAAAGGAGACACTGACTTTCTTCTGGTAGTAGATTAAAAAATTTTGTCAGAAGTGGGATTCGAACCCACGCACACATACGTGGACCAGAATCCTCGTTCAACTCGTATGACTGGGCAAGGTTTCCCTTGAGTCTAGGCCCTTCGACCACTCGGCCATTCTGACACAATATTTCAGCCCAGCAAAAGGACACACTGACTTTGGGCTGGTAGTAAAGTAAAAAAAAATGCCGAAAGTGAGATTTCAACCCACGCACACATACGTGGACCAGAAGCCTCGTTAAACTCGCATCACCGCGCAAGGTTTCCCTTCAGTCTGGCGCCTAAGACCACACGGCCATTCTGATACGATATATCAGCCCCAGCAATAGGAGACACTGACTTTGTTCTGTTAGTGAAGTAAAAAAAGTTTGTCAGAAGTGGGATTCGAACCCACGCCCACATACGTGGACCAGAAGCCTCGTTCAACCCGTATCACTGGGCAAGGTTTCCCTTGAGTCTGGCGCCTTAGACCACTCGGCCATTCTGACACGATATATCAGCCCCAGCAAAAGAAGAGACTGACTTCATGGTGGTAGTAAAGTAAAAAAAAAGATTGTCAGAAGTGGGATTCCAACCCACGTCGACATACTTGGACCGAAGGCCTCGTTTAAACCGTATTACCGGGCAATGTTTCTCTTAAGTCTGGTGCCTTAGACAACTCGGCCGTTCTGACACGATATATAAGCTGCAGCAAAAGAAGACACTGACTTTGTTTTGGTAGTAAAGTAAAAACGTTTGTCAGAAGTGGGATTCGCACCCACGCACACATACGTTGACCTGAAGCCTCGTTCAACTCGTATGACTGGGCACGGTTTCCATTGAGTCTGGAGCCTTAGACCACTCGGCCGTTCTGGCAGGATATTTCAGCCCCAGCAAAAGGAGACACTGACTTTGTGCTGGTAGTAAATTAAAAAAAATTGTCTGAAGCGGGATTTGAACCCACGCCCACATACGTGGACGAGAAGCCTCGTTCAACTCGTACCACTGGGCAAGAATTCCCTTGAGTCTGGCGCCTTAAACCAGGCAGCCATTCTGACACGATATGTCAGCCTCAGCAAAAGAATACGCTGACTCTGTGCTGGTAGTAAAGTAAAAAAAGTTTGTCAGAAGTGCGATTCGAACCCACGCCCACGTACGTGGACCAGAAGCCTCGTTCAACCCGTATCACTGGGCAAGGTTCCCTTGAGTCTGGCGCCTTAGAACACTTGGCCATTCTGACACGATATCCCAGCCCCAGCAAAAGAAGACACTGACTTCAGGCTGGTATTAAAGTAAAAAAAGTTTGTCAGAAGTGGAATTCGAACCCACGCACACATACGTGGACCAGAAGCCACGTTACACTCGTATCACTGGGCACGGTTTCCCTTAAGTCTGGCGCCTTAGACCATACGGCCATTCTGATACGATATGTCAGCCCCAGCAAAAGGAGACACTGACTTTGTTTCGTTAGTGAAGTAAAAAAAGTTTGTCGGAAGAGGGATTCGAACCCACGTCCACATACGTGGACCAAAGGCCTCGTTTAACCCGTATCACCGGGCAATGTTTCCCCTAAGTCTGGTGCCTTAGACAACTCGGCCGTTCTGACACGATATATAAGCTGAAGCAAAAGAAGACACTGACTTTGTGCTGGTAGTAAATTAAAAAAAATGCCGGAAATGAGATTCTAACCCACGCACACATACGTTGACCAGAAGCCTCGTTCAGCCCGTATCACTGAGCAAGGTTTCCCTTGAGTCTGGCGCCTTAGACCACTCGGCCAATCTGACACGATATATCAGCCGCCGCAAAAGAAGACACTGACTACGTGCTGGTAGTAAAGTAAAAAAAATTGCCCGCAGCTTCCCTCGGGGGAACACTGAGGAGGATGCGGAATTGGTTAACGGGTGTTAAATTGCGACTTACTTGGGTCGATGGCTAAATTGCTTAACGTGGTTGTGAAATGGGGTGTTAAATGAGTGAACACGTACGGCACGTATGCGAAAGGGCGGTGTTTTATTTATTGCGACGAACTTTGAGGACGATGGCTTAGGAACGTCGATCATTCTGTTTGTGGATTCGTTGGCATTCATTTCACGGCGACTTCGGACGTCGACGCGCCGTACAAACCAACGGACGAGCGGCAACTGAGCGAGCGAGCGCCGACCTTGAGTATATATACAGCGCGACGGCGCATGCGCTGTCAGCTGTCGAATGTTCTCGAAGGAGAAGCGCGCGCGCGGCACAGATGGCGACGGCGCGACGGCGCATGCGCTGTCAGCTGTCGAATGTTCTCGAAGGAGAAGCGCGCGCGGCACAGATGGTGGGCGACGGCGCGACGGCGCATGCGCGCGCGTCAGCTGTCGAATGTTCTAGAAGCGGTGCGGACGGCGCGGACGGCGCACTACAAGGCGCGAGTATAAGATGCTTCCGCATGTAAAAGTTTGTCAGAATTGGGATTGGAACCCACGCACACATACATGGACCAGAAGCCTCGTTACAATCGTATCACTGGGCAAGGTTTCCCTTGAGTATGGAGCCTTAGACCACTCGGCCATTCTGATACGATATTTCAGCCCCAGCAAAAGGAGACACTGACTTTGTGCTGGTATTAAAGTAAAAAAAAGAGCTTCTCAGAAGTGGGATTTCAACCCACGCCCACATACGTAGACCAGAAGCCTCGTTCAACACGTATCACTGGGGCAAGTTTTCCCTTAAGTCTGGCGCCTTGGACCACTCGGCCATTCTGACACGATATTGCAGCCCAGCAAAAGGAGACACTGACTTTCTTCTGGTAGTAGATTAAAAAATTTTGTCAGAAGTGGGATTCGAACCCACGCACACATACGTGGACCAGAATCCTCGTTCAACTCGTATAACTGGGCAAGGTTTCCCTTGAGTCTAGCACCTTCGACCACTCGGCCATTCTGACACAATATTTCAGCCCAGCAAAAGGAGACACTGACTTTGGGCTGGTAGTAAAGTAAAAAAAATGCCGAAAGTAAGATTTCAACCCACGCACACATACGTGGACCAGAAGCCTCGTTAAACTCGCATCACCGCGCAAGGTTTCCCTTCAGTCTGGCGCCTAAGACCACACGGCCATTCTGATACGATATATCAGCCCCAGCAATAGGAGACACTGACTTTGTTCTGTTAGTGAAGTAAAAAAAAGTTTTCAGAAGTGGGATTCGAACCCACGCCCACATACGTGGACCAGAAGCCTCGTTCAACCCGTATCACTGGGCAAGGTTTCCCTTGAGTCTGGCGCCTTAGACCACTCGGCCATTCTGATACGATATGTCAGCCCCAGCAAAAGGAGACACTGACTTTGTTTCGTTAGTGAAGTAAAAAAAGTTTGTCGAAAGAGGGATTCGAACCCACGTCCACATACGTGGACCAAAGGCCTCGTTTAACCCGTATCACCGGGCAATGTTTCCCCTAAGTCTGGTGCCTTAGACAACTCGGCCGTTCTGACACGATATATAAGCTGAAGCAAAAGAAGACACTGACTTTGTGCTGGTAGTAAAAAAAAAATGCCGGAAGTGAGATTCGAACCCACGCACACATACGTTGACCAGAAGCCTCGTTCAGCCCGTATCACTGAGCAAGGTTTCCCTTGAGTCTGGCGCCTTAGACCACTCGGCCAATCTGACACGATATATCAGCCGCCGCAAAAGAAGACACTGACTACGTGCTGGTAGTAAAGTAAAAAAAAATGCCCGCAGCTTCCCTCGGGGGAACACTGAGGAGGATGCGGAAATTGGTTAACGGGTGTTAAATTGCGACTTACTTGGGTCGATGGCTAAATTGGTTAACGTGGTTGTGAAATGGGGTGTTAAATGAGTGAACACGTACGGCACGTATGCGAAAGGGCGGTGTTTTATTTATTGCGACGAACTTTGAGGACGATGGCTTAGGAACGTCGATCATTCTGTTTGTGGATTCGTTGGCATTCATTTCACGGCGACTTCGGACGTCGACGCGCCGTACAAACCTACGGACGAGCGGCAACTGAGCGAGCGAGCGCCGACCTTGAGTATATATACAGCGCGACGGCGCATGCGCTGTCAGCTGTCGAATGTTCTCGAAGGAGAAGCGCGCGCGCGGCACAGATGGCGACGGCGCGACGGCGCATGCGCTGTCAGCTGTCGAATGTTCTCGAAGGAGAAGCGCGCGCGGCACAGATGGTGGGCGACGGCGCGACGGCGCATGCGCGCGCGTCAGCTGTCGAATGTTCGAGAAGCGGTGCGGACGGCGCGGACGGCGCACTACAAGGCGCGAGTATAAGATGCTTCCGCATCTAAAAGTTTGTCAAAATTGGGATTCGAACCCACGCACACATACATGGACCAGAAGCCTCGTTACAATCGTATCACTGGGCAAGGTTTCCCTTGAGTATGGAGCCTTAGACCACTCGGCCATTCTGATACGATATTTCAGCCCCAGCAAAAGGAGACACTGACTTTGTGCTGGTAGTAAAGTAAAAAAAGAGCTTCTCAGAAGTGGGATTTCAACCCACGCCCACATACGTAGACCAGAAGCCTCGTTCAACACGTATCACTGGGGCAAGTTTTCCCTTAAGTCTGGCGCCTTCGACCACTCGGCCATTCTGACACGATATTTCAGCCCAGCAAAAGGAGACACTGACTTTCTTCTGGTAGTAGATTAAAAAATTTTGTCAGAAGTGGGATTCGAACCCACGCACACATACGTGGACCAGAATCCTCGTTCAACTCGTATGACTGGGCAAGGTTTCCCTTGAGTCTAGCCCCTTCGACCACTCGGCCATTCTGACACAATATTTCAGCCCAGCAAAAGGACACACTGACTTTGGGCTGGTAGTAAAGTAAAAAAAATGCCGAAAGTGAGATTTCAACCCACGCACACATACGTGGACCAGAAGCCTCGTTAAACTCGCATCACCGCGCAAGGTTTCCCTTCAGTCTGGCGCCTAAGACCACACGGCCATTCTGATACGATATATCAGCCCCAGCAATAGGAGACACTGACTTTGTTCTGTTAGTGAAGTAAAAAAAAGTTTGTCAGAAGTGGGATTCGAACCCACGCACACATACGTGGACCAGAAGCCTCGTTCAACCCGTATCACTGGGCAAGGTTTCCCTTGAGTCTGGCGCCTTAGACCACTCGGCCATTCTGACACGATATATCAGCCCCAGCAAAAGAAGAGACTGACTTCATGGTGGTAGTAAAGTAAAAAAAAAAGATTGTCAGAAGTGGGATTCCAACCCACGTCGACATACTTGGACCGAAGGCCTCGTTTAAACCGTATTACCGGGCAATGTTTCTCTTAAGTCTGGTGCCTTAGACAACTCGGCCGTTCTGACACGATATATAAGCTGCAGCAAAAGAAGACACTGACTTTGTTTTGGTAGTAAAGTAAAAACGTTTGTCAGAAGTGGGATTCGCACCCACGCACACATACGTTGACCTGAAGCCTCGTTCAACTCGTATGACTGGGCACGGTTTCCATTGAGTCTGGAGCCTTAGACCACTCGGCCGTTCTGACAGGATATTTCAGCCCCAGCAAAAGGAGACACTGACTTTGTGCTGGTAGTAAATTAAAAAAAAATTGTCTGAAGCGGGATTTGAACCCACGCCCACATACGTGGACGAGAAGCCTCGTTCAACTCGTACCACTGGGCAAGAATTCCCTTGAGTCTGGCGCCTTAAACCAGGCAGCCATTCTGACACGATATGTCAGCCTCAGCAAAAGAATACGCTGACTCTGTGCTGGTAGTAAAGTAAAAAAAGTTTGTCAGAAGTGCGATTCGAACCCACGCCCACGTACGTGGACCAGAAGCCTCGTTCAACCCGTATCACTGGGCAAGGTTCCCTTGAGTCTGGCGCCTTAGACCACTTGGCCATTCTGACACGATATCCCAGCCCCAGCAAAAGAAGACACTGACTTCAGGCTGGTATTAAAGTAAAAAAAGTTTGTCAGAAGTGGAATTCGAACCCACGCACACATACGTGGACCAGAAGCCACGTTACACTCGTATCACTGGGCACGGTTTCCCTTAAGTCTGGCGCCTTAGACCATACGGCCATTCTGATACGATATGTCAGCCCCAGCAAAAGGAGACACTGACTTTGTTTCGTTAGTGAAGTAAAAAAAGTTTGTCGGAAGAGGGATTCGAACCCACGTCCACATACGTGGACCAAAGGCCTCGTTTAACCCGTATCACCGGGCAATGTTTCCCCTAAGTCTGGTGCCTTAGACAACTCGGCCGTTCTGACACGATATATAAGCTGAAGCAAAAGAAGACACTGACTTTGTGCTGGTAGTAAATTAAAAAAAATGCCGGAAGTGAGATTCTAACCCACGCACACATACGTTGACCAGAAGCCTCGTTCAGCCCGTATCACTGAGCAAGGTTTCCCTTGAGTCTGGCGCCTTAGACCACTCGGCCAATCTGACACGATATATCAGCCGCCGCAAAAGAAGACGCTGACTACGTGCTGGTAGTAAAGTAAAAAAAATTGCCCGCAGCTTCCCTCGGGGGAACACTGAGGAGGATGCGGAAATTGGTTAACGGGTGTTAAATTGCGACTTACTTGGGTCGATGGCTAAATTGCTTAACGTGGTTGTGAAATGGGGTGTTAAATGAGTGAACACGTACGGCACGTATGCGAAAGGGCGGTGTTTTATTTATTGCGACGAACTTTGAGGACGATGGCTTAGGAACGTCGATCATTCTGTTTGTGGATTCGTTGGCATTCATTTCACGGCGACTTCGGACGTCGACGCGCCGTACAAACCAACGGACGAGCGGCAACTGAGCGAGCGAGCGCCGACCTTGAGTATATATACAGCGCGACGGCGCATGCGCTGTCAGCTGTCGAATGTTCTCGAAGGAGAAGCGCGCGCGCGGCACAGATGGCGACGGCGCGACGGCGCATGCGCTGTCAGCTGTCGAATGTTCTCGAAGGAGAAGCGCGCGCGGCACAGATGGTGGGCGACGGCGCGACGGCGCATGCGCGCGCGTCAGCTGTCGAATGTTCTAGAAGCGGTGCGGACGGCGCGGACGGCGCACTACAAGGCGCGAGTATAAGATGCTTCCGCATGTAAAAGTTTGTCAGAATTGGGATTGGAACCCACGCACACATACATGGACCAGAAGCCTCGTTACAATCGTATCACTGGGCAAGGTTTCCCTTGAGTATGGAGCCTTAGACCACTCGGCCATTCTGATACGATATTTCAGCCCCAGCAAAAGGAGACACTGACTTTGTGCTGGTATTAAAGTAAAAAAAAGAGCTTCTCAGAAGTGGGATTTCAACCCACGCCCACATACGTAGACCAGAAGCCTCGTTCAACACGTATCACTGGGGCAAGTTTTCCCTTAAGTCTGGCGCCTTGGACCACTCGGCCATTCTGACACGATATTGCAGCCCAGCAAAAGGAGACACTGACTTTCTTCTGGTAGTAGATTAAAAAATTTTGTCAGAAGTGGGATTCGAACCCACGCACACATACGTGGACCAGAATCCTCGTTCAACTCGTATAACTGGGCAAGGTTTCCCTTGAGTCTAGCACCTTCGACCACTCGGCCATTCTGACACAATATTTCAGCCCAGCAAAAGGAGACACTGACTTTGGGCTGGTAGTAAAGTAAAAAAAATGCCGAAAGTAAGATTTCAACCCACGCACACATACGTGGACCAGAAGCCTCGTTAAACTCGCATCACCGCGCAAGGTTTCCCTTCAGTCTGGCGCCTAAGACCACACGGCCATTCTGATACGATATATCAGCCCCAGCAATAGGAGACACTGACTTTGTTCTGTTAGTGAAGTAAAAAAAAAGTTTTCAGAAGTGGGATTCGAACCCACGCCCACATACGTGGACCAGAAGCCTCGTTCAACCCGTATCACTGGGCAAGGTTTCCCTTGAGTCTGGCGCCTTAGACCACTCGGCCATTCTGATACGATATGTCAGCCCCAGCAAAAGGAGACACTGACTTTGTTTCGTTAGTGAAGTAAAAAAAGTTTGTCGAAAGAGGGATTCGAACCCACGTCCACATACGTGGACCAAAGGCCTCGTTTAACCCGTATCACCGGGCAATGTTTCCCCTAAGTCTGGTGCCTTAGACAACTCGGCCGTTCTGACACGATATATAAGCTGAAGCAAAAGAAGACACTGACTTTGTGCTGGTAGTAAAAAAAAAATGCCGGAAGTGAGATTCGAACCCACGCACACATACGTTGACCAGAAGCCTCGTTCAGCCCGTATCACTGAGCAAGGTTTCCCTTGAGTCTAGCACCTTCGACCACTCGGCCATTCTGACACAATCTTTCAGCCGCCGCAAAAGAAGACACTGACTACGTGCTGGTAGTAAAGTAAAAAAAATTGCCCGCAGCTTCCCTCGGGGGAACACTGAGGAGGATGCGGAAATTGGTTAACGGGTGTTAAATTGCGACTTACTTGGGTCGATGGCTAAATTGGTTAACGTGGTTGTGAAATGGGGTGTTAAATGAGTGAACACGTACGGCACGTATGCGAAAGGGCGGTGTTTTATTTATTGCGACGAACTTTGTGGACGATGGCTTAGGAACGTCGATCATTCTGTTTGTGGATTCGTTGGCATTCATTTCACGGCGACTTCGGACGTCGACGCGCCGTACAAACCAACGGACGAGCGGCAACTGAGCGAGCGAGCGCCGACCTTGAGTATATATACAGCGCGACGGCGCATGCGCTGTCAGCTGTCGAATGTTCTCGAAGGAGAAGCGCGCGCGCGGCACAGATGGCGACGGCGCGACGGCGCATGCGCTGTCAGCTGTCGAATGTTCTCGAAGGAGAAGCGCGCGCGGCACAGATGGTGGGCGACGGCGCGACGGCGCATGCGCGCGCGTCAGCTGTCGAATGTTCGAGAAGCGGTGCGGACGGCGCGGACGGCGCACTACAAGGCGCGAGTATAAGATGCTTCCGCATCTAAAAGTTTGTCAGAATTGGGATTCGAACCCACGCACACATACATGGACCAGAAGCCTCGTTACAATCGTATCACTGGGCAAGGTTTCCCTTGAGTATGGAGCCTTAGACCACTCGGCCATTCTGATACGATATTTCAGCCCCAGCAAAAGGAGACACTGACTTTGTGCTGGTAGTAAAGTAAAAAAAGAGCTTCTCAGAAGTGGGATTTCAACCCACGCCCACATACGTTGACCAGAAGCCTCGTTCAACACGTATCACTGGGGCAAGTTTTCCCTTAAGTCTGGCGCCTTGGACCACTCGGCCATTCTGACACGATATTTCAGCCCAGCAAAAGGAGACACTGACTTTCTTCTGGTAGTAGATTAAAAAATTTTGTCAGAAGTGGGATTCGAACCCACGCACACATACGTGGAACAGAATCCTCGTTCAACTCGTATGACTGGGCAAGGTTTCCCTTGAGTCTAGCACCTTCGACCACTCGGCCATTCTGACACAATATTTCAGCCCAGCAAAAGGAGACACTGACTTTGGGCTGGTAGTAAATAAATAAAAGAGTTTGTCAGAAGTGGGATTCGAACCCACGTCGACATACGTGGACCAAAGGCCTCGTTTAACCCGTATCACCGGGCAATATTTCCCTTAAGTCTGGTGCCTCAGACAACTCGGCCGTTCTGACACGATTTGCAAGCTCCAACAAAAGAAGACACTGACTTTGTTCTGGTAGTGAAGTAAAAAAAGTTTGTCAGAAGTGGGATTCGCACCCACGCACACATACGTTGACCTGAAGCCTCGTTCAACTCGTATGACTGGGCACGGTTTCCATTGAGTCTGGAGCCTTAGACCACTCGGCCGTTCTGACAGGATATTTCATCCCCAGCAAAAGAAGAGACTGACTTCGTGCTGGCAGTAAAGTAAAAAAAAATTGATGGAAGTGAGATATAAACCAACGCACCATACTTGGACCAGAAGCCTCGTTCAACTCGCATCACCGAGCAAGGTTTCCCTTCAGTCTTGCGCCTTAGACCACTCGGCCATTCTGATACGATATATCAGCCCCAGCAAAAGGATACACTGACTTTGTTTTGTTAGTGAAGTAAAAAAGTTTGTCAGAAGTGGGATTCGAACCCACGCCCACATACGTGGACCAGAAGCCTCGTTCAACCCGTATCACTGGGCAAGGTTTCCCTTGAGTCTGGCGCCTTAGACCACTCGGCCATTCTGACACGATATATCGGCCCCAGCAAAAGAAGAGACTGACTTCGTGCTGGCAGTAAAGTAAAAAAAGATTGTCAGAAGTGGGATTCGAACCCATGACCACACACCTGGACCAGAAGCCTCGTTCAACCCGTATCACTGAGCAAGGTTTCCCTTAAGTTTGGCGCCTTCGACCACTTGGCCATGCTGACACCTTATATCAGCCCCAGCAAAAAACACTGACTTTATGCTGGTAGTAAAGTAAAAAAAGATTGTCAGAAGTGGAATTCGAACCCACGTGCACATACGTGGATCAGAAGCCTCGTTTAACCCGTATCACCGGGAAATGTTTCCGTTAAGTCTGGTGCCTTAGACAACTAGGCCGTTCTGACACAATATTTCAGGCCAGCAAAAGGAGACACTGACTTTGTGCTGGTAGCAAATAATAAAAAGAGTTTGTCAGAAGTGGGATTCGAACCCACGCCCACATACGTGAACCAGAAGCCTCATTCAACCCGTATCACTGGGCAAGGTTTCCCTTAAGTCTGGCGCCTTCGACCACTCGGCCATTCTGACACAATATTTTAGTCCTAACCAAAGGAGACACTGGCTTTGTTATTGTACTAAAATAAAAAAAGTTTGTCAGAAGTAGGATTCAAACCCACGCCCACATACGTGGACCAGAAGCCTCGTTCAACCCGTACCACTGCGCAAGGTTTCTTTTAGGTCTGGCGCCTTAGACCACTCGGCCATTCTGATACGATATGTCAGCCTCAGCAAAAAAAGACGCTGACTCTGTGCTGGTAGTAAATTAAAAAAATGACAGAAGTGGGATTCAAACCCACGCCCACATACGTGGACCAGAATCCTCGTTCAACCCGTATCACTGGGCAAGGATTCCCTTGAGTCTGGCGCCTTAGACCACTCGGCCATTCTGACACAATATTTCAGCCCAGCAAAAGGAAACACTGACTTTGTTCTGGCAGTAAAGTAAAAGAAAAGTTTGTCAGAATAGAATTCGAACCCACGCCCACATACGTGGATCAGAAGCCTCGTTCAACCCGTATCACTGGGCAAGGTTTCCCTTCAGTCTGGAGCTTTAGACCACTCGGCCATTCTGACACGAAACTTCAGCCCCAGCAAAAGGAGACACTGACTTTGTTCTGGTAGTAAAGTAAAAAAAGAGCTTCTCAGAAGTGGGATTTCAACCCACGCCCACATACGTAGACAAGAAGCCTCGTTCAACCCGTATCACTGGGCAAGGTTTCCCTTGAGTCTGGAGCCTTAGACCACTCGGCCATTCTGATACGATATGTCAGCCTCAGCAAAAGTAGACGCTGACTCTGTGCTGGTAGTAAAGTAAAAAAAGTTTGTCAGAAGAGGGATTCGAACCCACGCCCACATACGTGGACCAGAAGCCTCGTTCAACCCCTATCACCGAGCAAGGTTTCCCTTCAGTCTTGCGCCTTAAACCAGGCGGCCATTCTGACACGATATGGCAGCCTCAGCAAAAGAAGACGCTGACTCTGTGCTGGTAGTAAAGTAAAAAAAGTTTGTCAGAAGAGGGATTCGAAACCACGCCCACATACGTGGACCAGAAGCCTCGTTCAACCTCTATCACTGGGCAAGGTTTCCCTTGAGTCTGGCGCCTTAGACCACTCGGCCATTCTAACACGATATATCAGCCCCAGCAAAAGAAGACAGTGACTTTGTTCTCGTAGTAGATTACAAAAATTTGTCAGAAGTGGGATTCGAACCCACGCACACATACGTGGACCAGAAGCCTCGTTCAACTAGTATGACTGGGCAAGGTTTCCCTTGAGTATAGCACCTTCGACCACTCGGCCATTCTGAGACAATATTTCAGTTCAGCAAAAGAAGACACTGACTTTGTGCTGGTAGTAAATTAAAAAAAATTGTCTGAAGGGGGATTTCAACCCACGCCCACATACGTAGACCAGAAGCCTCGTTCAATCCGTATCACTGGGCAAGGTTTCCCTTGAGTCTGGCGCCTTAAACCAGGCAGCCATTCTGACACGATATGTCAGCCTCAGCAAAAGAAGACACTGACTTCAGGCTGGTATTAAAGTAAAAAAAGTTTGTCAGAAGTGGGATTCGAGCCCACGCACACATACGTGGACCAGAAGCCTCGTTAAACTCGCATCACCGCGCAAGGTTTCCCTTCAGTGTGGCGCCTTAGACCACTCGGCCATTCTGATACGATAAATAAGCCCCAGCAAAAGGAGACACTGACTTTGTTCTGTTAGTGAAGTAAAAAAAGTTTGTCGGAAGTGGGACTCCAACCCACGTCGACATACTTGGACCAAAGGCCTCATTTAACCCGTATCACCGGGCAATGTTTCCCTCAAGTCTGGTGCCTTAGACAACTCGGCCGTTCTGACACGATATATAAGCTGCAGCAAAAGAAGACACTGACTTTGTTCTGGTAGTAAAGTAAAAAAGTTTGTCAGAAGTGGGATTCGCACCCACGCACACATACGTTGACCAGAAGCCTCGTTCAACCCGTATCACTGCGCAAGGTTTACCTTGAGTCTGGCGCCTTAGACCACTCGGCCATTCTGATACGATATGTCAGCCTCAGCAAAAGAAGACGCTGACTCTGTGCTGGTAGTAAAGTAAAAAAAATTGACGGAAGTGAGATTCGAACCCACGCACACCTACGTGGACCAGAAGCTTCCTTCAACTCGCATCACCGAGCAAGGTTTCCCTACAGTCTGGCGCCTTAGACCACTCGGTCATTCTGATAAGATATATCAACCCCAGCAAAAGGAGACACTGACTTTGTTCTGTTAGTGAAGTAAAAGAAAGTTTGTCAGAAGTGGGATTCGAACCCACGTCCAATTACGTGGCCCAGAAGCCTCGTTCAACCCGTATCACTGGGCAAGGTTTCCCTTGAGTCTGGCGCCTTAGACCACTCGGCCAATCTCACACGATATATCAGCCGCCGCAAAAGAAGACACTGACTACGTGCTGGTAGTAAAGTAAAAAAAGTTTGTCAGAATTGGGATTCGAACCCACGCACACATACATGGACCAGAAGCCTCGTTACAATCGTATCACTGGGCAAGGTTTCCCTTGAGTATAGAGCCTTAGACCACTCGGCCATTCTGATACGATATTTCAGCCCCCGCAAAAGGAGACACTGACTTTGTGCTGGTAGTAAAGTAAAAAAAAGAGCTTCTCAGAAGTGGGATTTCAACACACGCCCACATACGTAGACCAGAAGCCTCGTTCAACACGTATCACTGGGGCAAGGTTTCCCTTAAGTCTGGCGCCTTGGACCACTCGGCCATTCTGACACGATATTTCAGCCCAGCAAAAGGAGACACTGACTTTCTTCTGGTAGTAGATTAAAAAAAATTGACAGAAGTGAGATTCGAACCCACGCACACATACGTGGACCAGAAGCCTCGTGCAACTCGTATCACCAGGCAAGGTTTCCCTTCAGACTGGCGCCTTAGACCACTCAGCCATTCGGACACGATATATCGGCCTAGCAATAGGAGACACTGACTTTGTTCTGTTAGTGAAGTAAAAAAAAGTTCGTCAGAAGAGGGATTCGAACCCACGCACACATACGTGGACCAGAAGCCTCGTTCAACTCGTATCACTCGGCAAGGTTTCCCTTGAGTTTGGCGCCTTAGACCACTCGGCCAATCTGATGCGGTATATCAGCCCCAGCAAAAGATGACACTGACTTTATGCTCGTAATAAAGTAAAAAAAGAGTTTGTCAGAAGTGGGATTTGAACCCACGCCCAAACACCTGTACCAGAAGCCTCGTTCAACCCGTATCACTGAGCAAGGTTTCCCTTGAGTCTGGCGCCTTAGACCACTCGGCCCTTCGGACACGACATATCAGCCCAGAAAAGGAGACACTGACATTGTTCTGGTAGTAAAGTAAAAAAGGATTGTCATAAGTGGGATTCGAACCCACGCCCACATACGTAGACCAGAAGCCTCGTTCAACCCGTATCACTGGGCAAGGTTTCGCTTGAGTCTGGAGCCTTAGACCACTCGGCCGTTCTGGCAGGATATTTCGGACCAGCAAAAGGAGACACTGACTTTGTGCTGGTAGTAAAGTAAAAAAAGAGCTTCTGAGAGGTGGGATTTCAACCCACGCCCACATACGTAGACCAGAAGCCTTGTTCAATCCGTATCACTGGGCAAGCTTTTCTTTGAGTCTGACGCCTTGGACCACTCGGCCATTCTGACACGATATTTCAGCCCAGCAAAAGGAGACACTGAATTTGTTCTGGTAGTAAAGTAAAAAAAGAGCTTCTCAGAAGTGGGATTTCAACCCACGCCCACATACGTAGACCAGGAGCCTCGTTCAACCCGTATCACTGGGCAAGGTTTCCCTTGAGTCTGGAGCCTCAGACCACTCGTCCATTCTGACACGATATATCGGCCCCAGCAAAAGAAGAGACTGACTTCGTGCTGGCAGTAAAGTAAAAAAAGATTATCAGAAGTGGGATTCGAACCCACGACCACACACCTGGACCAGAAGCCTCGTTCAACCCGTATCACTGAGCAAGGTTTCCCTTAAGTTTGGCGCCTTCGACCACTCGGCAATGCTGGCACCTTATATCAGCCCCAGCAAAAAAACACTGACTTTATGCTGGTATTAAAGTAAAAAAAGATTGTCAGAAGTGGAATTCGAACCCACGTGCACATACGTGGATCAGAAGCCTCGTTTAACCCGTATCACCGGGAAATGTTTCTCTTAAGTCTGGTGCCTTAGACAACTCGGCCATTCTGACACAATATTTCAGCTCAGCAAAAGGAGACACTGACTTTGTGCTGGTAGCAAATAATAAAAAGAGTTTGTCAGAAGTGGGATTCGAACCCACGCCCACATACGTGGACCAGAAGCCTCATTCAACCCGTATCACTGGGCAAGGTTTCCCTTAAGTCTGGCGCCTTCGACCACTCGGCCATTCTGGCACGATATTTAAGTCCTAACCAAAGGAGACACTGGCTTTGTTATTGTACTAAAATAAAAAAAGTTTGTCAGAAGTAGGATTCAAACCCACGCCAACATACGTGGACCAGAAGCCTCGTTCAACCCGTACCACTGCGCAAGGTTTCTTTTAGGTCTGGCGCCTTAGACCACTCGGCCATTCTGATACGATATGTCAGCCTCAGCAAAAGAAGACGCTGACTCTGTGCTGGTAGTAAATTAAAAAAATGACAGAAGTGGGATTCGAACCCACGCCCACATACGTGGACCAGAAGCCTCGTTCAACCCGTATCACTGGGCAAGGTTTCCCTTGAGTCTGGCGCCTTAGACCACTCGGCCATTCTGACACGATATATCAGCCCCAGCAAAAGAAGAGACTGACTTCGTGCTGGCAGTAAAGTAAAAAAAGTTTGTCAGAAGTGGGATTCGAACCCACGCACACATACGTGGACCAGAAGCCTCGTTACACTCGTATCACTGGGCAAGGTTTCCCTTACGTCTGGCGCCTTCGACCACTCGGCCAATCTGACACAATATTTCAGCCCAGCAAAAGGAGACACTGACTTTGTTCTGGCAGTAAAGTAAAAGAAAAGTTTGTCAGAATAGAATTCGAACCCACGCCCACATACGTGGACCAGAAGCCTCGTTCAACCCGTATCACTGGGCAAGGTTTCCCTTCAGTCTGGAGCTTTAGACCACTCGGCCATTCTGACACGAAATTTCAGCCCCAGCAAAAGGAGACACTGACTTTGTTCTGGAAGTAAAGTAAAAAAATAGCTTCTCAGAAGTGGGATTTCAACCCACGCCCACATACGTAGACCAGAAGCCTCGTTCAACCCGTATCACTCGGCAAGGTTTCCCTTGAGTCTGGAGCCTTAGACCACTCGGCCATTCTAATACGATATGTCAGCCTCAGCAAAAGTAGACGCTGACTCTGTGCTGGTAGTAAAGTAAAAAAATTGACGGAAGTGAGATTCGAACCCACGCACACATACGTAGACCAGAAGCCTCGTTCTACTCGTATGACTGGGCAAGGTTTCCCTTGAGTATAGCACCTTCGAGCAGTCGGCCATTCTGAGACAATATTTCAGTTCAGCAAAAGAAGACGCTGACTCTGTGCTGGTAGTAAAGTAAAAAAAGTTTGTCAGAAGTGGGATTCGAACCCACGCCCACGTACGTGGACCAGAAGCCTCGTTCAACCCGTATCACTGGGCAAGGTTTCCCTTGAGTCTGGCGCCTTAGACCACTTGGCCATTCTGACATGATATCACAGCCCCAGCAAAAGAAGACACTGACTTCGTGCTGGTATTAAAGTAAAAAAAAAGTTTGTCAGAAGTGAGATTCGAACCCACGCACACATACGTGAAACAGAAGCCTCGTTCAACTCGCACCACCGGTCAAGGTTTTCCTTCAGTCTGGCGCCTTAGACCACACAGCCATTCTGATACGATATGTCAGCCCCAGCAAAAGGAGACACTGACTTTGTTCTGTTAGTGAAGTAAAAAAAGTTTGTCAGAAGAGGGATTCGAACCCACGCCCACATACGTGGACCAGAAGCCTCGTTCAACCCGTATCACTGGGCAAGGTTTCCCTTGAGTCTGGAGCCTTAGACCACTCGGCCATTGTGACACGGTATTTCAGCCCCAGCAAAAGGAGACACTGACTTTATGCTGGTAGTAAAGTAAAAAAATGCCGGAAGTGAGATTCGAACCCACGCACACATACGTGGACCAGAAGCCTCGTTAAACTTGCATAACCGCGCAAGGTTTCCCTTCAGTCTGGCGCCTTAGACCACTCGGCCATTCTGATACGATATATCAGCCCAAGGAAAAGGAGACACTGACTTTGTCCTGTTAGTGAAGTAAAAAAAAGTTTGTCAGAAGTGGGATTCGAACCCACGCCCACATACGTGGACCAGAAGCCTCGTTCAACCCGTATCACTGGGCAAGGTTTCCCTTGAGTCTGGCGCCTTAGACCACTCGGCCATTCTGACACGATATATCAGCCCCAGCAAAAGAAGAGACTGACTTCGTGCTGGTAGTAAAGTAAAAAAAAAGATTGTCAGAAATGGGATTCCAACCCACGTCGACATACTTGGACCAAAGGCCTCGTTTAAACCGTATCACCGGGCAATGTTTCCCTTAAGTCTGGTGCCTTAGACAACCCGGCCGTTCTGACACGATATATAAGATGCAGCAAAAGAAGACACTAACTTTGTTCTGGCAGTAAAGTAAAAAAGTTTGTCAGAAGTGGGATTCGCACCCACGCACGCATACGTGGACCAGAAGCCTCGTTCAACTAGTATGACCGTGCACGGTTTCCCTTGAGTCTAGCACCTTCGACCACTCGGCCATTCTGACACAATATTTCAGCCCAGCAAAAGGAGACACTGACTTTGTGCTGGTAATAAATAAAGAAAGAGTTTGTCGGAAGTGGGATTCGAACCCACGTCGACATACGTTGACCAAAGGCCTCGTTTAACCCGTATCACCGGGCAATATTTCCCTTAAGTCTGGTGCCTCAGACAACTCGGCCGTTCTGACACAATTTGCAAGCTCCAACAAAAGAAGACACTAACTTTGTTCTGGTAGTAAACTAAAAAAAGTTTGTCAGAAGTGGGATTCGCACCCACGCACACATACGTTGACCTGAAGCCTCGTTCAACTCGTATGACTGGGCACGGTTTCCATTGAGTCTGGAGCCTTAGACCACTTGGCCGTTCTGACAGGATATTTCAGGCCCAGCAAAAAGAGACACTGACTTTGGGCTGGTAGTAAAGTAAAAAAACTTTGTCAGAAGTGGGATTGGAACCCACGCACACATACGTGGACCAGAAGCCTGGTTACACTCGTATCACTGGGCAAGGTTTCCCTTAAGTCTGGCGCCTTCGACCACTCGGCCATTGTGACACGATATTTCAGCACCAGCAAAAGGAGACACTGACTTTGTGCTGGTAGTAAAGTAAAAAAATGCCGGAAGTGAGATTCAAACCCACGCACACATACGTGGACCAGAAGCCTCGTTAAACTCGCATCACCGCGCAAGGTTTCCCTTCAGTCTGGCGCCTAAGACCACTCGGCCATTCTGATACGTATATCAGCCCCAGCAAAAGGAGACACTGACTTTGTTCTGTTAGTGAAGTAAAAAAAAGTTTGTCAGAAGTGGGATTCGAACCCACGCCCACATACGTGGACCAGAAGCCTCGTTCAACCCGTATCACTGGGCAAGGTTTCCCTTGAGTCTGGTGCCATAGACCACTCGGCCATTCTGACACGATATACCGGCCCCAGCAAAAAAAGAGACTGACTTAGTGCTGGCAGTAAAGTAAAAAAAGATTGTCAAAGTGGGATTCGAACCCACGACCACACACCTTGACAAGAAGCCTCGTTCAACCTGTATCACTGAGCAAGGTTTTCCATAAGTTTGGCGCCTTCGACCACTCGGCCATGCTGACACCTTATATCAGCCCCAGCAAAAAAACACTGACTTTATGCTGGTAGTAAAGTAAAAAAAAGATTGTCAGAAGTGGAATTCGAACCCACGTGCACATACGTGGATCAGAAGCCTCGTTTAACCCGTATCAACGGGAAATGTTTCCCTTAAGTCTGGTGCCTTAGACAACTCGGCCGTTCTGACACAATATTTCAGCCCAGCAAAAGGAGACACTGACTTTGTGCTGGTAGCAAATAAAAAAAGAGTTTGTCAGAAGTGGGATTTGAACCCACGCCCACATACGTGGACCAGAAGCCTCATTTAACCCGTATCACTGGGCAAGGTTTCCCTTAAGTCTGGCGCCTTCGACCACTCGGCCATTCTGACACGATATTTTAGTCCTAATCAAAGGAGACACTGGCTTTGTTATTGTACTAAAATAAAAAAAGTTTGTCAGAAGTAGGATTCAAACCCACGCCCACATACGTGGACCAGAAGCCTCGTTCAACCCGTAACACTGCGCAAGGTTTCTTTTAAGTCTGGCGCCTTAGACCAGTCGGCCATTCTGATACGATATGTCAGCCTCAGCAAAAGAAGACGCTGATTCTGTGCTGGTAGTAAATTAAAAAAATGACAGAAGTGGGATTCGAACCCACGCCCACATACGTGGATCAGAAGCCTCGTTCAACCCGTATCACTGGGCAAGGTTTCCCTTCAGTCTGGAGCTTTAGACCACTCGGCCATTCTGACACGAAACTTCAGCCCCAGCAAAAGGAGACACTGACTTTGTTCTGGTAGTAAAGTAAAAAAAGAGCTTCTCAGAAGTGGGATTTCAACCCACGCCCACATACGTAGACAAGAAGCCTCGTTCAACCCGTATCACTGGGCAAGGTTTCCCTTGAGTCTGGAGCCTTAGACCACTCGGCCATTCTGATACGATATGTCAGCCTCAGCAAAAGTAGACGCTGACTCTGTGCTGGTAGTAAAGTAAAAAAAGTTTGTCAGAAGAGGGATTCGAACCCACGCCCACATACGTGGACCAGAAGCCTCGTTCAACCCCTATCACCGAGCAAGGTTTCCCTTCAGTCTTGCGCCTTAAACCAGGCGGCCATTCTGACACGATATGGCAGCCTCAGCAAAAGAAGACGCTGACTCTGTGGTGGTAGTAAAGTAAAAAAAGTTTGTCAGAAGAGGGATTCGAAACCACGCCCACATACGTGGACCAGAAGCCTCGTTCAACCTCTATCACTGGGCAAGGTTTCACTTGAGTCTGGCGCCTCAGACCACTCGGCCATTCTAACACGATATATCAGCCCCAGCAAAAGAAGACAGTGACTTTGTTCTCGTAGTAGATTACAAAAATTTGTCAGAAGTGGGATTCGAACCCACGCACACATACGTGGACCAGAAGCCTCGTTCAACTAGTATGACTGGGCAAGGTTTCCCTTGAGTATAGCACCTTCGACCACTCGGCCATTCTGAGACAATATTTCAGTTCAGCAAAAGAAGACACTGACTTTGTGCTGGTAGTAAATTAAAAAAAATTGTCTGAAGGGGGATTTCAACCCACGCCCACATACGTAGACCAGAAGCCTCGTTCAATCCGTATCACTGGGCAAGGTTTCCCTTGAGTCTGGCGCCTTAAACCAGGCAGCCATTCTGACACGATATGTCAGCCTCAGCAAAAGAAGACGCAGACTCTGTGCTGGTAGTAAAGTAAAAAAAGTTTGTCAGAAGTGGGATTCGAACCCACGCCCACGTACGTGGACCAGAAGCCTCGTTCAACCCGTATCACTGGGCAAGGTTTCCCTTGAGTCTGGCGCCTTAGACCACTTGGCCATTCTGACACGATATCCCAGCCCCAGCAAAAGAAGACACTGACTTCAGGCTGGTATTAAAGTAAAAAAAGTTTGTCAGAAGTGGGATTCGAGCCCACGCACACATACGTGGACCAGAAGCCTCGTTAAACTCGCATCACCGCGCAAGGTTTCCCTTCAGTGTGGCGCCTTAGACCACTCGGCCATTCTGATACGATAAATCAGCCCCAGCAAAAGGAGACACTGACTTTGTTCTGTTAGTGAAGTAAAAAAAGTTTGTCGGAAGTGGGACTCCAACCCACGTCGACATACTTGGACCAAAGGCCTCATTTAACCCGTATCACCGGGCAATGTTTCCCTCAAGTCTGGTGCCTTAGACAACTCGGCCGTTCTGACACGATATATAAGCTGCAGCAAAAGAAGACACTGACTTTGTTCTGGTAGTAAAGTAAAAAAGTTTGTCAGAAGTGGGATTCGCACCCACGCACACATACGTTGACCAGAAGCCTCGTTCAACCCGTATCACTGCGCAAGGTTTACCTTGAGTCTGGCGCCTTAGACCACTCGGCCATTCTGATACGATATGTCAGCCTCAGCAAAAGAAGACGCTGACTCTGTGCTGGTAGTAAAGTAAAAAAAATTGACGGAAGTGAGATTCGAACCCACGCACACCTACGTGGACCAGAAGCTTCCTTCAACTCGCATCACCGAGCAAGGTTTCCCTACAGTCTGGCGCCTTAGACCACTCGGTCATTCTGATAAGATATATCAACCCCAGCAAAAGGAGACACTGACTTTGTTCTGTTAGTGAAGTAAAAGAAAGTTTGTCAGAAGTGGGATTCGAACCCACGTCCAATTACGTGGCCCACAAGCCTCGTTCAACCCGTATCACTGGGCAAGGTTTCCCTTGAGTCTGGCGCCTTAGACCACTCGGCCAATCTCACACGATATATCAGCCGCCGCAAAAGAAGACACTGACTACGTGCTGGTAGTAAAGTAAAAAAAGTTTGTCAGAATTGGGATTCGAACCCACGCACACATACATGGACCAGAAGCCTCGTTACAATCGTATCACTGGGCAAGGTTTCCCTTGAGTATAGAGCCTTAGACCACTCGGCCATTCTGATACGATATTTCAGCCCCCGCAAAAGGAGACACTGACTTTGTGCTGGTAGTAAAGTAAAAAAAAGAGCTTCTCAGAAGTGGGATTTCAACACACGCCCACATACGTAGACCAGAAGCCTCGTTCAACACGTATCACTGGGGCAAGTTTTCCCTTAAGTCTGGCGCCTTGGACCACTCGGCCATTCTGACACGATATTTCAGCCCAGCAAAAGGAGACACTGACTTTCTTCTGGTAGTAGATTAAAAAATTTTGTCAGAAGTGGGATTCGAACCCACGCACACATACGTGGACCAGCATCCTCGTTCAACTCGTATGACTGGGCAAGGTTTCCCTTGAGTCTAGAACCTTCGACCACTCGACCATTCCGACACAATATTTCAGCCCAGCAAAAGGAGACACTGACTTTGTGCTGGTAGTAAATTAAAAAAAATTGACAGAAGTGAGATTCGAACCCACGCACACATACGTGGACCAGAAGCCTCGTGCAACTCGTATCACCAGGCAAGGTTTCCCTTCAGACTGGCGCCTTAGACCACTCAGCCATTCGGACACGATATATCGGCCTAGCAATAGGAGACACTGACTTTGTTCTGTTAGTGAAGTAAAAAAAAGTTCGTCAGAAGAGGGATTCGAACCCACGCACACATACGTGGACCAGAAGCCTCGTTCAACTCGTATCACTCGGCAAGGTTTCCCTTGAGTCTGGCGCCTTAGACCACTCGGCCAATCTGATGCGATATATCAGCCCCAGCAAAAGATGACACTGACTTTATGCTCGTAATAAAGTAAAAAAAGAGTTTGTCAGAAGTGGGATTTGAACCCACGCCCAAACACCTGTACCAGAAGCCTCGTTCAACCCGTATCACTGAGCAAGGTTTCCCTTGAGTCTGGCGCCTTAGACCACTCGGCCCTTCGGACACGACATATCAGCCCAGAAAAGGAGACACTGACATTGTTCTGGTAGTAAAGTAAAAAAGGATTGTCAGAAGTGGGATTCGAACCCACGCCCACATACGTAGACCAGAAGCCTCGTTCAACCCGTATCACTGGGCAAGGTTTCGCTTGAGTCTGGAGCCTTAGACCACTCGGCCGTTCTGGCAGGATATTTCGGACCAGCAAAAGGAGACACTGACTTTGTGCTGGTAGTAAAGTAAAAAAAGAGCTTCTGAGAGGTGGGATTTCAACCCACGCCCACATACGTAGACCAGAAGCCTTGTTCAATCCGTATCACTGGGCAAGCTTTTCTTTGAGTCTGACGCCTTGGACCACTCGGCCATTCTGACACGATATTTCAGCCCAGCAAAAGGAGACACTGAATTTGTTCTGGTAGTAAAGTAAAAAAAGAGCTTCTCAGAAGTGGGATTTCAACCCACGCCCACATACGTAGACCAGGAGCCTCGTTCAACCCGTATCACTGGGCAAGGTTTCCCTTGAGTCTGGAGCCTCAGACCACTCGTCCATTCTGACACGATATATCGGCCCCAGCAAAAGAAGAGACTGACTTCGTGCTGGCAGTAAAGTAAAAAAAGATTATCAGAAGTGGGATTCGAACCCACGACCACACACCTGGACCAGAAGCCTCGTTCAACCCGTATCACTGAGCAAGGTTTCCCTTAAGTTTGGCGCCTTCGACCACTCGGCAATGCTGGCACCTTATATCAGCCCCAGCAAAAAAACACTGACTTTATGCTGGTATTAAAGTAAAAAAAGATTGTCAGAAGTGGAATTCGAACCCACGTGCACATACGTGGATCAGAAGCCTCGTTTAACCCGTATCACCGGGAAATGTTTCTCTTAAGTCTGGTGCCTTAGACAACTCGGCCATTCTGACACAATATTTCAGCTCAGCAAAAGGAGACACTGACTTTGTGCTGGTAGCAAATAATAAAAAGAGTTTGTCAGAAGTGGGATTCGAACCCACGCCCACATACGTGGACCAGAAGCCTCATTCAACCCGTATCACTGGGCAAGGTTTCCCTTAAGTCTGGCGCCTTCGACCACTCGGCCATTCTGGCACGATATTTAAGTCCTAACCAAAGGAGACACTGGCTTTGTTATTGTACTAAAATAAAAAAAGTTTGTCAGAAGTAGGATTCAAACCCACGCCAACATACGTGGACCAGAAGCCTCGTTCAACCCGTACCACTGCGCAAGGTTTCTTTTAGGTCTGGCGCCTTAGACCACTCGGCCATTCTGATACGATATGTCAGCCTCAGCAAAAGAAGACGCTGACTCTGTGCTGGTAGTAAATTAAAAAAATGACAGAAGTGGGATTCGAACCCACGCCCACATACGTGGACCAGAAGCCTCGTTCAACCCGTATCACTGGGCAAGGTTTCCCTTGAGTCTGGCGCCTTAGACCACTCGGCCATTCTGACACGATATATCAGCCCCAGCAAAAGAAGAGACTGACTTCGTGCTGGCAGTAAAGTAAAAAAAGTTTGTCAGAAGTGGGATTCGAACCCACGCACACATACGTGGACCAGAAGCCTCGTTACACTCGTATCACTGGGCAAGGTTTCCCTTACGTCTGGCGCCTTCGACCACTCGGCCAATCTGACACAATATTTCAGCCCAGCAAAAGGAGACACTGACTTTGTTCTGGCAGTAAAGTAAAAGAAAAGTTTGTCAGAATAGAATTCGAACCCACGCCCACATACGTGGACCAGAAGCCTCGTTCAACCCGTATCACTGGGCAAGGTTTCCCTTCAGTCTGGAGCTTTAGACCACTCGGCCATTCTGACACGAAATTTCAGCCCCAGCAAAAGGAGACACTGACTTTGTTCTGGAAGTAAAGTAAAAAAATAGCTTCTCAGAAGTGGGATTTCAACCCACGCCCACATACGTAGACCAGAAGCCTCGTTCAACCCGTATCACTCGGCAAGGTTTCCCTTGAGTCTGGAGCCTTAGACCACTCGGCCATTCTAATACGATATGTCAGCCTCAGCAAAAGTAGACGCTGACTCTGTGCTGGTAGTAAAGTAAAAAAATTGACGGAAGTGAGATTCGAACCCACGCACACATACGTAGACCAGAAGCCTCGTTCAACTCGTATGACTGGGCAAGGTTTCCCTTGAGTATAGCACCTTCGAGCAGTCGGCCATTCTGAGACAATATTTCAGTTCAGCAAAAGAAGACGCTGACTCTGTGCTGGTAGTAAAGTAAAAAAAGTTTGTCAGAAGTGGGATTCGAACCCACGCCCACGTACGTGGACCAGAAGCCTCGTTCAACCCGTATCACTGGGCAAGGTTTCCCTTGAGTCTGGCGCCTTAGACCACTTGGCCATTCTGACATGATATCACAGCCCCAGCAAAAGAAGACACTGACTTCGTGCTGGTATTAAAGTAAAAAAAAAGTTTGTCAGAAGTGAGATTCGAACCCACGCACACATACGTGAAACAGAAGCCTCGTTCAACTCGCACCACCGGTCAAGGTTTTCCTTCAGTCTGGCGCCTTAGACCACACAGCCATTCTGATACGATATGTCAGCCCCAGCAAAAGGAGACACTGACTTTGTTCTGTTAGTGAAGTAAAAAAAGTTTGTCAGAAGAGGGATTCGAACCCACGCCCACATACGTGGACCAGAAGCCTCGTTCAACCCGTATCACTGGGCAAGGTTTCCCTTGAGTCTGGAGCCTTAGACCACTCGGCCATTGTGACACGGTATTTCAGCCCCAGCAAAAGGAGACACTGACTTTGTGCTGGTAGTAAAGTAAAAAAATGCCGGAAGTGAGATTCGAACCCACGCACACATACGTGGACCAGAAGCCTCGTTAAACTTGCATCACCGCGCAAGGTTTCCCTTCAGTCTGGCGCCTTAGACCACTCGGCCAATCTGATACGATATATCAGCCCAAGGAAAAGGAGACACTGACTTTGTCCTGTTAGTGAAGTAAAAAAAAGTTTGTCAGAAGTGGGATTCGAACCCACGCCCACATACGTGGACCAGAAGCCTCGTTCAACCCGTATCACTGGGCAAGGTTTCCCTTGAGTCTGGCGCCTTAGACCACTCGGCCATTCTGACACGATATATCAGCCCCAGCAAAAGAAGAGACTGACTTCGTGCTGGTAGTAAAGTAAAAAAAAAGATTGTCAGAAATGGGATTCCAACCCACGTCGACATACTTGGACCAAAGGCCTCGTTTAAACCGTATCACCGGGCAATGTTTCCCTTAAGTCTGGTGCCTTAGACAACCCGGCCGTTCTGACACGATATATAAGATGCAGCAAAAGAAGACACTAACTTTGTTCTGGCAGTAAAGTAAAAAAGTTTGTCAGAAGTGGGATTCGCACCCACGCACGCATACGTGGACCAGAAGCCTCGTTCAACTAGTATGACCGTGCACGGTTTCCCTTGAGTCTAGCACCTTCGACCACTCGGCCATTCTGACACAATATTTCAGCCCAGCAAAAGGAGACACTGACTTTGTGCTGGTAATAAATAAAGAAAGAGTTTGTCGGAAGTGGGATTCGAACCCACGTCGACATACGTTGACCAAAGGCCTCGTTTAACCCGTATCACCGGGCAATATTTCCCTTAAGTCTGGTGCCTCAGACAACTCGGCCGTTCTGACACAATTTGCAAGCTCCAACAAAAGAAGACACTGACTTTGTTCTGGTAGTAAACTAAAAAAAGTTTGTCAGAAGTGGGATTCGCACCCACGCACACATACGTTGACCTGAAGCCTCGTTCAACTCGTATGACTGGGCACGGTTTCCATTGAGTCTGGAGCCTTAGACCACTTGGCCGTTCTGACAGGATATTTCAGGCCCAGCAAAAAGAGACACTGACTTTGGGCTGGTAGTAAAGTAAAAAAACTTTGTCAGAAGTGGGATTGGAACCCACGCACACATACGTGGACCAGAAGCCTGGTTACACTCGTATCACTGGGCAAGGTTTCCCTTAAGTCTGGCGCCTTCGACCACTCGGCCATTGTGACACGATATTTCAGCACCAGCAAAAGGAGACACTGACTTTGTGCTGGTAGTAAAGTAAAAAAATGCCGGAAGTGAGATTCAAACCCACGCACACATACGTGGACCAGAAGCCTCGTTAAACTCGCATCACCGCGCAAGGTTTCCCTTCAGTCTGGCGCCTAAGACCACTCGGCCATTCTGATACGTATATCAGCCCCAGCAAAAGGAGACACTGACTTTGTTCTGTTAGTGAAGTAAAAAAAAGTTTGTCAGAAGTGGGATTCGAACCCACGCCCACATACGTGGACCAGAAGCCTCGTTCAACCCGTATCACTGGGCAAGGTTTCCCTTGAGTCTGGTGCCATAGACCACTCGGCCATTCTGACACGATATATCGGCCCCAGCAAAAAAAGAGACTGACTTCGTGCTGGCAGTAAAGTAAAAAAAGATTGTCAAAGTGGGATTCGAACCCACGACCACACACCTTGACAAGAAGCCTCGTTCAACCTGTATCACTGAGCAAGGTTTTCCATAAGTTTGGCGCCTTCGACCACTCGGCCATGCTGACACCTTATATCAGCCCCAGCAAAAAAACACTGACTTTATGCTGGTAGTAAAGTAAAAAAAAAATTGTCAGAAGTGGAATTCGAACCCACGTGCACATACGTGGATCAGAAGCCTCGTTTAACCCGTATCAACGGGAAATGTTTCCCTTAAGTCTGGTGCCTTAGACAACTCGGCCGTTCTGACACAATATTTCAGCCCAGCAAAAGGAGACACTGACTTTGTGCTGGTAGCAAATAAAAAAAGAGTTTGTCAGAAGTGGGATTTGAACCCACGCCCACATACGTGGACCAGAAGCCTCATTTAACCCGTATCACTGGGCAAGGTTTCCCTTAAGTCTGGCGCCTTCGACCACTCGGCCATTCTGACACGATATTTTAGTCCTAATCAAAGGAGACACTGGCTTTGTTATTGTACTAAAATAAAAAAAGTTTGTCAGAAGTAGGATTCAAACCCACGGCCACATACGTGGACCAGAAGCCTCGTTCAACCCGTAACACTGCGCAAGGTTTCTTTTAAGTCTGGCGCCTTAGACCAGTCGGCCATTCTGATACGATATGTCAGCCTCAGCAAAAGAAGACGCTGATTCTGTGCTGGTAGTAAATTAAAAAAATGACAGAAGTGGGATTCGAACCCACGCCCACATACGTGGACCAGAAGCCTCGTTCAACCCGTATCACTGGGCAAGGTTTCCCTTGAGTCTGGCGCCTTAGACCATTCGGCCATTCTGACACGATATATCAGCCCCAGCAAAAGAAGAGACTGACTTCGTGCTGGCAGTAAAGTAAAAAAAGTTTGTCAGAAGTGGGATTCGAACCCACGCACACATACGTGGACCAGAAGCCTCGTTCAACTCGCATCACCGAGCAAGGTTTCCCTTCAGTCTTGCGCCTTAGACCACTCGGCCATTCTGATACGATATATCAGCCCCAGCAAAAAGAGACACTGACTATGTTCTGTTAGTGAAGTAAAAAAAGTTTGTCAGAAGAGGGATTCGTAACCACGCCCACATACGTGGACCAGAAGCCTCGTTCAACCCCTTTCACTGGGCAAGGTTTCCCTTGAGTCTGGCGCCTTAGACCACTCGGCCATTCTGACACGATATATCAGCCCCAGCAAAAGAAGACAGTGACTTTGTTCTCGTAGTAGATTACAAAAAATTGTCAGAAGTGGGATTTGAACCCACGCACACATACGTGGACCTGAAGCCTCGTTCAACTCGTATGACTGGGCAAGGTTTCCCTTGAGTATAGCACCTTCGACCACTCGGCCATTCTGACACAATATTTCAGTTCAGCAAAAGGAGACACTGACTTTGTGCTGGTAGTAAATTAAAAAAAATGTCTGAAGGGGGAATGGACCCACGCCCACATACGTGGACGAGAAGCCTCGTTCAACTCGTATCACCGGGCAAGGTTTCCCTTGAGTCTGGCGCCTTAAACCAGGCGGCCATTCTGACACGATATGTCAGCCTCAGCAAAAGAAGACGCTGACTCTGTGCTGGCAGTAAAGTGAAAAATGTTTGTCAGAAGTGGGATTCGAACCCACGCCCACGTACGTGGACCAGAAGCCTCGTTCAACCCGTATCACTGGGCAAGGTTTCCCTTGAGTCTGGCGCCTTAGACCACTTGGCCATTCTGACAGGATATCCCAGCCCCAGCAAAAGAAGACACTGACTTCGTGCTGGTAATAAAGTAAACAAAGTTTGTCAGAAGTGGGATTCGAACCCACGCACACATACGTGGACCAGAAGCCTCGTTAAACTCGCATCACCGCGCAAGGTTTCCCTTCAGTCTGGCGCCTTAGACCACTCGGCCATTCTGATACGATATATCAGCCCCAGCAAAAGGAGACACTGACTTTGTTCTGTTAGTGAAGTAAAAAAAAGTTTGTCAGAAGTGGGATTCGAACCCACGCCCACATACGTGGACCAGAAGCCTCGTTCAACCTGTATCACTGGGCAAGGTTTCCCTTGAGTCTGGCGCCTTAGACCACTCGGCCATTCTGACATGATATATCAGCCCCAGCAAAAGAAGAGACTGACTTCGTGCTGGTAGTAAAGTAGAAAAAAAGATTGTCAGAAATGGGATTCCAACCCACGTCGACATACTTGGACCAAAGGCCTCGTTTAAACCGTATCACCGGGCAATGTTTCCCTTAAGTCTGGTGCCTTAGACAACTCGGCCGTTCTGACACGATATATAATATGCAGCAAAAGAAGACACTAACTTTGTTCTGGCAGTAAAGTAAAAAAGTTTATCAGAAGTGGGATTCGCACCCACGCACACATACGTGGACCAGAAGCCTCGTTCAACTAGTATGACCGTGCACGGTTTCCCTTGAGTCTAGCACCTTCGACCACTCGGCCATTCTGACACAATATTTCAGCCCAGCAAAAGGAGACACTGACTTTGTGCTGGTAATAAATAAAAAAAGAGTTTGTCAGAAGTGGGATTCGAACCCACGTCGACATACGTGGACCAAAGGCCTCGTTTAACCCGTATCACCGGGCAATATTTCCCTTAAGTCTTGCGCCTTAGACCACTCGGCCATTCTGATACGATATATCAGCCCCAGCAAAAGGATACACTGACTTTGTTCTGTTAGTCAAGTAAAAAAAGTTTGTCAGAAGTTGGATTCGAACCCACGCCCACAAACGTGAACCAGAAGCCTCGTTCAACCCGTATCACTGGGCAAGGTTTCCCTTGAGTCTGGCGCCTTAGACCACTCGGCCATTCTGACACGATATATCGGCCCCAGCAAAAAAAGAGACTGACTTCGTGCTGGCAGTAAAGTAAAAAAAGATTGTCAAAGTGGGATTCGAAACCACGACCACACACCTTGACCAGAAGCCTTGTTCAACCCGTATCACTGAGCAAGGTTTTCCTTAAGTTTGGCGCCTTCGACCACTCGGCCATGCTGACACCTTATATCAGCCCCAGCAAAAAAACACTGACTTTATGCTGATAGTAAAGTAAAAAAAAGATTGTCAGAAGTGGAATTCGAACCCACGTGCACATACGTGGATCAGAAGCCTCGTTCAACTCGCATCACCGAGCAAGGTTTCCCTTCAGTCTTGCGCCTTAGACCACTCGGCCATTCTGATACGATATTTCAGCCCAGCAAAAGGAGACACTGACTTTGTTCCAGCAGTAAAGTAAAAGAAAAGTTTGTCAGAATAGAATTCGAACCCACGCCCACATACGTGGACCAGAAGCCTCGTTCAACCCGTATCACTGGGCAAGGTTTCCCTTGAGTCTGGAGCCTTGGACCACTCGGCCATTCTGATACGATATGTCAGCCTCAGCAAAAGTAGACGCTGACTCTTTGCTGGTAGTAAAGTAAAAAAAAATTGACGGAAGTGAGATTCGAACCCACGCACACATACTTGGACCAGAAGCCTCGTTCAACTCGCATCACCGAGCAAGGTTTCCCTTCAGTCTTGCGCCTTAGACCACTCGGCCATTCTGATACGCTATATCAGCCCCAGCAAAAAGAGACACTGACTATGTTCTGTTAGTGAAGTAAAAAAAGTTTGTCAGAAGAGGGATTCGAAACCACGCCCACATACGTGGACCAGAAGCCTCGTTCAACCCCTTTCACTGGGCAAGGTTTCCCTTGAGTCTGGCGCCTTAGACCACTCGGCCATTCTGACACGATATATCAGCCCCAGCAAAAGAAGACAGTGACTTTGTTCTCGTAGTAGATTACAAAAAATTGTCAGAAGTGGGATTTGAACCCACGCACACATACGTGGACCAGAAGCCTCGTTCAACTCGTATGACTGGGCAAGGTTTCCCTTGAGTATAGCACCTTCGACCACTCGGCCATTCTGACACAATATTTCAGTTCAGCAAAAGGAGCCACTGACTTTTGCTGGTAGTAAATTAAAAAAAAATGTCTGAAGGGGGAATGGACCCACGCCCACATACGTGGACGAGAAGCCTCGTTCAACTCGTATCACCAGGCAAGGTTTCCCTTGAGTCTGGCGCCTTAAACCAGGCGGCCATTCTGACACGATATGTCAGCCTCAGCAAAAGAAGACACTGACTCTGTGCTGGCAGTAAAGTGAAAAATGTTTGTCAGAAGTGGGATTCGAACCCACGCCCACGTACGTGGACCAGAAGCCTCGTTCAACCCGTATCACTGGGCAAGGTTTCCCTTGAGTCTGGCGCCTTAGACCACTTGGCCATTCTGACACGATATCCCAGCCCCAGCAAAAGAAGACACTGACTTCGTGCTGGTAATAAAGTAAACAAAGTTTGTCAGAAGTGGGATTCGAACCCACGCACACATACGTGGACCAGAAGCCTCGTTAAACTCGCATCACCGCGCAAGGTTTCCCTTCAGTCTGGCGCCTTAGACCACTCGGTCATTCTGATACGATATATCAGCCTCAGCAAAAGAAGACGCTGACTCTGTGCTGGTAGTAAAGTAAAAAAAGTTTGTCAGAAGAGGGATTCGAAACCACGCCCACATACGTGGACCAGAAGCCTCGTTCAACCTCTATCACTGGGCAAGGTTTCCCTTGAGTCTGGCGCCTTAGACCACTCGGCCATTCTAACACGATATATCAGCCCCAGCAAAAGAAGACAGTGACTTTGTTCTCGTAGTAGATTACAAAAATTTGTCAGAAGTGGGATTCGAACCCACGCACACATACGTGGACCAGAAGCCTCGTTCAACTAGTATGACTGGGCAAGGTTTCCCTTGAGTATAGCACCTTCGACCACTCGGCCATTCTGAGACAATATTTCAGTTCAGCAAAAGAAGACACTGACTTTGTGCTGGTAGTAAATTAAAAAAAATTGTCTGAAGGGGGATTTGAACCCACGCCCACATACGTAGACCAGAAGCCTCGTTCAATCCGTATCACTGGGCAAGGTTTCCCTTGAGTCTGGCGCCTTAAACCAGGCAGCCATTCTGACACGATATGTCAGCCTCAGCAAAAGAAGACGCAGACTCTGTGCTGGTAGTAAAGTAAAAAAAGTTTGTCAGAAGTGGGATTCGAACCCACGCCCACGTACGTGGACCAGAAGCCTCGTTCAACCCGTATCACTGGGCAAGGTTTCCCTTGAGTCTGGCGCCTTAGACCACTTGGCCATTCTGACACGATATCCCAGCCCCAGCAAAAGAAGACACTGACTTCAGGCTGGTATTAAAGTAAAAAAAGTTTGTCAGAAGTGGGATTCGAGCCCACGCACACATACGTGGACCAGAAGCCTCGTTAAACTCGCATCACCGCGCAAAGTTTCCCTTCAGTGTGGCGCCTTAGACCACTCGGCCATTCTGATACGATAAATCAGCCCCAGCAAAAGGAGACACTGACTTTGTTCTGTTAGTGAAGTAAAAAAAGTTTGTCAGAAGTGGTACTCCAACCCACGTCGACATACTTGGACCAAAGGCCTCATTTAACCCGTATCACCGGTCAATGTTTCCCTCAAGTCTGGTGCCTTAGACAACTCGGCCGTTCTGACACGATATATAAGCTGCAGCAAAAGAAGACACTGACTTTGTTCTGGTAGTAAAGTAAAAAAGTTTGTCAGAAGTGGGATTCGCACCCACGCACACATACGTTGACCAGAAGCCTCGTTCAACCCGTATCACTGCGCAAGGTTTACCTTGAGTCTGGCGCTTTAGACCACTCGGCCATTCTGATACGATATGTCAGCCTCAGCAAAAGAAGACTCTGACTCTGTGCTGGTAGTAAAGTAAAAAAAATTGACGGAAGTGAGATTCGAACCCACGCACACCTACGTGGACCAGAAGCTTCCTTCAACTCGCATCACCGAGCAAGGTTTCCCTACAGTCTGGCGCCTTAGACCACTCGGTCATTCTGATAAGATATATCAACCCCAGCAAAAGGAGACACTGACTTTGTTCTGTTAGTGAAGTAAAAGAAAGTTTGTCAGAAGTGGGATTCGAACCCACGTCCAATTACGTGGCCCAGAAGCCTCGTTCAACCCGTATCACTGGGCAAGGTTTCCCTTGAGTCTGGCGCCTTAGACCACTCGGCCAATCTCACACGATATATCAGCCGCCGCAAAAGAAGACACTGACTACGTGCTGGTAGTAAAGTAAAAAAAGTTTGTCAGAATTGGGATTCGAACCCACGCACACATACATGGACCAGAAGCCTCGTTACAATCGTATCACTGGGCAAGGTTTCCCTTGAGTATAGAGCCTTAGACCACTCGGCCATTCTGATACGATATTTCAGCCCCCGCAAAAGGAGACACTGACTTTGTGCTGGTAGTAAAGTAAAAAAAAGAGCTTCTCAGAAGTGGGATTTCAACACACGCCCACATACGTAGACCAGAAGCCTCGTTCAACACGTATCACTGGGGCAAGGTTTCCCTTAAGTCTGGCGCCTTGGACCACTCGGCCATTCTGACACGATATTTCAGCCCAGCAAAAGGAGACACTGACTTTCTTCTGGTAGTAGATTAAAAAATTTTGTCAGAAGTGGGATTCGAACCCACGCACACATACGTGGACCAGAATCCTCGTTCAACTCGTATGACTGGGCAAGGTTTCCCTTGAGTCTAGCACCTTCGACCACTCGGCCATTCCGACACAATATTTCAGCCCAGCAAAAGGAGACACTGACTTTGTGCTGGTAGTAAATTAAAAAAAATTGACAGAAGTGAGATTCGAACCCACGCACACATACGTGGACCAGAAGCCTCGTGCAACTCGCATCACCAGGCAAGGTTTCCCTTCAGACTGGCGCCTTAGACCACTCAGCCATTCGGACACGATATATCGGCCTAGCAATAGGAGACACTGACTTTGTTCTGTTAGTGAAGTAAAAAAAAGTTCGTCAGAAGAGGGATTCGAACCCACGCACACATACGTGGACCAGAAGCCTCGTTCAACCCCTTTCACTGGGCAAGGTTTCCCTTGAGTCTGGCGCCTTAGACCACTCGGCCATTCTGACACGATATATCAGCCCCAGCAAAAGAAGACAGTGACTTTGTTCTCGTAGTAGATTACAAAAAATTGTCAGAAGTGGGATTTGAACCCACGCACACATACGTGGACCTGAAGCCTCGTTCAACTCGTATGACTGGGCAAGGTTTCCCTTGAGTATAGCACCTTCGACCACTCGGCCATTCTGACACAATATTTCAGTTCAGCAAAAGGAGACACTGACTTTGTGCTGGTAGTAAATTAAAAAAAATGTCTGAAGGGGGAATGGACCCACGCCCACATACGTGGACGAGAAGCCTCGTTCAACTCGTATCACCGGGCAAGGTTTCCCTTGAGTCTGGCGCCTTAAACCAGGCGGCCATTCTGACACGATATGTCAGCCTCAGCAAAAGAAGACGCTGACTCTGTGCTGGCAGTAAAGTGAAAAATGTTTGTCAGAAGTGGGATTCGAACCCACGCCCACGTACGTGGACCAGAAGCCTCGTTCAACCCGTATCACTGGGCAAGGTTTCCCTTGAGTCTGGCGCCTTAGACCACTTGGCCATTCTGACAGGATATCCCAGCCCCAGCAAAAGAAGACACTGACTTCGTGCTGGTAATAAAGTAAACAAAGTTTGTCAGAAGTGGGATTCGAACCCACGCACACATACGTGGACCAGAAGCCTCGTTAAACTCGCATCACCGCGCAAGGTTTCCCTTCAGTCTGGCGCCTTAGACCACTCGGCCATTCTGATACGATATATCAGCCCCAGCAAAAGGAGACACTGACTTTGTTCTGTTAGTGAAGTAAAAAAAAGTTTGTCAGAAGTGGGATTCGAACCCACGCCCACATACGTGGACCAGAAGCCTCGTTCAACCTGTATCACTGGGCAAGGTTTCCCTTGAGTCTGGCGCCTTAGACCACTCGGCCATTCTGACATGATATATCAGCCCCAGCAAAAGAAGAGACTGACTTCGTGCTGGTAGTAAAGTAGAAAAAAAGATTGTCAGAAATGGGATTCCAACCCACGTCGACATACTTGGACCAAAGGCCTCGTTTAAACCGTATCACCGGGCAATGTTTCCCTTAAGTCTGGTGCCTTAGACAACTCGGCCGTTCTGACACGATATATAATATGCAGCAAAAGAAGACACTAACTTTGTTCTGGCAGTAAAGTAAAAAAGTTTATCAGAAGTGGGATTCGCACCCACGCACACATACGTGGACCAGAAGCCTCGTTCAACTAGTATGACCGTGCACGGTTTCCCTTGAGTCTAGCACCTTCGACCACTCGGCCATTCTGACACAATATTTCAGCCCAGCAAAAGGAGACACTGACTTTGTGCTGGTAATAAATAAAAAAAGAGTTTGTCAGAAGTGGGATTCGAACCCACGTCGACATACGTGGACCAAAGGCCTCGTTTAACCCGTATCACCGGGCAATATTTCCCTTAAGTCTTGCGCCTTAGACCACTCGGCCATTCTGATACGATATATCAGCCCCAGCAAAAGGATACACTGACTTTGTTCTGTTAGTCAAGTAAAAAAAGTTTGTCAGAAGTTGGATTCGAACCCACGCCCACAAACGTGAACCAGAAGCCTCGTTCAACCCGTATCACTGGGCAAGGTTTCCCTTGAGTCTGGCGCCTTAGACCACTCGGCCATTCTGACACGATATATCGGCCCCAGCAAAAAAAGAGACTGACTTCGTGCTGGCAGTAAAGTAAAAAAAGATTGTCAAAGTGGGATTCGAAACCACGACCACACACCTTGACCAGAAGCCTTGTTCAACCCGTATCACTGAGCAAGGTTTTCCTTAAGTTTGGCGCCTTCGACCACTCGGCCATGCTGACACCTTATATCAGCCCCAGCAAAAAAACACTGACTTTATGCTGATAGTAAAGTAAAAAAAAGATTGTCAGAAGTGGAATTCGAACCCACGTGCACATACGTGGATCAGAAGCCTCGTTCAACTCGCATCACCGAGCAAGGTTTCCCTTCAGTCTTGCGCCTTAGACCACTCGGCCATTCTGATACGATATTTCAGCCCAGCAAAAGGAGACACTGACTTTGTTCCAGCAGTAAAGTAAAAGAAAAGTTTGTCAGAATAGAATTCGAACCCACGCCCACATACGTGGACCAGAAGCCTCGTTCAACCCGTATCACTGGGCAAGGTTTCCCTTGAGTCTGGAGCCTTGGACCACTCGGCCATTCTGATACGATATGTCAGCCTCAGCAAAAGTAGACGCTGACTCTTTGCTGGTAGTAAAGTAAAAAAAAATTGACGGAAGTGAGATTCGAACCCACGCACACATACTTGGACCAGAAGCCTCGTTCAACTCGCATCACCGAGCAAGGTTTCCCTTCAGTCTTGCGCCTTAGACCACTCGGCCATTCTGATACGATATATCAGCCCCAGCAAAAAGAGACACTGACTATGTTCTGTTAGTGAAGTAAAAAAAGTTTGTCAGAAGAGGGATTCGAAACCACGCCCACATACGTGGACCAGAAGCCTCGTTCAACCCCTTTCACTGGGCAAGGTTTCCCTTGAGTCTGGCGCCTTAGACCACTCGGCCATTCTGACACGATATATCAGCCCCAGCAAAAGAAGACAGTGACTTTGTTCTCGTAGTAGATTACAAAAAATTGTCAGAAGTGGGATTTGAACCCACGCACACATACGTGGACCAGAAGCCTCGTTCAACTCGTATGACTGGGCAAGGTTTCCCTTGAGTATAGCACCTTCGACCACTCGGCCATTCTGACACAATATTTCAGTTCAGCAAAAGGAGCCACTGACTTTTGCTGGTAGTAAATTAAAAAAAAATGTCTGAAGGGGGAATGGACCCACGCCCACATACGTGGACGAGAAGCCTCGTTCAACTCGTATCACCAGGCAAAGTTTCCCTTGAGTCTGGCGCCTTAAACCAGGCGGCCATTCTGACACGATATGTCAGCCTCAGCAAAAGAAGACACTGACTCTGTGCTGGCAGTAAAGTGAAAAATGTTTGTCAGAAGTGGGATTCGAACCCACGCCCACGTACGTGGACCAGAAGCCTCGTTCAACCCGTATCACTGGGCAAGGTTTCCCTTGAGTCTGGCGCCTTAGACCACTTGGCCATTCTGACACGATATCCCAGCCCCAGCAAAAGAAGACACTGACTTCGTGCTGGTAATAAAGTAAACAAAGTTTGTCAGAAGTGGGATTCGAACCCACGCACACATACGTGGACCAGAAGCCTCGTTAAACTCGCATCACCGCGCAAGGTTTCCCTTCAGTCTGGCGCCTTAGACCACTCGGTCATTCTGATACGATATATCAGCCTCAGCAAAAGAAGACGCTGACTCTGTGCTGGTAGTAAAGTAAAAAAAGTTTGTCAGAAGAGGGATTCGAAACCACGCCCACATACGTGGACCAGAAGCCTCGTTCAACCTCTATCACTGGGCAAGGTTTCCCTTGAGTCTGGCGCCTTAGACCACTCGGCCATTCTAACACGATATATCAGCCCCAGCAAAAGAAGACAGTGACTTTGTTCTCGTAGTAGATTACAAAAATTTGTCAGAAGTGGGATTCGAACCCACGCACACATACGTGGACCAGAAGCCTCGTTCAACTAGTATGACTGGGCAAGGTTTCCCTTGAGTATAGCACCTTCGACCACTCGGCCATTCTGAGACAATATTTCAGTTCAGCAAAAGAAGACACTGACTTTGTGCTGGTAGTAAATTAAAAAAAATTGTCTGAAGGGGGATTTGAACCCACGCCCACATACGTAGACCAGAAGCCTCGTTCAATCCGTATCACTGGGCAAGGTTTCCCTTGAGTCTGGCGCCTTAAACCAGGCAGCCATTCTGACACGATATGTCAGCCTCAGCAAAAGAAGACGCAGACTCTGTGCTGGTAGTAAAGTAAAAAAAGTTTGTCAGAAGTGGGATTCGAACCCACGCCCACGTACGTGGACCAGAAGCCTCGTTCAACCCGTATCACTGGGCAAGGTTTCCCTTGAGTCTGGCGCCTTAGACCACTTGGCCATTCTGACACGATATCCCAGCCCCAGCAAAAGAAGACACTGACTTCAGGCTGGTATTAAAGTAAAAAAAGTTTGTCAGAAGTGGGATTCGAGCCCACGCACACATACGTGGACCAGAAGCCTCGTTAAACTCGCATCACCGCGCAAAGTTTCCCTTCAGTGTGGCGCCTTAGACCACTCGGCCATTCTGATACGATAAATCAGCCCCAGCAAAAGGAGACACTGACTTTGTTCTGTTAGTGAAGTAAAAAAAGTTTGTCAGAAGTGGTACTCCAACCCACGTCGACATACTTGGACCAAAGGCCTCATTTAACCCGTATCACCGGTCAATGTTTCCCTCAAGTCTGGTGCCTTAGACAACTCGGCCGTTCTGACACGATATATAAGCTGCAGCAAAAGAAGACACTGACTTTGTTCTGGTAGTAAAGTAAAAAAGTTTGTCAGAAGTGGGATTCGCACCCACGCACACATACGTTGACCAGAAGCCTCGTTCAACCCGTATCACTGCGCAAGGTTTACCTTGAGTCTGGCGCTTTAGACCACTCGGCCATTCTGATACGATATGTCAGCCTCAGCAAAAGAAGACTCTGACTCTGTGCTGGTAGTAAAGTAAAAAAAATTGACGGAAGTGAGATTCGAACCCACGCACACCTACGTGGACCAGAAGCTTCCTTCAACTCGCATCACCGAGCAAGGTTTCCCTACAGTCTGGCGCCTTAGACCACTCGGTCATTCTGATAAGATATATCAACCCCAGCAAAAGGAGACACTGACTTTGTTCTGTTAGTGAAGTAAAAGAAAGTTTGTCAGAAGTGGGATTCGAACCCACGTCCAATTACGTGGCCCAGAAGCCTCGTTCAACCCGTATCACTGGGCAAGGTTTCCCTTGAGTCTGGCGCCTTAGACCACTCGGCCAATCTCACACGATATATCAGCCGCCGCAAAAGAAGACACTGACTACGTGCTGGTAGTAAAGTAAAAAAAGTTTGTCAGAATTGGGATTCGAACCCACGCACACATACATGGACCAGAAGCCTCGTTACAATCGTATCACTGGGCAAGGTTTCCCTTGAGTATAGAGCCTTAGACCACTCGGCCATTCTGATACGATATTTCAGCCCCCGCAAAAGGAGACACTGACTTTGTGCTGGTAGTAAAGTAAAAAAAAGAGCTTCTCAGAAGTGGGATTTCAACACACGCCCACATACGTAGACCAGAAGCCTCGTTCAACACGTATCACTGGGGCAAGGTTTCCCTTAAGTCTGGCGCCTTGGACCACTCGGCCATTCTGACACGATATTTCAGCCCAGCAAAAGGAGACACTGACTTTCTTCTGGTAGTAGATTAAAAAATTTTGTCAGAAGTGGGATTCGAACCCACGCACACATACGTGGACCAGAATCCTCGTTCAACTCGTATGACTGGGCAAGGTTTCCCTTGAGTCTAGCACCTTCGACCACTCGGCCATTCCGACACAATATTTCAGCCCAGCAAAAGGAGACACTGACTTTGTGCTGGTAGTAAATTAAAAAAAATTGACAGAAGTGAGATTCGAACCCACGCACACATACGTGGACCAGAAGCCTCGTGCAACTCGCATCACCAGGCAAGGTTTCCCTTCAGACTGGCGCCTTAGACCACTCAGCCATTCGGACACGATATATCGGCCTAGCAATAGGAGACACTGACTTTGTTCTGTTAGTGAAGTAAAAAAAAGTTCGTCAGAAGAGGGATTCGAACCCACGCACACATACGTGGACCAGAAGCCTCGTTCAACTCGTATCACTCGGCAAGGTTTCCCTTGAGTCTGGCGCCTTAGACCACTCGGCCAATCTGATGCGATATATCAGCCCCAGCAAAAGATGACACTGACTTTATGCTCGTAATAAAGTAAAAAAAGAGTTTGTCAGAAGTGGGATTTGAACCCACGCCCAAACACCTGTACCAGAAGCCTCGTTCAACCCGTATCACAGAGCAAGGTTTCCCTTGAGTCTGGCGCCTTAGACCACTCGGCCCTTCGGACACGACATATCAGCCCAGAAAAGGAGACACTGACATTGTTCTGGTAGTAAAGTAAAAAAGGATTGTCAGAAGTGGGATTCGAACCCACGCCCACATACGTAGACCAGAAGCCTCGTTCAACCCGTATCACTGGGCAAGGTTTCGCTTGAGTCTGGAGCCTTAGACCACTCGGCCGTTCTGGCAGGATATTTCGGACCAGCAAAAGGAGACACTGACTTTGTGCTGGTAGTAAAGTAAAAAAAGAGCTTCTGAGAGGTGGGATTTCAACCCACGCCCACATACGTAGACCAGAAGCCTTGTTCAATCCGTATCACTGGGCAAGCTTTTCTTTGAGTCTGACGCCTTGGACCACTCGGCCATTCTGACACGATATTTCAGCCCAGCAAAAGGAGACACTGAATTTGTTCTGGTAGTAAAGGAAAAAAAGAGCTTCTCAGAAGTGGGATTTCAACCCACGCCCACATACGTAGACCAGGAGCCTCGTTCAACCCGTATCACTGGGCAAGGTTTCCCTTGAGTCTGGAGCCTTAGACCACTCGTCCATTCTGACACGATATATCGGCCCCAGCAAAAGAAGAGACTGACTTCGTGCTGGCAGTAAAGTAAAAAAAGATTATCAGAAGTGGGATTCGAACCCACGACCACACACCTGGACCAGAAGCCTCGTTCAACCCGTATCACTGAGCAAGGTTTCCCTTAAGTTTGGCGCCTTCGACCACTCGGCAATACTGGCACCTTATATCAGCCCCAGCAAAAAAACACTGACTTTATGCTGGTATTAAAGTAAAAAAAGATTGTCAGAAGTGGAATTCGAACCCACGTGCACATACGTGGATCAGAAGCCTCGTTTAACCCGTATCACCGGGAAATGTTTCTCTTAAGTCTGGTGCCTTAGACAACTCGGCCATTCTGACACAATATTTCAGCCCAGCAAAAGGAGACACTGACTTTGTGCTGGTAGCAAATAATAAAAAGAGTTTGTCAGAAGTGGGATTCGAACCCACGCCCACATACGTGGACCAGAAGCCTCATTCAACCCGTATCACTGGGCAAGGTTTCCCTTAAGTCTGGCTCCTTCGACCACTCGGCCATTCTGGCACGATATTTAAGTCCTAACCAAAGGAGACACTGGCTTTGTTATTGTACTAAAATAAAAAAAGTTTGTCAGAAGTAGGATTCAAACCCACGCCAACATACGTGGACCAGAAGCCTCGTTCAACCCGTACCACTGCGCAAGGTTTCTTTTAGGTCTGGCGCCTTAGACCACTCGGCCATTCTGATACGATATGTCAGCCTCAGCAAAAGAAGACGCTGACTCTGTGCTGGTAGTAAATTAAAAAAATGACAGAAGTGGGATTCGAACCCACGCCCACATACGTGGACCAGAAGCCTCGTTCAACCCGTATCACTGGGCAAGGTTTCCCTTGAGTCTGGCGCCTTAGACCACTCGGCCATTCTGACACGATATATCAGCCCCAGCAAAAGAAGAGACTGACTTCGTGCTGGCAGTAAAGTAAACAAAGTTTGTCAGAAGTGGGATTCGAACCCACGCACACATACGTGGACCAGAAGCCTCGTTACACTCGTATCACTGGGCAAGGTTTCCCTTAGGTCTGGCGCCTTCGACCACTCGGCCAATCTGACACAATATTTCAGCCCAGCAAAAGGAGACACTGACTTTGTTCTGGTAGTAAAGTAAAAAAAGTTTGTCAGAAGTGGGATTCGAACCCACGCCCACGTACGTGGACCAGAAGCCTCGTTCAACCCGTATCACTGGGCAAGGTTTCCCTTGAGTCTGGCGCCTTAGACCACTTGGCCATTCTGACATGATATCACAGCCCCAGCAAAAGAAGACACTGACTTCGTGCTGGTATTAAAGTAAAAAAAAGTTTGTCAGAAGTGAGATTCGAACCCACGCACACATACGTGAAACAGAAGCCTCGTTCAACTCGCATCACCGGTCAAGGTTTTCCTTCAGTCTGGCGCCTTAGACCACACAGCCATTCTGATACGATATGTCAGCCCCAGCAAAAGGAGACACTGACTTTGTTCTGTTAGTGAAGTAAAAAAAGTTTGTCAGAAGAAGGATTCGAACCCACGCCCACATACGTGGACCAGAAGCCTCGTTCAACCCGTATCACTGGGCAAGGTTTCCCTTGAGTCTGGAGCCTTAGACCACTCGGCCATTGTGACACGGTATTTCAGCCCCAGCAAAAGGAGACACTGACTTTGTGCTGGTAGTAAAGTAAAAAATGCCGGAAGTGAGATTCGAACCCACGCACACATACGTGGACCAGAAGCCTCGTTAAACTTGCATCACCGCGCAAGGTTTCCCTTCAGTCTGGCGCCTTACACCACTCGGCCATTCTGATACGATATATCAGTCCAAGGAAAAGGAGACACTGACTTTGTCCTGTTAGTGAAGTAAAACAAAGTTTGTCAGAAGTGGGATTCGAACCCACGCCCACATACGTGGACCGGAAGCCTCGTTCAACCCGTATCACTGGGCAAGGTTTCCCTTGAGTCTGGCGCCTTAGACCACTCGGCCATTCTGACACGATATATCAGCCCCAGCAAAAGAAGAGACTGACTTCGTGCTGGTAGTAAAGTAAAAAAAAAGATTGTCAGAAATGGGATTCCAACCCACGTCGACATACTTGGACCAAAGGCCTCGTTTAAACCGTATCACCGGGCAATGTTTCCCTTAAGTCTGGTGCCTTAGACAACCCGGCCGTTCTGACACGATATATAAGATGCAGCAAAAGAAGACACTAACTTTGTTCTGGCAGTAAAGTAAAAAAGTTTGTCAGAAGTGGGATTCGCACCCACGCACGCATACGTGGACCAGAAGCCTCGTTCAACTAGTATGACCGTGCACGGTTTCCCTTGAGTCTAGCACCTTCGACCACTCGGCCATTTTGACACAATATTTCAGCCCAGCAAAAGGAGACACTGACTTTGTGCTGGTAATAAATAAAGAAAGAGTTTGTCGGAAGTGGGATTCGAACCCACGTCGACATACGTTGACCAAAGGCCTCGTTTAACCCGTATCACCGGGCAATATTTCCCTTAAGTCTGGTGCCTCAGACAACTCGGCCGTTCTGACACAATTTGCAAGCTCCAACAAAAGAAGACACTGACTTTGTTCTGGTAGTAAACTAAAAAAAGTTTGTCAGAAGTGGGATTCGCACCCACGCACACATACGTTGACCTGAAGCCTCGTTCAACTCGTATGACTGGGCACGGTTTCCATTGAGTCTGGAGCCTTAGACCACTTGGCCGTTCTGACAGGATATTTCAGGCCCAGCAAAAAGAGACACTGACTTTGGGCTGGTAGTAAAGTAAAAAAACTTTGTCAGAAGTGGGATTGGAACCCACGCACACATACGTGGACCAGAAGCCTGGTTACACTCGTATCACTGGACAAGGTTTCCCTTAAGTCTGGCGCCTTCGACCACTCGGCCATTGTGACACGATATTTCAGCACCAGCAAAAGGAGACACTGACTTTGTGCTGGTAGTAAAGTAAAAAAATGCCGGAAGTGAGATTCAAACCCACGCACACATACGTGGACCAGAAGCCTCGTTAAACTCGCATCACCGCGCAAGGTTTCCCTTCAGTCTGGCGCCTAAGACCACTCGGCCATTCTGATACGATATATCAGCCCCAGCAAAAGGAGACACTGACTTTGTTCTGTTAGTGAAGTAAAAAAAAGATTGTCAGAAGTGGGATTCGAACCCACGCCCACATACGTGGACCAGAAGCCTCGTTCAACCCGTATCACTGGGCAAGGTTTCCCTTGAGTCTGGTGCCTTAGACCACTCGGCCATTCTGACACGATATATCAGCCCCAGCAAAAGAAGACACTGACTTCGTGCTGGTAGTAAAGTAAAAAAAGTTTGTCAGAAGTGGGATTCGAACCCACGACCACACACCTTGACAAGAAGCCTCGTTCAACCTGTATCACTGAGCAAGGTTTTCCATAAGTTTGGCGCCTTCGACCACTCGGCCATGCTGACACCTTATATCAGCCCCAGCAAAAAAACACTGACTTTATGCTGGTAGTAAAGTAAAAAAAAAAGATTGTCAGAAGTGGAATTCGAACCCACGTGCACATTTGTGGATCAGAAGCCTCGTTTAACCCGTATCAACGGGAAATGTTTCCCTTAAGTCTGGTGCCTTAGACAACTCGGCCGTTCTGACACAATATTTCAGCCCAGCAAAAGGAGACACTGACTTTGTGCTGGTAGCAAATAAAAAAAGAGTTTGTCAGAAGTGGGATTCGAACCCACGCCCACATACGTGGACCAGAAGCCTCATTTAACCCGTATCACTGGGCAAGGTTTCCCTTAAGTCTGGCGCCTTCGACCACTCGGCCATTCTGACACGATATTTTAGTCCTAATCAAAGGAGACACTGGCTTTGTTATTGTACTAAAATAAAAAAAGTTTGTCAGAATTAGGATTCAAACCCACGCCCACATACGTGGACCAGAAGCCTCGTTCAACCCGTAACACTGCGCAAGGTTTCTTTTAAGTCTGGCGCCTTAGACCAGTCGGCCATTCTGATACGATATGTCAGCCTCAGCAAAAGAAGACGCTGATTCTGTGCTGGTAGTAAATATAAAAAAATGACAGAAGTGGGATTCGAACCCACGCCCACATACGTGGACCAGAAGCCTCGTTCAACCCGTATCACTGGGCAAGGTTTCCCTTGAGTCTGGCGCCTTAGACCATTCGGCCATTCTGACACGATATATCAGCCCCAGCAAAAGAAGAGACTGACTTCGTGCTGGCAGTAAAGTAAAAAAAGTTTGTCAGAAGTGGGATTCGAACCCACGCACACATACGTGGACCAGAAGCCTCGTTCAACTCGCATCACCGAGCAAGGTTTCCCTTCAGTCTTGCGCCTTAGACCACTCGGCCATTCTGATACGATATATCAGCCCCAGCAAAAAGAGACACTGACTATGTTCTGTTAGTGAAGTAAAAAAAGTTTGTCAGAAGAGGGATTCGAAACCACGCCCACATACGTGGACCAGAAGCCTCGTTCAACCCCTTTCACTGGGCAAGGTTTCCCTTGAGTCTGGCGCCTTAGACCACTCGGCCATTCTGACACGATATATCGGCCCCAGCAAAAAAAGAGACTGACTTCGTGCTGGCAGTAAAGTAAAAAAAGATTGTCAAAGTGGGATTCGAAACCACGACCACACACCTTGACCAGAAGCCTCGTTCAACCCGTATCACTGAGCAAGGTTTTCCTTAAGTTTGGCGCCTTCGACCACTCGGCCATGCTGACACCTTATATCAGCCCCAGCAAAAAAACACTGACTTTATGCTGATAGTAAAGTAAAAAAAAGATTGTCAGAAGTGGAATTCGAACCCACGTGCACATACGTGGATCAGAAGCCTCGTTCAACTCGCATCACCGAGCAAGGTTTCCCTTCAGTCTTGCGCCTTAGACCACTCGGCCATTCTGATACGATATTTCAGCCCAGCAAAAGGAGACACTGACTTTGTGCTGGTAGCAAATAAAAAAAGAGTTTGTCAGAAGTGGGATTCGAACCCACGCCCACATACGTGGACCAGAAGCCTCATTTAACCCGTATCACTGGGCAAGGTTTCCCTTAACCTTTTAAATGCCGCACTATGAAGCAGTAGGAAAAAAACTAAAATTTATGTTGATACTTTGCATTGACCTTCTAAATTAACTATGATAAAAAATACAGCCACATTCACAATGACTAAGCATGTTTTTTCGCATGTTCCATTTTTGGAACATTGGCATTTCCCATATGCAAAACACACATTTTCTCTTGAACAACTTTTATTGACTTTTCAGTCGGGTTTCCTTATTCAGGATAACTGAAGAATAATATTTAGCGTCATACGATGTCTCTGAAAAGTATAAAATTTATAACAACACTTTATGAAAATTTCTTCTTTCATACTACTGGCTGTACTACAATGAGCAAATCACAAACCGTGGTAAGCGGCAAAGCCTTTCTTGTGCAGCCGCTTTTTGCACTGCCGGCACTGATTCGTTGTATTCTCCTTGCATTCCGCACACCTTCCCTGAATGTTTGAGATGATGTAGTGGCCATCAGTTTTTCTGTCCTCATGTCTCGGATGAACCCGGAGTCCAGGTCTTACAGTGAGTTTTTGCTTGAGCTGCAGCAAGGACATGGTGACGTCCCGCCGAAAGGCGATGTGCGTCATGGCGGCATCACTACCCTTGTGAAGCTCGCAGTGGAGGAGCCATCCTGCGACGACAGCCATATTCAAACCATTGCTGGAAATGTTCCACCACCATTTCTTGCTCCTCATTCTCGGTCGATAGCTTCCGAGGAGGCGGTCCATCACATCTACTCCGCCCCTGCCCTCATTGTATTTTCTGATCAATTATGGTTGAAGAATGTCCACCTTTTTGTTTGAGCGTCGTGAGGGGCGTTTCGCACTTCCAACAGGCTCGTGGCTGAGGTGGTTAGAAGAAACTGTGACGACTGGTTTGTCATTCCACCTGCATGCGCAGACTGCCCCGTCACACTTGTAGTGGAAAGATCCTCTTTCTTCCTTTTCGATATTTTTCAAGCTCTTCAGTGAACAACCACCGCTTCTTGTACCTTGCACAGCCACTGTCGCTCGAATCCCCTGGTCAGCCAGTTTCGTCAAGAGGCCGTGTGAAGTGAAGAAGTTGTCAAAGTAGACTTCGTGATGTTCAGGCACTTCCAGGACCAAGACCATATTGCTAACAACCCTGATCCCGAGAGGTGACTAGTCGTCCTTCTGGTTCCTTCCACAAGATATTTCTGTCGCATAGGGGTACCCATTCGAAGAGCACATCATCCATATTTTGTACCCAAATTGAATTGGTTTACCGCGAATGAACATTTTGCACGAGTGGTGGCCATAATAGGGCACCATCGACTCGTCGATGCTGAGGCTTTCATTGAACACTCCGAACTGGCGGAAACATTTGGAGATTTCGTCGTAAAACGGCTGAAGTTTGGCTATTTTTTCGCCTGCTTTCAACTGAATGTTGTCAACAACATGAAAAAACCTTTGCAGCTGCCGGAACCTATTGCGGGCCATCACTGTCGCGACTATAGGCACACAAAAATCTTCTGCAGTGCTCCAATACGAGTCCTCAGACGGAACGGAGTGGTACCCGCTGAAAAGTAAGAGGCCGAAAAACTGACCTATGTCCGCTCCTGTGACGTCCATCTCCTCCCCCTTTTCAAGTGCGTATCTTGCAGTTAGTTCAGCCAGTGAACCAAGATACTCCGGAGAAATAAATTTGCTGAACAGCATAAATGGGCTCATGTTTGCAAGATCAGGAAATGCCTCTAGCAATGACGGAGGACTCTCGCTGGGAAGTGTTTTGTCAAACGTGGCATGGTCGCCCCGTACTGGTGTATGGGAGCACTTTGAAGTATTTGTTTTCCGAGCGTTCGTTGAAGCTTTGCGTCCTTTTCCAGCAGTGAATTGCCGCTCCGCTAATTTCTTTCGTCGTGGATCAGGACTCGAACATGCAGAAGGCGAATCAACGTCTTCATCGCTGCACTGCATAACTTCAACGTGCCCGCAAACATAATCGGGAACAACTTCAGAAAAGTCATTTTCGTTCACGTGCTCCTCGTCAGTAATATTGCCAACTTCAACAGGCGGCTATTGGCATACAGACGCCCCTTCGCGTTCGTCATCGGGAAGGCTGAACAAAAGGTCAATTGCTGCCACCAAAGTGAGGAAGCATTGTGCCATGACCTACAACGAAAGTTATTGCGGTGTAAAGCACAGTACTACAAAAATAAAACCAGCCGCAAGGTAGTTTTTTAGTTACATTCACAGGGATTGATGCAGCTAGGCACTGTAGTTCAATGCTGCTCTTTTCACGTGTCTGGCAAACTCAAAATGACGCCCAGGAAAGCTTATGTTCAAGTTGCTGCCAAGCGCCGCCCAGCGGGCGCCATCGACAAGACAAAAAAAGAAAAAGAACGAGGCGAAACGCTCGCGCCCGTCTACGCTGCGTTCGACACTGTGAAACGCCAATGTTCCAAAAAAGGAACATCCGCACAAAACTCTCAAGCTGAAAACTAGATTGTCTTTGTTATTTTTTTATTGTATTGCCGCGTAATCCTGAACCATTTGCCAATATTTTAGTTTTGCTTTGTTCACTGCAGCATTACTTTTTCCTGCGGAATAATGCAACAAACATCTGGTGGTCAAGGAGTGCAAAATATGCCTGTTTTTAAAAATTCATCTAATGATTCTCCGTAGGCTCATAATAGAAATTAAAAATGCCACGTTTTTCACAAGCATCAATGAGTATGCGTAAACATAAAATTTCAATATGCGATATATTGGAGAGAAAATAAAAAATTAGGTTTCGTATGTTCCAATTTTGGAACATTGGCAAGTAAAAGGTTAAGTCTGGCGCCTTAGACCACTCGGCCATTCTGATACGATATGTCAGCCTCAGCAAAAGAAGACGCTGATTCTGTGCTGGTAGTAAATTAAAAAATGACAGAAGTGGGATTCGAACCCACGCACACATACGTGGACCAGAAGCCTCGTTACACTCGTATCACTGGGCAAGGTTTTCCTTAAGTCTGGCGCCTTCGACCACTCGGCCAATCTGACACAATATTTCAGCCCAGCAAAAGGAGACACTGACTTTGTTCCAGCAGTAAAGTAAAAGAAAAGTTTGTCAGAATAGAATTCGAACCCACGCCCACATACGTGGACCAGAAGCCTCGTTCAACCCGTATCACTGGGCAAGGTTTCCCTTGAGTCTGGAGCCTTAGACCACTCGGCCATTCTGATACGATATGTCAGCCTCAGCAAAAGAAGACGCTGATTCTGTGCTGGTAGTAAATTAAAAAAATGACAGAAGTGGGATTCGAACCCACGCCCACATACGTGGACCAGAAGCCACGTTCAACCCGTATCACTGGGCAAGGTTTCCCTTGAGTCTGGCGCCTTAGACCACTCGGCCATTCTGACACGATATATCAGCCCCAGCAAAAGAAGAGACTGACTTCGTGCTTGCAGTTAAGGTAAAAAAAGTTTGTCAGAAGTGGGATTCGAACCCACGCACACATACGTGGACCAGAAGCCTCGTTACACTCGTATCACTGGGCAAGGTTTTCCTTAAGTCTGGCGCATTCGACCACTCGGCCAATCTGACACAATATTTCAGCCCAGCAAAAGGAGACACTGACTTTGTTCCAGCAGTAAAGTAAAAGAAAAGTTTGTCAGAATAGAATTCGAACCCACGCCCACATACGTGGACCAGAAGCCTCGTTCAACCCGTATCACTGGGCAAGGTTTCCCGTCAGTCTGGAGCTTTAGACCACTCGGCCATTCTGACACGAAATTTCAGCCCCAGCAAAAGGAGACACTGACTTTGTGCTGGTAGTAGATTACAAAAAATTGTCAGAAGTGGGATTTGAACCCACGCACACATACGTGGACCAGAAGCCTCGTTCAACTCGTATGACTGGGCAAGGTTTCCCTTGAGTATAGCACCTTCGACCACTCGGCCATTCTGACACAATATTTCAGTTCAGCAAAAGGAGCCACTGACTTTGTGCTGGTAGTAAATTAAAAAAAAAATGTCTGAAGGGGGAATGGACCCACGCCCACATACGTGGACGAGAAGCCTCGTTCAACTCGTATCACCGGGCAAGGTTTCCCTTGAGTCTGGCGCCTTAAACCAGGCGGCCATTCTGACACGATATGTCAGCCTCAGCAAAAGAAGACACTGACTCTGTGCTGGCAGTAAAGTGAAAAATGTTTGTCAGAAGTGGGATTCGAACCCACGCCCACGTACGTGGACCAGAAGCCTCGTTCAACCCGTATCACTGGGCAAGGTTTCCCTTGAGTCTGGCGCCTTAGACCACTTGGCCATTGTGACACGATATCCCAGCCCCAGCAAAAGAAGACACTGACTTCGTGCTGGTAATAAAGTAAACAAAGTTTGTCAGAAGTGGGATTCGAACCCACGCACACATACGTGGACCAGAAGCCTCGTTAAACTCGCATCACCGCGCAAGGTTTCCCTTCAGTCTGGCGCCTTAGACCACTCGGCCATTCTGATACGATATATCAGCCCCAGCAAAAAGAGACACTGACTTTGTTCTGTTAGTAAAGTAGAAAAAAAGATTGTCAGAAATGGGATTCCAACCCACGTCGACATACTTGGACCAAAGGCCTCGTTTAAACCGTATCACCGGGCAATGTTTCCCTTAAGTCTGGTGCCTTAGACAACTCGGCCGTTCTGACACGATATATAATATGCAGCAAAAGAAGACACTAACTTTGTTCTGGCAGTAAAGTAAAAAAGTTTATCAGAAGTGGGATTCGCACCCACGCACACATACGTGGACCAGAAGCCTCGTTCAACTAGTATGACCGTGCACGGTTTCCCTTGAGTCTAGCACCTTCGACCACTCGGCCATTCTGACACAATATTTCAGCCCAGCAAAAGGAGACACTGACTTTGTGCTGGTAATAAATAAAAAAAGAGTTTGTCAGAAGTGGGATTCGAACCCACGTCGACATACGTGGACCAAAGGCCTCGTTTAACCCGTATCACCGGGCAATATTTCCCTTAAGTCTTGCGCCTTAGACCACTCGGCCATTCTGATACGATATATCAGCCCCAGCAAAAGGATACACTGACTTTGTTCTGTTAGTCAAGTAAAAAAAGTTTGTCAGAAGTGGGATTCGAACCCACGCCCACAAACGTGAACCAGAAGCCTCGTTCAACCCGTATCACTGGGCAAGGTTTTCCTTAAGTTTGGCGCCTTCGACCACTCGGCCATGCTGACACCTTATATCAGCCCCAGCAAAAAAATACTGACTTTATGCTGATAGTAAAGTAAAAAAAAGATTGTCAGAAGTGGAATTCGAACCCACGTGCACATACGTGAATCAGAAGCCTCGTTTAACCCGTATCAACGGGAAATGCTTCCCTTAAGTCTGGTGCCTTAGACAACTCGGCCGTTCTGACACAATATTTCAACCCAGCAAAAGGAGACACTGACTTTGTGCTGGTAGCAAATAAAAAAAGAGTTTGTCAGAAGTGGGATTCGAACGCACGCCCACATACGTGGACCAGAAGCCTCATTTAACCCGTATCACTGGGCAAGGTTTCCCTTAAGTCTGGCGCCTTAGACCACTCGGCCATTCTGATACGATATGTCAGCCTCAGCAAAAGAAGACGCTGATTCTGTGCTGGGAGTAAATTAAAAAAATGACAGAAGTGGGATTCGAACCCACGCCCACATACGTGGACCAGAAGCCACGGTTCAACCCGTATCACTGGGCAAGGTTTCCCTTGAGTCTGGCGCCTTAGACCACTCGGCCATTCTGACACGATATATCAGCCCCAGCAAATGAAGAGACTGAATTCGTGCTTGCAGTTAAGGTAAAAAAGTTTGTCAGAAGTGGGATTCGAACCCACGCACACATACGTGGACCAGAAGCCTCGTTACACTCGTATCACTGGGCAAGGTTTTCCTTAAGTCTGGCGCATTCGACCACTCGGCCAATCTGACACAATATTTCAGCCCAGCAAAAGGAGACACTGACTTTGTTCCAGCAGTAAAGTAAAAGAAAAGTTTGTCAGAATAGAATTCGAACCCACGCCCACATACGTGGACCAGAAGCCTCGTTCAACCCGTATCACTGGGCAAGGTTTCCCGTCAGTCTGGAGCTTTAGACCACTCGGCCATTCTGACACGAAATTTCAGCCCCAGCAAAAGGAGACACTGACTTTGTGCTGGTAGTAAAGTTAAAAAAAATTGACGGAAGTGAGATTCGAACCCACGCACACATACTTGGACCAGAAGCCTCGTTCAACTCGCATCACCGAGCAAGGTTTCCCTTCAGTCTTGCGCCTTAGACCACTCGGCCATTCTGATACGATATATCAGCCCCAGCAAAAGGAGACACTGACTTTGTTCTGTTAGTGAAGTAAAAAAAGTTTGTCAGAAGAGGGATTCGAAACCACGCCCACATACGTGGACCAGAAGCCTCGTTCAACCCCTTTCACTGGGCAAGGTTTCCCTTGAGTCTGGCGCCTTAGACCACTCGGTCATTCTGACACGATATATCAGCCCCAGCAAAAGAAGACAGTGACTTTGTTCTCGTAGTAGATTACAAAAAAATGTCAGAAGTGGGATTTGAACCCACGCACACATACGTGGACCAGAAGCCTCGTTCAACTCGTATGACTGGGCAAGGATTCCCTTGAGTATAGCACCTTCGACCACTCGGCCATTCGGACACAATATTTCAGTTCAGCAAAAGGAGACACTGACTTTGTGCTGGTAGTAAATTAAAAAAAAATGTCTGAAGGGAGATTTGAACCCACGCCCACATACGTGGACGAGAAGCCTCGTTCAACTCGTATCACCGGGCAAGGTTTCCCTTGAGTCTGGCGCCTTAAACCAGGCGGCCATTCTGACACAATATGTCAGCCCCAGCAAAAGAAGACACTGACTTCGTGCTGGTAATAAAGTAAAAAAAGTTTGTCAGAAGTGGGATTCGAACCCACGCACACATACGTGGACCAGAAGCCACGTTACACTCGTATCACTGGGCACGGTTTCCCTGAAGTCTGGCGCCTTTGACTACTCGGCCATTCTGACAAAATATTTCAGCCCAGCAAAAGGAGACACTGACTTTGTTCTGGTAGTAAAGTAAAAAAAAGTTTGTGAGAATAGGATTCGAACCCACGCCCACATACGTGGACCAGAAGCCTCGTTCAACCCGTATCACTGGGCAAGGTTTCCCTTGAGTCTGGAGCTTTAGACCACTCGGCCATTCTGACACGATATATCAGCCCAAGCAAAAGAAGAGACTGACTTCGTGCTGGTAGTAAAGTAAAAAAAAAGATTGTCAGAAATGGTATTCCAACCCACGTCGACATACTTGGACCAAAGGCCTCGTTTAAACCGTATCACCGGGCAATGTTTCCCTTAAGTCTGGTGCCTTAGACAACTCGGCCGTTCTGACTTTTTTTTTTTTTTTTTATTTATTGCCTGGCATGGACATTGTACAGGGCAATCATTGCACACACATATATTACAATACAAAGAAAAGAAAAAAAAAAAACAAGCATTGCCATCAGTCCCATTTGTACTGATGTTGTCCTCTTAAAAATACTTAAGGTTTGCCAGGGGTTCAAACCTTGACAACCATTCTGGCTCGATATCCTCTATTTTGCTACACTCAATGAATGCAGACATGCTTTGCCTGAAATAAATTACTGCTGGCTTTGCGTCCGGGTCGAAATGATATCCGGCCATTCGTGCACGCCATATACAGTGGAGACCGGTCAACATCACTACATCAAATGGGACCCCATCATCATTTGTTACTGCGAGGTACCTTATTCCGTGTGGGTCTAGTGGAAAATCCTTCTTTATTGTCCTCTGTAATATGTCCCAAAAATGTACCCCTTCCCAACAATGCAAAAAAACATGGTCTATTGTTTCTGGTTTCTTACATATCAAGCAGTGTGACCCCCATGGTGTAAAAAAACCCCGTTCCTCTGTGAAAGTCTTTACTGATAGTGTTCCTGTGTGTAACTTGAAGAAAAAAGTTTTCACCCCTGTAGGTACCTGCATGTTTCTCACCCGCTTCAGTACATTTTGTCCCGGTCTTCCACTGTATATGGCCCTGTACAATGGTACTGGCAAAACCATAGCACATACATCTTTGTACAATTCTTTTCTTCTAACACTTGCTAGATAATCTATCGAAAAGCGTACAGATAAAAAACGTACACTGTCTACCACTTCCTTGAGATACCCACGCAACGTCACGGGCCGGCTATCCGTAGTAACAACAAAATCTGGTAAGGCACTGCCTAACCTGAGCTGGCATACCGTACGCAAAAACGGATCCCTGACGTCACGGAAAAACAAAAATCTATTTACTACTTGTCTCACAAATAGGTGCGCCAAACCAAGACCTCCGTCCTTCACGCACCTGAACAAGTTGGTCCGTCTGCACCTTTCCCATTTCGAGCCCCATATAAAAACTGCGAACACTCTGTGCAGCCTTTGCACGTTGATCCTTGAACAATGTAACACCTGCATCACATACCACAGTTTAGCGATAAAAAACATGTTGCACACAGTAGCCCTAGCGAAAACAGACAGGTTCATGCCTTTCCACCTGTCTGCTTTTTCCTTCGTCTCTTTTGTTTGACGCGACCAATACTCCTCGCTGCCGTTATAACATTCCAGGGGAACACCGAGGTACCTTGTCGGTGTTTCCGTCCGGTGCACATTCGCAAAAAGGTCCGGCTTTGAAGGCCACCTTCCGTGCCAAAGCCCAAGAGATTTCGCCCAGTTTACGCGGCTTCCTGTGACGCTACAAAAATGTTTCACAACACTTATCGTTTCCTCTACACTTTCTTTGTTCGTACAACACACCGCAATGTCGTCTGCATATGCCAGCAGCTTAACTTCCACTGCCGCCAAGCTGAAGCCACGAATTTTTTCATTTTCATTTATCGCTAAGCACATCGCTTCGATGTAAATACAAAACAAAAGTGGACTGAGGGGGCAGCCTTGACGCACAGAACGCATTACGTGAATGGGGGCCCCCAAAGACTTGTTAACAATTAAACGTGTTGTGCAGTTCTGGTACGCCAAGGCCACTCCCTCCTTGATGATGGAACCGACATTAATATGATCTAAGATGACAAACAAAATATCATGCGCAACACAATCAAAAGCTTTCTCCAGGTCTATCTGGAGCAGAGCAACGCCAAGTGAATCTTCGTCACAACACTCTAGCACACACCGCATCTTGTGAATGTTTGAGCTAATGGTTCTGCCTTTGATTCCACAAGTTTGGTGCTCTCCAACAATTTCTTTAATGACACCTTGAAGTCGCGCTGCCAGAACCTTCATAAAAATCTTGTAGTCGACATTGGTCAGCGATATGGGCCTATACGATGTCACCAGTTTAAGTTTTTCCCTTTCGTCCGTTTTAGGAATTAATATCGTATGCGCTTTGCTGAAGGAGGGCGGCAGAGTTTTCCGTTCGTACGCCTCATTGAACAGCTCAGCTAACCCCGGGGACAGTTCTATTCTAAACGTCTTATACCATGCTGCGGTTAGGCCATCGGGTCCCGGTGACTTTCCGGGGTTCAGATGACCAATCGCGCGTTCCACTTCACCTTCCGTTATTCTGCCTTCTAAAAGCTTTTTTGTGTCGTCACTAAGCCGCGGCAAGCGCTTGAGAAACTCTTCTTTAAAACCATGTACATTCGCTTTTCGAATTGCAAAAAGTGACTGATAATACGCAACAAAGGCCCGTTCGATGCTTTCATTGTCGCTCGCGAGAGTCCCGTTGCAATAGACCTTATCGATGTGGTTTCGGCGTCCTTGCGCTTTTTCGAGACCAAGCGCCCTTTTTGTGGGCGTCTCACCCGCGGCAAGATCATTTGCGCGCGCGCGAACCCAGGCGCCTCGATAACGCTCTCTGTCATGCAGTTCTAATTTTTCCTTGACACTGCGCACCTCGTCTTTGCAAGTCCCAGGCTCCCGACTTTCTAGGGCTATCAGCTGCTGCAGTGTTTTCTTAAGACTTCTTTCTTTTATTTGCGCTTCGAATTTTAGCGTGCTCGATCTGTCAAGCGCTTTCATTTTCACCTTCTGCTTTAAACACTCCCATTTCTCTGCTACTGTTTCCGTTTTTTCCATAAGCACTTCATTAATGGTCTCGTGCACTGCTTCTAAAAATGGTTCATCTTTTAGTAACAATGCGTTCAGTTTCCATAAATCCCAGTTGAAAACCTTACGCTGTTTCTTCATGCCTATGCGACACACAACCAAACAGTGATCTGAAAACGACACTGGCTCAACCGAAAAATCGTGACACATAGGCAATACATCTAGGGATAGGTATATGCGGTCTAAACGTGCATGGCTATTGCCATGAAATCGCGTGTAGATCACTTCGCGATTTGCTGCCACACATTCATACACGTCTTCCAAGTCATTTTCGGTTATTAATTTGCCTAGCACGTCACTGCTTTTGTCACGAACGCCAGTGCTGTTGACTCTATCGCGAGCCCTTAAAACACAGTTAAAATCACCTAACAAAACCACCCTCTTATCACACTTTGTCCACTGAAACAGGTTAGAAAAAAACTGAGCACGCTCTTCTACACTATTCGGTGCGTATACGCATATAACTCTGAATTCAGTGGCACCATAAACAAAGTCACAATAAACAATTCTGCCCGACTGGCATGAAAAAACACTTTGCACAAGAAGGCCTTGCAATTTTTTTACAAAAAGAACACAACCCGCGGACGTTCCTATCGAGTGGCTTACGACCGCGTAATATCGGTCAGTGAAACGGCGCACCATGCTCCCGGTCTCCTCCTCTCCGTCTACCTTAGTTTCCTGGACGGCTAGGACGTCTATGTCTTGGTCTGTGAGCAACCGATAGAGCTGACTTTGCCTACGCCTAGCCGCCAACCCTCTGACGTTAAGCGTAGCTATACTGAATGGCGGAGTTAATGCCATAGTGACTTGTTCGCTAAAGGAGTAGGCCCGGAGCATGGCGCTTACCCTTCACGACCAGCCCTCGGCTAGCCGCCTCCAGGACCATCCTGCTTCCCAGCGCTGTTTTCTTTTGCCTTGTCCTCCAGTCTCCGGTCGGTAGGGACTTTCGGCTTAGGTTTGAGACTACGCCGCCTCCCTTGCGGCGCCTTCGCAGGCGGCTCCTGGCTGCTGGTGGACGACGCCCCGTCCTGCTCTACCGAGTCGTCGAGTGGACGCTTTAGCGTGGCGCTGGTCACGCACATCTCGTCGTCGCTGTCCGCCGCCGTCTCTCCCTGACCCTCCGTTGCATCAGCTGTCCCCACTGGAACCACGTCCGTCTCGACCCGCTCAGGCTCGGCCGCTGACGGGGCGCTGGCCGGTGTAGTCGAAAGCTGGAGAGTCTCCGGAAACTTGGGTGTGTCTGCCGGCGCCGCCCCTCCAGTAGTCACAGGGACCACTGGGCTTCCGACCCCTTTGGCGGCGTCCTCTGCCTCGGCCGCGTCCATGACGTGATCAGCCATCGCCTCGTTCTTCGCTGGCCCCATTGCACTGGCGTACGTTCGAACGCAATCCGCCTCGACGTGTCCGAAGCGTTTGCACCGCGAGCAACGGGGAACCTTGCACTCTCGGCGGACGTGCCCTTTGCCTTGGCAGCGCAAGCATTGCATCGGCCGACCAGGCACAACCAGCAAGGCCAGCTCTCCATCGATCCTGATCTGGTGCGGAAGGTCTTCGACCCTGACGCCGCTTTTCAGCTTCAGGAGAGCTGTTCTCGTGGTCGAACACTTGTCGGCCATGCCCGGGACACGCCACCGCTCACGGCTCACCTCCACGACCTTGCCGAAAGCCGACAGCGCCGTCCGTACTTCTTCGTCGCTCACCCCGTGAAGCAGCCAGTGAATTCGTAGCCGCACCTGCTGGTCCTGTGGGTCGACGACGACGCAGCGCCGCCCCTTCACCTGCAGCTCCTTCAAGGCGAGCAGGCGTTTCGTGGGAGCGGCATCATTGAATGTCACCGCCCACAAGTGGTTAACCTGGTATGCACCGAGGCTTACCACATCCGGCAGCAGGCCCGTTGGCGTCAATGCGTCCCTGAAATCTTCGACCTTGTATGGCCTCGCTCGTACATCACCGTGTAAAAACACGGTGTTGATAACAAGTCGTCCTTTTGGCATTTGCGGCAAAATAAACTGGTATTCGCTATCTCCGTTCCTGTTTCCGCGGCTAAGATTGGCCGCTGTCGCCGCTCCGCTGGAGCTCATGATCCTGCGATCCGTTCAGCACGACTGCCGGAAGCAGAATGACTCGGCCGTTCTGACACGATATATAAGATGCAGCAAAAGAAGACACTAACTTTGTTCTGGCAGTAAAGTAAAAAAGTTTGTCAGAAGTGGGATTCGCACCCACGCACACATACGTGGACCAGAAGCCTCGTTCAACTAGTATGACCGTGCACGGTTTCCCTTGAGTCTAGCACCTTCGACCACTCGGCCATTCTGACACAATATTTCAGCCCAGCAAAAGTAGACACTGACTTTGTGCTGGTAATAAATAAAAAAAGAGTTTGTCAGAAGTGTGATTCGAACCCACGTCGACATACGTGGACCGAAGGCCTCGTTTAACCCGTATCACCCGGCAATATTTCCCTTAAGTCTGGTGCCTCAGACAACTCGGCCGTTCTGACACGATTTGCAAGCTACAACAAAAGAAGACACTGACTTTGTTCTGGTAGTAAAGTAGAATAAAAAAAGTTTGTCAGAAGTGGGATTCGCACCCACGCACACATACGTTGACCTGAAGCCTCGTTCAACTCGTATGACTGGGCACGGTTTCCATTGAGTCTGGAGCCTTAGACCACTCGGCCGTTCTGACAGGATATTTCAGGCCCAGCAAAAAGAGACACTGACTTTGGGCTGGTAGTAAAGTAAAAAAAGTTTGTCAGAAGTGGGATTCGAACCCACGCCCACATACGTGAACCAGAAGCCTCGTTTCACCCGTATCACTGGGCAAGGTTTACCTTGAGTCTGGCGCCTTAGACCACTCGGCCATTATGACACGATATATCAGCCCCAGCAAAAGAAGAGACTGACTTCGTGCTGGCAGTAAAGTAAAAAAACTTTGTCAGAAGTGGGATTCGAACCCACGCACACATACGTGGACCAGAAGCCTCGTTACACTCGTATCACTGGGCAAGGTTTCCCTTAAGTCTGGCGCCTTCGACCACTCGGCCATTCTGACACAATATTTCAGCCCAGCAAAAGGAGACACTGACTTTGTTCTGGTAGTAAAGTAAAAAAAAAGTTTGTCAGAATAGAATTCGAACCCACGCCCACATACATGGACCAGAAGCCTCGTTCAACCCGTATCACTGGGCAAGGTTTCCCTTCTGTCTGGAGCCTTAGACCACTCGGCCATTCTGACACGAAATTTCAGCCCCAGCAAAAGGAGACACTGACTTTGTCCTGGTAGTAAAGTAAAAAAAGAGCTTCTCAGAAGTGGGATTTCAACCCACGCCCACATACGTAGACCAGGAGCCTCGTTCAACCCGTACCACTGGGCAACGTTTCCCTTGAGTCTGGAGCCTTAGACCACTCGGCCATTCTGATACGATATGTCAGCCTCAGCAAAAGTAGACGCTGACTCTGTGCTGGTAGTAAAGTAAAAAAAATTGACGGAAGTGAGATATGAACCCACGCACACATACTTGGACCAGAAGCCTCGTTCAACTCGCATCACCGAGCAAGGTTTCCCTTCAGTCTTGCGCCTTAGACCACTCGGCCATTCTGATACGATATATCAGCCCCAGCAAAAGGATACACTGACTTTGTTCTGTTAGTGAAGTAAAAAAGTTTGTCAGAAGTTTGATTCGAACTCACGCCCAAAAACGTGAACCAGAAGCCTCGTTCAACCCGTATCACTGGGCAAGGTTTCCCTTGAGTCTGGCGCCTTAGACCACTCGGCCATTCTGACACGATATATCGGCCCCAGCAAAAAAAGAGACTGACTTCGTGCTGGCAGTAAAGTAAAAAAAGATTGTCAAAGTGGGATTCGAACCCACGACCACACACCTGGACCAGAAGCCTCGTTCAACCCGTATCACTGAGCAAGGTTTCCCTTAGGTTTGGCGCCTTCGACCACTCGGCCATGCTGACACATTATATCAGCCCCAGCAAAAAAACACTGACATTAGGCTGGTAGTAAAGTAAAAAAAAAGATTGTCAGAAGTGGAATTCGAACCCACGTGCACATACGTGGATCAGAAGCCTCGTTTAACCCGTATCACCGGGAAATGTTTCCCTTAAGTCTGGTGCCTTAGACAACTCGGCCGTTCTGACACAATATTTCAGCCCAGCAAAAGGAGACACTGACTTTGTGCTGGTAGCAAATAAAAAAAAGAGTTTGTCAGAAGTGGGATTCGAACCCACGCCCACATACGTGGACCAGAAGCCTCGTTTAACCCGTATCACTGGGCAAGGTTTCCCTTAAGTCTGGAGCCTTGACCACTCGGCCATTCTGATACGATATGTCAGCCTCAGCAAAAGTAGACGCTGACTCTGTGCTGGTAGTAAAGTAAAAAAAAATTGACGGAAGTGAGATTCGAACCCACGCACACATACTTGGACCAGAAGCCTCGTTCAACTCGCATCACCGAGCAAGGTTTCCCTTCAGTCTTGCGCCTTAGACCACTCGGCCATTCTGATACGATATATCAGCCCCAGCAAAAGGAGACACTGACTTTGTTCTGTCAGTGAAGTAAAAAAAGTTTGTCAGAAGAGGGATTCGAAACCACGCCCACATACGTGGACCAGAAGCCTCGTTCAACCCCTTCCACTGGGCAAGGTTTCCCTTGAGTCTGGCGCCTTAGACCACTCGGCCATTCTGACACGAGATATCAGCCCCAGCAAAAGAAGACAGTGACTTTGTTCTCGTAGTAGATTACAAAAAATTGTCAGAAGTGGGATTTGAACCCACGCACACATACGTGGACCAGAAGCCTCGTTCAACTCGTATGACTGGGCAAGGTTCCCCTTGAGTATAGCACCTTCCACCACTCGGCCATTCTGACACAATATTTCAGTTCAGCAAAAGGAGACACTGACTTTGTGCTGGTAGTAAATTAAAAAAAAATGTCTGAAGGGGGATTTGAACCCACGCCCACATACGTGGACGAGAAGCCTCGTTCAACTCGTATCACCGGGCAAGGTATCCCTTGAGTCTGGCGCCTTAAACCAGGCGGCCATTCTGACACGATATGTCAGCCTCAGCAAAAGAAGACGCTGACTCTGTGCTGGCAGTAAAGTAAAAAAAGTTTGTCAGAAGTGGGATTCGAACCCACGCCCACGTACGTGGACCAGAAGCCTCGTTCAACCCGTATCACTGGGCAAGGTTTCCCTTGAGTGTGGCGCCTTAGACCACTTGGCTATTCTGACACGATATCCCAGCCCCAGCAAAAGAAGACACTGACTTCGTGCTGGTAATAAAGTAAAAAAAAGTTTGTCAGAAGTGGGATTCGAACCCACGCACACATACGTGGACCAGAAGCCACGTTACACTCGTATCACTGGGCACGGTTTCCCTGAAGTCTGGCGCCTTTGACTACTCGGCCATTCTGACACAATATTTCAGCCCAGCAAAAGGAGAGACTGACTTCGTGCTGGTAGTAAAGTAAAAAAAAAGATTGTCAGAAATGGTATTCCAACCTTGTCGACATACTTGGACCAAAGGCCTCGTTTAAACCGTATCACGGGGCAATGTTTCCCTTAAGTCTGGTGCCTTAGACAACTCGGCCGTTCTGACACGATATATAAGATGCAGCAAAAGAAGACACTAACTTTGTTCTGGCAGTAAAGTAAAAAAGTTTGTCAGAAGTGGGATTCGCACCCACGCACACATACGTGGACCAGAAGCCTCGTTCAACTAGTATGACCGTGCACGGTTTCCCTGTAGTCTAGCACCTTCGACCACTCGGCCATTCTGACACAATATTTCAGCCCAGCAAAAGGAGACACTGACTTTGTGCTGGTAATAAATAAAAAAAGAGTTTGTCAGAAGTGGGATTCGAACCCACGTCGACATACGTGGACCTAAGGCCTCGTTTAACCCGTATCACCGGGCAATATTTCCCTTAAGTCTGGTGCCTCAGACAACTCGGCCGTTCTGACACGATTTGCAAGCTCCAACAAAAGAAGACACTGACTTTGTTCTGGTAGTAAAGTAAAATAAAAAAAGTTTGTCAGGAGTGGGATTCGCACCCACGCACACATACGTTGACCTGAAGCCTCGTTCAACTCGTATGACTGGGCACGGTTTCCATTGAGTCTGGAGCCTTAGACCACTCGGCCGTTCTGACAGGATATTTCAGGCCCAGCAAAAAGAGACACTGACTTTGGGCTGGTAGTAAAGTAAAAAAAGTTTGTCAGAAGTGGGATTCGAACCCACGCCCACATACGTGAACCAGACGCCTCGTTTCACCCGTATCACTGGGCAAGGTTTACCTTGAGTCTGGCGCCTTAGACCACTCGGCCATTATGACACGATATATCAGCCCCAGCAAAAGAAGACTCTGACTTCGTGCTGGCAGTAAAGTAAAAAAACTTTGTCAGAAGTGGGATTCGAACCCACGCACACATACGTGGACCAGAAGCCTCGTTACACTCGTATCACTGGGCAAGGTTTCCCTTCTGTCTGGAGCCTTAGACCACTCGGCCATTCTGACACGAAATTTCAGCCCCAGCAAAAGGAGACACTGACTTTGTCCTGGTAGTAAAGTAAAAAAAGAGCTTCTCAGAAGTGGGATTTCAACCCACGCCCACATACGTAGACCAGGAGCCTCGTTCAACCCGTATCACAGGGCAAGGTTTCCCTTGAGTCTGGAGCCTTAGACCACTCGGCCATTCTGATACGATATATCAGCCCCAGCAAAAGAAGAGACTGACTTCGTGCTTGCAGTTAAGGTAAAAAAAGTTTGTCAGAAGTGGGATTCGAACCCACGCACACATACGTGGACCAGAAGCCTCGTTACACTCGTATCACTGGGCAAGGTTTTCCTTAAGTCTGGCGCATTCGACCACTCGGCCAATCTGACACAATATTTCAGCCCAGCAAAAGGAGACACTGACTTTGTTCCAGCAGTAAAGTAAAAGAAAAGTTTGTCAGAATAGAATTCGAACCCACGCCCACATACGTGGACCAGAAGCCTCGTTCAACCCGTATCACTGGGCAAGGTTTACCTTGAGTCTGGCGCCTTAGACCACTCGGCCATTATGACACGATATATCAGCCCCAGCAAAAGAAGAGACTGACTTCGTGCTGGCAGTAAAGTAAAAAAACATTGTCAGAAGTGGGATTCGAACCCACGCACACATACGTGGACCAGAAGCCTCGTTACACTCGTATCACTGGGCAAGGTTTCCCTTAAGTCTGGCGCCTTCGACCACTCGGCCATTCTGACACAATATTTCAGCCCAGCAAAAGGAGACACTGACTTTGTTCTGGTAGTAAAGTAAAAAAAAAGTTTGTCAGAATAGAATTCGAACCCACGCCCACATACATGGACCAGAAGCCTCGTTCAACCCGTATCACTGGGCAAGGTTTCCCTTCTGTCTGGAGCCTTAGACCACTCGGCCATTCTGACACGAAATTTCAGCCCCAGCAAAAGGAGACACTGAATTTGTCCTGGTAGTAAAGTAAAAAAAGAGCTTCTCAGAAGTGGGATTTCAACCCACGCCCACATACGTAGACCAGGAGCCTCGTTCAACCCGTACCACTGGGCAACGTTTCCCTTGAGTCTGGAGCCTTAGACCACTCGGCCATTCTGATACGATATGTCAGCCTCAGCAAAAGTAGACGCTGACTCTGTGCTGGTAGTAAAGTAAAAAAAATTGACGGAAGTGAGATATGAACCCACGCACACATACTTGGACCAGAAGCCTCGTTCAACTCGCATCACCGAGCAAGGTTTCCCTTCAGTCTTGCGCCTTAGACCACTCGGCCATTCTGATACGATATATCAGCCCCAGCAAAAGGAGACACTGACTTTGTTCTGTCAGTGAAGTAAAAAAAGTTTGTCAGAAGAGGGATTCGAAACCACGCCCACATACGTGGACCAGAAGCCTCGTTCAACCCCTTCCACTGGGCAAGGTTTCCCTTGAGTCTGGCGCCTTAGACCACTCGGCCATTCTGACACGAGATATCAGCCCCAGCAAAAGAAGACAGTGACTTTGTTCTCGTAGTAGATTACAAAAAATTGTCAGAAGTGGGATTTGAACCCACGCACACATACGTGGACCAGAAGCCTCGTTCAACTCGTATGACTGGGCAAGGTTCCCCTTGAGTATAGCACCTTCCACCACTCGGCCATTCTGACACAATATTTCAGTTCAGCAAAAGGAGACACTGACTTTGTGCTGGTAGTAAATTAAAAAAAAATGTCTGAAGGGGGATTTGAACCCACGCCCACATACGTGGACGAGAAGCCTCGTTCAACTCGTATCACCGGGCAAGGTATCCCTTGAGTCTGGCGCCTTAAACCAGGCGGCCATTCTGACACGATATGTCAGCCTCAGCAAAAGAAGACGCTGACTCTGTGCTGGCAGTAAAGTAAAAAAAGTTTGTCAGAAGTGGGATTCGAACCCACGCCCACGTACGTGGACCAGAAGCCTCGTTCAACCCGTATCACTGGGCAAGGTTTCCCTTGAGTGTGGCGCCTTAGACCACTTGGCTATTCTGACACGATATCCCAGCCCCAGCAAAAGAAGACACTGACTTCGTGCTGGTAATAAAGTAAAAAAAAGTTTGTCAGAAGTGGGATTCGAACCCACGCACACATACGTGGACCAGAAGCCACGTTACACTCGTATCACTGGGCACGGTTTCCCTGAAGTCTGGCGCCTTTGACTACTCGGCCATTCTGACACAATATTTCAGCCCAGCAAAAGGAGAGACTGACTTCGTGCTGGTAGTAAAGTAAAAAAAAAGATTGTCAGAAATGGTATTCCAACCTTGTCGACATACTTGGACCAAAGGCCTCGTTTAAACCGTATCACGGGGCAATGTTTCCCTTAAGTCTGGTGCCTTAGACAACTCGGCCGTTCTGACACGATATATAAGATGCAGCAAAAGAAGACACTAACTTTGTTCTGGCAGTAAAGTAAAAAAGTTTGTCAGAAGTGGGATTCGCACCCACGCACACATACGTGGACCAGAAGCCTCGTTCAACTAGTATGACCGTGCACGGTTTCCCTGTAGTCTAGCACCTTCGACCACTCGGCCATTCTGACACAATATTTCAGCCCAGCAAAAGGAGACACTGACTTTGTGCTGGTAATAAATAAAAAAAGAGTTTGTCAGAAGTGGGATTCGAACCCACGTCGACATACGTGGACCTAAGGCCTCGTTTAACCCGTATCACCGGGCAATATTTCCCTTAAGTCTGGTGCCTCAGACAACTCGGCCGTTCTGACACGATTTGCAAGCTCCAACAAAAGAAGACACTGACTTTGTTCTGGTAGTAAAGTAAAATAAAAAAAGTTTGTCAGGAGTGGGATTCGCACCCACGCACACATACGTTGACCTGAAGCCTCGTTCAACTCGTATGACTGGGCACGGTTTCCATTGAGTCTGGAGCCTTAGACCACTCGGCCGTTCTGACAGGATATTTCAGGCCCAGCAAAAAGAGACACTGACTTTGGGCTGGTAGTAAAGTAAAAAAAGTTTGTCAGAAGTGGGATTCGAACCCACGCCCACATACGTGAACCAGACGCCTCGTTTCACCCGTATCACTGGGCAAGGTTTACCTTGAGTCTGGCGCCTTAGACCACTCGGCCATTATGACACGATATATCAGCCCCAGCAAAAGAAGACTCTGACTTCGTGCTGGCAGTAAAGTAAAAAAACTTTGTCAGAAGTGGGATTCGAACCCACGCACACATACGTGGACCAGAAGCCTCGTTACACTCGTATCACTGGGCAAGGTTTCCCTTCTGTCTGGAGCCTTAGACCACTCGGCCATTCTGACACGAAATTTCAGCCCCAGCAAAAGGAGACACTGACTTTGTCCTGGTAGTAAAGTAAAAAAAGAGCTTCTCAGAAGTGGGATTTCAACCCACGCCCACATACGTAGACCAGGAGCCTCGTTCAACCCGTATCACAGGGCAAGGTTTCCCTTGAGTCTGGAGCCTTAGACCACTCGGCCATTCTGATACGATATATCAGCCCCAGCAAAAGAAGAGACTGACTTCGTGCTTGCAGTTAAGGTAAAAAAAGTTTGTCAGAAGTGGGATTCGAACCCACGCACACATACGTGGACCAGAAGCCTCGTTACACTCGTATCACTGGGCAAGGTTTTCCTTAAGTCTGGCGCATTCGACCACTCGGCCAATCTGACACAATATTTCAGCCCAGCAAAAGGAGACACTGACTTTGTTCCAGCAGTAAAGTAAAAGAAAAGTTTGTCAGAATAGAATTCGAACCCACGCCCACATACGTGGACCAGAAGCCTCGTTCAACCCGTATCACTGGGCAAGGTTTACCTTGAGTCTGGCGCCTTAGACCACTCGGCCATTATGACACGATATATCAGCCCCAGCAAAAGAAGAGACTGACTTCGTGCTGGCAGTAAAGTAAAAAAACATTGTCAGAAGTGGGATTCGAACCCACGCACACATACGTGGACCAGAAGCCTCGTTACACTCGTATCACTGGGCAAGGTTTCCCTTAAGTCTGGCGCCTTCGACCACTCGGCCATTCTGACACAATATTTCAGCCCAGCAAAAGGAGACACTGACTTTGTTCTGGTAGTAAAGTAAAAAAAAAGTTTGTCAGAATAGAATTCGAACCCACGCCCACATACATGGACCAGAAGCCTCGTTCAACCCGTATCACTGGGCAAGGTTTCCCTTCTGTCTGGAGCCTTAGACCACTCGGCCATTCTGACACGAAATTTCAGCCCCAGCAAAAGGAGACACTGAATTTGTCCTGGTAGTAAAGTAAAAAAAGAGCTTCTCAGAAGTGGGATTTCAACCCACGCCCACATACGTAGACCAGGAGCCTCGTTCAACCCGTACCACTGGGCAACGTTTCCCTTGAGTCTGGAGCCTTAGACCACTCGGCCATTCTGATACGATATGTCAGCCTCAGCAAAAGTAGACGCTGACTCTGTGCTGGTAGTAAAGTAAAAAAAATTGACGGAAGTGAGATATGAACCCACGCACACATACTTGGACCAGAAGCCTCGTTCAACTCGCATCACCGAGCAAGGTTTCCCTTCAGTCTTGCGCCTTAGACCACTCGGCCATTCTGATACGATATATCAGCCCCAGCAAAAGGATACACTGACTTTGTTCTGTTAGTAAAGTAAAAAAGTTTGTCAGAAGTTTGATTCGAACTCACGCCCAAAAACGTGAACCAGAAGCCTCGTTCAACCCGTATCACTGGGCAAGGTTTCCCTTGAGTCTGGCGCCTTAGACCACTCGGCCATTCTGACACGATATATCGGCCCCAGCAAAAAAAGAGACTGACTTCGTGCTGGCAGTAAAGTAAAAAAAGATTGTCAAAGTGGGATTCGAACCCACGACCACACACCTGGACCAGAAGCCTCGTTCAACTCGCATCACCGAGCAAGGTTTCCCTTCAGTCTTGCGCCTTAGACCACTCGGCCATTCTGATACGATATATCAGCCCCAGCAAAAGGAGACACTGACTTTGTTCTGTTAGTGAAGTAAAAAAAGTTTGTCAGAAGAGGGATTCGAAACCACGCCCACATACGTGGACCAGAAGCCTCGTTCAACCCCTTTCACTGGGCAAGGTTTCCCTTGAGTCTGGCGCCTTAGACCACTCGGTCATTCTGACACGATATATCAGCCCCAGCAAAAGAAGACAGTGACTTTGTTCTCGTAGTAGATTACAAAAAAATGTCAGAAGTGGGATTTGAACCCACGCACACATACGTGGACCAGAAGCCTCGTTCAACTCGTATGACTGGGCAAGGATTCCCTTGAGTATAGCACCTTCGACCACTCGGCCATTCGGACACAATATTTCAGTTCAGCAAAAGGAGACACTGACTTTGTGCTGGTAGTAAATTAAAAAAAAATGTCTGAAGGGAGATTTGAACCCACGCCCACATACGTGGACGAGAAGCCTCGTTCAACTCGTATCACCGGGCAAGGTTTCCCTTGAGTCTGGCGCCTTAAACCAGGCGGCCATTCTGACACAATATGTCAGCCCCAGCAAAAGAAGACACTGACTTCGTGCTGGTAATAAAGTAAAAAAAGTTTGTCAGAAGTGGGATTCGAACCCACGTACACATACGTGGACCAGAAGCCACGTTACACTCGTATCACTGGGCACGGTTTCCCTGAAGTCTGGCGCCTTTGACTACTCGGCCATTCTGACAAAATATTTCAGCCCAGCAAAAGGAGACACTGACTTTGTTCTGGTAGTAAAGTAAAAAAAAGTTTGTGAGAATAGAATTCGAACCCACGCCCACATACGTGGACCAGAAGCCTCGTTCAACCCGTATCACTGGGCAAGGTTTCCCTTGAGTCTGGAGCTTTAGACCACTCGGCCATTCTGACACGATATATCAGCCCAAGCAAAAGAAGAGACTGACTTCGTGCTGGTAGTAAAGTAAAAAAAAGATTGTCAGAAATGGTATTCCAACCCACGTCGACATACTTGGACCAAAGGCCTCGTTTAAACCGTATCACCGGGCAATGTTTCCCTTAAGTCTGGTGCCTTAGACAACTCGGCCGTTCTGACACGATATATAAGATGCAGCAAAAGAAGACACTAACTTTGTTCTGGCAGTAAAGTAAAAAAGTTTGTCAGAAGTGGGATTCGCACCCACGCACACATACGTGGACCAGAAGCCTCGTTCAACTAGTATGACCGTGCACGGTTTCCCTTGAGTCTAGCACCTTCGACCACTCGGCCATTCTGACACAATATTTCAGCCCAGCAAAAGTAGACACTGACTTTGTGCTGGTAATAAATAAAAAAAGAGTTTGTCAGAAGTGTGATTCGAACCCACGTCGACATACGTGGACCGAAGGCCTCGTTTAACCCGTATCACCGGGCAATATTTCCCTTAAGTCTGGTGCCTCAGACAACTCGGCCGTTCTGACACGATTTGCAAGCTACAACAAAAGAAGACACTGACTTTGTTCTGGTAGTAAAGTAGAATAAAAAAAGTTTGTCAGAAGTGGGATTCGCACCCACGCACACATACGTTGACCTGAAGCCTCGTTCAACTCGTATGACTGGGCACGGTTTCCATTGAGTCTGGAGCCTTAGACCACTCGGCCGTTCTGACAGGATATTTCAGGCCCAGCAAAAAGAGACACTGACTTTGGGCTGGTAGTAAAGTAAAAAAAGTTTGTCAGAAGTGGGATTCGAACCCACGCCCACATACGTGAACCAGAAGCCTCGTTTCACCCGTATCACTGGGCAAGGTTTACCTTGAGTCTGGCGCCTTAGACCACTCGGCCATTATGACACGATATATCAGCCCCAGCAAAAGAAGAGACTGACTTCGTGCTGGCAGTAAAGTAAAAAAACATTGTCAGAAGTGGGATTCGAACCCACGCACACATACGTGGACCAGAAGCCTCGTTACACTCGTATCACTGGGCAAGGTTTCCCTTAAGTCTGGCGCCTTCGACCACTCGGCCATTCTGACACAATATTTCAGCCCAGCAAAAGGAGACACTGACTTTGTTCTGGTAGTAAAGTAAAAAAAAAGTTTGTCAGAATAGAATTCGAACCCACGCCCACATACATGGACCAGAAGCCTCGTTCAACCCGTATCACTGGGCAAGGTTTCCCTTCTGTCTGGAGCCTTAGACCACTCGGCCATTCTGACACGAAATTTCAGCCCCAGCAAAAGGAGACACTGAATTTGTCCTGGTAGTAAAGTAAAAAAAGAGCTTCTCAGAAGTGGGATTTCAACCCACGCCCACATACGTAGACCAGGAGCCTCGTTCAACCCGTACCACTGGGCAACGTTTCCCTTGAGTCTGGAGCCTTAGACCACTCGGCCATTCTGATACGATATGTCAGCCTCAGCAAAAGTAGACGCTGACTCTGTGCTGGTAGTAAAGTAAAAAAAAATTGACGGAAGTGAGATATGAACCCACGCACACATACTTGGACCAGAAGCCTCGTTCAACTCGCATCACCGAGCAAGGTTTCCCTTCAGTCTTGCGCCTTAGACCACTCGGCCATTCTGATACGATATATCAGCCCCAGCAAAAGGATACACTGACTATGTTCTGTTAGTGAAGTAAAAAAGTTTGTCAGAAGTTTGATTCGAACTCACGCCCAAAAACGTGAACCAGAAGCCTCGTTCAACCCGTATCACTGGGCAAGGTTTCCCTTGAGTCTGGCGCCTTAGACCACTCAGCCATTCTGACACGATATATCGGCCCCAGCAAAAAAAGAGACTGACTTCGTGCTGGCAGTAAAGTAAAAAAAGATTGTCAAAGTGGGATTCGAACCCACGACCACACACCTGGACCAGAAGCCTCGTTCAACCCGTATCACTGAGCAAGGTTTCCCTTAAGTTTGGCGCCTTCGACCACTCGGCCATGCTGACACATTATATCAGCCCCAGCAAAACAACACTGACATTAGGCTGGTAGTAAAGTAAAAAAAAGATTGTCAGAAGTGGAATTCGAACCCACGTGCACATACGTGGATCAGAAGCCTCGTTTAACCCGTATCACCGGGAAATGTTTCCCTTAAGTCTGGTGCCTTAGACAACTCGGCCGTTCTGACACAATATTTCAGCCCAGCAAAAGGAGACACTGACTTTGTGCTGGTAGCAAATAAATAAAAGAGTTTGTCAGAAGTGGGATTCGAACCCACGCCCACATACGTGGACCAGAAGCCTCATTTAACCCGTATCACTGGGCAAGGTTTCCCTTAAGTCTGGAGCCTTGACCACTCGGCCATTCTGATACGATATGTCAGCCTCAGCAAAAGTAGACGCTGACTCTGTGCTGGTAGTAAAGTAAAAAAAAATTGACGGAAGTGAGATTCGAACCCACGCACACATGCTTGGACCAGAAGCCTCGTTCAACTCGCATCACCGAGCAAGGTTTCCCTTCAGTCTTGCGCCTTAGACCACTCGGCCATTCTGATACGATATATCAGCCCCAGCAAAAGGAGACACTGACTTTGTTCTGTCAGTGAAGTAAAAAAAGTTTGTCAGAAGAGGGATTCGAAACCACGCCCACATACGTGGACCAGAAGCCTCGTTCAACCCCTTCCACTGGGCAAGGTTTCCCTTGAGTCTGGCGCCTTAGACCACTCGGCCATTCTGACACGAGATATCAGCCCCAGCAAAAGAAGACAGTGACTTTGTTCTCGTAGTAGATTACAAAAAATTGTCAGAAGTGGGATTTGAACCCACGCACACATACGTGGACCAGAAGCCTCGTTCAACTCGTATGACTGGGCAAGGTTTCCCTTGAGTATAGCACCTTCCACCACTCGGCGATTCTGACACAATATTTCAGTTCAGCAAAAGGAGACACTGACTTTGTGCTGGTAGTAAATTAAAAAAAAATGTCTGAAGGGGGATTTGAACCCACGCCCACATACGTGGACGAGAAGCCTCGTTCAACTCGTATCACCGGGCAAGGTATCCCTTGAGTCTGGCGCCTTAAACCAGGCGGCCATTCTGACACGATATGTCAGCCTCAGCAAAAGAAGACGCTGACTCTGTGCTGGCAGTAAAGTAAAAAAAGTTTGTCAGAAGTGGGATTCGAACCCACGCCCACGTACGTGGACCAGAAGCCTCGTTCAACCCGTATCACTGGGCAAGGTTTCCCTTGAGTCTGGCGCCTTAGACCACTTGGCCATTGTGACACGATATCCCAGCCCCAGCAAAAGAAGACACTGACTTCGTGCTGGTAATAAAGTAAAAAAAGTTTGTCAGAAGTGGGATTCGAACCCACGCACACATACGTGGACCAGAAGCCACGTTACACTCGTATCACTGGGCACGGTTTCCCTGAAGTCTGGCGCCTTTGACTACTCGGCCATTCTGACACAATATTTCAGCCCAGCAAAAGGAGACACTGACTTTGTTCTGGTAGTAAAGTAAAAAAAATTTTGTGAGAATAGGATTCGAACCCACGCCCACATACGTGGACCAGAAGCCTCGTTCAACCCGTATCACTGGGCAAGGTTTCCCTTGAGTCTGGAGCTTTAGACCACTCGGCCATTCTGACACGATATATCAGCCCCAGCAAAAGAAGAGACTGACTTCGTGCTGGTAGTAAAGTAAAAAAAAAGATTGTCAGAAATGGTATTCCAACCTTGTCGACATACTTGGACCAAAGGCCTCGTTTAAACCGTATCACGGGGCAATGTTTCCCTTAAGTCTGGTGCCTTAGACAACTCGGCCGTTCTGACACGATATATAAGATGCAGCAAAAGAAGACACTAACTTTGTTCTGGCAGTAAAGTAAAAAAGTTTGTCAGAAGTGGGATTCGCACCCACGCACACATACGTGGACCAGAAGCCTCGTTCAACTAGTATGACCGTGCACGGTTTCCCTGTAGTCTAGCACCTTCGACCACTCGGCCATTCTGACACAATATTTCAGCCCAGCAAAAGGAGACACTGACTTTGTGCTGGTAATAAATAAAAAAAGAGTTTGTCAGAAGTGGGATTCGAACCCACGTCGACATACGTGGACCTAAGGCCTCGTTTAACCCGTATCACCGGGCAATATTTCCCTTAAGTCTGGTGCCTCAGACAACTCGGCCGTTCTGACACGATTTGCAAGCTCCAACAAAAGAAGACACTGACTTTGTTCTGGTAGTAAAGTAAAATAAAAAAAGTTTGTCAGAAGTGGGATTCGCACCCACGCACACATACGTTGACCTGAAGCCTCGTTCAACTCGTATGACTGGGCACGGTTTCCATTGAGTCTGGAGCCTTAGACCACTCGGCCGTTCTGACAGGATATTTCAGGCCCAGCAAAAAGAGACACTGACTTTGGGCTGGTAGTAAAGTAAAAAACGTTTGTCAGAAGTGGGATTCGAACCCACGCCCACATACGTGGACCAGAAGCCTCGTTCAACCCGTATCACTGGGCAAGGTTTCCCTTGAGTCTGGAGCTTTAGACCACTCGGCCATTCTGACACGATATATCAGCCCCAGCAAAAGAAGAGACTGACTTCGTGCTGGTAGTAAAGTGAAAAAAAAAGATTGTCAGAAATGGGATTCCAACCCACGTCGACATACTTGGACCAAAGGCCTCGTTTAAACCGTATCACCGGGCAATGTTTCCCTTAAGTCTGGTGCCTTAGACAACTCGGCCGTTCTGACACGATATATAAGATGCAGCAAAAGAAGACACTAACTTTGTTCTGGCAGTAAAGTAAAAAAGTTTGTCAGAAGTGGGATTCGCACCCACGCACACATACGTGGACCAGAAGCCTCGTTCAACTAGTATGACCGTGCACGGTTTCCCTTGAGTCTAGCACCTTCGACCACTCGGCCATTCTGACACAATATTTCAGCCCAGCTAAAGGAGACACTGACTTTGTGCTGGTAATAAATAAAAAAAGAGTTTGTCAGAAGTGGGATTCGAACCCACGTCGACATACGTGGACCAAAGGCCTCGTTTAACCCGTATCACCGGGCAATATTTCCCTTAAGTCTGGTGCCTCAGACAACTCGGCCGTTCTGACACGATTTGCAAGCTCCAACAAAAGAAGACACTGACTTTGTTTTGGTAGTAAAGTAAAAAAAGTTTGTCAGAAGTGGGATTCGCACCCACGCACACATACGTTGACCTGAAGCCTCGCTCAACTCGTATGACTGGGCACGGTTTCGATTGAGTCTGGAGCCTTAGACTACTCGGCCGTTCTGACAGGATATTTCAGGCCCAGCAAAAAGAGACACTGACTTTGGGCTGGTAGTAAAGTAAAAAACGTTTGTCAGAAGTGGGATTCGAACCCACGCCCACATACGTGGACCAGAAGCCTCGTTCAACCCGTATCACTGTGCAAGGTTTCCCTTGAGTCTGGCGCCTTAGACCACTCGGCCATTATGACACGATATATCAGCCCCAGCAAAAGAAGAGACTGACTTCGTGCTAATTGTAAAGTAAAAAAACTTTGTCAGAAGTGGGATTCGAACCCACGCACACATACGTGGACCAGAAGCCTCGTTGCACTCGTATCACTGGGCAAGGTTTCCCTTAAGTCTGGCGCCTTCGACCACTCGGCCATTCTGACCAGTATTTCAGCCCAGCAAAATGAGACACTGACTTTGTTCTGGTAGTAAAGTAAAAAAAAAGTTTGTCAGAATAGAATTCGAACCCACGCCCACATACATGGACCAGAAGCCTCGTTCAACCCGTATCACTGGGCAAGGTTTCCCTTTTGTCTGGAGCCTTAGACCACTCGGCCATTCTGACACGAAATTTCAGCCCCAGCAAAAGGAGACACTGACTTTGTCCTGGTAGTAAAGTAAAAAAAGGGCTTCTCAGAAGTGGGATTTCAACCCACGCCCACATACGTAGACCAGGAGCCTCGTTCAACCCGTATCACTGGGCAAGGTTTCCCTTGAGTCTGGAGCCTTAGACCACTCGGCCATTCTGATACGATATGTCAGCCTCAGCAAAAGTAGACGCTGACTCTGTGCTGGTAGTAAAGTAAAAAAAATTGACGGAAGTGAGATATGAACCCACGCACACATACTTGGACCAGAAGCCTCGTTCAACTCGCATCACCGAGCAAGCTTTCCCTTCAGTCTTGCGCCTTAGACCACTCGGCCATTCTGATACGATATATCAGCCCCAGCAAAAGGATACACTGACTTTGTTCTGTTAGTGAAGTAAAAAAAGTTTGTCAGAAGTGGGATTCGAACCCACGCCCACAAACGTGAACCAGAAGCCTCGTTCAACCCGTATCACTGGGCAAGGTTTCCCTTGAGTCTGGCGCCTTAGACCACTCGGCCATTCTGACACGATATATCGGCCACAGCAAAAAAAGAGACTGACTTCGTGCTGGTAGTAAAGTAAAAAAAGATTGTCAAAGTGGGATTCGAACCCACGACCACACACCTGGACCAGAAGCCTCGTTCAACCCGTATCACTGAGCAAGGTTTCCCTTAAGTTTGGCGCCTTCGACCACTCGGCCATTCTGACACCTTATATCAGCCCCAGCAAAAAAAACACTGACTTTATGCTGGTAGTAAAGTAAAAAAAAGATTGTCAGAAGTGGAATTCGAACCCACGTGCACATACGTGGATCAGAAGCCTCGTTTAACCCGTATCACCGGGAAATGTTTCCCTTAAGTCTGGTGCCTTAGACAACTCGGCCGTTCTGACACAATATTTCAGCCCAGCAAAAGGAGACACTGACTTTGTGCTGGTAGCAAATAAAAAAAAGAGTTTGTCAGAAGTGGGATTCGAACCCACGCCCACATACGTGGACCAGAAGCCTCATTTAACCCGTATCACTGGGCAAGGTTTCCCTTAAGTCTGGCGCCTTCGACCACTCGGCCATTCTGACACGATATTTTAGTCCTAACCAAAGGAGACACTAGCTTTGTTATTGTACTAAAATAAAAAAAGTTTGTCAGAAGTAGGATTCAAACCCACGCCCACATACGTGGACCAGAAGCCTCGGTCAACCCGTACCACTGCGCAAGGTTTCTTTTAAGTCTGGCGCCTTAGACCACTCGGCCATTCTGATACGATATGTCAGCCTCAGCAAAAGAAGACGCTGACTCTGTGCTGGTAGTAAATTAAAAAAATGACAGAAGTGGGATTCGAACCCACGCCCACATACGTGGACCAGAAGCCTCGTTCAACCCGTATCACTGGGCAAGGTTTCCCTTGAGTCTGGCGCCTTAGACCACTCGGCCATTCTGACACGATATATCAGCCCCAGCAAAAGAACAGACTGACTTCGTGCTGGCAGTAAAGTAAAAAAAGTTTGTCAGAAGTGGGATTCGAACCCACGCACACATACGTGGACCAGAAGCCTCGTTACACTCGTATCACTGGGCAAGGTTTTCCTTAAGTCTGGCGCCTTCGACCACTCGGCCAATCTGACACAATATTTCAGCCCAGCAAAAGGAGACACTGACTTTGTTCTGGCAGTAAAGTAAAAGAAAAGTTTGTCAGAATAGAATTCGAACCCACGCCCACATACGTGGACCAGAAGCCTCGTTCAACCCGTATCACTGGGCTAGGTTTCCCTTCAGTCTGGAGCTTTAGACCACTCGGCCATTCTGACACGAAATTTCAGCCCCAGCAAAAGGAGACACTGACTTTGTGCTGGTAGTAAAGTTAAAAAAGAGCTTCTCAGAAGTGGGATTTCAACCCACGCCCACATACGTAGACCAGAAGCCTCGTTCAACCCGTATCACTGGGCAAGGTTTCCCTTGAGTCTGGAGCCTTAGACCACTCGGTCATTCTGATACGATATGTCAGCCTCAGCAAAAGTAGACGCTGACTTTGTTCTGTTAGTGAAGTAAAAAAAGTTTGTCAGAAGAGGGATTCGAAACCACGCCCACATACGTGGACCAGAAGCCTCGTTCAACCCCTATCACTGGGCAAGGTTTCCCTTGAGTCTGGCGCCTTAGACCACTCGGCCATTCTGACACAATATTTCAGTTCAGCAAAAGGAGACAGTGACTTTGTTCTCGTAGTAAATTAAAAAAAATGTCTGAAGGGGGATTTGAACACACGCCCACATACGTGGACGAGAAGCCTCGTTCAACTCGTATCACCGGGCAAGGTTTCCCTTGAGTCTGGCGCCTTAAACCAGGTGGCCATTCTGGCACGATATGTCAGCCTCAGCAAAAGAAGACGCTGACTCTGTGCTGGCAGTAAAGTAAAAAAAGTTTGTCAGAAGTGGGATTCGAACCCACGCCAACGTACGTGGACCAGAAGCCTCGTTCAACCCGTATCACTGGGCAAGGTTTCCCTTGAGTCTGGCGCCTTAGACCACTTGGCCATTCTGACACGATATCCCAGCCCCAGAAAAAGAAGACACTGACTTCGTGCTGGTATTAAAGTAAAAAAAGTTTGTCAGAAGTGGGATTCGAACCCACGCACACATACGTAGACCAGAAGCCACGTTACACTCGTATCACTGGGCACGGTTTCCCTTAAGTCTGGCGCCTTTGACTACTCGGCCATTCTGACACAATATTTCAGCCCAGCAAAAGGAGACACTGACTTTGTTCTGGTAGTAAAGTAAAAAAAAGTTTGTGAGAATAGGATTCGAACCCATGCCCACATACGTGAACCAGAAGCCTCGTTCAACCCGTATCACTGGGCAAGGTTTCTCTTGAGTCTGGAGCTTTAGACCACTCGGCCATTCTGACACGATATTTCAGCCCCAGCAAAAGGAGACACTGACTTTGTGCTGGTAGTAAAGTAAAAAAAAATTGCCGGAAGTGAGACTCAAACCCACGCACACATACGTGGACCAGAAGCCTCGTTAAACTCGCATCACCGCGCAAGGTTTCCCTTCAGTGTGGCGCCTTAGACCACTCGGCCATTCTGATACGATATATCAGCCCCAGCAAAAAGAGACACTGACTTTGTTCTGTTAGTGAAGTAAAAAAAAGTTTGTCAGAAGAGGGATTCGAAACCACGCCCACATACGTGGACCAGAAGCCTCGTTCAACCCCTATCACTGGGCAAGGTTTCCCTTGAGTCTGGCGCCTTAGACCACTCGGCCATTCTGAAACGATATATCAGCCCCAGCAAAAGAAGACAGTGACTTTATTCTCGTAGTAGATTACAAAAATTTGTCAGAAGTGGGATTTGAACCCACGCACACATACGTGGACCAGAAGCCTCGTTCAACTCATATGACTGGGCAAGGTTTCCCTTGAGTATAGCACCTTCGACCACTCGGCCATTCTGACACAATATTTCAGTTCAGCAAAAGGAGACACTGACTTTGTGCTGGTAGTAAATTAAAAAAAAAATGTCTGAAGGGGTATTTGAACCCACGCCCACATACGTGGACGAGAAGCCTCGTTCAACTCGTATCACCGGGCAAGGTTTCCCTTGAGTCTGGCGCCTTAAACCAGGCGGCCATTCTGACACGATATGTCAGCCCCAGCAAAAGAAGACACTGACTTCGTGCTGGTATTAAAGTAAAAAAAGTTTGTCAGAAGTTGGATTCGAACCCACGCACACATACGTGGACCAGAAGCCACGTTACACTCGTATCACTGGGCACGGTTTCCCTTAAGTCTGGCGCCTTTGACTACTCGGCCATTCTGACACAATATTTCAGCCCAGCAAAAGGAGACACTGACTTTGTTCTGGTAGTAAAGTAAAAAAAAGTTTGTGAGAAAAGGATTCGAACCCACGCCCACATACGTGGACCAGAAGCCTCGTTCAACCCGTATCACTGGGCAAGGTTTCCCTTGAGTCTGGAGCTTTAGACCACTCGGCCATTCTGACACGATATATCAGCCCCAGCAAAAGAAGAGACTGACTTCGTGCTGGTAGTAAAGTAAAAAGAAAAGATTGTCAGAAATGGGATTCCAACCCACGTCGACATACTTGGACCAAAGGCCTCGTTTAAACCGTATCACCGGGCAATGTTTCCCTTAAGTCTGGTGCCTTAGACAACTCGGCCGTTCTGACATGATATATAAGATGCAGCAAAAGAAGACACTGACTTTGTTCTGGTAGTAAAGTAAAAAAAGTTTGTCAAAAGTGGGATTCGCACCCACGCACACATACGTTGACCTGAAGCCTCGTTCAACTCGTACGACTGGGCACGGTTTCCATTGAGTCTGGAGCCTTAGACCACTCGGCCGTTCTGACAGGATATTTCAGGCCCAGCAAAAAGAGACACTGACTTTGGGCTGGTAGTAAAGTAAAAAAAGTTTGTCAGAAGTGGGATTCGAACCCACGCCCACATACGTGGACCAGAAGCCTCGTTCAACCCGTATCACTGGGCAAGGTTTCCCTTGAGTCTGGCGCCTTAGACCACTCGGCCATTATGACACGATATATCAGCCCCAGCAAAAGAAGAGACTGACTTCGTGCTGGCAGTAAAGTAAAAAAACTTTGTCAGAAGTGGGATTCGAACCCACGCACACATACGTGGACCAGAAGCCTCGTTACACTCGTATCACTGGGCAAGGTTTCCCTTAAGTCTGGCGCCTTCGACCACTCGGCCATTCTGACACAATATTTCAGCCCAGCAAAAGGAGACACTGACTTTGTTCTGGTAGTAAAGTAAAAAAAAAAGTTTGTCAGAATAGAATTCGAACCCACGCCCACATACATGGAACAGAAGCCTCGTTCAACCCGTATCACTGGGCAAGGTTTCCCTTCTGTCTGGAGCCTTAGACCACTCGGCCATTCTGACACGAAATTTCAGCCCCAGCAAAAGGAGACACTGACTTTGTCCTGGTAGTAAAGTAAAAAAAGAGCTTCTCAGAAGTGGGATTTCAACCCACGCCCACACACGTAGACCAGGAGCCTCGTTCAACCCGTATCACTGGGCAAGGTTTCCCTTGAGTCTGGAGCCTTAGACCACTCGGCCATTCTGATACGATATGTCAGCCTCAGCAAAAGTAGACGCTGACTCTGTGCTGGTAGTAAAGTAAAAAAAATTGACGGAAGTGAGATATGAACCCACGCACACATACTTGGACCAGAAGCCTCGTTCAACTCGCATCACCGAGCAAGGTTTCCCTTCAGTCTTGCGCCTTAAACCACTCGGCCATTCTGATACGATATATCAGCCCCAGCAAAAGGATACACTGACTTTGTTCTGTTAGTGAAGTAAAAAAAGTTTGTCAGAAGTGGGATTCGAACCCACGCCCACAAACGTGAACCAGAAGCCTCGTTCAACCCGTATCACTGGGCAAGGTTTCCCTTGAGTCTGGCGCCTTAGACCACTCGGCCATTCTGACACGATACATCGGCCCCAGCAAAAAAAGAGACTGACTTCGTGCTGGCAGTAAAGTAAAAAAAGATTGTCAAAGTGGGATTCGAACCCACGACCACACACCTGGACCAGAAGCCTCGTTCAACCCGTATCACTGAGCAAGGTTTCCCTTAAGTTTGGCGCCTTCGACCACTCGGCCATGCTGACACCTTATATCAGCCCCAGCAAAAAAACACTGACTTTATGCTGGTAGTAAAGTAAAAAAAAGATTGTCAGAAGTGGAATTCGAACCCACGTGCACATACGTGGATCAGAAGCCTCGTTTAACCCGTATCACCGGGAAATGTTTCCCTTAAGTCTGGTGCCTTAGACAACTCGGCCGTTCTGACACAATATTTCAGCCTAGCAAAAGGAGACACTGACTTTGTGCTGGTAGCAAATAAAAAAAAGAGTTTGTCAGAAGTAGGATTCAAACCCACGCCCACATACGTGGACCAGAAGCCTCGTTCAACCCGTACCCTTGTTCAAGGTTTCTTTTAAGTCTGGCGCCTTAGACCACTCGGCCATTCTGATACGATATGTCAGCCTCAGCAAAAGAAGACGCTGACTCTGTGCTGGTAGTAAATTAAAAAAATGACAGAAGTGGGATTCGAACCCACGCCCACATGCGTGGACCAGAAGCCTCGTTCAACCCGTATCACTGGGCAAGGTATCCCTTGAGTCTGGCGCCTTAGACCACTCGGCCATTCTGACACGATATATCAGCCCCAGCAAAAGAAGAGACTGACTTCGTGCTGGCAGTAAAGTAAAAAAAGTTTGTCAGAAGTGGGATTCGAACCCACGCACACATACGTGGACCAGAAGCCTCGTTACACTCGTATCACTGGGCAAGGTTTTCCTTAAGTCTGGCGCCTTCGACCACTCGGCCAATCTGACACAATATTTCAGCCCAGCAAAAGGAGACACTGACTTTGTTCTGGCAGTAAAGTAAAAGAAAAGTTTGTCAGAATAGAATTCGAACCCACGCCCACATACGTGGACCAGAAGCCTCGTTCAACCCGTATCACTGGGCTAGGTTTCCCTTCAGTCTGGAGCTTTAGACCACTCGGCCATTCTGACACGAAATTTCAGCCCCAGCAAAAGGAGACACTGACTTTGTGCTGGTAGTAAAGTTAAAAAAGAGCTTCTCAGAAGTGGGATTTCAACCCACGCCCACATACGTAGACCAGAAGCCTCGTTCAACCCGTATCACTGGGCAAGGTTTCCCTTGAGTCTGGAGCCTTAGACCACTCGGTCATTCTGATACGATATGTCAGCCTCAGCAAAAGTAGACGCTGACTTTGTTCTGTTAGTGAAGTAAAAAAAGTTTGTCAGAAGAGGGATTCGAAACCACGCCCACATACGTGGACCAGAAGCCTCGTTCAACCCCTATCACTGGGCAAGGTTTCCCTTGAGTCTGGCGCCTTAGACCACTCGGCCATTCTGACACAATATTTCAGTTCAGCAAAAGGAGACAGTGACTTTGTTCTCGTAGTAAATTAAAAAAAATGTCTGAAGGGGGATTTGAACACACGCCCACATACGTGGACGAGAAGCCTCGTTCAACTCGTATCACCGGGCAAGGTTTCCCTTGAGTCTGGCGCCTTAAACCATGTGGCCATTCTGACACGATATGTCAGCCTCAGCAAAAGAAGACGCTGACTCTGTGCTGGCAGTAAAGTAAAAAAAGTTTGTCAGAAGTGGGATTCGAACCCACGCCAACGTACGTGGACCAGAAGCCTCGTTCAACCCGTATCACTGGGCAAGGTTTCCCTTGAGTCTGGCGCCTTAGACCACTTGGCCATTCTGACACGATATCCCAGCCCCAGAAAAAGAAGACACTGACTTCGTGCTGGTATTAAAGTAAAAAAAGTTTGTCAGAAGTGGGATTCGAACCCACGCACACATACGTAGACCAGAAGCCACGTTACACTCGTATCACTTTGCACGGTTTCCCTTAAGTCTGGCGCCTTTGACTACTCGGCCATTCTGACACAATATTTCAGCCCAGCAAAAGGAGACACTGACTTTGTTCTGGTAGTAAAGTAAAAAAAAGTTTGTGAGAATAGGATTCGAACCCATGCCCACATACGTGAACCAGAAGCCTCGTTCAACCCGTATCACTGGGCAAGGTTTCCCTTGAGTCTGGAGCTTTAGACCACTCGGCCATTCTGACACGATATTTCAGCCCCAGCAAAAGGAGACACTGACTTTGTGCTGGTAGTAAAGTAAAAAAAAAATTGCCGGAAGTGAGACTCAAACCCACGCACACATACGTGGACCAGAAGCCTCGTTAAACTCGCATCACCGCGCAAGGTTTCCCTTCAGTGTGGCGCCTTAGACCACTCGGCCATTCTGATACGATATATCAGCCCCAGCAAAAAGAGACACTGACTTTGTTCTGTTAGTGAAGTAAAAAAAGTTTGTCAGAAGAGGGATTCGAAACCACGCCCACATACGTGGACCAGAAGCCTCGTTCAACCCCTATCACTGGGCAAGGTTTCCCTTGAGTCTGGCGCCTTAGACCACTCGGCCATTCTGAAACGATATATCAGCCCCAGCAAAAGAAGACAGTGACTTTATTCTCGTAGTAGATTACAAAAATTTGTCAGAAGTGGGATTTGAACCCACGCACACATACGTGGACCAGAAGCCTCGTTCAACTCATATGACTGGGCAAGGTTTCCCTTGAGTATAGCACCTTCGACCACTCGGCCATTCTGACACAATATTTCAGTTCAGCAAAAGGAGACACTGACTTTGTGCTGGTAGTAAATTAAAAAAAAATGTCTGAAGGGGGATTTGAACCCACGCCCACATACGTGGACGAGAAGCCTCGTTCAACTCGTATCACCGGGCAAGGTTTCCCTTGAGTCTGGCGCCTTAAACCAGGCGGCCATTCTGACACGATATGTCAGCCCCAGCAAAAGAAGACACTGACTTCGTGCTGGTATTAAAGTAAAAAAAGTTTGTCAGAAGTTGGATTCGAACCCACGCACACATACGTGGACCAGAAGCCACGTTACACTCGTATCACTGGGCACGGTTTCCCTTAAGTCTGGCGCCTTTGACTACTCGGCCATTCTGACACAATATTTCAGCCCAGCAAAAGGAGACACTGACTTTGTTCTGGTAGTAAAGTAAAAAAAAGTTTGTGAGAAAAGGATTCGAACCCACGCCCGCATACGTGGACCAGAAGCCTCGTTCAACCCGTATCACTGGGCAAGGTTTCCCTTGAGTCTGGAGCTTTAGACCACTCGGCCATTCTGACACGATATATCAGCCCCAGCAAAAGAAGAGACTGACTTCGTGCTGGTAGTAAAGTAAAAAGAAAAGATTGTCAGAAATGGGATTCCAACCCACGTCGACATACTTGGACCAAAGGCCTCGTTTAAACCGTATCACCGGGCAATGTTTCCCTTAAGTCTGGTGCCTTAGACAACTCGGCCGTTCTGACATGATATATAAGATGCAGCAAAAGAAGACACTGACTTTGTTCTGGTAGTAAAGTAAAAAAAGTTTGTCAAAAGTGGGATTCGCACCCACGCACACATACGTTGACCTGAAGCCTCGTTCAACTCGTACGACTGGGCACGGTTTCCATTGAGTCTGGAGCCTTAGACCACTCGGCCGTTCTGACAGGATATTTCAGGCCCAGCAAAAAGAGACACTGACTTTGGGCTGGTAGTAAAGTAAAAAAAGTTTGTCAGAAGTGGGATTCGAACCCACGCCCACATACGTGGACCAGAAGCCTCGTTCAACCCGTATCACTGGGCAAGGTTTCCCTTGAGTCTGGCGCCTTAGACCACTCGGCCATTATGACACGATATATCAGCCCCAGCAAAAGAAGAGACTGACTTCGTGCTGGCAGTAAAGTAAAAAAACTTTGTCAGAAGTGGGATTCGAACCCACGCACACATACGTGGACCAGAAGCCTCGTTACACTCGTATCACTGGGCAAGGTTTCCCTTAAGTCTGGCGCCTTCGACCACTCGGCCATTCTGACACAATATTTCAGCCCAGCAAAAGGAGACACTGACTTTGTTCTGGTAGTAAAGTAAAAAAAAAGTTTCTCAGAATAGAATTCGAACCCACGCCCACATACATGGAACAGAAGCCTCGTTCAACCCGTATCACTGGGCAAGGTTTCCCTTCTGTCTGGAGCCTTAGACCACTCGGCCATTCTGACACGAAATTTCAGCCCCAGCAAAAGGAGACACTGACTTTGTCCTGGTAGTAAAGTAAAAAAAGAGCTTCTCAGAAGTGGGATTTCAACCCACGCCCACACACGTAGACCAGGAGACCACTCGGCCATTCTGATACGATATGTCAGCCTCAGCAAAAGTAGACGCTGACTCTGTGCTGGTAGTAAAGTAAAAAAAATTGACGGAAGTGAGATATGAACCCACGCACACATACTTGGACCAGAAGCCTCGTTCAACTCGCATCACCGAGCAAGGTTTCCCTTCAGTCTTGCGCCTTAAACCACTCGGCCATTCTGATACGATATATCAGCCCCAGCAACAGGATACACTGACTTTGTTCTGTTAGTGAAGTAAAAAAAGTTTGTCAGAAGTGGGATTCGAACCCACGCCCACAAACGTGAACCAGAAGCCTCGTTCAACCCGTATCACTGGGCAAGGTTTCCCTTGAGTCTGGCGCCTTAGACCACTCGGCCATTCTGACACAAAAAAAGAGACTGACTTCGTGCTGGCAGTAAAGTAAAAAAAGATTGTCAAAGTGGAATTCGAACCCACGACCACACACCTGGACCAGAAGCCTCGTTCAACCCGTATCACTGAGCAAGGTTTCCCTTAAGTTTGGCGCCTTCGACCACTCGGCCATGCTGACACCTTATATCAGCCCCAGCAAAAAAACAGTGACTTTATGCTGGTAGTAAAGTAAAAAAAAGATTGTCAGAAGTGGAATTCGAACCCACGTGCACATACGTGGATCAGAAGCCTCGTTTAACCCGTATCACCGGGAAATGTTTCCCTTAAGTCTGGTGCCTTAGACAACTCGGCCGTTCTGACACAATATTTCAGCCTAGCAAAAGGAGACACTGACTTTGTGCTGGTAGCAAATAAAAAAAAGAGTTTGTCAGAAGTAGGATTCAAACCCACGCCCACATACGTGGACCAGAAGCCTCGTTCAACCCGTACCCTTGCGCAAGGTTTCTTTTAAGTCTGGCGCCTTAGACCACTCGGCCATTCTGATACGATATGTCAGCCTCAGCAAAAGAAGACGCTGACTCTGTGCTGGTAGTAAATTAAAAAAATGACAGAAGTGGGATTCGAACCCACGCCCACATGCGTGGACCAGAAGCCTCGTTCAACCCGTATCACTGGGCAAGGTATCCCTTGAGTCTGGCGCCTTAGACCACTCGGCCATTCTGACACGATATATCAGCCCCAGCAAAAGAAGAGACTGACTTCGTGCTGGCAGTAAAGTAAAAGAAAAGTTTGTCAGAATAGAATTCGAACCCACGCCCACATACGTGGACCAGAAGCCTCGTTCAACCCCTATCACTGGGCAAGGTTTCCCTTGAGTCTGGCGCCTTAGACCACTCGGCCATTCTGACACGATATATCAGCCCCAGCAAAAGAAGACAGTGACTTTGTTCTCGTAGTAGATTACAAAAATTTGTCAGAAGTGGGATTTGAACCCACGCACACATACGTGGACCAGAAGCCTCGTTCAACTCGTATGACTGGGCAAGGTTTCCCTTGAGTATAGCACCTTCGACGACTTGGCCATTCTGACACGATATCCCAGCCCCAGCAAAAGAAGACACTGACTTCGTGCTGGTATTAAAGTAAAAAAAGTTTGTCAGAAGTGGGATTCGAACCCACGCACACATACGTGGACCAGAAGCCACGTTACACTCGTATCACTGGGCACGGTTTCCCTTAAGTCTGGCGCCTTTGACTACTCGGCCATTCTGACACAATATTTCAGCCCAGCAAAAGGAGATACTGACTTTGTTCTGGTAGTAAAGTAAAAAAAAGTTTGTGAGAATAGGATTCGAACCCACGCCCACATACGTGGACCAGAAGCCTCGTTCAACCCGTATCACTGGGCAAGGTTTCCCTTGAGTCTGGAGCTTTAGACCACTCGGCCATTCTGACACGATATTTCAGCCACAGCAAAAGAAGACACTGACTTTGTGCTGGAAGTAAAGTAAAAAAAAATTGCCGGAAGTGAGATTCAAACCCACGCACACATACGTGGACCAGAAGCCTCGTTAAACTCGCATCACCGCGCAAGGTTTCCCTTCAGTGTGGCGCCTTAGACCACTCGGCCATTCTGATACGATATATCAGTCCCAGCAAAAGGAGACAATGACTTTGTTCTGTTAGTGAAGTAGAAAAAGTTTGTCAGAAGTGGGATTCCAACCCACGCCAAAATACGTGGACCAGAAGCCGCGTTCAACCAACCCGTATCAATGGGCAAGGTTTCCCTTAAGTCTGGCGCCTTAGACCACTCGGCCATTCTGACACAATATATCAGCCCCAGCAAAAGAAGAGACTGACTTCGTGCTGACAGTAAAGTAAAAAAAGATTGTCAGAAGTGGGATTCGAACCCACGCACACATACATGGACCAGAAGCCTCGTTACACTCGTATCACTGGGCAAGATTTCCCTTAAGTCTGGCGCCTTCGACCACTCGGCCATTCTGACACAATATTTCAGCCCACCAAAAGGAGCCACTGACTTTGTTCTGGTAGTAAAGTAAAAAAATTTTTGTCAAAATAGAATTCGAACCCACGCCCACATACGTGGACCAGAAGCCTCGTTCAACCCGTATCACTGGGCAAGGTTTCCCTTCAGTCTGGAGCCTCAGACCACTCGGCCATTCTGACAAGAAATTTCAGCCCCAGCAAAAGGAGACACTGACTTTGCGCTGGTAGTAAAGTAAAAAAAGAGCGTCTCAGAAGTGGGATTTCAACCCACGCCCACATACGTAGACCAGAAGCCTCGTTCAACCCGTATCACTGGGCAAGGTTTCCCTTGAGTCTGGAGCCTTAGACCACTCGGCCATTCTGATACGATATGTCAGCCTCAGCAAAAGTAGACGCTGACTCTGTGCTGGTAGTAAAGTAAAAAAAATTGACGGAAGTGAGATTCCAACCCACGCACACATACTTGGACCAGAAGCCTCGTTCAACTCGCATCACTGAGCAAGGTTTCCCTTCAGTCTTGCGCCTGAGACCACTCGGCCATTCTGATACGATATATCAGCCCCAGCAAAATGATACACTGACTTTGTTCTGTTAGTGAAGTAAAAAAGGTTTTTCAGAAGTCGGATTCGAACCCACGCCCACATACGTGGACCAGAAGCCTCGTTCAACCCGTATCACTGGGCAAGGTTTCCCTTGAGTCTGGCGCCTTAGACCATTCGGCCATTCTGACACGATATATCAGCCCCAGCAAAAGAAGAGACTGACATCGTGCTGGCAGTGAAGTAAAAAAATATTTATCAGAAGTGGGATTCGAACCCACGCACACATACGTGGACCAGAAGCCTCGTTACACTCGTATCACTGGGCAAGGTTTCCCTTGAGTCTGGCGCCTTGGACAACTCGGCCATTCTGACAAGATATTTCAGCCCAGCAAAAGGAGACACTGAATTTCTTCTGGTAGTAGATTAAAATATTTTGTCAGAAGTGGGATTTCAACCCACGCACAAATACGTGGACCAGAAGCCTCGTTACACTGATATCACTGGGCAAGGTTTTCCTTGAGTCTGGCGCCTTAGACCACTCGGCCATTCTGTTACGGTATGTCAGCCCCACCAAAAGAAGACGCTGACTCTGTGCTGGTAGTAAAGTAAAAAAAATTGACAGAAGTGAGATTCGAACCCACGCACACATACGTGGACCAGAAGCCTCGTTCAACTCGTATCACCGGGAAAGGTTTCCCTTGAGTCAGGCGCCTTAGACCTCTCGGCCATTCTGATACGATATATCAGCCCCAGCAAAAGGAGACACTGACTTTGTTCTGTTAGTGAAGTAAAAAAAGTTTGTCAGAAGTGGGATTCGAACCCACGCCCACATACGTGGACCAGAAGCCTCGTTCAACCCGTATCACTGGGCAAGGTTTCCCTTGAGTCTGGCGCCTTAGACCACTCTGCCATTTTGTTCCCTTCTTTATTGCCTGTTTTCGGCTCACGTAAACAATACACATATTAACAGATAATTACACAACACAATTCAAAACATTGTAAAAACCGTGGCTCAATTGATGTGGCCACGCATCTGTTAAAATGTTCTTATCGTCGATAGTAATTCGACGCGCGGCAACCATTCTGGGGTGAATTCCTGCAACTTTTGTTCATCCACAAAATTTCTTATATACTGTTTGAAGTACTGGGTGGGTGCTCGTGCATCTACATCAAAGTGCATGGCTGCCCTCCTGGATTTCCAAATGCTATGAAGAGCCATAAGCATTATCATATCATATGGGGTACCGTCGTCACTTTGTATTTGCAAATAGCGGATGCCATGTGCATCAATGGGAAAATCTTTTTCGATCGTGCGCTGGAGCACGTCCCAAAGAAAGATAGCATCCCAGCAGTCAATGAATACATGCTCAATTGTCTCCTCCTTTCTGCATATTATGCAATGCGTGCCCCAAGGAACGTAAAACCCCTTTGCAGCCATCCAGGTTTTGACGGTCAGCGTACCGGTATGTAATTTAAAAAAGAAATTCTTAGCACCTGGCGATATTTTCATCGCCTTGACGCGCTTTAGTACAGGGTGGCCATGGCATACATTGTAAAGGGACCGATACAAAGGCACTGGTAAAAACACATCACATAGGTCCTTGTACAACTTTCTTCGTCGGATTTGACTCAAGTATTCAAGTGAAAACCACGCTGCCAGAAACCTACAAGAAAGTACAACTTCGCGGAGAAAGCCATGAACACCACCAGGTACGCTGCAGGTTGATACAACCATGTTAGGCAAGTGTTGCCCAAGGCAAAGTTGACAGACAGTGCGAAGGAATGGGTTGTCGACGTCTCTAAAGAAACAAAATCGATTGACTACCTGTCTTAAAAACAAATGCGACAAGCCCAGTCCTCCATTTCGCACTCGAAGAAATAAGTTGGTCCGACTCGATCTTTCCCAAGACGATTCCCACACAAAGACAGCGAACACACGGTGAAATTTTTGGATGTTTACCCTTGAACAATGTAAGACTTGTAAGATATACCAAATTTTACTCACTAAGAATACGTTGCAAGTTGTGGCTTTAGAAAACATCGACCAATTCCTGCCATTCCACTTGTTCACTCTTTCCCGCAGGTTATCCACTTGGCTCCTCCAGTACGAGTCGCTATCTTTGTAGCATTCGAGGGGGGCACCCAAGTATTTCACCGGTGTCGTAACAAACCTTACGCTGGCAAAACTGTCTGGGGTTTCTGCCCAGTCACCGTGCCAAAAGCCAAGGCATTTTCCCCAGTTTACAGCGCTGCCACTTGCAGCACAGAAGTTAGTAACGCATTTGACAGCATCTGCTATGATGTCAGAGTCCGCGCAAAAAATGGCAATATCGTCCGCATAAGCCAACAGTCGGACTTCAACCTCGTGCAGCTTAAACCCACGGACACAGTCATTCTCTATGGCACTCAAACAAAAGGACTCTATGTACAAACAAAACAATAGTGGTGAGAGAGGACAACCCTGACGGACTGAACGCTTGACTGGGATGCGCTTCCCCACCACCTTGTTAACGATTAGCCGCGTTGAGCAGTCTCGGTACGCCATGACAACCCCCTCTTTGATTATTTTCCCTAAATTCACATAATCTAGGATGCACAGCAGAATTTCATGAGGCACCCTGTCAAAAGCCTTCTCGAGGTCGATTTGCAGCATTGCGACTCGCGCACCAATAGCGTCGCAACATTCGAGGATGCTCCGGGCTGCGTGTATATTAGTGAGGATAGTTCGACCTTTTATGCCGCACGTCTTATGCGGCCCCACGAGCTCCGTAATAACTGTTTGCAACCTTTTAGCTAGGATTTTCATGAATATCTTGTAATCTACATTAGTGAGGCAGATTGGGCGGTAAGAATTTACTTTGCGCAGTGCAACGGGGTCTTCCGATTTTGGTATAAGAACAGTGTGAGATGATGAAAAGGACGGGGGTAATATTTTCAGCTCGAATGCCTCATTATAAACGTCGGCTAAGACTGGTGTTATTTCAAAATTGAAACACTTATAAAAGGCGGAAGTCAGACCATCAGGGCCAGGTGATTTCCCGGGATGCATACTTTCAATAGCACTGTTAACTTCCGCTTCCGAAATGGGTTCCTCCAATATTTCTTTTGTATTATTGTCAAGCTTTGGCATCAGCGGTAAAAAAAATCTTTTTTAAACCGATCGACATCAACTGAGCTGGCGGCGAATAAACCATTGAAGTGCTCAAAGCAAGCACGCTCGATAACATCTGCGACATCGCTGACTTCACCCTCGTGTTCAATTTCTGTTATTTGATTTCGACGCGCATGCCACTTTTCTGAGCCCAACGCCCTTTTTGACGGTGCTTCTGCCGTTATCAATCGCTCGGCTCTTGCCCGAACCATAGCACCGCGGTATCTTTCGACATCGAACCGCTCAATTTTACTTTTCAACGCGCGAATATCTTCAAGAAACATGCCGGGCATTCTACATTCTTCGAGGAGCAATTTTTCCAGGTTTCTGCGCATGAGCTTTTCTTCTGCTCCTTTTTCTCTGCTTATAGCGCTCGAGCGTTCCAAAGCCTTCAATTTAACGACCTGCTTGAAGTTCTCCCATTTTTCTCTAAACGTCTTTTTACTGCGAACTTTCATCTTTTCAACTTCCGTCATTACTTCGTCCATAAATTTTTCATCACCCAGCAGATTCGAATTCAATTTCCATAGTTGCCACTCGAAGGCCCTTTTCGTTTCTTTCGTGCTAGCTACTACAAAGCTAACCAAGCAGTGGTCACTAAATGAAACGGCGTTAACACGGTATTCCTTTCAAAGCGGTACCAATTCTACACTCACGTACGCCCTATCTAGTCGGGCATGGCTGGCTGCCTGAAAGTGGGTGTACTGCATAGTCCGGCCACCACCGAGACATTCAGCCACATCCTCCAAACCATGTTCTCTTACTATCTCGCTCGGCCATTCTGTTACGGTATGTCAGCCCCACCAAAAGAAGACGCTGACTCTGTGCTGGTAGTAAAGTAAAAAAATTGACAGAAGTGAGATTCGAACCCACGCCCACATACGTGGACCAGAAGCCTCGTTCAACCCATATCACTGGGCAAGGTTTCCCTTGAGTCTGGAGCCTTAGACCACTCGGCCATTCTGACACGATATTTCAACCCAGCAAAAGGAGACACTGAATTTGTTCTGGTAGTAGATTAAAAAATTTTGTCAGAAGTGGGATTTGAACCCACGCACACATACGTGGACCAGAAGCCTCGTTACACTCGTATCACTGGGCAAGGTTTCCCTTGAGTATGGAGCCTTAGACCACTCGGCCATTCTGACACGATATTTCAGCCCCAGCAAAAGGAGACACTGACTTTGTGCTGGTAGTAAAGTAAGAAAAACAGCTTCTCAGAAGTGGGATTTCAACCCACGCCCACATACGTAGACCAGAAGCCTCGTTCAACCCGTATCACTGGGGCAAGGTTTCCCTTAAGTCTGGCGCCTTGGACCACTCGGCCATTCTGACACGATATTTCAGCCCAGCAAAAGGAGACACTGACTTTCTTCTGGTAGTAGATTAAAAAATTTTGTCAGAAGTGGGATTCGAACCCACGCACACATACGTGGACCAGAATCCTCGTTCAACTCGTATGACTGGGCAAGGTTTCCCCTGAGTCTAGCACCTTCGACCACTCGGCCATTCTGACACAATATTTCAGCCCAGCAAAAGGAGACACAGACTTTGTGCTGGTAGTAAATAAAAAAAAATTGACACAAGTGAGATTCGAACCCACGCACACATACGTGGACCAGAAGCCTCGTTCAACTCGCATCACCGGGCAAGGTTTCCCTTCAGTCTGGCGGCTTAGACCACTCGGCCATTCGGACACGATATATCGGCCCAGCAAAAGGAGACACTGACTTTGTTCTGTTAGTGAAGTAAAAAAAAGTTTGTCAGAAGAGGGATTCGAACCCACGCACTCATACGTGCACCAGAAGCCTCGTTCAACGCGTATAACTCGGCAAGGTTTCCCTTGAGTCTGGCGCCTTAGACCACTCGGCCATTCTGATACGATATATCAGCCCCAGCAAAAGATGACACTGACTATATGCTCGTAGTAATGTAACAAAAGTTTGTCAGAAGTGGGATTCGAACCCACGCCCACATACGTGGACCAGAAGCCTCGTTCAACCCGTATCACTGGGCAAGGTTTTGCTTGAGTCTGGAGCCTTAGACCACTCGGCCGTTCTGAAAGGATATTTCAGCCCCAGCAAAAGGAGACACTGACTTTGTGCTGGTAGTAAAGTAAAAAAAGAGTTTGTCTGAAGTGGGATTTGAACCCACGCCCACACACGTGGACCAGAAACCTCGTTCAACTCGTATGACTGGGCACGGTTTTTCTTGAGACTAGCGCCTTCGACCACTCGGACATTCTGACACATTGTTTTAGTCCTAATTAAAGGAGACACTGGCTTTGTTCTTGTAGTAAAATAAAAAACGTTTGTCAGAAGTAGGATTCAAACCCACGCCCTCATACGTAGACCAGAAGCCTCGTTCACCCCGTATCACTGCGCAACGTTTACCTTGAGTCTGGCGCCTTAGACCACTCGGCCATTCTGATACGATATGTCAGCCTCAACAAAAGTATACGCTGACTCTGTGCTGGTAGTAAAGTAAAAAAAATGACGGATGTGAGATTCGAACCCACGCACATAAAAGTGGACCAGAAGCCTCGTTCACCTCGCATCACCGAGCAAGGTTTCCCTTCAGTATGGCGCCTTAGACCACTCGGCCATTCTGATACGATATATCAGCCCCAGCAAAAGGAGACACTGACTTTGTTCTGTTAGTGAAGTAAAAAAAGTTTGTCAGAAGTGGGATTCGAACCCACGCTCACAGACGTGGACCAGAAGCCTCGTTCAACCCGTATCACTGGGCAAGGTTTCCCTTACGTCTGGTGCCTTAGAACACTCGGCTATTCTGACACGCTATATCAGCCCCAGCAAAAGAAGAGACTGATGTCGTGCTGGCAGTAAAGTAAAAAAAGTTTGTCAGAAGTGGGATTCGAACCCACGCACACATACGTGAACCAGAAGCCTCGTTACACTCGTATCACTGGGCAAGGTTTCCCTTAAGTCTGGCGCCTTCGACCACTCGGCCATTCTGACACAATATTTCAGCCCTGCAAAAGGAGACACTGACTTTGTTCTGGTAGTAAAGTAAACAAAAGTTTGTCAGGATAGGATTCGAACCCAGGCCCACATACGTGGACCAGAATCCTCGTTCAACACGTATCACTGGGCAATGTTTCCCTTCAGTCTGGCGCCTTGGACCACTCGGCCATTCTGGCATGATATTTCAGCCCAGCAAAAAGAGACATTGACTTTCTTCTGGTAGTAAAGAAAAAAAAATTGTCAGAAGTGGGATTCGAACCCACGCACAGACACCTGGACCGGGAGCCTCGTTTAACCCGTATCACTGAGCAAGGTTTCCCTTAAGTCTGGCGCCTTCCACCACTCGGCCATGCTGATACAATATTTCAGCCCTGCAAAAGAAGACACTGACTTTGTTCTGGTAGAAAGTAAAAAAAGTTTGTCAGAAGTGGTATTCGCACCCACGCACACATACGTGGACCAGAAGCCTCGTTCAACTCGTATGAGTGGGCACGGTTTCCCTTGAGTCTAGCGCCTTCGACCACTCGGCCATTCTGACACAATATTTCAGCCCAGCAAAAGGAGACACTGACTTTGTGCTGGTAGCAAATAAAAAAAAGAGTTTGTCAGAAGTGGGATTCGAACCCACGCCCTCATACGTGGACCAGAAGCCTCATTCAACCCGTATCACTGGGCAAGGTTTCCCTTAAGTCTAGCGCCTTCGACCACTCGGCCATTCTGACACGATATTTTAGTCCTAACCAAAGGAGACACTGGCTTTGTTCTTGTACTAAAATAAAAAAAGTTTGTCAGAAGTAGGATTCAAACCCACGCCCACATACGTGGACCAGAAGCCTCGTTCAACCCGTACCACTGCGCAAGGTTTCGCTCAAGTCTTGCGCCTTAGACCACTCGGCCATTCTGATACGATATGTAAGCCTCAGCAAAAGAAGACGCTGACTCTGTGCTGGTAGTAAATTAAAACAATTGACAGAAGTGAGATTCGAACCCACGCACACATACGCGGAACAGAAGCCTCGTTCAACTTGCATCACCGGGCAAGGTTTCCCTTAAGTCTGGCGCCTTCGACCACTCGGCCATGCTGACACAATATATCAGCCCCAGCAAAAAATAAACACTGACTTTATGCTGGTAGTAAAGTAAAAAAAGATTGTCAGAAGTGGGATTCGAACCCACGTCCACATATGTGGACCAAAGGCCTCGTTTAACCCGTATCACCGGGCAATGTTTCCCTTAAGTCTGGTGCCTTAGACAACTCGGCCGTTCCGACACTATATATAAGCTCCAGCAAAAGAAGACACTGACTTTGTTCTGGTAGTAAATTAAAAAAAGTTTGTCAGAAGTGGGATTCGCACCCACGCACACATACGTTGACCTAAAGCCTCGTTCAACTCGTATGACTGGGCACGGTTTCCAATGAGTCTAGCGCCTTCGACCACTCAGCCATTGTGACACAATATTTCAGCCCAGCAAAAGGAGACACTCACTTTGTCCTTGTAGTAAAATAAAAAATGTTTGTCAGAAGTAGGACTCAAACCCACGCCCTCATACGTGGACCAGAAGAATCGTTCAACCCGTATCACTACGCAAGGTTTACCTTGAGTCTGGCGCCTTAGACCACTCGGCCATTCTGATACGATATGTCAGCCTCAGCAAAAGAAGACGCTGACTCTGTGCTGGTAGTAAAGTAAAAAAAATTGACGGACGTGGGATTCTAACCCACGCCCACATACGTGGCCCAGAAGCCACGTTCAACTCGCGTCACTGGGCAAGGTTTCCCTTGAGTCTGGCGCCTCAGACCACTTGGCCATTCTGACACGATATACCAGCCCCAGCAAAAGAATACACTGACTTCGTGCTGGTAGTAAATTAAAAAAAATTGTCTGAAGTGGGATTTGAACCCACGCCCACATACGTGGACGAGAAGCCTCGTTCAACTCGTATGACTGGGCAAGGTTTCCCTTGAGTCTAGCACCTTCGACCACTCGGCCATTCTGACACAATATTTCAGCCCAATAAAAGGAGACACTGACTTTGTGCTGGTAGTAAATTAAAAAAAATTGACAGAAGTGAGATTCGAACCCACGCACACAGACGTGAACCAGAAGCCTCGTCCAACTCGCATCACCGGGCAAGGTTTCCCTTCAGACTGGCGCCTTAGACCACTCAGCCATTCGGACACGATATATCCGCCCAGCAAAAGGAGACACTGACTTTGTTCTGTTAGTGAAGTAAAAAAAAAGTTTGTCAGAAGAGGGATTCGAACCCACGCACACATACGTGGACCAGAAGCCTCGTTCAACTCGTATCACTCGGCAAGGTTTCCTTTGAGTCTGGCACCTTAGACCACTTTGCCATTCTGATACGATATGTCAGCCCCAGAAAAAGAAGACGCTGACTCTGTGCTGGTAGTAAAGTAAAAAAAAGAGTTTGTCCGAAGTGGGATTTGAACCCACGCCCACACACCTGGACCAGAAGCCTCGTTCAGCCCTTATCACTGAGCAAGGTTTCCCTTAAGTTTGGCGCCTTCGACCACTCGGCCATGCTGACACGATATATAAGCCCCAGCAAAAGAAGACACTGACTTTGTTCTGGTAGTAAAGTAGAAAAGTTTGTCAGAAGGAGATTCACACCCACGCACACATACGTTGACCAGAAGCCTCGTTCAACTCGTATGACTGGGCACGGTTTTCTTTGAGACTAGCGCCTTCGACCACTCGGACATTCTGACACATTGTTTTAGTCCTAACCAAAGGAGACACTGACTTTGTGCTGGTAGTAAATTAAAAAAAATTGTCTGAAGTGGGATTTGAACCCACGCCCACATACGTGGACGAGAAGCCTCGTTCCACTCGTATCACTGGGCAAGGTTTCCATTGAGTCCGGTGCCTTAAACCAGGCGGCCATTCTGACACGATATGTCAGCCTCAGCAAAAGAAGACGCTGCCTCTGTGCAGGTAGTAAAGTAAAAAAAGTTTGTCAGAAGTGGGATTCGAACCCACGCCCACATACGTGGACTAGAAGCCTCGTTCAACCCGTATCACTGGGCAAGGTTTCCCTTGAGTCTGGCGCCTTAGACCACTTGGCCATTCTGACACGATATACCATCCCCAGCAAAAGAAGACACTGACTTCGTGCTGGTATTAAAGTAAAAAAATTGTCAGAAGTGGGATTCGAACCCACGCACACACACCTGGACTAGGAGCCTCGTTTAACCCGTATCACTGAGCAAGGTTTCTCTTAAGTCTGGCGCCTTCCACCACTCGGCCATGCTGACACAATATATCAGCCCCAGCAAAAAAAACACTGACTTTATGCTGGTAGTAAAATAAAAAAAAGATTGTCAGAAGTGGGATTCGAACCCACGTCGACATACGTGGACCAAAGGCCTCGTTTAACCCGTATCACCGGGCAATGTTTCCCTAAGTCTGGTGCCTTAGACAACTCGACCGTTCTGATACGATATGTAAGCCTGAGCAAAAGAAGACACTGACTCTGTGCTTGTAGTAAATTAAAAAAAGTGACAGAAGTGAGATTCGAACCCACGCACACATACGTGGACCAGAAGCCTCATTCAACCCGTATCACTGGGCAAGGTTTCCCTTGAGTCTGGCGCCTTAGACCACTCGGCCATTCTGATACGATATGTGAGCCTGAGCAAAAGAAGACGCTGACTCTGTGCTGGTAGTAATTTATAAAAAAATGGCAGAAGTGAGATTCGATCCCACGCACACATACGTGGACAAGAAGCCTCGTTACACTCGTATCACTGGGCACGGTTTCCCTTAAGTCTGGCGCCTTTGACTACTCGGCCATTCTGACACAATATTTCAGCCCAGCAAAAGGAGACAATGGCTTTGTTCTTGTACTAAAATAAAAAAAGTTTGTCAGAAGTAGGATTCAAACCCACGCCCACATACGTGGACCAGAAGCCATGTTCAACCCGTACCACTGCGCAAGGTTTCCCTTAAGTCTGGCGCCTTAGACCACTCGGCCATTCTGATACGATATGTGAGTCTGAGCAAAAGAAGACGCTGACTCTGTGCTGGTAGTAAAGTAAAAAAAATTGACGGACGTGGGATTCTAACCCACGCCCACATACGTGGCCCAGAAGCCACGTTCAACTCGCGTCACTGGGCAAGGTTTCCCTTGAGTCTGGCGCCTCAGACCACTTGGCCATTCTGACACGATATACCAGCCCCAGCAAAAGAATACACTGACTTCGTGCTGGTAGTAAATTAAAAAAAATTGTCCGAAGTGGGATTTGAACCCACGCCCACATACGTGGACGAGAAGCCTCGTTCAACTCGTATGACTGGGCAAGGTTTCCCTTGAGTCTAGCACCTTCGACCACTCGGCCATTCTGACACAATATTTCAGCCCAGCAAAAGGAGACACTGACTTTGTGCTGGTAGTAAATTAAAAAAAATTGACAGAAGTGAGATTCGAACCCACGCACACAGACGTGAACCAGAAGCCTCGTCCAACTCGCATCACCGGGCAAGGTTTCCCTTCAGACTGGCGCCTTAGACCACTCAGCCATTCGGACACGATATATCCGCCCAGCAAAAGGAGACACTGACTTTGTTCTGTTAGTGAAGTAAAAAAAAAGTTTGTCAGAAGAGGGATTCGAACCCACGCACACATACGTGGACCAGAAGCCTCGTTCAACTCGTATCACTCGGCAAGGTTTCCTTTGAGTCTGGCACCTTAGACCACTTTGCCATTCTGATACGATATGTCAGCCCCAGAAAAAGAAGACGCTGACTCTGTGCTGGTAGTAAAGTAAAAAAATTGACGGAAGTGGGATTCTAACCCACGCCCACATACATGGCCCAGAAGCCTCGTTCAACCCGTATCACTGGGCAAGGTTTCCCTTGAGTCCGGCACCTTAGACCACTCGGCCAATCTGAATCGATATATAAGCCGCCGCAAAAGAAGACACTGACTTCGTGCTGGTAGTAAAGTAAAAAAAGTTTGTCAGAATTGGGATTCGAACCCACGCACACATACATGGACCAGAAGCCTCGTTACACTCGTATCACTGGGCAAGGTTTCCCTTGAGTATGAAGCCTTAGACCACTCGGCCATTCTGATACGATATTTCAGCCCCAGCAAAAGGAGACACTGACTTTGTGCTGGTAGTAAAGTAAAAAAAGAGCTTCTCAGAAGTGGGATTTCAACCCACGCCCACATACGTAGACCAGAAGCCTCGTTCAACCCGTATCACTGGGGCAACGTTTCCCTTAAGTCTGGCGAATTGGACCACTCGGCCATTCTGACACGATATTTTGACTTTCTTCTGGTAGTAGATTAAAAAATTTTGTCAGAAGTGGGATTCGAACCCACGCACACATACGTGGACCAAAATCCTCGTTCAACTCGTATGACTGGGCAAGGTTTCCCTTGAGTCTAGCACCTTCGACCACTCGGCCATTCTGACACAATATTTCAGCCCAGCAAAAGGAGACACTGACTTTGTGCTGGTAGTAAATTAAAAAAAATTGACAGAAGTGAGATTCGAACCCACGCCCACATACGTGGAAGAGAAGCCTCGTTCAACTCGCATCACCGGGCAAGGTTTCCCTTCAGTCTGGCGCCTTAGACCACACAGCCATTCTGATACGATATGTCAACCCCAGCAAAAGGAGACGCTGACTTTGTTCTGCTAGTGAAGTAAAAAAAAGTTTGTCAGAAGAGGGATTCGAACCCACGCCCACAAACGAGGACTAGAAGCCTCGTTCAACCCCTATAACTGGGCAAGGCTTCCCTTGAGTCTGGCGCCTTAGACCACTCGGCCATTCTGACACGACATATCAGCCCCAGCAAAAGAAGACACTGACTTTGTTCTCGTAGTAGATTACAAAAAAGTGACAGAAGTGAGATTCGAACCCACGCACACATACGTGGACCAGAAGCCTCATTCAACCCGTATCACTGGGCAAGGTTTCCCTTAAGTCTGGCGCCTTTGACTACTCGGCCATTCTGACACAATATTTCCGCCCAGCAAAAGGAGACACTGACTTTGTTCTGGTAGTAAAGTAAAAAAGGTTTGTGAGAAAAGGATTCAAACCCACGCCCACATACGTTGACCAGAATCCTCGTTCAACCCGTATCACTGGGCAAGGTTTCCCTTGAGTCTGGAGTCTTAGACCACTCGGCCATTCTGACACGATATTTCAGCCCGAGCAAAAGGAGACACTGACTTTGTGCTGGTAGTAAAGTAAAAAAAATGCCGGAAGTGAGATTCGAACCCACGCACACATACGTGGACCAGAAGCCTCGTTAAACTCGCATCACCGCGCAAGGTTTCCCTTCAGTCTGGCGCCTTAGACCACTCGGCCATTCTGATACGATATATCAGCCCCAGCAAAAGGAGACACTGACTTTGTTCTGTTAGTGAAGTAAAAAAAAAGTTTGTCAGAAGTGGGATTCGAACCCACGCCCACATACGTAGACCAGAAGCCTCGTTCAACCCGTATCACTAGGCAAGGTTTCCCTTGACTCTGGCGCCTTAGACCACTCGGCCATTCTGACACGATATATCAGCCCCAGCAAAAGAAGAGACTGACTTCGTGCTGGTAGTAAAGTAAAAAAAAGGTTGTCAGAAGTGGGATTCAAACCCACGTCGACATACTTGGACCAAAGGCCTCGTTTAACCCGTATCACCGGGCAATGTTTCCCTTAAGTCTGGTGCCTTAGACAACTCGGCCGTTCTGACACGATATATCAGCCCCAGCAAAAGAAGACACTGACTTTGTTCGGGTAGTAAAGTAAAAAAGTTTGTCAGAAGTGGGATTCGCACCCACGCACACATACGTGGAACGGAAGCCTCGTTAAACTCGCATCACCGCGCAAGGTTTCCCTTCAGTCTGGCGCCTTAGACCACTCGGCCATTCTGATACGATATATCAGCCCCAGCAAAAGGAGACACTGACTTTGTTCTGTTAGTGAAGTAAAAAAAAGTTTCTCAGAAGTGGGATTCGAACCCACGCCCACATACGTAGACCAGAAGCCTCGTTCAACCCGTATCACTAGGCAAGGTTTCCCTTGACTCTGGCGCCTTAGACCACTCGGCCATTCTGATACGATATGTCAACCCCAGCAAAAGGAGACACTGACTTTGTTCTGTTAGTGAAGTAAAAAAAGTTTGTCAGAAGAGGGATTCGAACCCACGCACACATACGTGGACTAGAAGCCTCGTTCAACTCGTATGACTGGGCAAGGTTTCCCTTGAGTCTTGCACCTTCGACCACTCGGCCATTCTGACACAATATTTCAGTTCAGCAAAAGGAGACACTGACTTTGTGCTGGTAGTAAATTAAAAAAAAATTGTCTGAAGTGGGATTTGAACCCACGCCCACATACGTGGACGAGAAGCCTCGTTCAACTCGTATCACTGGGCAAGGTTTCCATTGAGTCTGACGCCTTAAACCAGGTGGCCATTCTGACACGATATGTCAGCCTCAGCAAAAGAAGACGCTAACTCTGTGCTGGTAGTAAAGTAAAAAAAGGTTTTTCAGAAGTGGGATTCCAACCCACGCCCACATACGTGGACTAGAAGCCTCGTTCAACCCGTATCACTGGGCAAGGTTTCTCTTGAGTCTGGCGCCTTAGACCACTTGGCCATTCTGACACGATATACCATCCCCAGCAAAAGAAGACACTGACTTCGTGCTGGTATTAAAGTAAAAAAAATTGTCAGAAGTGGGATTCGAACCCACGCACACACACCTAAACCAGGAGCCTCGTTTAACCCGTATCACTGAGCAAGGTTTCCCTTAAGTCTGGCGCCTTCCACCACTCGGCCATGCTGACACAATATATCAGCCCAAGCAAAAAAAACACTGACTTTATGCTGGTAGTAAAATAAAAAAAAAGATTGTCAGAAGTGGGATTCGAACCCACGTCGACATACGTGGACCAAAGGCCTCGTTTAACCCGTATCACCGGGCAATGTTTCCGTAAGTCTGGTGCCTTAGACAACTCGGCCGTTGTGACACGATATATGGGCTCCAGCAAGTAAAGTAAAAAAAGTTTGTCAAAAGTGGGATTCGCACCCACGCACACATACGTTGACCTAAAGCCTCGTTTAACTCGTATGACTGGGCACGGTTTCCATTGAGTCTAGCGCCTTCGACCACTCAGCCATAGTGACACAATATTTCAGCCCAGCAAAAGGAGACACTGACTTTGTTCTTGTAGTAAAATAAAAAATGTTTGTCAGAAGTAGGACTCAAACCCACGCCCTCATACGTGGACCAGAAGCCTCGTTCAACCCGTATCACTGCGCAAGGTTTACCTTGAGTCTGGCGCCTTAGACCACTCGGCCATTCTGATACGATATGTCAGTCTCAGCAAAAGAAGACGCTGACTCTGTGCTGGTAGTAAAGTAAAAAGAATTGACGGAAGTGAGATTCGAACCCACGCACACATACGTGGACCAGAAACCTCGTTCAACTCGCGTCACTGGGCAAGGTTTCCCTTGAGTCTGGCGCCTTAGACCACTTGGCCATTCTGACACGATATACCAGCCCCAGCAAAAGAATACACTGACTTCGTGCTGGTATTAAAGTAAAAAAAGTTTGTCAGAAGTGGGATTCGAACCCACGCACACATACGTGGACCAGAAGCCTCGTTACACTCGTATCACTGGGCACAGTTTCCCTTAAGTCTGGCGCCTTTGACTACTCGGCCATTCTGACACAATATTTCAGCCCAGCAAAAGGAGACAATGGCTTTGTTCTTGTACTAAAATAAAAAAAGTTTTTCAGAAGTAGGATTCAAACCCACGCCCACATACGTGGACCAGAAGCCATGTTCAACCCGTACCACTGCGCAAGGTTTCCCTTAAGTCTGGCGCCTTAGACCACTCGGCCATTCTGATACGATATGTGAGCCTGAGCAAAAGAAGACGCTGACTCTGTGCTGGTAGTAAATTAAAAAAAATTGGCAGAAGTGAGATTCGAACCCACGCACACATACGTGGAACAGAAGCCTCGTTCAACTCGCATCACCGGGCAAGGTTTCCCTTAAGTCTGGCGCCTTCGACCACTCGGCCATGCTGGCACAATATATCAGCCCCAGCAAAAAAAAACACTGACTTTATGCTGGTAGTAAAGTAAAAAAAAGATTGTCAGAAGTGGGATTCGAACCCACGTCCACATACGTGGACCAAAGGCCTCGTTTAACCCGTATCACCGGGCGATGTTTCCCTTAAGTCTGGTGCCTTAGACAACTCGGCCGTTCTGACACGATATATAAGCTCCAGCAAAAGAAGACACTGACTTTGTTCTGGTAGTAAAGTAAAAAAAGTTTGTCAGAAGTGGGATTCGCACCCACGCACACATACGTTGACCTAAAGCCTCGTTCAACTCGTATGACTGGGCACAGTTTCCATTGAATCTGGCGCCTTTGACTACTCGGCCATTCTGACACAATATTTCACCCCAGCAAAAGGAGACACTGACTTTGTTGTGGTAGTAAAGTAAAAAAAGTTTGTCAGAAGTAGGACTCAAACCCACGCCCTCATACGTGGACCAGAAGAATCGTTCAACCCGTATCACTGCGCAAGGTTTACCTTGAGTCTGGCGCCTTAGACCACTCGGCCATTCTGATACGATATGTCAGCCTCAGCAAAAGAAGACGCTGACTCTGTGCTGGTAGTAAAGTAAAAAAATTGACGGAAGTGGGATTCTAACCCACGCCCACATACGTGGTCCAGAAGCCTCGTTCAACCCGTATCACTGGGCAAGGTTTCCCTTGAGTCCGGCGCCTTAGACCACTCGGCCAATCTGAATCGATATATAAGCCGCCGCAAAAGAAGACACTGACTTCGTGCTGGTAGTAAAGTAAAAAAAGTTTGTCAGAATTGGGATTCGAACCCACGCACACACACATGGACCAGAAGCCTCGTTACACTCGTATCACTGGGCAAGGTTTCCCTTGAGTATAAAGCCTTAGACCACTCGGCCATTCTGATACGATATTTCAGCCCCAGCAAAAGGAGACACTGACTTTGTGCTGGTAGTAAAGTAAAAAAAAGAGCTTCTCAGAAGTGGGATTTCAACCCACGCCCACATACGTAGACCAGAAGCCTCGTTCAACCCGTATCACTGGGGCAACGTTTCCCTTAAGTCTGGCGAATTGGACCACTCGGCCATTCTGACACGATATTTCAGCCCAGCAAAAGGAGACACTGACTTTCTTCTGGTAGTAGATTAAAAAATTTTGTCAGAAGTGGGATTCGAACCCACGCACACATACGTGGACCAGAATCCTCGTGCAACTCGCATCACCGGGCAAGGTTTCCCTTCAGACTGGCGCCTTAGACCACTCAGCCATTCGGACACAATATATCGGCCCAGCAAAAGGAGACACTGACTTTGTTCTGTTAGTGAAGTAAAAAAAAGTTTGTCAGAAGAGGGATTCGAACCCACGCACACATACGTGGATCAGAAGCCTCGTTCAACTCGTATCACTCGGCAAGGTTTCCTTTGAGTCTGGCACCTTAGACCACTCTGCCATTCTGATACGATATGTCAGCCCCAGAAAAAGAAGACGCTGACTCTGTGCTGGTACTAAAGTAAAAAAAAAGAGTTTGTCCGAAGTGGGATTTGAACCCACGCCCACACACCTGGACCAGAAGCCTCGTTCAGCCCTTATCACTGAGCAAGGTTTCCCTTAAGTTTGGCGCCTTCTACCACTCGGCCATGCTGACACGATATATCAGCCCCAGCAAAAGAAGACACTGACTTTGTTCTGGTAGTAAAGTAAAAAAGTTTGTCAGAAGTGGGATTCACACCCACGCACACATACGTTGACCAGAAGCCTCGTTCAACTCGTATGACTGGGCACGGTTTTCCTTGAGACTAGCGCCTTCGACCACTCGGACATTCTGACACATTGTTTTAGTCCTAACCAAAGGAGACACTGACTTTTTGCTGGTAGCAAATAAAAAAAGAGTTTGTCAGAAGAGGAATTCGAACCCACGCCCACATACGTGGACCAGAAGCCTCGTTAGACCCGTACCACTGCGCAAGGTTTCCCTTAAGTCTGGCGCCTTAGACCACTCGGCCATTCTGATACGATATGTCAGCCTCAGCAAAAGAAGACGCTGACTCTGTGCTGGTAGTAAATAAAAAAAATTGACAGAAGTGAGATTCGAACCCACGCACACATACGTGGAAGAGAAGCCTCGTTCAACTCGCATCACCGGGCAAGGTTTCCCTTCAGTCTGGCGCCTTAGACCACACAGCCATTCTGATACGATATGTCAACCCCAGCAAAAGGAGACACTGACTTTGTTCTGTTAGTAAAGTAAAACAAGTTTGTGAGAAATAGATTCGAACCCACGCCCACATACGTTGACCAGAAGCCTCGTTCAACCCGTATCACTGGGCAAGGTTTCCCTTGACTCTGGCGCCTTAGACCACTCGGCCATTCTGACACGATATATCAGCCCCAGCAAAAGAAGAGACTGACTTCGTGCTGGTAGTAAAGTAAAAAAAGGTTGTCAGAAGTGGGATTCAAACCCACGTCGACATACTTGGACCGAAGGCCTCGTTTAACCCGTATCACTGGGCAATGTTTCCCTTAAGTCTGGTGCCTTAGACAACTCGTCCGTTCTGACACGATATATCAGCCCCAGCAAAAGAAGACACTGACTTTGTTCGGGTAGTAAAGTAAAAAAGTTTGTCAGAAGTGGGATTCGCACCCACGCACACATACGTGGAACGGAAGCCTCGTTCAACTAGTATGACTGGGCACGGTTTCCCTTGAGTCTAGCGCCTTCGACCACTCGGCTATTCTGACACAATATTTCAGCCCAGCAAAAGGAGACACTGACTTTGTGCTGGTAGCAAATAAAAAAAACGAGTTTGTCAGAAGTGGGATTTGAACCCACGCCCACATACGTGGACCAGAAGCCTCGTTCAACCCGTACCACTGAGCAAGGTTTCCCTTAAGTCTGGCGCTTTAGACCACTCGGCCATTCTGATACCATATGTCAGCCCCAGAAAAAGAAGACGCTGACTCTGTGCTGGTAGTAAAGTAAAAAAAGAGTTTGTCTGAAGTGGGATTTGAACCCACGCCCACACACCTGGACCAGAAGCCTCGTTCAGCCCGTATCACTGAGCAAGGTTTTCCTTAAGTTTGGCGCCTTCGACCACTCGGCCATGCTGACACGATATATCAGCCCCAGCAAAAGAAGACACTGACTTTGTTCTGGTAGTAAAATAAAAAAGTTTGTCAGAAGTGGGAATCACACCCACGCACACATACGTTGACCAGAAGCCTCGTTCAACTCGTATGACAGGGCACGGTTTCCCTTGAGACTAGCGCCTTCGACCACTCGGACATTCTGACACAATATTTCAGCCCTGCAAAAGGAGACACTGACTTTGTTCTGGTAGTAAAGTAAAAAAAAGTTTGTCAGAATAGGATTGGAACCCAGGCCCAAATACGTGGACCAGAAGCCTCGTTCAACACGTATCACTGGGCAAGGCTTCCCTTGAGTCTGGAGCCTTAGACCACTCGGCCATTCTGACACGAAATTTCAGCCCCAGCAAAAGGAGACACTGACTTTGTGCTGGTAGTAAAGTAAAAAAAAGAGCTTCTCAGAAGTGGGATTTCAACCTACGCCCACATACGTAGACCAGAAGCCTCGTTCAACCCGTATCACTGGGCAATGTTTCCCTTATATCTGGCGCCTTCCATTACTCGGCCATGCTGACACAATATATCAGCCCAAGCAAAAAAAAAACACTGACTTTATGCTGGTAGTAAAGTAAAAAAAAACATTGTCAGAAGTGGGATTCGAACCCACGTCGACATACGTGGACCAAAGGCCTCGTTTAACCCGTATCACCGGGCAATGTTTCCGTAAGTCTGGTGCCTTAGACAACTCGACCGTTCTGACACGATATATAAGCTGCAGCAAAAGAAGACACTGAATTTGTTCTGGTAATAAAGTAAAAGAAGTTTGTCAGATGTGGGATTCGCACCCACGCACACATACGTGGACCAGAAGCCTCGTTCAACTCGTATGAGTGGGCACGGTTTCCCTTGAGTCTAGCGCCTTCGACCACTCGGCCATTCTGACACAATATTTCAGCCCAGCAAAAGGAGACACTGACTTTGTGCTTTTAGCAAATAAAAAAGAGAGTTTGTCAGAAGTGGGATTCGAACCCACGCCCACATACGTGGACCAGAAGCCTCATTCAACCCGTATCACTGGGCAAGGTTTCCCTTAAGTCTGGAGCCTTCGACCACTCGGCCATTCTGACACGATATTTTAGTCCTAACCAAAGGAGACACTGGCTTTTTTCTTGTACTAAAATAAAAAAAAAGATTGTCAGAAGTAGGATTCAAACCCACGCCCACATACGTGGACCAGAAGCCTCGTTCAACCCGTACCACTGCGCAAGGTTTCCCTTAAGTCTGGCGCCTTAGACCACTCGGCCATTCTGATACGATATGTAAGCCTGAGCAAAAGAAGACGCTGACTCTGTGCTGGTAGTAAATTAAAAAAATTGACAGAAGTGAGATTCGAACCCACGCACACATACGTGGAACAGAAGCCTCGTTCAACTCGCATCACCGGGCAAGGTTTCCCTTAAGTCTGGCGCCTTCGACCACTCGGCCATGCTGGAACAATATATCAGCCCCAGCAAAAAAAACACTGACTTTAGGCTGGTAGTAAAGTAAAAAAAAGATTGTCAGAAGCGGGATTCGAACCCACGTCCACATACGTGGACCAAAGGCCTCGTTTAACCCGTATCACCGGGCAATGTTTCCTTTAAGTCTGGTGCCTTAGACAACTCGGCCGTTCTGACACGATATATAAGCTCCAGCAAAAGAAGACACTGACTTTGTTCTGGTAGTAAACTAAAAAAAGTTTGTCGAAAGTGGGATTCGCACCCACGCACACATACGTTGACCTAAAGCCTCGTTCAACTCGTATGACTGCGCAAGGTTTACCTTGATTCTGGCGCCTTAGACCACTCGGAAATTCTGATACGATATGTCAGCCTCAGCAAAAGAAGCCACTGACTCTGTGCTGGTAGTAAAGTAAAAAGAATTGACGGAAGTGAGATTCGAACCCACGCACACATATGTGGACCAGAAACCTCGTTCAACTCCCATCACCGAGCAAGGTTTCCCTTCAGTCTGGCGCCTTAGACCACTCGGCCATTCTGATACAATATATCAGCCCCAGCAAAAGGAGACACTGACATTGTGTTGGTAAAAAGTATAAAAAGAGCTTCTCAGAAGTGGGATTTGAATCCACGCCCACATACGTAGACCAGAAGCCTTGTTCAACCCGTATCACTGGACAAGGCTTCCCTAAAGTCTGGCGCCTTGGACCATTCGGCCATTCTGACACGATATTTCAGCCCAGAAAAAGGAGACACTGACTTTCTTCTGGTAGTAAAGTAAAAAAATTGTCAGAAGTGGGATTCGAACCCACGCACACATACGTGGACCAGAAGCCTCGTTCAACTCGTATCACTGGGCAAGGTTTCCTTTGAGTCTGGCGCCTTAGACCACGTGGCCATTCTGATACGATATGTCAGCCCCAGCAAATGAAGACGCTGACTCTGTGCTGGTAGTAAAGTAAAAAAAGTTTGTCAGAAGTGGGATTCGAACCCACGCACACTTACGTGGCCCAGAAGCCTAGTTCAACCCGTATCACTGGGCAAGGTTTCCCTTGAGTCTGGCGCCTTAGACCACTCGGCCAATCTGACACGATATATCAGCCCCAGCAAAAAAAAACACTGACTTTATGCTGGTAGTAAAGTAACAAAAAGATTGTCAGAAGTGGGATTCGAACCCACGTCCACATACGTGGACCAAAGGCCTCGTTCAACCCGTATCACCGGGCAATGTTTCCCTTAAGTCTGGCGCCTTAGACCACTCGGCCATTCTGACACGATATATCAGCCCCAGCAAAAGAAGAGACTGACTTTGTTCTGGTAGTAAAGTAAAAAAGTTTGTCAGAAGTGGGATTCACACCCACGCACACATACGTTGACCAGAAGCCTCGTTCAACTCGTATGACTGGGCACGGTTTTCCTTGAGACTAGCGCCTTCGACCACTCGGACATTCTGACACATTGTTTTAGTCCTAACCAAAGGAGACACTGACTTTGTGCTGGTAGCAAATAAAAAAAGAGTTTGTCAGAAGTGGAATTCGAACCCACGCCCACATACGTGGACCAGAAGCCTCGTTCAACCCGTACCACTGCGCAAGGTTTCCCTTAAGTCTGGCGCCTTAGACCACTCGGCCATTCTGATACGATATGTCAGCCTCAGCAAAAGAAGACGCTGACTCTGTGCTGGTAGTAATTAAAAAAAATTGACAGAAGTGAGATTCGAACCTTCGCACACATACGTTGACCTAAAGCCTCTTTCAACTCGTATGACTGGGCACAGTTTCCATTGAGCCTGGCGCCTTTGACTACTCGGCCATTCTGACACAATATTTCAGCCCAGCAAAAGGAGGCACTGACTTTGTTCTGGTAGTAAAGTAAAAAAAGTTTGTGAGAATAGGATTCGAACCCACGCCCACATACGTTGACCAGAAGCCTCGTTCAACCCGTATCACTGGGCAAGGTTTCCCTTGAGTCTGGAGCCTTAGACCACTCGGCCATTCTGACACGAAATTTCAGCCCCAGCAAAAGGAGACACTGACTTTGTGCTGGTAGTAAAGTAAAAAAAAGAGCTTCTCAGAAGTGGGATTTCAACCCACGCCCACATACGTAGACCAGAAGCCTCGTTCAACCCGTATCACTGGGCAATGTTTCCCTTATATCTGGCGCCTTCCATTACTCGGCCATGCTGACACAATATATCAGCCCAAGCAAAAAAAACACTGACTTTATGCTGGTAGTAAAGTAAAAAAAACATTGTCAGAAGTGGGATTCGAACCCACGTCGACATACGTGGACCAAAGGCCTCGTTTAACCCGTATCACCGGGCAATGTTTCCGTAAGTCTGGTGCCTTAGACAACTCGACCGTTCTGACACGATATATAAGCTGCAGCAAAAGAAGACACTGAATTTGTTCTGGTAGTAAAGTAAAAAAAGTTTGTCAGATGTGGGATTCGCACCCACGCACACATACGTGGACCAGAAGCCTCGTTCAACTCGTATGAGTGGGCACGGTTTCCCTTGAGTCTAGCGCCTTCGACCACTCGGCCATTCTGACACAATATTTCAGCCCAGCAAAAGGAGACACTGACTTTTTTCTTGTACTAAAATAAAAAAAAGTTTGTCAGAAGTAGGATTCAAACCCACGCCCACATACGTGGACCAGAAGCCTCGTTCAACCCGTACCACTGCGCAAGGTTTCCCTTAAGTCTGGCGCCTTAGACCACTCGGCCATTCTGATACGATATGTAAGCCTGAGCAAAAGAAGACGCTGACTCTGTGCTGGTAGTAAATTAAAAAAATTGACAGAAGTGAGATTCGAACCCACGCACACATACGTGGAACAGAAGCCTCGTTCAACTCGCATCACCGGGCAAGGTTTCCCTTAAGTCTGGCGCCTTCGACCACTCGGCCATGCTGGAACAATATATCAGCCCCAGCAAAAAAAACACTGACTTTAGGCTGGTAGTAAAGTAAAAAAAAGATTGTCAGAAGCGGGATTCGAACCCACGTCCACATACGTGGACCAAAGGCCTCGTTTAACCCGTATCACCGGGCAATGTTTCCTTTAAGTCTGGTGCCTTAGACAACTCGGCCGTTCTGACACGATATATAAGCTCCAGCAAAAGAAGACACTGACTTTGTTCTGGTAGTAAAGTAAAAAAAGTTTGTCGAAAGTGGGATTCGCACCCACGCACACATACGTTGACCTAAAGCCTCGTTCAACTCGTATGACTGCGCAAGGTTTACCTTGAGTCTGGCGCCTTAGACCACTCGGAAATTCTGATACGATATGTCAGCCTCAGCAAAAGAAGCCACTGACTCTGTGCTGGTAGTAAAGTAAAAAGAATTGACGGAAGTGAGATTCGAACCCACGCACACATACGTGGACCAGAAACCTCGTTCAACTCCCATCACCGAGCAAGGTTTCCCTTCAGTCTGGCGCCTTAGACCACTCGGCCATTCTGATACAATATATCAGCCCCAGCAAAAGGAGACACTGACATTGTGTTGGTAAAAAGTATAAAAAGAGCTTCTCAGAAGTGGGATTTGAATCCACGCCCACATACGTAGACCAGAAGCCTTGTTCAACCCGTATCACTGGACAAGGCTTCCCTAAAGTCTGGCGCCTTGGACCATTCGGCCATTCTGACACGATATTTCAGCCCAGAAAAAGGAGACACTGACTTTCTTCTGGTAGTAAAGTAAAAAAATTGTCAGAAGTGGGATTCGAACCCACGCACACATACGTGGACCAGAAGCCTCGTTCAACTCGTATCACTGGGCAAGGTTTCCTTTGAGTCTGGCGCCTTAGACCACGTGGCCATTCTGATACGATATGTCAGCCCCAGCAAATGAAGACGCTGACTCTGTGCTGGTAGTAAAGTAAAAAAAGTTTGTCAGAAGTGGGATTCGAACCCACGCACACTTACGTGGCCCAGAAGCCTAGTTCAACCCGTATCACTGGGCAAGGTTTCCCTTGAGTCTGGCGCCTTAGACCACTCGGCCAATCTGACACGATATATCAGCCCCAGCAAAAAAAAAACATTGACTTTATGCTGGTAGTAAAGTAACAAAAAGATTGTCAGAAGTGGGATTCGAACCCACGTCCACATACGTGGACCAAAGGCCTCGTTCAACCCGTATCACCGGGCAATGTTTCCCTTAAGTCTGGCGCCTTAGACCACTCGGCCATTCTGACACGATATATCAGCCCCAGCAAAAGAAGAGACTGACTTTGTTCTGGTAGTAAAGTAAAAAAGTTTGTCAGAAGTGGGATTCACACCCACGCACACATACGTTGACCAGAAGCCTCGTTCAACTCGTATGACTGGGCACGGTTTTCCTTGAGACTAGCGCCTTCGACCACTCGGACATTCTGACACATTGTTTTAGTCCTAACCAAAGGAGACACTGACTTTGTGCTGGTAGCAAATAAAAAAAGAGTTTGTCAGAAGTGGAATTCGAACCCACGCCCACATACGTGGACCAGAAGCCTCGTTCAACCCGTACCACTGCGCAAGGTTTCCCTTAAGTCTGGCGCCTTAGACCACTCGGCCATTCTGATACGATATGTCAGCCTCAGCAAAAGAAGACGCTGACTCTGTGCTGGTAGTAATTAAAAAAAATTGACAGAGGTGAGATTCGAACCCACGCACACATACGTTGACCTAAAGCCTCTTTCAACTCGTATGACTGGGCACAGTTTCCATTGAGCCTGGCGCCTTTGACTACTCGGCCATTCTGACACAATATTTCAGCCCAGCAAAAGGAGGCACTGACTTTGTTCTGGTAGTAAAGTAAAAAAGTTTGTGAGAATAGGATTCGAACCCACGCCCACATACGTTGACCAGAAGCCTCGTTCAACCCGTATCACTGGGCAAGGTTTCCCTTGAGTCTGGAGCCTTAGACCACTCGGCCATTCTGACACGATATTTCAGCCCCAGCAAAAGGAGACACTGACTTTGTGCTGGTAGTAAAGTAAAAAAAATGCCGGAAGTGAGATTCGAACCCCCGCACAAATACGTGGACCAGAAGCCTCGTTAAACTCGCATCACCGCGCAAGGTTTCCCTTCAGTCTGGCGCCTTAGACCACTCGGCCATTCTGATACGATATATCAGCCCCAGCAAAAGGAGACACTGACTTTGTTCTGTTAGTGAAGTAAAAAAAAGTTTGTCAGAAGTGGGATTCGAACCCACGCCCACATACGTAGACCAGAAGCCTCGTTCAAACCGTATCACTAGGCAAGGTTTCCCTTGAGTCTGGCGCCTTAGACCACTCGGCCATTCTGACACGATATATCAGCCCCAGCAAAAGAAGAGACTGACTTCGTGCTGGTAGTAAAGTAAAAAAAAGATTGTCAGAAGTGGGATTCAAACCCACGTCGACATACTTGGACCAAAGGCCTCGTTTAACCCGTTTCACCGGGCAATGTTTCCCTTCAGTCTGGTGCCTTAGACAACTCGGCCGTTCTGACACGATATATAAGCTGCAGCAAATGAAGACACGGACTTTGTTATGGTAGTAAAGTAAAAAAGTTTGTCAGAAGTGGGATTCGTACCCACGCACACATACGTGGACCGGAAGCCTCGTTCAACTAGTATGACTGGGCACGGTTTCCCTTGAGTCTAGCGCCTTCGACCACTCGGCCATTCTGACACAATATTTCAGCCGAGCAAAAGGAGACACTGACTTTGTGCTGGTAGCAAATGAAAAAAAGAGTTTGTCAGAAGTGGGATTCGAACCCACGCCCCCATACGTGGACCAGAAGCCTCGTTCAACCCGTACCACTGCGCAAGGTTTCCCTTAAGTCTGGCGCCTTAGACCACTCGGCCATTCTGATACAATATGTCAGCCCCAGAAAAAGAAGACGCCTACTCTGTGCTGGTAGTAAAGTAAAAAAAGGAGTTTGTCTGAAGTGGGATTTGAACCCACGCCCACACACCTGGACCAGAAGCCTCGTTCAGCCCGTATCACTGAGCAAGGTTTCCCTTAAGTTTAGCGCCTTCGACCACTCGGCCATGCTGACACGATATATCAGCCCCAGCAAAAGAAGACACTGACTTTGTTCTGGTAGTAAAGTAAAAAAGTCTGTCAGAAGTTGGATTCACACCCACGCACACATACGTTGACCAGAAGCCTCGTTCAACTCGTATGACTGGGCACGGTTTCCCTTGAGACTAGCGCCTTCGACCACTCGGACATTCTGACACATTGTTTTAGTCCTAACCAAAGGAGACACTGGCTTTGTTCTTGTATTAAAATAAAAAAAGTTTGTCAGAAGTAGGATTCAAACCCACGCCCTCATACGTAGACCCGAAGCCTCGTTCACCCCGTATCACTGCGCAACGTTTACCTTGAGTCTGGCGCCTTAGACCACTCGGCCATTCTGATACGATATGTCAGCCTCAACAAAAGTAGACGCTGACTCTGTGCTGGTAGTAAAGTAAAAAAAATTGACGGATGTGAGATTCGAACCCACGCACACATACGTGGACCAGAAGCTTCGTTCAACCCGTACCACTGCGCAAGGTTTACCTTGAGTCTGGCGCCTTAGACCACTCGGCCATTCTGATACGATATGTCAGCCTCAGCAAAAGAAGACGCTGACTCTGTGCTGGTAGTAAAGTAAAAAGAATTGACGGAAGTGAGATTCGAACCCACGCACACATACGTGGACCAGAAAGCTCGTTCAACTCGCATCACCGAGCAAGGTTTCCCTTCAGTCTGGCGCCTTAGACAACTCGGCCATTCTGATACAATATATCAGCCCCAGCAAAAGGAGACACTGACTTTGTTCTGTTAGTGAAGTAAAAAAAGTTTGTCAGAAGTGGGATTCGAACCCACGCCCACATACGTGGACCAGAAGCCTCGTTCAACCCGTATCACTGGGCAAGGTTTCCCTTGAATCTGGCGCCTTAGACCACTTGGCCATTCTGACACGATATACCAGCCCCAGCAAATGAAGACGCTGACTCTGTGCTGGTAGTAAAGTAAAAAAATTGGCAGAAGTGGGATTCGAACCCATGCACACATACGTGGACCAGAAGCCTCGTTCAACCCGTATCACTGGGCAAGGTTTCAATGAGTCTGGCGCCTTAGACCACTTGGCCATTCTGACACGATATACCAGCCCCCGCAAAAGAATACACTGACTTCGTGCTGGTATTAAAGTAAAAAAAGTTTGTCAGAAGTGGGATTCGAACCCACGCACAATTACGTGACCCAGAAGCCTCGTTCAACCCGTATCACTGGGCAAGGTTTTCCTTGAGTCTGGCGCCTTAGACCACTCGGCCAATCTGACACGATATATCAGCCCCAGCAAAAAAAAACACTGACTTTATGCTGGTAGTAAAGTAACAAAAAGATTGTCAGAAGTGGGATTCGAACCCACGTCCACATACGTGGACCAAAGGCCTCGTTTAACCCGTATCACCGGGCAATGTTTCCCTTAAGTCTGGCGCCTTAGACCACTCGGCAATTCTGATACAATATATCAGCCCCAGCAAAAGGAGACACTGACTTTCTTCTGGTAGTAAAGTAAAAAAATTGTCAGAAGTGGGATTCGAACCCACGCACACATACGTGGACCAGAAGCCTCGTTCAACTCGTATCACTGGGCAAGGTTTCCTTTGAGTCTGGCGCCTTAGACCACGTGGCCATTCTGATACGATATGTCAGCCCCAGCAAATGAAGACGCTGACTCTGTGCTGGTAGTAAAGTAAAAAAATTGACAGAAGGGGGATTCGAACCCATGCACACATACGTGGACCAGAAGCCTCGTTCAACCCGTATCACTGAGCAAGGTTTCCCTTGAGTCTGGCGCCTTAGACCACTCGGCCAATCTGACACGATATATCAGCCCCAGCAAAAAAAAAAACACTGACTTTATGCTGGTAGTGTAAAGTAACAAAAAGATTGTCAGAAGTGGGATTCGAACCCACGTCCACATACGTGGACCAAAGGCCTCGTTTAACCCGTATCACCGGGCAATGTTTCCCTTAAGTCTGGCGCCTTAGACCACTCGGCCATTCTGACACGATATATCAGCCCCAGCAAAAGAAGAGACTGACTTTGTTCTGGTAGTAAAGTAAAAAAAGTTTGTCAGAAGTGGGATTCACACCCACGCACACATACGTTGACCAGAAGCCTCGTTCAACTCGTATGACTGGGCACGGTATCCCTTGAGTCTGGAGCCTTATACCACTCGGCCATTCTGACACGATATTTCAGCCCAAGCAAAAGGAGACACTGACATTGTGTGTGTAAAAAGTAAAAAAAGAGCTTCTCAGAAGTGGGATTTGAATCCGCGCCCACATACGTAGACCAGAAGCCTTGTTCAACCCGTATCACTGGACAAGGCTTCCCTAAAGTCTGGCGCCTTGGACCATTCGGCCATTCTGACACGATATTTCAGCCCAGCAAAAGGAGACACTGACTTTCTTCTGGTAGTAAAGTAAAAAAATTGTCAGAAGTGGGATTCGAACCCACGCACACATACGTGGACCAGAAGCCTCGTTCAACTCGTATCACTGGGCAAGGTTTCCTTTGAGTCTGGCGCCTTAGACCACGTGGCCATTCTGATACGATATGTCAGCCCCAGCAAATGAAGACGCTGACTCTGTGCTGGTAGTAAAGTAAAAAAATTGACAGAAGTGGGATTCGAACCCATGCACACATACGTGACCAGAAGCCTCGTTCAACCCGTATCACTGGGCAAGGTTTCCCTTGAGTCTGGCGCCTTAGACCACTTGGCCATTCTGACACGATATACCAGCCCCCGGAAAAGAATACACTGACTTCGTGCTGGTATTAAAGTAAAAAAGTTTGTCAGAAGTGGGATTCGAACCCACGCACACTTACGTGGCCCAGAAGCCTCGTTCCACCCGTATCACTGGGCAAGGTTTCCCTTGAGTCTGGCGCCTTAGACCACTCCGCCAATCTGACACGATATATCAGCTCCAGCAAAAAAAAACACTGACTTTATGCTGGTAGTAAAGTAACAAAAAGATTGTCAGAAGTGGGATTCGAACCCACGTCCACATACGTGGACCAAAGGCCTCGTTTAACCCGTATCACCGGGCAATGTTTCCCTTAAGTCTGGCGCCTTAGACCACTCGGCCATTCTGACACGATATATCAGCCCCAGCAAAAGAAGAGACTGACTTTGTTCTGGTAGTAAAGTAAAAAAGTTTGTCAGAAGTGGGATTCACACCCACGCACACATACGTTAACCAGAAGCCTCGTTCAACTCGTATGACTGGGCACGGTTTTCCTTGAGACTAGCGCCTTCGACCACTCGGACATTCTGACACATTGTTTTAGTCCTAACCAAAGGAGACACTGACTTTGTTCTGGTAGTAAAGTAAAAAAAGTTTGTGAGAATAGGATTCGAACCCACGCCCTCATACGTAGACCCGAAGCCTCGTTCACCCCGTATCACTGCGCAACGTTTACCTTGAGTCTGGCGCCTTAGACCACTCGGCCATTCTGATACGATATGTCAGCCTCAACAAAAGTAGACGCTGACTCTGTGCTGGTAGTAAAGTAAAAAAAATTGACGGATGTGAGATTCGAACCCACGCACACATACGTGGACCAGAAGCTTCGTTCAACCCGTACCACTGCGCAAGGTTTACCTTGAGTCTGGCGCCTTAGACCACTCGGCCATTCTGATACGATATGTCAGCCTCAGCAAAAGAAGACGCTGACTCTGTGCTGGTAGTAAAGTAAAAAGAATTGACGGAAGTGAGATTCGAACCCACGCACACATACGTGGATCAGAAAGCTCGTTCAACTCGCATCACCGAGCAAGGTTTCCCTTCAGTCTGGCGCCTTAGACCACTCGGCCATTCTGATACAATATATCAGCCCCAGCAAAAGGAGACACTGACTTTGTTCTGTTAGTGAAGTAAAAAAAGTTTGTCAGAAGTGGGATTCGAACCCACGCACACATACGTGGACCAGAAGCCTCGTTCAACCCGTATCACTGGGCAAGGTTTCCCTTGAGTCTGGCGCCTTAGACCACTTGGCCATTCTGACACGATATACCAGCCCCAGCAAAAGAAGACACTGACCTCGTGCTGGTATTAAAGTAAAAAAAGTTTGTCAGAAGTGGGATCCAAACCCACGCACACATACGTGGACCAGAAGCCTCGTTACACTCGTATCACTGGGCACGGTTTCCCTTAAGTCTGGCGCCTTTGACTACTCGGCCATTCTGACACAATATTTCAGCCCAGCAAAAGGAGACACTGACTTTGTTCTGGTAGTAAAGTAAAAAAAGTTTGTCAGCATAGGATTCGAACCCACGCCCACATACGTTGACCAGAAGCCTCGTTCAACCCGTATCACTGGGCAAGGTTTCCCTTGAGTCTGGAGCCTTAGACCACTCGGCCATTCTGACACGATATTTCAGCCCCAGCAAAAGGAGACACTGACTTTGTGCTGGTAGTAAAGTAAAAAAGTCTGTCAGAAGTGGGATTCACACCCACGCACACATACGTGGACCAGGAGCCTCGTTAAACTCGCATCACCGCGCAAGGTTTCCCTTCAGTTTGGCGCCTTAGACCACTCGGCCATTCTGATACGATATATCAGCCCCAGCAAAAGGAGACACTGACTTTGTTCTGTTAGTGAAGTGAAAAAAAGTTTGTCAGAAGTGGGATTCGAACCCACGCCCACATACGTGGACCAGAAGCCTCGTTCAACCCGTACCACTGCGCAAGGTTTCCCTTAAGTCTGGCGCCTTAGACCACTCGCCCATTCTGATACAATATGTCAGCTCAGAAAAAGAAGACGCTGACTGTGTGCTGGTTGTAAAGTAAAAAAAGGAGTTTGTCTGAAGTGGGATTTGAACCCACGCCCACACACCTGGACCAGAAGCCTCGTTCAGCCCGTATCACTGAGCAAGGTTTCTCTTAAGTTTGGCGCCTTCGACCACTCGGCCATGCTGACACGATATATCAGCCCCAGCAAAAGAAGACACTGACTTTGTTCTGGTAGTAAAGTAAAAAAGTCTGTCAGAAGTGGGATTCACACCCACGCACACATACGTTGACCAGGAGCATCGTTCAACTCGTATGACTGGGCACGGTTTCCCTTGAGACTAGCGCCTTCGACCACTCGGACATTCTGACACATTGTTTTAGTCCTAACCAAAGGAGACACTGGCTTTGTTCTTGTAGTAAAATAAAAAAAGTTTGTCAGAAGTGGGATTCAAACCCACGCCCTCATACATAGACCCGAAGCCTCGTTCACCCCGTATCACTGCGCAACGTTTACCTTGAGTCTGGCGCCTTAGACCACTCGGCCATTCTGATACGATATGTCAGCCTCAACAAAAGTAGACGCTGACTCTGTGCTGGTAGTAAAGTAAAAAAAAATTGACGGATGTGAGATTCGAACCCACGCACACATACGTGGACCAGAAGCTTCGTTCAACCCGTACCACTGCGCAAGGTTTACCTTGAGTCTGGCGCCTTAGACCACTCGGCCATTCTGATACGATATGTCAGCCTCAGCAAAAGAAGACGCTGACTCTGTGCTGGTAGTAAAGTAAAAAGAATTGACGGAAGTGAGATTCGAACCCACGCACACATACGTGGATCAGAAAGCTCGTTCAACTCGCATCACCGAGCAAGGTTTCCCTTCAGTCTGGCGCCTTAGACCACTCGGCCATTCTGATACAATATATCAGCCCCAGCAAAAGGAGACACTGACTTTGTTCTGTTAGTGAAGTAAAAAAAGTTTGTCAGAAGTGGGATTCGAACCCACGCCCACATACGTGGACCAGAAGCCTCGTTCAACCCGTATCACTGGGCAAGGTTTCCCTTGAGTCTGGCGCCTTAGACCACTTGGCCATTCTGACACGATATACCAGCCCCAGCAAAAGAAGACACTGACCTCGTGCTGGTATTAAAGTAAAAAAAGTTTGTCAGAAGTGGGATCCAAACCCACGCACACATACGTGGACCAGAAGCCTCGTTACACTCGTATCACTGGGCACGGTTTCCCTTAAGTCTGGCGCCTTTGACTACTCGGCCATTCTGACACAATATTTCAGCCCAGCAAAAGGAGACACTGACTTTGTTCTGGTAGTAAAGTAAAAAAAGTTTGTCAGCATAGGATTCGAACCCACGCCCACATACGTTGACCAGAAGCCTCGTTCAACCCGTATCACTGGGCAAGGTTTCCCTTGAGTCTGGAGCCTTAGACCACTCGGCCATTCTGACACGATATTTCAGCCCCAGCAAAAGGAGACACTGACTTTGTGCTGGTAGTAAAGTAAAAAAAATGCCGGAAGTGAGATTCGAACCCACGCACACATACGTGGACCAGAAGCCTCGTTAAACTCGCATCACCGCGCAAGGTTTCCCTTCAGTCTGGCGCCTTAGACCACTCGGCCATTCTGATACGATATATCAGCCCCAGCAAAAGGAGACACTGACTTTGTTCTGTTAGTGAAGTGAAAAAAAGTTTGTCAGAAGTGGGATTCGAACCCACGCCCACATACGTGGACCAGAAGCCTCGTTCAACCCGTACCACTGCGCAAGGTTTCCCTTAAGTCTGGCGCCTTAGACCACTCGGCCATTCTGATACAATATGTCAGCCCCAGAAAAAGAAGACGCTGACTGTGTGCTGGTTTTAAAGTAAAAAAAGGAGTTTGTCTGAAGTGGGATTTGAACCCACGCCCACACACCTGGACCAGAAGCCTCGTTCAGCCCGGATCACTGAGCAAGGTTTCCCTTAAGTTTGGCGCCTTCGACCACTCGGCCATGCTGACACGATATATCAGCCCCAGCAAAAGAAGACACTGACTTTGTTCTGGTAGTAAAGTAAAAAAGTCTGTCAGAAGTGGGATTCACACCCACACACACATACGTTGACCAGGAGCCTCGTTCAACTCGTATGACTGGGCACGGTTTCCCTTGAGACTAGCGCCTTCGACCACTCGGACATTCTGACACATTGTTTTAGTCCTAACCAAAGGAGACACTGGCTTTGTTCTTGTAGTAAAATAAAAAAAGTTTGTCAGAAGTAGGATTCAAACCCACGCCCTCATACGTAGACCCGAAGCCTCGTTCACACCGTATCACTGCGCAACGTTTACCTTGAGTCTGGCGCCTTAGACCACTCGGCCATTCTGATACGATATGTCAGCCTCAACAAAAGTAGACGCTGACTCTGTGCTGGTAGTAAAGTAAAAAAAAATTGACGGATGTGAGATTCGAACCCACGCACACATACGTGGACCAGAAGCTTCGTTCAACCCGTACCACTGCGCAAGGTTTACCTTGAGTCTGGCGCCTTAGACCACTCGGCCATTCTGATACGATGTGTCAGCCTCAGCAAAAGAAGACGCTGACTCTGTGCTGGTAGTAAAGTAAAAAGAATTGACGGAAGTGAGATTCGAACCCACGCACACATACGTGGATCAGAAAGCTCGTTCAACTCGCATCACCGAGCAAGGTTTCCCTTCAGTCTGGCGCCTTAGACCACTCGGCCATTCTGATACAATATATCAGCCCCAGCAAAAGGAGACACTGACTTTGTTCTGTTAGTGAAGTAAAAAAAGTTTGTCAGAAGTGGGATTCGAACCCACGCCCACATACGTGGACCAGAAGCCTCGTTCAACCCGTATCACTGGGCAAGGTTTCCCTTGAGTCTGGCGCCTTAGACCACTTGGCCATTCTGACACGATATACCAGCCCCAGCAAAAGAAGACACTGACCTCGTGCTGGTATTAAAGTAAAAAAAGTTTGTCAGAAGTGGGATCCAAACCCACGCACACATACGTGGACCAGAAGCCTCGTTACACTCGTATCACTGGGCACGGTTTCCCTTAAGTCTGGCGCCTTTGACTACTCGGCCATTCTGACACAATATTTCAGCCCAGCAAAAGGAGACACTGACTTTGTTCTGGTAGTAAAGTAAAAAAAGTTTGTCAGCATAGGATTCGAACCCACGCCCACATACGTTGACCAGAAGCCTCGTTCAACCCGTATCTCTGGGCAAGGTTTCCCTTGAGTCTGGAGCCTTAGACCACTCGGCCATTCTGACACGATATTTCAGCCCCAGCAAAAGGAGACACTGACTTTGTGCTGGTAGTAAAGTAAAAAAAATGCCGGAAGTGAGATTCGAACCCACGCACACATACGTGGACCAGAAGCCTCGTTAAACTCGCATCACCGCGCAAGGTTTCCCTTCAGTCTGGCGCCTTAGACCACTCGGCCATTCTGATACGATATATCAGCCCCAGCAAAAGGAGACACTGACTTTGTTCTGTTAGTGAAGTGAAAAAAAGTTTGTCAGAAGTGGGATTCGAACCCACGCCCACATACGTGGACCAGAAGCCTCGTTCAACCCGTACCACTGCGCAAGGTTTCCCTTTAGTCTGGCGCCTTAGACCACTCGGCCATTCTGATACAATATGTCAGCCCCAGAAAAAGAAGACGCTGACTGTGTGCTGGTTTTAAAGTAAAAAAAGGAGTTTGTCTGAAGTGGGATTTGAACCCACGCCCACACACCTGGACCAGTAGCCTCGTTCAGCCCGTATCACTGAGCAAGGTTTCTCTTAAGTTTGGCGCCTTCGACCACTCGGCCATGCTGACACGATATATCAGCCCCAGCAAAAGAAGACACTGACTTTGTTCTGGTAGTAAAGTAAAAAAGTCTGTCAGAAGTGGGATTCACACCCACGCACACATACGTTGACCAGGAGCCTCGTTCAACTCGTATGACTGGGCACTGTTTCCCTTGAGACTAGCGCCTTCGACCACTCGGACATTCTGACACATTGTTTTAGTCCTAACCAAAGGAGACACTGGCTTTGTTCTTGTAGTAAAATAAAAAAAGTTTGTCAGAAGTAGGATTCAAACCCACGCCCTCATACGTAGACCCGAAGCCTCGTTCACCCCGTATCACTGCGCAACGTTTACCTTGAGTCTGGCGCCTTAGACCACTCGGCCATTCTGATACGATATGTCAGCCTCAACAAAAGTAGACGCTGACTCTGTGCTGGTAGTAAAGTAAAAAAAATTGACGGATGTGAGATTCGAACCCACGCACACATACGTGGACCAGAAGCTTCGTTCAACCCGTACCACTGCGCAAGGTTTACCTTGAGTCTGGCGCCTTAGACCACTCGGCCATTCTGATACGATATGTCAGCCTCAGCAAAAGAAGACGCTGACTCTGTGCTGGTAGTAAAGTAAAAAGAATTGACGGAAGTGAGATTCGAACCCACGCACACATACGTGGTTCAGAAAGCTCGTTCAACTCGCATCACCGAGCAAGGTTTTCCTTCAGTCTGCCGCCTTAGACCACTCGACCATTCTGATACAATATATCAGCCCCAGCAAAAGGAGACACTGACTTTGTCCTGTTAGTGCAGTAAAAAAAGTTTGTCAGAAGTGGGATTCGAACCCACGCCCACATACGTGGACCAGAAGCCTCGTTCAACCCGTATCACTGGGCAAGGTTTCCCTTGAGTCTGGCGCCTTAGACCACTTGGCCATTCTGACACGATATACCAGCCCCAGCAAAAGAAGACACTGACCTCGTGCTGGTATTAAAGTAAAAAAAGTTTGTCAGAAGTGGGATCCAAACCCACGCACACATACGTGGACCAGAAGCCTCGTTACACTCGTATCACTGGGCACGGTTTCCCTTAAGTCTGGCGCCTTTGACTACTCGGCCATTCTGACACAATATTTCAGCCCAGCAAAAGGAGACACTCACTTTGTTCTGGTAGTAACGTAAAAAAAGTTTGTCAGCATAGGATTCGAACCCACGCCCACATACGTTGACCAGAAGCCTCGTTCAACCCGTATCAATGGGCAAGGTTTCCCTTGAGTCTGGAGCCTTAGACCACTCGGCCATTCTGACACGATATTTCAGCCCCAGCAAAAGGAGACACTGACTTTGTGCTGGTAGTAAAGTAAAAAAAATGCCGGAAGTGAGACTCGAACCCACGCACACGTACGTGGACCAGAAGCCTCGTTAAACTCGCATCACCGCGCAAGGTTTCCCTTCAGTCTGGCGCCTTAGACCACTCGGCCATTCTGATACGATATATCAGCCCCAGAAAAAGAAGACGCTGACTGTGTGCTGGTTGTAAAGTAAAAAAAGGAGTTTGTCTGAAGTGGGATTTGAACCCACGCCCACACACCTGGACCAGAAGCCTCGTTCAGCCCGTATCACTGAGCAAGGTTTCTCTTAAGTTTGGCGCCTTCGACCACTCGGCCATGCTGACACGATATATCAGCCCCAGCAAAAGAAGACACTGACTTTGTTCTGGTAGTAAAGTAAAAAAGTCTGTCAGAAGTGGGATTCACACCCACGCACACATACGTTGACCAGGAGCATCGTTCAACTCGTATGACTGGGCACGGTTTCCCTTGAGACTAGCGCCTTCGACCACTCGGACATTCTGACACATTGTTTTAGTCCTAACCAAAGGAGACACTGGCTTTGTTCTTGTAGTAAAATAAAAAAAGTTTGTCAGAAGTGGGATTCAAACCCACGCCCTCATACATAGACCCGAAGCCTCGTTCACCCCGTATCACTGCGCAACGTTTACCTTGAGTCTGGCGCCTTAGACCACTCGGCCATTCTGATACGATATGTCAGCCTCAACAAAAGTAGACGCTGACTCTGTGCTGGTAGTAAAGTAAAAAAAAATTGACGGATGTGAGATTCGAACCCACGCACACATACGTGGACCAGAAGCTTCGTTCAACCCGTACCACTGCGCAAGGTTTACCTTGAGTCTGGCGCCTTAGACCACTCGGCCATTCTGATACGATATGTCAGCCTCAGCAAAAGAAGACGCTGACTCTGTGCTGGTAGTAAAGTAAAAAGAATTGACGGAAGTGAGATTCGAACCCACGCACACATACGTGGATCAGAAAGCTCGTTCAACTCGCATCACCGAGCAAGGTTTCCCTTCAGTCTGGCGCCTTAGACCACTCGGCCATTCTGATACAATATATCAGCCCCAGCAAAAGGAGACACTGACTTTGTGCTGGTAGTAAAGTAAAAAAAATGCCGGAAGTGAGACTCGAACCCACGCACACGTACGTGGACCAGAAGCCTCGTTAAACTCGCATCACCGCGCAAGGTTTCCCTTAAGTCTGGCGCCTTAGACCACTCGGCCATTCTGATACAATATGTCAGCCCCAGAAAAAGAAGACGCTGACTGTGTGCTGGTTGTAAAGTAAAAAAAGGAGTTTGTCTGAAGTGGGATTTGAACCCACGCCCACACACCTGGACCAGAAGCCTCGTTCAGCCCGTATCACTGAGCAAGGTTTCTCTTAAGTTTGGCGCCTTCGACCACTCGGCCATGCTGACACGATATATCAGCCCCAGCAAAAGAAGACACTGACTTTGTTCTGGTAGTAAAGTAAAAAAGTCTGTCAGAAGTGGGATTCACACCCACGCACACATACGTTGACCAGGAGCATCGTTCAACTCGTATGACTGGGCACGGTTTCCCTTGAGACTAGCGCCTTCGACCACTCGGACATTCTGACACATTGTTTTAGTCCTAACCAAAGGAGACACTGGCTTTGTTCTTGTAGTAAAATAAAAAAAGTTTGTCAGAAGTGGGATTCAAACCCACGCCCTCATACATAGACCCGAAGCCTCGTTCACCCCGTATCACTGCGCAACGTTTACCTTGAGTCTGGCGCCTTAGACCACTCGGCCATTCTGATACGATATGTCAGCCTCAACAAAAGTAGACGCTGACTCTGTGCTGGTAGTAAAGTAAAAAAAAATTGACGGATGTGAGATTCGAACCCACGCACACATACGTGGACCAGAAGCTTCGTTCAACCCGTACCACTGCGCAAGGTTTACCTTGAGTCTGGCGCCTTAGACCACTCGGCCATTCTGATACGATATGTCAGCCTCAGCAAAAGAAGACGCTGACTCTGTGCTGGTAGTAAAGTAAAAAGAATTGACGGAAGTGAGATTCGAACCCACGCACACATACGTGGATCAGAAAGCTCGTTCAACTCGCATCACCGAGCAAGGTTTCCCTTCAGTCTGGCGCCTTAGACCACTCGGCCATTCTGATACAATATATCAGCCCCAGCAAAAGGAGACACTGACTTTGTTCTGTTAGTGAAGTAAAAAAAGTTTGTCAGAAGTGGGATTCGAACCCACGCCCACATACGTGGACCAGAAGCCTCGTTCAACCCGTATCACTGGGCAAGGTTTCCCTTGAGTCTGGCGCCTTAGACCACTTGGCCATTCTGACACGATATACCAGCCCCAGCAAAAGAAGACACTGACCTCGTGCTGGTATTAAAGTAAAAAAAGTTTGTCAGAAGTGGGATCCAAACCCACGCACACATACGTGGACCAGAAGCCTCGTTACACTCGTATCACTGGGCACGGTTTCCCTTAAGTCTGGCGCCTTTGACTACTCGGCCATTCTGACACAATATTTCAGCCCAGCAAAAGGAGACACTGACTTTGTTCTGGTAGTAAAGTAAAAAAAGTTTGTCAGCATAGGATTCGAACCCACGCCCACATACGTTGACCAGAAGCCTCGTTCAACCCGTATCACTGGGCAAGGTTTCCCTTGAGTCTGGAGCCTTAGACCACTCGGCCATTCTGACACGATATTTCAGCCCCAGCAAAAGGAGACACTGACTTTGTGCTGGTAGTAAAGTAAAAAAAATGCCGGAAGTGAGATTCGAACCCACGCACACATACGTGGACCAGAAGCCTCGTTAAACTCGCATCACCGCGCAAGGTTTCCCTTCAGTCTGGCGCCTTAGACCACTCGGCCATTCTGATACGATATATCAGCCCCAGCAAAAGGAGACACTGACTTTGTTCTGTTAGTGAAGTGAAAAAAAGTTTGTCAGAAGTGGGATTCGAACCCACGCCCACATACGTGGACCAGAAGCCTCGTTCAACCCGTACCACTGCGCAAGGTTTCCCTTAAGTCTGGCGCCTTAGACCACTCGGCCATTCTGATACAATATGTCAGCCCCAGAAAAAGAAGACGCTGACTGTGTGCTGGTTTTAAAGTAAAAAAAGGAGTTTGTCTGAAGTGGGATTTGAACCCACGCCCACACACCTGGACCAGAAGCCTCGTTCAGCCCGGATCACTGAGCAAGGTTTCCCTTAAGTTTGGCGCCTTCGACCACTCGGCCATGCTGACACGATATATCAGCCCCAGCAAAAGAAGACACTGACTTTGTTCTGGTAGTAAAGTAAAAAAGTCTGTCAGAAGTGGGATTCACACCCACACACACATACGTTGACCAGGAGCCTCGTTCAACTCGTATGACTGGGCACGGTTTCCCTTGAGACTAGCGCCTTCGACCACTCGGACATTCTGACACATTGTTTTAGTCCTAACCAAAGGAGACACTGGCTTTGTTCTTGTAGTAAAATAAAAAAAGTTTGTCAGAAGTAGGATTCAAACCCACGCCCTCATACGTAGACCCGAAGCCTCGTTCACACCGTATCACTGCGCAACGTTTACCTTGAGTCTGGCGCCTTAGACCACTCGGCCATTCTGATACGATATGTCAGCCTCAACAAAAGTAGACGCTGACTCTGTGCTGGTAGTAAAGTAAAAAAAAATTGACGGATGTGAGATTCGAACCCACGCACACATACGTGGACCAGAAGCTTCGTTCAACCCGTACCACTGCGCAAGGTTTACCTTGAGTCTGGCGCCTTAGACCACTCGGCCATTCTGATACGATGTGTCAGCCTCAGCAAAAGAAGACGCTGACTCTGTGCTGGTAGTAAAGTAAAAAGAATTGACGGAAGTGAGATTCGAACCCACGCACACATACGTGGATCAGAAAGCTCGTTCAACTCGCATCACCGAGCAAGGTTTCCCTTCAGTCTGGCGCCTTAGACCACTCGGCCATTCTGATACAATATATCAGCCCCAGCAAAAGGAGACACTGACTTTGTTCTGTTAGTGAAGTAAAAAAAGTTTGTCAGAAGTGGGATTCGAACCCACGCCCACATACGTGGACCAGAAGCCTCGTTCAACCCGTATCACTGGGCAAGGTTTCCCTTGAGTCTGGCGCCTTAGACCACTTGGCCATTCTGACACGATATACCAGCCCCAGCAAAAGAAGACACTGACCTCGTGCTGGTATTAAAGTAAAAAAAGTTTGTCAGAAGTGGGATCCAAACCCACGCACACATACGTGGACCAGAAGCCTCGTTACACTCGTATCACTGGGCACGGTTTCCCTTAAGTCTGGCGCCTTTGACTACTCGGCCATTCTGACACAATATTTCAGCCCAGCAAAAGGAGACACTGACTTTGTTCTGGTAGTAAAGTAAAAAAAGTTTGTCAGCATAGGATTCGAACCCACGCCCACATACGTTGACCAGAAGCCTCGTTCAACCCGTATCTCTGGGCAAGGTTTCCCTTGAGTCTGGAGCCTTAGACCACTCGGCCATTCTGACACGATATTTCAGCCCCAGCAAAAGGAGACACTGACTTTGTGCTGGTAGTAAAGTAAAAAAAATGCCGGAAGTGAGATTCGAACCCACGCACACATACGTGGACCAGAAGCCTCGTTAAACTCGCATCACCGCGCAAGGTTTCCCTTCAGTCTGGCGCCTTAGACCACTCGGCCATTCTGATACGATATATCAGCCCCAGCAAAAGGAGACACTGACTTTGTTCTGTTAGTGAAGTGAAAAAAAGTTTGTCAGAAGTGGGATTCGAACCCACGCCCACATACGTGGACCAGAAGCCTCGTTCAACCCGTACCACTGCGCAAGGTTTCCCTTAAGTCTGGCGCCTTAGACCACTCGGCCATTCTGATACAATATGTCAGCCCCAGAAAAAGAAGACGCTGACTGTGTGCTGGTTTTAAAGTAAAAAAAGGAGTTTGTCTGAAGTGGGATTTGAACCCACGCCCACACACCTGGACCAGTAGCCTCGTTCAGCCCGTATCACTGAGCAAGGTTTCTCTTAAGTTTGGCGCCTTCGACCACTCGGCCATGCTGACACGATATATCAGCCCCAGCAAAAGAAGACACTGACTTTGTTCTGGTAGTAAAGTAAAAAAGTCTGTCAGAAGTGGGATTCACACCCACGCACACATACGTTGACCAGGAGCCTCGTTCAACTCGTATGACTGGGCACTGTTTCCCTTGAGACTAGCGCCTTCGACCACTCGGACATTCTGACACATTGTTTTAGTCCTAACCAAAGGAGACACTGGCTTTGTTCTTGTAGTAAAATAAAAAAAGTTTGTCAGAAGTAGGATTCAAACCCACGCCCTCATACGTAGACCCGAAGCCTCGTTCACCCCGTATCACTGCGCAACGTTTACCTTGAGTCTGGCGCCTTAGACCACTCGGCCATTCTGATACGATATGTCAGCCTCAACAAAAGTAGACGCTGACTCTGTGCTGGTAGTAAAGTAAAAAAAATTGACGGATGTGAGATTCGAACCCACGCACACATACGTGGACCAGAAGCTTCGTTCAACCCGTACCACTGCGCAAGGTTTACCTTGAGTCTGGCGCCTTAGACCACTCGGCCATTCTGATACGATATGTCAGCCTCAGCAAAAGAAGACGCTGACTCTGTGCTGGTAGTAAAGTAAAAAGAATTGACGGAAGTGAGATTCGAACCCACGCACACATACGTGGTTCAGAAAGCTCGTTCAACTCGCATCACCGAGCAAGGTTTTCCTTCAGTCTGCCGCCTTAGACCACTCGACCATTCTGATACAATATATCAGCCCCAGCAAAAGGAGACACTGACTTTGTCCTGTTAGTGCAGTAAAAAAAGTTTGTCAGAAGTGGGATTCGAACCCACGCCCACATACGTGGACCAGAAGCCTCGTTCAACCCGTATCACTGGGCAAGGTTTCCCTTGAGTCTGGCGCCTTAGACCACTTGGCCATTCTGACACGATATACCAGCCCCAGCAAAAGAAGACACTGACCTCGTGCTGGTATTAAAGTAAAAAAAGTTTGTCAGAAGTGGGATCCAAACCCACGCACACATACGTGGACCAGAAGCCTCGTTACACTCGTATCACTGGGCACGGTTTCCCTTAAGTCTGGCGCCTTTGACTACTCGGCCATTCTGACACAATATTTCAGCCCAGCAAAAGGAGACACTCACTTTGTTCTGGTAGTAAAGTAAAAAAAGTTTGTCAGCATAGGATTCGAACCCACGCCCACATACGTTGACCAGAAGCCTCGTTCAACCCGTATCAATGGGCAAGGTTTCCCTTGAGTCTGGAGCCTTAGACCACTCGGCCATTCTGACACGATATTTCAGCCCCAGCAAAAGGAGACACTGACTTTGTGCTGGTAGTAAAGTAAAAAAAATGCCGGAAGTGAGACTCGAACCCACGCACACGTACGTGGACCAGAAGCCTCGTTAAACTCGCATCACCGCGCAAGGTTTCCCTTCAGTCTGGCGCCTTAGACCACTCGGCCATTCTGATACGATATATCAGCCCCAGCAAAAGGAGACACTGACTTTGTTCTGTTAGTGAAGTGAAAAAAAGTTTGTCAGAAGTGGGATTCGAACCCACGCCCACATACGTGGACCAGAAGCCTCGTTCAACCCGTATCACTGGGCAAGGTTTCCCTTAAGTCTGGCGCCTTAGACCACTCGGCCATTCTGATACAATATGTCAGCCCCAGAAAAAGAAGACGCTGACTGTGTGCTGGTTTTAAAGTAAAAAAAGGAGTTTGTCTGAAGTGGGATTCAAACCCACGTCGACATACTTAGACCAAAGGCCTCGTTTAACCCGTATCACCGGGCAATGTTTCCCTTAAGTCTGGTGCCTTAGACAACTCGGCCGTTCTGACACGATATATCAGCCCCAGCAAAAGAAGACACTGACTTTGTTCGGGTAGTAAAGTAAAAAAGTTTGTCAGAAGTGGGATTCGCACCCACGCACACATACGTGGAACGGAAGCCTCGTTCAACTAGTGTGACTGGGCACGGTTTCCCTTGAGTCTAGCGCCTTCGACCACTCGGCCATTCTGACACAATATTTCAGCCCAGCAAAAGGAGACACTGACTTTGTGCTGGTAGCAAATAAAAAAAGAGTTTGTCAGAAGTGGGATTCGAACCCACGCCCACATACGTGGACCAGAAGCCTCGTTCAACCCGTACCACTGAGCAAGGTTTCCCTTAAGTCTGGCGCCTTAGCCACTCGGCCATTCTGATACGATATGTCAGCCCCAGAAAAAGAAGACGCTGACTCTATGCTGGTAGTAAAGTAAAAAAGAGAGTTTGTCTGAAGTGGGATTTGAACCCACGCCCACACACCTGGACCAGAAGCCTCGTTCAGCCCGTATCACTGAGTAAGGTTTCCCTTAAGTTTGGCGCCTTCGACCACTCGGCCATGCTGACACGATATATCAGCCCCAGCAAAAGAAGACACTGACTTTGTTCTGGTAGTAAAATAAAAAAGTTTGTCAGAAGTGGGAATCACACCAACGCACACATACGTTGACCAGAAGCCTCGTTCAACTCGTATGACTGGGCACGGTTTCCCTTGAGACTAGCGCCTTCGAACACTCGGACATTCTGACACATTGTTTTAGTCCTAACCAAAGGAGACACTGGCTTTGTTCTTGTAGTAAAATAAAAAAGTTTGTCAGAAGTAGGATTCAAACCCACGCCCTCATACGTAGACCAGAAGCCTCGTTCACCCCGTATCACTGCGCAACGCTTACCTTGAGTCTGGCGCCTTAGACCACTCGGCCATTCTGATACGATATGTCAGCCTCAACAAAAGTAGACGCTGACTCTGTGCTGGTAGTAAAGTAAAAAAAATTGACGGATGTAAGATTCAAACCCACGTCGACATACTTAGACCAAAGGCCTCGTTTAACCCGTATCACCGGGCAATGTTTCTCTTAAGTCTGGTGCCTTAGACAACTCGGCCGTTCTGACACGATATATCAGCCCAAGCAAAAGAAGAGACTGACTTCGTGCTGGCAGTAAAGTAAAAAAAGTTTATCAGAAGTGGGATTCGAACCCACGCACACATACGTGGACCAGAATCCTCGTTACACTCGTATCACTGGGCAAGGTTTCCCTTAAGTCTGGCGCCTTCGACCACTCGGCCATGCTGACACAATATATCAGCCCCAGCAAAAAAAACACTGACTTTATGCTTGTAGTAAAGTAAAAAAAAGATTGTCAGAAGTGGGATTCGAACCCACGTCGACATACGTGGACCAAAGGCCTCGTTTAACCCGTATCACCGGGCAATGTTTCCGTAAGTCTGGTGCCTTAGACAACTCGACCGTTCTGACACGATATATAAGCTGCAGCAAAAGAAGACACTGACTTTGTTCTGGTAGTAAAGTAAAAAAGTGTGTCCGAAGTGGGATTCGCACCCACGCACACATACGTGGACCAGAAGCCTCGTTCAACTCGTAAGAGTGGGCACGGTTTCCCTTGAGTCTAGCGCCTTCGACCACTCGGCCATTCTGACACAATATTTCAGCCCAGCCAAAGGAGACACTGACTTTGTGCTGGTAGCAAATAAAAGAGAAAGTTTGTCAGAAGTGGGATTCCAACCAACGCCCACATACGTGGACCAGAAGCCTCATTCAACCCGTATCACTGGGCAAGGTTTCCCTTAAGTCTGGCGCCTTCGACCACTCGGCCATTCTGACACGATATTTTAGTCCTAACCGAAGGAAACACTGGTTTTGTTCTTGTACTAAAATAAAAAAAGTTTGCCAGAAGCAGGATTCAAACCCACGCCCACATACGTGGACCAGAAGCCTCGTTCAACCCGTACCACTGCGCAAGGTTTCCCTTAAGTCTGGCGCCTTAGACCACTCGGCCATTCTGATACGATATGTAAGCCTGAGCAAAAGAAGACGCTGACTCTGTGCTGGTAGTAAATTGAAAAAAATTGACAGAAGTGAGATTCGAACCCACGCACACATACGTGGAACAGAAGCCTCGTTCAACTCGCATCACCGGGCAAGGTTTCCCTTAAGTCTGGCGCCTTCGACCACTCGGCCATGCTGGAACAATATATCAGCCCCAGCAAAAAAAAAACACTGACTTTGTGCTGGTAGTAAAGTAAAAAAAAGATTGTCAGAAGTGGGATTCGAACCCACGTCCACATACGTGGACCAAAGGCCTCGTTTAACCCGTATCACCGGGCAATGTTTCCCTTAAGTCTGGTGCCTTAGACAACTCGGCCGTTCTGACACGATATATAAGCTCCAGCAAAAGAAGACACTGACTTTGTTCTGGTAGTACAGTAAAAAAAATTTTGTCAGAAGTGGGATTCGCACCCACGCACACATACGTTGACCTAAAGCCTCGTTCAACTCGTATGACTGGGCACGGTTTCCATTGAGTCTAGCGCCTTCGACCACTCAGCCATTGTGACACAATATTTCAGCCCCAGCAAGAGGAGACACTGACTTTGTGCTGGTAGTAAAGTAAAAAAAATGCCGGAAGTGAGATTCGAACCCACGCACACATACGTGGACCAGAAGCCTCGTTAAACTCGCATCACCGCGCAAGGTTTCCCTTCAGTCTGGCGCCTTAGACCACTCGGCCATTCTGATACGATATATCAGCCCCAGCAAAAGAAGACACTGACTTTGTTCTGTTAGTGAAGTGAAAAAAAGTTTGTCAGAAGTGGGATTCGAACCCACGCCCACATACGTGGACCAGAAGCCTCGTTCAACCCGTACCACTGCGCAAGGTTTCCCTTAAGTCTGGCGCCTTAGACCACTCGGCCATTCTGATACAATATGTCAGCCCCAGAAAAAGAAGACGCTGACTGTGTGCTGGTTTTAAAGTAAAAAAAGGAGTTTGTCTGAAGTGGGATTTGAACCCACGCCCACACACCTGGACCAGTAGCCTCGTTCAGCCCGTATCACTGAGCAAGGTTTCCCTTAAGTTTGGCGCCTTCGACCACTCGGCCATGCTGACACGATATATCAGCCCCAGCAAAAGAAGACACTGACTTTGTTCTGGTAGTAAAGTAAAAAAGTCTGTCAGAAGTGGGATTCACACCCACGCACACATACGTTGACCAGGAGCCTCGTTCAACTCGTATGACTGGGCACTGTTTCCCTTGAGACTAGCGCCTTCGACCACTCGGACATTCTGACACATTGTTTTAGTCCTAACCAAAGGAGACACTGGCTTTGTTCTTGTAGTAAAATAAAAAAAGTTTGTCAGAAGTAGGATTCAAACCCACGCCCTCATACGTAGACCCGAAGCCTCGTTCACCCCGTATCACTGCGCAACGTTTACCTTGAGTCTGGCGCCTTAGACCACTCGGCCATTCTGATACGATATGTCAGCCTCAACAAAAGTAGACGCTGACTCTGTGCTGGTAGTAAAGTAAAAAAAATTGACGGATGTGAGATTCGAACCCACGCACACATACGTGGACCAGAAGCTTCGTTCAACCCGTACCACTGCGCAAGGTTTACCTTGAGTCTGGCGCCTTAGACCACTCGGCCATTCTGATACGATATGTCAGCCTCAGCAAAAGAAGACGCTGACTCTGTGCTGGTAGTAAAGTAAAAAGAATTGACGGAAGTGAGATTCGAACCCACGCACACATACGTGGTTCAGAAAGCTCGTTCAACTCGCATCACCGAGCAAGGTTTTCCTTCAGTCTGCCGCCTTAGACCACTCGACCATTCTGATACAATATATCAGCCCCAGCAAAAGGAGACACTGACTTTGTCCTGTTAGTGCAGTAAAAAAAGTTTGTCAGAAGTGGGATTCGAACCCACGCCCACATACGTGGACCAGAAGCCTCGTTCAACCCGTATCACTGGGCAAGGTTTCCCTTGAGTCTGGCGCCTTAGACCACTTGGCCATTCTGACACGATATACCATCCCCAGCAAAAGAAGACACTGACCTCGTGCTGGTATTAAAGTAAAAAAAGTTTGTCAGAAGTGGGATCCAAACCCACGCACACATACGTGGACCAGAAGCCTCGTTACACTCGTATCACTGGGCACGGTTTCCCTTAAGTCTGGCGCCTTTGACTACTCGGCCATTCTGACACAATATTTCAGCCCAGCAAAAGGAGACACTCACTTTGTTCTGGTAGTAAAGTAAAAAAAGTTTGTCAGCATAGGATTCGAACCCACGCCCACATACGTTGACCAGAAGCCTCGTTCAACCCGTATCAATGGGCAAGGTTTCCCTTGAGTCTGGAGCCTTAGACCACTCGGCCATTCTGACACGATATTTCAGCCCCAGCAAAAGGAGACACTGACTTTGTGCTGGTAGTAAAGTAAAAAAAATGCCGGAAGTGAGACTCGAACCCACGCACACGTACGTGGACCAGAAGCCTCGTTAAACTCGCATCAACGCGCAAGGTTTCCCTTCAGTCTGGCGCCTTAGACCACTCGGCCATTCTGATACGATATATCAGCCCCAGCAAAAGGAGACACTGACTTTGTTCTGTTAGTGAAGTGAAAAAAAGTTTGTCAGAAGTGGGATTCGAACCCACGCCCACATACGTGGACCAGAAGCCTCGTTCAACCCGTATCACTGGGCAAGGTTTCCCTTAAGTCTGGCGCCTTAGACCACTCGGCCATTCTGATACAATATGTCAGCCCCAGAAAAAGAAGACGCTGACTGTGTGCTGGTTTTAAAGTAAAAAAAGGAGTTTGTCTGAAGTGGGATTCAAACCCACGTCGACATACTTAGACCAAAGGCCTCGTTTAACCCGTATCACCGGGCAATGTTTCCCTTAAGTCTGGTGCCTTAGACAACTCGGCCGTTCTGACACGATATATCAGCCCCAGCAAAAGAAGACACTGACTTTGTTCGGGTAGTAAAGTAAAAAAGTTTGTCAGAAGTGGGATTCGCACCCACGCACACATACGTGGAACGGAAGCCTCGTTCAACTAGTGTGACTGGGCACGGTTTCCCTTGAGTCTAGCGCCTTCGACCACTCGGCCATTCTGACACAATATTTCAGCCCAGCAAAAGGAGACACTGACTTTGTGCTGGTAGCAAATAAAAAAAGAGTTTGTCAGAAGTGGGATTCGAACCCACGCCCACATACGTGGACCAGAAGCCTCGTTCAACCCGTACCACTGAGCAAGGTTTCCCTTAAGTCTGGCGCCTTAGCCACTCGGCCATTCTGATACGATATGTCAGCCCCAGAAAAAGAAGACGCTGACTCTATGCTGGTAGTAAAGTAAAAAAGAGAGTTTGTCTGAAGTGGGATTTGAACCCACGCCCACACACCTGGACCAGAAGCCTCGTTCAGCCCGTATCACTGAGTAAGGTTTCCCTTAAGTTTGGCGCCTTCGACCACTCGGCCATGCTGACACGATATATCAGCCCCAGCAAAAGAAGACACTGACTTTGTTCTGGTAGTAAAATAAAAAAGTTTGTCAGAAGTGGGAATCACACCAACGCACACATACGTTGACCAGAAGCCTCGTTCAACTCGTATGACTGGGCACGGTTTCCCTTGAGACTAGCGCCTTCGAACACTCGGACATTCTGACACATTGTTTTAGTCCTAACCAAAGGAGACACTGGCTTTGTTCTTGTAGTAAAATAAAAAAGTTTGTCAGAAGTAGGATTCAAACCCACGCCCTCATACGTAGACCAGAAGCCTCGTTCACCCCGTATCACTGCGCAACGCTTACCTTGAGTCTGGCGCCTTAGACCACTCGGCCATTCTGATACGATATGTCAGCCTCAACAAAAGTAGACGCTGACTCTGTGCTGGTAGTAAAGTAAAAAAAATTGACGGATGTAAGATTCAAACCCACGTCGACATACTTAGACCAAAGGCCTCGTTTAACCCGTATCACCGGGCAATGTTTCTCTTAAGTCTGGTGCCTTAGACAACTCGGCCGTTCTGACACGATATATCAGCCCAAGCAAAAGAAGAGACTGACTTCGTGCTGGCAGTAAAGTAAAAAAAGTTTATCAGAAGTGGGATTCGAACCCACGCACACATACGTGGACCAGAATCCTCGTTACACTCGTATCACTGGGCAAGGTTTCCCTTAAGTCTGGCGCCTTCGACCACTCGGCCATGCTGACACAATATATCAGCCCCAGCAAAAAAAACACTGACTTTATGCTTGTAGTAAAGTAAAAAAAAGATTGTCAGAAGTGGGATTCGAACCCACGTCGACATACGTGGACCAAAGGCCTCGTTTAACCCGTATCACCGGGCAATGTTTCCGTAAGTCTGGTGCCTTAGACAACTCGACCGTTCTGACACGATATATAAGCTGCAGCAAAAGAAGACACTGACTTTGTTCTGGTAGTAAAGTAAAAAAGTGTGTCCGAAGTGGGATTCGCACCCACGCACACATACGTGGACCAGAAGCCTCGTTCAACTCGTAAGAGTGGGCACGGTTTCCCTTGAGTCTAGCGCCTTCGACCACTCGGCCATTCTGACACAATATTTCAGCCCAGCCAAAGGAGACACTGACTTTGTGCTGGTAGCAAATAAAAGAGAAAGTTTGTCAGAAGTGGGATTCCAACCAACGCCCACATACGTGGACCAGAAGCCTCATTCAACCCGTATCACTGGGCAAGGTTTCCCTTAAGTCTGGCGCCTTCGACCACTCGGCCATTCTGACACGATATTTTAGTCCTAACCGAAGGAAACACTGGTTTTGTTCTTGTACTAAAATAAAAAAAGTTTGCCAGAAGCAGGATTCAAACCCACGCCCACATACGTGGACCAGAAGCCTCGTTCAACCCGTACCACTGCGCAAGGTTTCCCTTAAGTCTGGCGCCTTAGACCACTCGGCCATTCTGATACGATATGTAAGCCTGAGCAAAAGAAGACGCTGACTCTGTGCTGGTAGTAAATTGAAAAAAATTGACAGAAGTGAGATTCGAACCCACGCACACATACGTGGAACAGAAGCCTCGTTCAACTCGCATCACCGGGCAAGGTTTCCCTTAAGTCTGGCGCCTTCGACCACTCGGCCATGCTGGAACAATATATCAGCCCCAGCAAAAAAAAAACACTGACTTTGTGCTGGTAGTAAAGTAAAAAAAAGATTGTCAGAAGTGGGATTCGAACCCACGTCCACATACGTGGACCAAAGGCCTCGTTTAACCCGTATCACCGGGCAATGTTTCCCTTAAGTCTGGTGCCTTAGACAACTCGGCCGTTCTGACACGATATATAAGCTCCAGCAAAAGAAGACACTGACTTTGTTCTGGTAGTACAGTAAAAAAAATTTTGTCAGAAGTGGGATTCGCACCCACGCACACATACGTTGACCTAAAGCCTCGTTCAACTCGTATGACTGGGCACGGTTTCCATTGAGTCTAGCGCCTTCGACCACTCAGCCATTGTGACACAATATTTCAGCCCCAGCAAGAGGAGACACTGACTTTGTGCTGGTAGTAAAGTAAAAAAAATGCCGGAAGTGAGATTCGAACCCACGCACACATACGTGGACCAGAAGCCTCGTTAAACTCGCATCACCGCGCAAGGTTTCCCTTCAGTCTGGCGCCTTAGACCACTCGGCCATTCTGATACGATATATCAGCCCCAGCAAAAGAAGACACTGACTTTGTTCTGTTAGTGAAGTGAAAAAAAGTTTGTCAGAAGTGGGATTCGAACCCACGCCCACATACGTGGACCAGAAGCCTCGTTCAACCCGTACCACTGCGCAAGGTTTCCCTTAAGTCTGGCGCCTTAGACCACTCGGCCATTCTGATACAATATGTCAGCCCCAGAAAAAGAAGACGCTGACTGTGTGCTGGTTTTAAAGTAAAAAAAGGAGTTTGTCTGAAGTGGGATTTGAACCCACGCCCACACACCTGGACCAGTAGCCTCGTTCAGCCCGTATCACTGAGCAAGGTTTCCCTTAAGTTTGGCGCCTTCGACCACTCGGCCATGCTGACACGATATATCAGCCCCAGCAAAAGAAGACACTGACTTTGTTCTGGTAGTAAAGTAAAAAAGTCTGTCAGAAGTGGGATTCACACCCACGCACACATACGTTGACCAGGAGCCTCGTTCAACTCGTATGACTGGGCACTGTTTCCCTTGAGACTAGCGCCTTCGACCACTCGGACATTCTGACACATTGTTTTAGTCCTAACCAAAGGAGACACTGGCTTTGTTCTTGTAGTAAAATAAAAAAAGTTTGTCAGAAGTAGGATTCAAACCCACGCCCTCATACGTAGACCCGAAGCCTCGTTCACCCCGTATCACTGCGCAACGTTTACCTTGAGTCTGGCGCCTTAGACCACTCGGCCATTCTGATACGATATGTCAGCCTCAACAAAAGTAGACGCTGACTCTGTGCTGGTAGTAAAGTAAAAAAAATTGACGGATGTGAGATTCGAACCCACGCACACATACGTGGACCAGAAGCTTCGTTCAACCCGTACCACTGCGCAAGGTTTACCTTGAGTCTGGCGCCTTAGACCACTCGGCCATTCTGATACGATATGTCAGCCTCAGCAAAAGAAGACGCTGACTCTGTGCTGGTAGTAAAGTAAAAAGAATTGACGGAAGTGAGATTCGAACCCACGCACACATACGTGGTTCAGAAAGCTCGTTCAACTCGCATCACCGAGCAAGGTTTTCCTTCAGTCTGCCGCCTTAGACCACTCGACCATTCTGATACAATATATCAGCCCCAGCAAAAGGAGACACTGACTTTGTCCTGTTAGTGCAGTAAAAAAAGTTTGTCAGAAGTGGGATTCGAACCCACGCCCACATACGTGGACCAGAAGCCTCGTTCAACCCGTATCACTGGGCAAGGTTTCCCTTGAGTCTGGCGCCTTAGACCACTTGGCCATTCTGACACGATATACCATCCCCAGCAAAAGAAGACACTGACCTCGTGCTGGTATTAAAGTAAAAAAAGTTTGTCAGAAGTGGGATCCAAACCCACGCACACATACGTGGACCAGAAGCCTCGTTACACTCGTATCACTGGGCACGGTTTCCCTTAAGTCTGGCGCCTTTGACTACTCGGCCATTCTGACACAATATTTCAGCCCAGCAAAAGGAGACACTCACTTTGTTCTGGTAGTAAAGTAAAAAAAGTTTGTCAGCATAGGATTCGAACCCACGCCCACATACGTTGACCAGAAGCCTCGTTCAACCCGTATCAATGGGCAAGGTTTCCCTTGAGTCTGGAGCCTTAGACCACTCGGCCATTCTGACACGATATTTCAGCCCCAGCAAAAGGAGACACTGACTTTGTGCTGGTAGTAAAGTAAAAAAAATGCCGGAAGTGAGACTCGAACCCACGCACACGTACGTGGACCAGAAGCCTCGTTAAACTCGCATCAACGCGCAAGGTTTCCCTTCAGTCTGGCGCCTTAGACCACTCGGCCATTCTGATACGATATATCAGCCCCAGCAAAAGGAGACACTGACTTTGTTCTGTTAGTGAAGTGAAAAAAAGTTTGTCAGAAGTGGGATTCGAACCCACGCCCACATACGTGGACCAGAAGCCTCGTTCAACCCGTATCACTGGGCAAGGTTTCCCTTAAGTCTGGCGCCTTAGACCACTCGGCCATTCTGATACAATATGTCAGCCCCAGAAAAAGAAGACGCTGACTGTGTGCTGGTTTTAAAGTAAAAAAAGGAGTTTGTCTGAAGTGGGATTCAAACCCACGTCGACATACTTAGACCAAAGGCCTCCTTTAACCCGTATCACCGGGCAATGTTTCCCTTAAGTCTGGTTCCTTAGACAACTCGGCCGTTCTGACACGATATATCAGCCCCAGCAAAAGAAGACACTGACTTTGTTCGGGTAGTAAAGTAAAAAAGTTTGTCAGAAGTGGGATTCGCACCCACGCACACATACGTGGAACGGAAGCCTCGTTCAACTAGTGTGACTGGGCACGGTTTCCCTTGAGTCTAGCGCCTTCGACCACTCGGCCATTCTGACACAATATTTCAGCCCAGCAAAAGGAGACACTGACTTTGTGCTAGTAGCAAATAAAAAAATAGTTTGTCAGAAGTGGGATTCGAACCCACGCCCACATACGTGGACCAGAAGCCTCGTTCAACCCGTACCACTGAGCAAGGTTTCCCTTAAGTCTGGCGCCTTAGCCACTCGGCCATTCTGATACGATATGTCAGCCCCAGAAAAAGAAGACGCTGACTCTATGCTGGTAGTAAAGTAAAAAAGAGAGTTTGTCTGAAGTGGGATTTGAACCCACGCCCACACACCTGGACCAGAAGCCTCGTTCAGCCCGTATTACTGAGTAAGGTTTCCCTTAAGTTTGGCGCCTTCGACCACTCGGCCATGCTGACATGATATATCAGCCCCAGCAAAAGAAGACACTGACTTTGTTCTGGTAGTAAAATAAAAAAGTTTGTCAGAAGTGGGAATCACACCAACGCACACATACGTTGACGAGAAGCCTCGTTCAACTCGTATGACTGGGCACGGTTTCCCTTGAGACTAGCGCCTTCGAACACTCGGACATTCTGACACATTGTTTTAGTCCTAACCAAAGGAGACACTGGCTTTGTTCTTGTAGTAAAATAAAAAAGTTTGTCAGAAGTAGGATTCAAACCCACGCCCTCATACGTAGACCAGAAGCCTCGTTCACCCCGTATCACTGCGCAACGTTTACCTTGAGTCTGGCGCCTTAGACCACTCGGCCATTCTGATACGATATGTCAGCCTCAACAAAAGTAGACGCTGACTCTGTGCTGGTAGTAAAGTAAAAAAAAATTGACGGATGTAAGATTCAAACCCACGTCGACATACTTAGACCAAAGGCCTCGTTTAACCCGTATCACCGGGCAATGTTTCTCTTAAGTCTGGTGCCTTAGACAACTCGGCCGTTCTGACACGATATATAAGCCCCAGCAAAAGAAGAGACTGACTTCGTGCTGGCAGTAAAGTAAAAAAAGTTTATCAGAAGTGGGATTCGAACCCACGCACACATACGTGGACCAGAATCCTCGTTACACTCGTATCACTGGGCAAGGTTTCCCTTAAGTCTGGCGCCTTCGACCACTCGGCCATGCTGACACAATATATCAGCCCCAGCAAAAAAAACACTGACTTTATGCTTGTAGTAAAGTAAAAAAAAGATTGTCAGAAGTGGGATTCGAACCCACGTCGACATACGTGGACCAAAGGCCTCGTTTAACCCGTATCACCGGGCAATGTTTCCGTAAGTCTGGTGCCTTAGACAACTCGACCGTTCTGACACGATATATAAGCTTCAGCAAAAGAAGACACTGACTTTGTTCTGGTAGTAAAGTAAAAAAGTGTGTCCGAAGTGGGATTCGCACCCACGCACACATACGTGGACCAGAAGCCTCGTTCAACTCGTAAGAGTGGGCACGGTTTCCCTTGAGTCTAGCGCCTTCGACCACTCGGCCATTCTGACACAATATTTCAGCCCAGCCAAAGGAGACACTGACTTTGTGCTGGTAGCAAATAAAAGAGAAAGTTTGTCAGAAGTGGGATTCCAACCAACGCCCACATACGTGGACCAGAAGCCTCATTCAACCCGTATCACTGGGCAAGGTTTCCCTTAAGTCTGGCGCCTTCGACCACTCGGCCATTCTGACACGATATTTTAGTCCTAACCAAAGGAGACACTGGTTTTGTTCTTGTACTAAAATAAAAAAAGTTTGCCAGAAGTAGGATTCAAACCCACGCCCACATACGTGGACCAGAAGCCTCGTTCAACCCGTACCACTGCGCAAGGTTTCCCTTAAGTCTGGCGCCTTAGACCACTCGGCCATTCTGATACGATATGTAAGCCTGAGCAAAAGAAGACGCTGACTCTGTGCTGGTAGTAAATTGAAAAAAATTGACAGAAGTGAGATTCGAACCCACGCACACATACGTGGAACAGAAGCCTCGTTCAACTCGCATCACCGGGCAAGGTTTCCCTTAAGTCTGGCGCCTTCGACCACTCGGCCATGCTGGAACAATATATCAGCCCCAGCAAAAAAAAACACTGACTTTGTGCTGGTAGTAAAGTAAAAAAAAGATTGTCAGAAGTGGGATTCGAACCCACGTCCACATACGTGGACCAAAGGCCTCGTTTAACCCGTATCACCGGGCAATGTTTCCCTTAAGTCTGGTGCCTTAGACAACTCGGCCGTTCTGACACGATATATAAGCTCCAGCAAAAGAAGACACTGACTTTGTTCTGGTAGTACAGTAAAAAAAATTTTGTCAGAAGTGGGATTCGCACCCACGCACACATACGTTGACCTAAAGCCTCGTTCAACTCGTATGACTGGGCACGGTTTCCATTGAGTCTAGCGCCTTCGACCACTCAGCCATTGTGACACAATATTTCAGCCCAGCAAAAGGAGATACTGACTTTGTTCTTGTAGTAAAAGAAAAAATGTTTGTCAGAAGTAGGACTCAAACCCACGCCCTCATACGTGGACCAGAAGCCTCGTTCAACCCGTATCACTGCGAAAGGTTTACCTTGAGTCTGGCGCCTTAGACCACTCAACCATTCTGATACGATATGTCAGCCTCAGCAAAAGAAGCCGCTGACTCTGTGCTGGTAGTAAAGTAAAAAGAATTGACGGAAGTGAGATTCGAACCCACGCACACATACGTGGACCAGAAACCTCGTTCAACTCCCATCACCGAGCAAGGTTTCCCTTCAGTCTGGCGCCTTAGACCACTCGGCCATTCTGATACAATATATCAGCCCCAGCAAAAGGAGACACTGACTTTGTTCTGTTAGAGAAGTAAAAAAAAGTTTGTCAGAAGTGGGATTCGAACCCACGCCCACATACGCGGACCAGAAGCCTCGTTCAACCCGTATCACTGGGCAAGGTATCCCTTGAGTCTGGAGCCTTATACCACTCGGCCATTCTGACACGATATTTCAGCCCCAGCAAAAGGAGACACTGACATTGTGTTGGTAAAAAAGTAAAAAAAGAGCTTCTCAAAAGTGGGATTTCAATCCACGCCCACATACGTAGACCAGAAGCCTTGTTCAACCCGTATCACTGGAAAAGGCTTCCCTAAAGTCTGGCGCCTTGGACCATTCGGCCATTCTGACACGATATTTCAGCCCAGCAAAAGGAGACACTGACTTTCTTCTGGTAGTAAAGTAAAAAAAATTGTCAGAAGTGGGATTCGAACCCACGCACACATACGTGGACCAGAAGCCTCGTTCAACTTGTATCACTGGGCAAGGTTTCCCTTGAGTCTGGCACCTTAGACCACGTGGCCATTTTGATAGGATATGTCAGCCCCAGCAAATGAAGACTCTGACTCTGTGCTGGTAGTAAAGTAAAAAATTGACAGAAGTGGGATTCGAACCCATGCACACATACGTGGACCAGAAGCCTCGTTCAACTCGTATCACTGGGCAAGGTTTGCCTTGAGTCTGGCGCCTTAGACCACGTGGCCATTCTGATAAGATATGTCAGCCCCAGCAAAAGAAGACGCTGACTTTATGCTCGTAGTAAAGTAAAAAAAGGAGTTTGTCTGAAGTGGGATTTGAACCCACGCCCACACACCTGGACCAGTAGCCTCGTTCAGCCCGTATCACTGAGCAAGGTTTCCCTTAAGTTTGGCGCCTTCGACCACTCGGCCATGCTGACACGATATATCAGCCCCAGCAAAAGAAGACACTGACATTGTTCTGGTAGTAAAGTAAAAAAGTCTGTCAGAAGTGGGATTCACACCCACGCACACATACGTTGACCAGGAGCCTCGTTCAACTCGTATGACTGGGCACTGTTTCCCTTGAGACTAGCGCCTTCGACCACTCGGACATTCTGACACATTGTTTTAGTCCTAACCAAAGGAGACACTGGCTTTGTTCTTGTAGTAAAATAAAAAAAGTTTGTCAGAAGTAGGATTCAAACCCACGCCCTCATACGTAGACCCGAAGCCTCGTTCACCCCGTATCACTGCGCAACGTTTACCTTGAGTCTGGCGCCTTAGACCACTCGGCCATTCTGATACGATATGTCAGCCTCAACAAAAGTAGACGCTGACTCTGTGCTGGTAGTAAAGTAAAAAAAATTGACGGATGTGAGATTCGAACCCACGCACACATACGTGGACCAGAAGCTTCGTTCAACCCGTACCACTGCGCAAGGTTTACCTTGAGTCTGGCGCCTTAGACCACTCGGCCATTCTGATACGATATGTCAGCCTCAGCAAAAGAAGACGCTGACTCTGTGCTGGTAGTAAAGTAAAAAGAATTGACGGAAGTGAGATTCGAACCCACGCACACATACGTGGTTCAGAAAGCTCGTTCAACTCGCATCACCGAGCAAGGTTTTCCTTCAGTCTGCCGCCTTAGACCACTCGACCATTCTGATACAATATATCAGCCCCAGCAAAAGGAGACACTGACTTTGTCCTGTTAGTGCAGTAAAAAAAGTTTGTCAGAAGTGGGATTCGAACCCACGCCCACATACGTGGACCAGAAGCCTCGTTCAACCCGTATCACTGGGCAAGGTTTCCCTTGAGTCTGGCGCCTTAGACCACTTGGCCATTCTGACACGATATACCATCCCCAGCAAAAGAAGACACTGACCTCGTGCTGGTATTAAAGTAAAAAAAGTTTGTCAGAAGTGGGATCCAAACCCACGCACACATACGTGGACCAGAAGCCTCGTTACACTCGTATCACTGGGCACGGTTTCCCTTAAGTCTGGCGCCTTTGACTACTCGGCCATTCTGACACAATATTTCAGCCCAGCAAAAGGAGACACTCACTTTGTTCTGGTAGTAAAGTAAAAAAAGTTTGTCAGCATAGGATTCGAACCCACGCCCACATACGTTGACCAGAAGCCTCGTTCAACCCGTATCAATGGGCAAGGTTTCCCTTGAGTCTGGAGCCTTAGACCACTCGGCCATTCTGACACGATATTTCAGCCCCAGCAAAAGGAGACACTGACTTTGTGCTGGTAGTAAAGTAAAAAAAATGCCGGAAGTGAGACTCGAACCCACGCACACGTACGTGGACCAGAAGCCTCGTTAAACTCGCATCACCGCGCAAGGTTTCCCTTCAGTCTGGCGCCTTAGACCACTCGGCCATTCTGATACGATATATCAGCCCCAGCAAAAGGAGACACTGACTTTGTTCTGTTAGTGAAGTGAAAAAAAGTTTGTCAGAAGTGGGATTCGAACCCACGCCCACATACGTGGACCAGAAGCCTCGTTCAACCCGTATCACTGGGCAAGGTTTCCCTTAAGTCTGGCGCCTTAGACCACTCGGCCATTCTGATACAATATGTCAGCCCCAGAAAAAGAAGACGCTGACTGTGTGCTGGTTTTAAAGTAAAAAAAGGAGTTTGTCTGAAGTGGGATTCAAACCCACGTCGACATACTTAGACCAAAGGCCTCGTTTAACCCGTATCACCGGGCAATGTTTCCCTTAAGTCTGGTTCCTTAGACAACTCGGCCGTTCTGACACGATATATCAGCCCCAGCAAAAGAAGACACTGACTTTGTTCGGGTAGTAAAGTAAAAAAGTTTGTCAGAAGTGGGATTCGCACCCACGCACACATACGTGGAACGGAAGCCTCGTTCAACTAGTGTGACTGGGCACGGTTTCCCTTGAGTCTAGCGCCTTCGACCACTCGGCCATTCTGACACAATATTTCAGCCCAGCAAAAGGAGACACTGACTTTGTGCTGGTAGCAAATAAAAAAATAGTTTGTCAGAAGTGGGATTCGAACCCACGCCCACATACGTGGACCAGAAGCCTCGTTCAACCCGTACCACTGAGCAAGGTTTCCCTTAAGTCTGGCGCCTTAGCCACTCGGCCATTCTGATACGATATGTCAGCCCCAGAAAAAGAAGACGCTGACTCTATGCTGGTAGTAAAGTAAAAAAGAGAGTTTGTCTGAAGTGGGATTTGAACCCACGCCCACACACCTGGACCAGAAGCCTCGTTCAGCCCGTATCACTGAGTAAGGTTTCCCTTAAGTTTGGCGCCTTCGACCACTCGGCCATGCTGACATGATATATCAGCCCCAGCAAAAGAAGACACTGACTTTGTTCTGGTAGTAAAATAAAAAAGTTTGTCAGAAGTGGGAATCACACCAACGCACACATACGTTGACGAGAAGCCTCGTTCAACTCGTATGACTGGGCACGGTTTCCCTTGAGACTAGCGCCTTCGAACACTCGGACATTCTGACACATTGTTTTAGTCCTAACCAAAGGAGACACTGGCTTTGTTCTTGTAGTAAAATAAAAAAGTTTGTCAGAAGTAGGATTCAAACCCACGCCCTCATACGTAGACCAGAAGCCTCGTTCACCCCGTATCACTGCGCAACGTTTACCTTGAGTCTGGCGCCTTAGACCACTCGGCCATTCTGATACGATATGTCAGCCTCAACAAAAGTAGACGCTGACTCTGTGCTGGTAGTAAAGTAAAAAAAAATTGACGGATGTAAGATTCAAACCCACGTCGACATACTTAGACCAAAGGCCTCGTTTAACCCGTATCACCGGGCAATGTTTCTCTTAAGTCTGGTGCCTTAGACAACTCGGCCGTTCTGACACGATATATAAGCCCCAGCAAAAGAAGAGACTGACTTCGTGCTGGCAGTAAAGTAAAAAAAGTTTATCAGAAGTGGGATTCGAACCCACGCACACATACGTGGACCAGAATCCTCGTTACACTCGTATCACTGGGCAAGGTTTCCCTTAAGTCTGGCGCCTTCGACCACTCGGCCATGCTGACACAATATATCAGCCCCAGCAAAAAAAACACTGACTTTATGCTTGTAGTAAAGTAAAAAAAAGATTGTCAGAAGTGGGATTCGAACCCACGTCGACATACGTGGACCAAAGGCCTCGTTTAACCCGTATCACCGGGCAATGTTTCCGTAAGTCTGGTGCCTTAGACAACTCGACCGTTCTGACACGATATATAAGCTTCAGCAAAAGAAGACACTGACTTTGTTCTGGTAGTAAAGTAAAAAAGTGTGTCCGAAGTGGGATTCGCACCCACGCACACATACGTGGACCAGAAGCCTCGTTCAACTCGTAAGAGTGGGCACGGTTTCCCTTGAGTCTAGCGCCTTCGACCACTCGGCCATTCTGACACAATATTTCAGCCCAGCCAAAGGAGACACTGACTTTGTGCTGGTAGCAAATAAAAGAGAAAGTTTGTCAGAAGTGGGATTCCAACCAACGCCCACATACGTGGACCAGAAGCCTCATTCAACCCGTATCACTGGGCAAGGTTTCCCTTAAGTCTGGCGCCTTCGACCACTCGGCCATTCTGACACGATATTTTAGTCCTAACCAAAGGAGACACTGGTTTTGTTCTTGTACTAAAATAAAAAAAGTTTGCCAGAAGTAGGATTCAAACCCACGCCCACATACGTGGACCAGAAGCCTCGTTCAACCCGTACCACTGCGCAAGGTTTCCCTTAAGTCTGGCGCCTTAGACCACTCGGCCATTCTGATACGATATGTAAGCCTGAGCAAAAGAAGACGCTGACTCTGTGCTGGTAGTAAATTGAAAAAAATTGACAGAAGTGAGATTCGAACCCACGCACACATACGTGGAACAGAAGCCTCGTTCAACTCGCATCACCGGGCAAGGTTTCCCTTAAGTCTGGCGCCTTCGACCACTCGGCCATGCTGGAACAATATATCAGCCCCAGCAAAAAAAAACACTGACTTTGTGCTGGTAGTAAAGTAAAAAAAAGATTGTCAGAAGTGGGATTCGAACCCACGTCCACATACGTGGACCAAAGGCCTCGTTTAACCCGTATCACCGGGCAATGTTTCCCTTAAGTCTGGTGCCTTAGACAACTCGGCCGTTCTGACACGATATATAAGCTCCAGCAAAAGAAGACACTGACTTTGTTCTGGTAGTACAGTAAAAAAAATTTTGTCAGAAGTGGGATTCGCACCCACGCACACATACGTTGACCTAAAGCCTCGTTCAACTCGTATGACTGGGCACGGTTTCCATTGAGTCTAGCGCCTTCGACCACTCAGCCATTGTGACACAATATTTCAGCCCAGCAAAAGGAGATACTGACTTTGTTCTTGTAGTAAAAGAAAAAATGTTTGTCAGAAGTAGGACTCAAACCCACGCCCTCATACGTGGACCAGAAGCCTCGTTCAACCCGTATCACTGCGAAAGGTTTACCTTGAGTCTGGCGCCTTAGACCACTCAACCATTCTGATACGATATGTCAGCCTCAGCAAAAGAAGCCGCTGACTCTGTGCTGGTAGTAAAGTAAAAAGAATTGACGGAAGTGAGATTCGAACCCACGCACACATACGTGGACCAGAAACCTCGTTCAACTCCCATCACCGAGCAAGGTTTCCCTTCAGTCTGGCGCCTTAGACCACTCGGCCATTCTGATACAATATATCAGCCCCAGCAAAAGGAGACACTGACTTTGTTCTGTTAGAGAAGTAAAAAAAAGTTTGTCAGAAGTGGGATTCGAACCCACGCCCACATACGCGGACCAGAAGCCTCGTTCAACCCGTATCACTGGGCAAGGTATCCCTTGAGTCTGGAGCCTTATACCACTCGGCCATTCTGACACGATATTTCAGCCCCAGCAAAAGGAGACACTGACATTGTGTTGGTAAAAAAGTAAAAAAAGAGCTTCTCAAAAGTGGGATTTCAATCCACGCCCACATACGTAGACCAGAAGCCTTGTTCAACCCGTATCACTGGAAAAGGCTTCCCTAAAGTCTGGCGCCTTGGACCATTCGGCCATTCTGACACGATATTTCAGCCCAGCAAAAGGAGACACTGACTTTCTTCTGGTAGTAAAGTAAAAAAAATTGTCAGAAGTGGGATTCGAACCCACGCACACATACGTGGACCAGAAGCCTCGTTCAACTTGTATCACTGGGCAAGGTTTCCCTTGAGTCTGGCACCTTAGACCACGTGGCCATTTTGATAGGATATGTCAGCCCCAGCAAATGAAGACTCTGACTCTGTGCTGGTAGTAAAGTAAAAAATTGACAGAAGTGGGATTCGAACCCATGCACACATACGTGGACCAGAAGCCTCGTTCAACTCGTATCACTGGGCAAGGTTTGCCTTGAGTCTGGCGCCTTAGACCACGTGGCCATTCTGATAAGATATGTCAGCCCCAGCAAAAGAAGACGCTGACTTTATGCTCGTAGTAAAGTAAAAAAAGAGTTTGTCTGAAGTGGGATTTGAACCCACGCCCACACACCTGCACCAGAAGCCTCGTTCAACCCGTATCACTGAGCAAGGTTTCCCTAAAGTCTGGCGCCTTCGACCACTCGGCCATTCTGAAACGATATATCAGCCCCAGCAAAAAAAACACTGACTTTATGCTGGTAGTAAAGTAAAAAAAAAGATTGTCAGAAGTGGGATTCGAACCCATGCCCACATACGTGGACCAGAAGCCTCGTTTACCCGTATCACCGGGCAATGTTTCCCTTAAGTCTGATGCCTTAGATAACTCGGCCGTTCTGACACGATATATAAGCTTCAGCAAAAGAAGACACTGACTTTGTTCTGGTAGTAAAGTAAAAAAAGTTTGTCAGAAGTGGGATTCGCACCCACACACACATACGTTGACCAGAAGCCTCGTTCAACCCGTATCACTGCGCAAGGTTTACCTTGAGTCTGGCGCCTTAGACCACTCGGCCATTCTGATACGATATGTCAGCCTCAGCAAAAGAAGACGCTGACTCTGTGCTGGTAGTAAAGTAAAAAAATTGACGGAAGTGAGATTCGAACCCACGCACACCTACGTGGACCAGAAGCTTCCTGCAACTCGCATCACCGAGCAAGGTTTCCCTTCAGTCTGGCGCCTTAGACCACTCGGTCATACTGATGCGATATATCAACCCCAGCAAAAGGAGACACTGACTTTGTTCTGTTAGTGAAGTAAAAGAAAGTTTGTCAGAAGTGGGATTCGAACCCACGTCCAAATACGTGGCCCAGAAGCCTCGTTCAACCCGTATCACTGGGCAAGGTTTCCCTTGAGTCTGGCGCCTTAGACCACTCGGCCAATCTGACACGATATATCAGCCCAGCAAAAGGAGACACTGACTTTCTTCTGGTAGTAGATTAAAAAATTTTGTCAGAAGTGGGATTCGAACCCACGCACACATACGTGGACCAGAATCCTCGTTCAACTCGTATGACTGGGCAAGGTTTCCCTTGAGTCTAGCACCTTCAACCACTCGGCCATTCTGACGCAATATTTCAGCCTAGCAAAAGGAGACACTGACTTTGTGCTGGTAGTAAATTTTAAAAAATTGACAGAAGTGAGATTCGAACCCACGTCCACATACGTGGACCAAAGGCCTCTTTTAACCCGTATCACCGGGCAATGTTTCCCTTAAGTCTGGTGCCTTAGACAACTCGGCCGTTCTGACACGATATATAAGCTCCAGCAAAAGAAGACACTGACTTTGTTCTGGTAGTAAAGTAAAAAAAAGTTTGTCAGAAGTGGGAATCGCACCCACGCACACATACGTTGACCTAAAGCCTCGTTCGAATCGTATGACTGGGCACAGTTTCCATTGAGTCTAGCGCCTTCGACCACTCAACCATTGTGACACAATATTTCAGCCCAGCAAAAGGAGAGACTGACTTTGTTCTTGCAGTAAAATAAAAAATGTTTGTCAGAAGTAGGACTCAAACCCCCGCCCTCATACGTGGACAAGAAGCCTCGTTCAACCCGTATCACTGCGCGAGGTTTACCTTGAGTCTGGCGCCTTAGACCACTCGGCCATTCTGATACGATATGTCAGCCCCAGCAAAAGGAGACACTGACTTTGTTCTGTGAAGTAAAAAAAGTTTGTCAGAAGTGGGATTCGAACCCACGCCCACATACGTGGACCAGAAGCCTCGTTCAACCCGTATCACTGGACAAGGTTTCCCTTGAGTCTGGCGCCTTAGACCACTTGGCCATTCTGACACGATATACCAGCCCCAGCAAAAGAAGACACTGACCTCGTGCTGGTAATAAAGTAAAAAATGTTTGTCAGAAGTGGGATCCAAACCCACGCACACATACGTGGACCAGAAGCCTCGTTACACTCGTATCACTGGCACGGTTTCCCTTAAGTCTGGCGCCTTTGACTACTCGGCCATTCTGACACAATATTTCAGCCCAGCAAAAGAAGACACTGACTTTGTTCTGGTAGTAAAGTAAAAAAAGTTTGTCAGCATAGGATTCGAACCCACGCCCACATACGTTGACCAGAAGCCTCGTTCAACCCGTATCACTGGGCAAGGTTTCCCTTGAGTCTGGAGCCTTAGACCACTCGGCCATTCTGACATGATATTTCAGCCCCAGCAAAAGGAGACACTGACTTTGTGCTGGTAGTAAAGTAAAAAAATGCCGGAAGTGAGATTCGAACCCACGCACACATACGTGGACCAGAAGCCTCGTTAAACTCGCATCACCGCGCAAGGTTTCCCTTCAGTCTGGCGCCTTAGACCACTCGGCCATTCTGATACGATATATCAGCCCCAGCAAAAGGAGACACTGACTTTGTTCTGTTAGTGAAGTGAAAAAAAGTTTGTCAGAAGTGGGATTCGAACCCACGCCCACATACGTAGACAAGAAGCCTCGTTCAACCCGTATCACTGGGCAAGGTTTCCCTTGAGTCTGGCGCCTTAGACCACTCGGCCATTCTGACACGATATATCAGCCCCAGCAAAAGAAGAGACTGACTTCGTGCTGGCAGTAAAGTAAAAAAAGATTGTCAGAAGTGGGATTCAAACCCACGTCGACATACTTAGACCAAAGGCCTCGTTTAACCCGTATCACCGGGCAATGTTTCCCTTAAGTCTGGTGCCTTAGACAACTCGGCCGTTCTGACACGATATATCAGCACCAGCAAAAGAAGACACTGACTTTGTTCGGGTAGTAAAGTAAAAAAGTTTGTCAGAAGTGGGATTCGCACCCACGCACACATACGTGGAACGGAAGCCTCGTTCAACTAGTATGACTGGGCACGGTTTCCCTTGAGTCTAGCGCCTTCGACCACTCGGCCATTCTGACACAATATTTCAGCCCAGCAAAAGGAGACACTGACTTTGTGCTGGTAGCAAATAAAAAAAAGAGTTTGTCAGAAGTGGGATTCGAACCCACGCCCACATACGTGGACCAAAAGCCTCGTTCAACCCGTACCACTGAGCAAGGTTTCCCTTAAGTCTGGCGCCTTAGACCACTCGGCCATTCTGATACGATATGTCAGCCCCAGAAAAAGAAGACGCTGACTCTATGCTGGTAGTAAAGTAAAAAAAAAGTTTGTCTGAAGTGGGATTTGAACCCACGCCCACACACCTGGACCAGAAGCCTCGTTCAGCCCGTATCACTGAGTAAGGTTTCCCTTAAGTTTGGCTCTTCGACCACTCGGCCATGCTGACACGATATATCAGCCCCAGCAAAAGAAGACACTGACTTTGTTCTGGTAGTAAAATAAAAAAGTTTGTCAGAAGTGGGAATCACACCAACGCACACATACGTTGACCAGAAGCCTCGTTCAACTCGTATGACTGGGCACGGTTTCCCTTGAGACTAGCGCCTTCGAACACTCGGACATTCTGACACATTGTTTTAGTCCTAACCAAAGGAGACACTGGCTTTGTTCTTGTAGTAAAATAAAAAAGTTTGTCAGAAGTAGGATTCAAACCCACGCCCTCATACGTAGACCAGAAGCCTCGTTCACCCCGTATCACTGCGCAACGTTTACCTTGAGTCTGGCGCCTTAGACCACTCGGCCATTCTGATACGATATGTCAGCCTCAACAAAAGTAGACGCTGACTCTGTGCTGGTAGTAAAGTAAAAAAAATTGACGGATGTAAGATTCAAACCCACGTCGACATACTTAGACCAAAGGCCTCGTTTAACCCGTATCACCGGGCAATGTTTCCCTTAAGTCTGGTGCCTTAGACAACTCGGCCGTTCTGACACGATATATCAGCCCCAGCAAAAGAAGAGACTGACTTCGTGCTGGCAGTAAAGTAAAAAAAGGTTATCAGAAGTGGGATTCGAACCCACGCACACATACGTGGACCAGAATCCTCGTTACACTCGTATCACTGGGCAAGGTTTCCCTTAAGTCTGGCGCCTTCGACCACTCGGCCATGCTGACACAATATATCAGCCCCAGCAAAAAAAACACTGACTTTATGCTTGTAGTAAAGTAAAAAAAAGATTGTCAGAAGTGGGATTCGAACCCACGTCGACATACGTGGACCAAAGGCCTCGTTTAACCCGTATCACCGGGCAATGTTTCCGTAAGTCTGGTGCCTTAGACAACTCGACCGTTCTGACACGATATATAAGCTTCAGCAAAAGAAGACACTGACTTTGTTCTGGTAGTAAAGTAAAAAAGTGTGTCCGAAGTGGGATTCGCACCCACGCACACATACGTGGACCAGAAGCCTCGTTCAACTCGTAAGAGTGGGCACGGTTTCCCTTGAGTCTAGCGCCTTCGACCACTCGGCCATTCTGACACAATATTTCAGCCCAGCCAAAGGAGACACTGACTTTGTGCTGGTAGCAAATAAAAGAGAAAGTTTGTCAGAAGTGGGATTCGAACCAACGCCCACATACGTGGACCAGAAGCCTCATTCAACCCGTATCACTGGGCAAGGTTTCCCTTAAGTCTGGCGCCTTCGACCACTCGGCCATTCTGACACGATATTTTAGTCCTAACCAAAGGAGACACTGGCTTTGTTCTTGTACTAAAATAAAAAAAGTTTGCCAGAAGTAGGATTCAAACCCACGCCCACATACGTGGACCAGAAGCCTCGTTCAACCCGTACCACTGCGCAAGGTTTCCCTTAAGTCTGGCGCCTTAGACCACTCGGCCATTCTGATACGATATGTAAGCCTGAGCAAAAGAAGACGCTGACTCTGTGCTGGTAGTAAATTGAAAAAAATTGACAGAAGTGAGATTCGAACCCACGCACACATACGTGGAACAGAAGCCTCGTTCAACTCGCATCACCGGGCAAGGTTTCCCTTAAGTCTGGCGCCTTCGACCACTCGGCCATGCTGGAACAATATATCAGCCCCAGCAAAAAAAAACACTGACTTTGTGCTGGTAGTAAAGTAAAAAAAAGATTGTCAGAAGTGGGATTCGAACCCACGTCCACATACGTGGACCAAAGGCCTCGTTTAACCCGTATCACCGGGCAATGTTTCCCTTAAGTCTGGTGCCTTAGACAACTCGGCCGTTCTGACACGATATATAAGCTCCAGCAAAAGAAGACACTGACATAGTTCTGGTAGTACAGTAAAAAAAAGTTTGTCAGAAGTGGGATTCGCACCCACGCACACATACGTTGACCTAAAGCCTCGTTCAACTCGTATGACTGGGCACGGTTTCGATTGAGTCTAGCGCCTTCGACCACTCAGCCATTGTGACACAATATTTCAGCCCAGCAAAAGGAGACACTGACTTTGTTCTTGTAGTAAAAGAAAAACTGTTTGTCAGAAGTAGGACTCAAACCCACGCCCTCATACATGGACCAGAAGCCTCGTTCAACCCGTATCACTGCGAAAGGTTTACCTTGAGTCTGGCGCCTTAGACCACTCAACCATTCTGATACGATATGTCAGCCTCAGCAAAAGAAGCCGCTGACTCTGTGCTGGTAGTAAAGTAAAAAGAATTGACGGAAGTGAGATTCGAACCCACGCACACATACGTGGACCAGAAACCTCGTTCAACTCCCATCACCGAGCAAGGTTTCCCTTCAGTCTGGCGCCTTAGACCACTCGGCCATTCTGATACAATATATCAGCCCCAGCAAAAGGAGACACTGACTTTGTTCTGTTAGAGAAGTAAAAAAAAGTTTGTCAGAAGTGGGATTCGAACCCACGCCCACATACGCGGACCAGAAGCCTCGTTCAACCCGTATCACTGGGCAAGGTATCCCTTAAGACTGGAGCCTTATACCACTCGGCCATTCTGACACGATATTTCAGCCCCAGCAAAAGGAGACACTGACATTGTGTTGGTAAAAAAGTAAAAAAAGAGCTTCTCAGAAGTGGGATTTCAATCCACGCCCACATACGTAGACCAGAAGCCTTGTTCAACCCGTATCACTGGACAAGTCTTCCCTAAAGTCTGGCGCCTTGGACTATTCGGCCATTCTGACACGATATTTCAGCCCAGCAAAAGGAGACACTGACTTTCTTCTGGTAGTAAAGTAAAAAAAATTGTCAGAAGTGGGATTCGAACCCACGCACACATACGTGGACCAGAAGCCTCGTTCAACTTGTATCACTGGGCAAGGTTTGCCTTGAGTCTGGCGCCTTAGACCACGTGGCCATTCTGATAAGATATGTCAGCCCCAGCAAAAGAAGACGCTGACTTTATGCTCGTAGTAAAGTAAAAAAAGAGTTTGTCTGAAGTGGGATTTGAACCCACGCCCACACACCTGGACCAGAAGCCTCGTTCAACCCGTATCACTGAGCAAGGTTTCCCTAAAGTCTGGCGCCTTCGACCACTCGGCCATTCTGAAACGATATATCAGCCCCAGCAAAAAAAACACTGACTTTATGCTGGTAGTAAAGTAAAAAAAAAGATTGTCAGAAGTGGGATTCGAACCCATGCCCACATACGTGGACCAGAAGCCTCGTTTACCCGTATCACCGGGCAATGTTTCCCTTAAGTCTGATGCCTTAGATAACTCGGCCGTTCTGACACGATATATAAGCTTCAGCAAAAGAAGACACTGACTTTGTTCTGGTAGTAAAGTAAAAAAAGTTTGTCAGAAGTGGGATTCGCACCCACGCACACATACGTTGACCAGAAGCCTCGTTCAACCCGTATCACTGGGCAAGGTTTCCCTTGAGTCTGGCGCCTTAGACCACTTGGCCATTCTGACACGATATACCAGCCCCAGCAAAAGAAGACACTGACCTCGTGCTGGTATTAAAGTAAAAAAAGTTTGTCAGAAGTGGGATCCAAACCCACGCACACATACGTGGACCAGAAGCCTCGTTACACTCGTATCACTGGGCACGGTTTCCCTTAAGTCTGGCGCCTTTGACTACTCGGCCATTCTGACACAATATTTCAGCCCAGCAAAAGAAGACACTGACTTTGTTCTGGTAGTAAAGTAAAAAAAGTTTGTCAGCATAGGATTCGAACCCACGCCCACATACGTTGACCAGAAGCCTCGTTCAACCCGTATCACTGGGCAAGGTTTCCCTTGAGTCTGGAGCCTTAGACCAGTCGGCCATTCTGACACGATATTTCAGCCCCAGCAAAAGGAGACACTGACTTTGTGCTGGTAGTAAAGTAAAAAAAATGCCGGAAGTGAGATTCGAACCCAAGCACACATACGTGGACCAGAAGCCTCGTTAAACTCGCATCACCGCGCAAGGTTTCCCTTCAGTCTGGCGCCTTAGACCACTCGGCCATTCTGATACGATATATCAGCCCCAGCAAAAGGAGACACTGACTTTGTTCTGTTAGTGAAGTGAAAAAAAGTTTGTCAGAAGTGGGATTCGAACCCACGCCCACATACGTAGACCAGAAGCCTCGTTCAACCCGTATCACTGGGCAAGGTTTCCCTTGAGTCTGGCGCCTTAGACCACTCGGCCATTCTGACACGATATATCAGCCCCAGCAAAAGAAGAGACTGACTTCGTGCTGGCAGTAAAGTAAAAAAAGATTGTCAGAAGTGGGATTCAAACCCACGTCGACATACTTAGACCAAAGGCCTCGTTTAACCCGTATCACCGGGCAATGTTTCCCTTAAGTCTGGTGCCTTAGACAACTCGGCCGTTCTGACACGATATATCAGCACCAGCAAAAGAAGACACTGACTTTGTTCGGGTAGTAAAGTAAAAAAGTTTGTCAGAAGTGGGATTCGAACCCACGCCCACATACGTGGACCAGAAGCCTCGTTCAACCCGTACCACTGAGCAAGGTTTCCCTTAAGTCTGGCGCCTTAGACCACTCGGCCATTCTGATACGATATGTCAGCCCCAGAAAAAGAAGACGCTGACTCTATGCTGGTAGTAAAGTAAAAAAAAGAGTTTGTCTGAAGTGGGATTTGAACCCACGCCCACACACCTGGACCAGAAGCCTCGTTCAGCCCGTATCACTGAGTAAGGTATCCCTTAAGTTTGGCGCCTTCGACCACTCGGCCATGCTGACACGATATATCAGCCCCAGCAAAAGAAGACACTGACTTTGTTCTGGTAGTAAAATAAAAAAGTTTGTCAGAAGTGGGAATCACACCAACGCACACATACGTTGACCAGAAGCCTCGTTCAACTCGTATGACTGGGCACGGTTTCTCTTGAGACTAGCGCCTTCGAACACTCGGACATTCTGACACATTGTTTTAGTCCTAACCAAAGGAGACACTGGCTTTGTTCTTGTAGTAAAATAAAAAAGTTTGTCAGAAGTAGCATTCAAACCCACGCCCTCATACGTAGACCAGAAGCCTCGTTCACCCCGTATCACTGCGCAACGTTTACCTTGAGTCTGGCGCCTTAGACCACTCGGCCATTCTGATACGATATGTCAGCCTCAACAAAAGTAGACGCTGACTCTGTGCTGGTAGTAAAGTAAAAAAAAATTGACGGATGTAAGATTCGAACCCACGCACACATACGTGGACCAGAAGCCTCGTTCAACTCGCATCACAGAGCAAGGTTTCCCTTACGTCTGGGGCCTTAGAGCACTCGGCCATTCTGACACGATATATCAGCCCCAGCAAAAGAAGAGACTGACTTCGTGCTGGCAGTAAAGTAAAAAAAGTTTATCAGAAGTGGGATTCGAACCCACGCACACATACGTGGACCAGAATCCTCGTTACACTCGTATCACTGGGCAAGGTTTCCCTTAAGTCTGGCGCCTTCGACCACTCGGCCATGCTGACACAATATATCAGCCCCAGCAAAAAAAACACTGACTTTATGCTGGTAGTAAAGTAAAAAAAAGATTGTCAGAAGTGGGATTCGAACCCACGTCGACATACGTGGACCAAAGGCCTCGTTTAACCCGTTCCTGCATGGGCTCTGAAGAGAGCCTGCAGTATTCTGTAAATAAATAAGTAACACCGGGCAATGTTTCCGTAAGTCTGGTGCCTTAGACAACTCGACCGTTCTGACACGATATATCAGCCCAGCAAAAGGAGACACTGACTTTCTTCTGGTAGTAGATTAAAAAATTTTGTCAGAAGTGGGATTCGAACCCACGCACACATACGTGGACCAGAATCCTCGTTCAACTCGTATGACTGGGCAAGGTTTCCCTTGAGTCTAGCACCTTCAACCACTCGGCCATTCTGGCACAATATTTCAGCCCAGCAAAAGGAGACACTGACTTTGTGCTGGTAGTAAATTTTAAAAAATTGACAGAAGTGAGATTCGAACCCACGTCCACATACGTGGACCAAAGGCCTCGTTTAACCCGTATCACCGGGCAATGTTTCCCTTAAGTCTGGTGCCTTAGACAACTCGGCCGTTCTGACACAATATATAAGCTCCAGCAAAAGAAGACACTGACTTTGTTCTGGTAGTAAAGTAAAAAAAAAGTTTTTCAGAAGTGGGAATCGCACCCACGCACACATACGTTGACCTAAAGCCTCGTTCGACTCGTATGACTGGGCACAGTTTCCATTGAGTCTAGCGCCTTCGACCACTCAACCATTGTGACACAATATTTCAGCCCAGCAAAAGGAGAGACTGACTTTGTTCTTGTAGTAAAATAAAAAATGTTTGTCAGAAGTAGGACTCAAACCCCCGCCCTCATACGTGGACAAGAAGCCTCGTTCAACCCGTATCACTGCGAGAGGTTTACCTTGAGTCTGGCGCCTTAGACCACTCGGCCATTCTGATACGATATGTCAGCCTCAGCAAAAGAAGACGCTGACTCTGTGCTGGTAGTAAATTGAAAAAAATTGACAGAAGTGAGATTCGAACCCACGCACACATACGTGGAACAGAAGCCTCGTTCAACTCGCATCACCGGGCAAGGTTTCCCTTAAGTCTGGCGCCTTCGACCACTCGGCCATGCTGGAACAATATATCAGCCCCAGCAAAAAAAAACACTGACTTTGTGCTGGTAGTAAAGTAAAAAAAAGATTGTCAGAAGTGGGATTCGAACCCACGTCCACATACGTGGACCAAAGGCCTCGTTTAACCCGTATCACCGGGCAATGTTTCCCTTAAGTCTGGTGCCTTAGACAACTCGGCCGTTCTGACACGATATATAAGCTCCAGCAAAAGAAGACACTGACATAGTTCTGGTAGTACAGTAAAAAAAAGTTTGTCAGAAGTGGGATTCGCACCCACGCACACATACGTTGACCTAAAGCCTCGTTCAACTCGTATGACTGGGCACGGTTTCGATTGAGTCTAGCGCCTTCGACCACTCAGCCATTGTGACACAATATTTCAGCCCAGCAAAAGGAGACACTGACTTTGTTCTTGTAGTAAAAGAAAAACTGTTTGTCAGAAGTAGGACTCAAACCCACGCCCTCATACATGGACCAGAAGCCTCGTTCAACCCGTATCACTGCGAAAGGTTTACCTTGAGTCTGGCGCCTTAGACCACTCAACCATTCTGATACGATATGTCAGCCTCAGCAAAAGAAGCCGCTGACTCTGTGCTGGTAGTAAAGTAAAAAGAATTGACGGAAGTGAGATTCGAACCCACGCACACATACGTGGACCAGAAACCTCGTTCAACTCCCATCACCGAGCAAGGTTTCCCTTCAGTCTGGCGCCTTAGACCACTCGGCCATTCTGATACAATATATCAGCCCCAGCAAAAGGAGACACTGACTTTGTTCTGTTAGAGAAGTAAAAAAAAGTTTGTCAGAAGTGGGACTCAAACCCACGCCCTCATACATGGACCAGAAGCCTCGTTCAACCCGTATCACTGCGAAAGGTTTACCTTGAGTCTGGCGCCTTAGACCACTCGGCCATTCTGATACGATATGTCAGCCTCAACAAAAGTAGACGCTGACTCTGTGCTGGTAGTAAAGTAAAAAAAAATTGACGGATGTAAGATTCGAACCCACGCACACATACGTGGACCAGAAGCCTCGTTCAACTCGCATCACAGAGCAAGGTTTCCCTTACGTCTGGGGCCTTAGAGCACTCGGCCATTCTGACACGATATATCAGCCCCAGCAAAAGAAGAGACTGACTTCGTGCTGGCAGTAAAGTAAAAAAAGTTTATCAGAAGTGGGATTCGAACCCACGCACACATACGTGGACCAGAATCCTCGTTACACTCGTATCACTGGGCAAGGTTTCCCTTAAGTCTGGCGCCTTCGACCACTCGGCCATGCTGACACAATATATCAGCCCCAGCAAAAAAAACACTGACTTTATGCTGGTAGTAAAGTAAAAAAAAGATTGTCAGAAGTGGGATTCGAACCCACGTCGACATACGTGGACCAAAGGCCTCGTTTAACCCGTAACACCGGGCAATGTTTCCGTAAGTCTGGTGCCTTAGACAACTCGACCGTTCTGACACGATATATCAGCCCAGCAAAAGGAGACACTGACTTTCTTCTGGTAGTAGATTAAAAAATTTTGTCAGAAGTGGGATTCGAACCCACGCACACATACGTGGACCAGAATCCTCGTTCAACTCGTATGACTGGGCAAGGTTTCCCTTGAGTCTAGCACCTTCAACCACTCGGCCATTCTGGCACAATATTTCAGCCCAGCAAAAGGAGACACTGACTTTGTGCTGGTAGTAAATTTTAAAAAATTGACAGAAGTGAGATTCGAACCCACGTCCACATACGTGGACCAAAGGCCTCGTTTAACCCGTATCACCGGGCAATGTTTCCCTTAAGTCTGGTGCCTTAGACAACTCGGCCGTTCTGACACAATATATAAGCTCCAGCAAAAGAAGACACTGACTTTGTTCTGGTAGTAAAGTAAAAAAAAAGTTTTTCAGAAGTGGGAATCGCACCCACGCACACATACGTTGACCTAAAGCCTCGTTCGACTCGTATGACTGGGCACAGTTTCCATTGAGTCTAGCGCCTTCGACCACTCAACCATTGTGACACAATATTTCAGCCCAGCAAAAGGAGAGACTGACTTTGTTCTTGTAGTAAAATAAAAAATGTTTGTCAGAAGTAGGACTCAAACCCCCGCCCTCATACGTGGACAAGAAGCCTCGTTCAACCCGTATCACTGCGAGAGGTTTACCTTGAGTCTGGCGCCTTAGACCACTCGGCCATTCTGATACGATATGTAAGCCTGAGCAAAAGAAGACGCTGACTCTGTGCTGGTAGTAAATTGAAAAAAATTGACAGAAGTGAGATTCGAACCCACGCACACATACGTGGAACAGAAGCCTCGTTCAACTCGCATCACCGGGCAAGGTTTCCCTTAAGTCTGGCGCCTTCGACCACTCGGCCATGCTGGAACAATATATCAGCCCCAGCAAAAAAAAACACTGACTTTGTGCTGGTAGTAAAGTAAAAAAAAGATTGTCAGAAGTGGGATTCGAACCCACGTCCACATACGTGGACCAAAGGCCTCGTTTAACCCGTATCACCGGGCAATGTTTCCCTTAAGTCTGGTGCCTTAGACAACTCGGCCGTTCTGACACGATATATAAGCTCCAGCAAAAGAAGACACTGACATAGTTCTGGTAGTACAGTAAAAAAAAGTTTGTCAGAAGTGGGATTCGCACCCACGCACACATACGTTGACCTAAAGCCTCGTTCAACTCGTATGACGGCACGGTTTCGATTGAGTCTAGCGCCTTCGACCACTCAGCCATTGTGACACAATATTTCAGCCCAGCAAAAGGAGACACTGACTTTGTTCTTGTAGTAAAAGAAAAACTGTTTGTCAGAAGTAGGACTCAAACCCACGCCCTCATACATGGACCAGAAGCCTCGTTCAACCCGTATCACTGCGAAAGGTTTACCTTGAGTCTGGCGCCTTAGACCACTCAACCATTCTGACACGATATTTCAGCCCCAGCAAAAGGAGACACTGACATTGTGTTGGTAAAAAAGTAAAAAAAGAGCTTCTCAGAAGTGGGATTTCAATCCACGCCCACATACGTAGACCAGAAGCCTTGTTCAACCCGTATCACTGGACAAGTCTTCCCTAAAGTCTGGCGCCTTGGACTATTCGGCCATTCTGACACGATATTTCAGCCCAGCAAAAGGAGACACTGACTTTCTTCTGGTAGTAAAGTAAAAAAAATTGTCAGAAGTGGGATTCGAACCCACGCACACATACGTGGACCAGAAGCCTCGTTCAACTTGTATCACTGGGCAAGGTTTGCCTTGAGTCTGGCGCCTTAGACCACGTGGCCATTCTGATAAGATATGTCAGCCCCAGCAAAAGAAGACGCTGACTTTATGCTCGTAGTAAAGTAAAAAAAGAGTTTGTCTGAAGTGGGATTTGAACCCACGCCCACACACCTGGACCAGAAGCCTCGTTCAACCCGTATCACTGAGCAAGGTTTCCCTAAAGTCTGGCGCCTTCGACCACTCGGCCATTCTGAAACGATATATCAGCCCCAGCAAAAAAAACACTGACTTTATGCTGGTAGTAAAGTAAAAAAAAAGATTGTCAGAAGTGGGATTCGAACCCATGCCCACATACGTGGACCAGAAGCCTCGTTTACCCGTATCACCGGGCAATGTTTCCCTTAAGTCTGATGCCTTAGATAACTCGGCCGTTCTGACACGATATATAAGCTTCAGCAAAAGAAGACACTGACTTTGTTCTGGTAGTAAAGTAAAAAAAGTTTGTCAGAAGTGGGATTCGCACCCACGCACACATACGTTGACCAGAAGCCTCGTTCAACCCGTATCACTGGGCAAGGTTTCCCTTGAGTCTGGCGCCTTAGACCACTTGGCCATTCTGACACGATATACCAGCCCCAGCAAAAGAAGACACTGACCTCGTGCTGGTATTAAAGTAAAAAAAGTTTGTCAGAAGTGGGATCCAAACCCACGCACACATACGTGGACCAGAAGCCTCGTTACACTCGTATCACTGGGCACGGTTTCCCTTAAGTCTGGCGCCTTTGACTACTCGGCCATTCTGACACAATATTTCAGCCCAGCAAAAGGAGACACTGACTTTGTGCTGGTAGTAAAGTAAAAAAAATGCCGGAAGTGAGATTCGAACCCAAGCACACATACGTGGACCAGAAGCCTCGTTAAACTCGCATCACCGCGCAAGGTTTCCCTTCAGTCTGGCGCCTTAGACCACTCGGCCATTCTGATACGATATATCAGCCCCAGCAAAAGGAGACACTGACTTTGTTCTGTTAGTGAAGTGAAAAAAAGTTTGTCAGAAGTGGGATTCGAACCCACGCCCACATACGTAGACCAGAAGCCTCGTTCAACCCGTATCACTGGGCAAGGTTTCCCTTGAGTCTGGCGCCTTAGACCACTCGGCCATTCTGACACGATATATCAGCCCCAGCAAAAGAAGAGACTGACTTCGTGCTGGCAGTAAAGTAAAAAAAGATTGTCAGAAGTGGGATTCAAACCCACGTCGACATACTTAGACCAAAGGCCTCGTTTAACCCGTATCACCGGGCAATGTTTCCCTTAAGTCTGGTGCCTTAGACAACTCGGCCGTTCTGACACGATATATCAGCACCAGCAAAAGAAGACACTGACTTTGTTCGGGTAGTAAAGTAAAAAAGTTTGTCAGAAGTGGGATTCGAACCCACGCCCACATACGTGGACCAGAAGCCTCGTTCAACCCGTACCACTGAGCAAGGTTTCCCTTAAGTCTGGCGCCTTAGACCACTCGGCCATTCTGATACGATATGTCAGCCCCAGAAAAAGAAGACGCTGACTCTATGCTGGTAGTAAAGTAAAAAAAAGAGTTTGTCTGAAGTGGGATTTGAACCCACGCCCACACACCTGGACCAGAAGCCTCGTTCAGCCCGTATCACTGAGTAAGGTATCCCTTAAGTTTGGCGCCTTCGACCACTCGGCCATGCTGACACGATATATCAGCCCCAGCAAAAGAAGACACTGACTTTGTTCTGGTAGTAAAATAAAAAAGTTTGTCAGAAGTGGGAATCACACCAACGCACACATACGTTGACCAGAAGCCTCGTTCAACTCGTATGACTGGGCACGGTTTCTCTTGAGACTAGCGCCTTCGAACACTCGGACATTCTGACACATTGTTTTAGTCCTAACCAAAGGAGACACTGGCTTTGTTCTTGTAGTAAAATAAAAAAGTTTGTCAGAAGTAGCATTCAAACCCACGCCCTCATACGTAGACCAGAAGCCTCGTTCACCCCGTATCACTGCGCAACGTTTACCTTGAGTCTGGCGCCTTAGACCACTCGGCCATTCTGATACGATATGTCAGCCTCAACAAAAGTAGACGCTGACTCTGTGCTGGTAGTAAAGTAAAAAAAAAATTGACGGATGTAAGATTCGAACCCACGCACACATACGTGGACCAGAAGCCTCGTTCAACTCGCATCACAGAGCAAGGTTTCCCTTACGTCTGGGGCCTTAGAGCACTCGGCCATTCTGACACGATATATCAGCCCCAGCAAAAGAAGAGACTGACTTAGTGCTGGCAGTAAAGTAAAAAAAGTTTATCAGAAGTGGGATTCGAACCCACGCACACATACGTGGACCAGAATCCTCGTTACACTCGTATCACTGGGCAAGGTTTCCCTTAAGTCTGGCGCCTTCGACCACTCGGCCATGCTGACACAATATATCAGCCCCAGCAAAAAAAACACTGACTTTATGCTGGTAGTAAAGTAAAAAAAAGATTGTCAGAAGTGGGATTCGAACCCACGTCGACATACGTGGACCAAAGGCCTCGTTTAACCCGTAACACCGGGCAATGTTTCCGTAAGTCTGGTGCCTTAGACAACTCGACCGTTCTGACACGATATATCAGCCCAGCAAAAGGAGACACTGACTTTCTTCTGGTAGTAGATTAAAAAATTTTGTCAGAAGTGGGATTCGAACCCACGCACACATACGTGGACCAGAATCCTCGTTCAACTCGTATGACTGGGCAAGGTTTCCCTTGAGTCTAGCACCTTCAACCACTCGGCCATTCTGGCACAATATTTCAGCCCAGCAAAAGGAGACACTGACTTTGTGCTGGTAGTAAATTTTAAAAAATTGACAGAAGTGAGATTCGAACCCACGTCCACATACGTGGACCAAAGGCCTCGTTTAACCCGTATCACCGGGCAATGTTTCCCTTAAGTCTGGTGCCTTAGACAACTCGGCCGTTCTGACACAATATATAAGCTCCAGCAAAAGAAGACACTGACTTTGTTCTGGTAGTAAAGTAAAAAAAAAGTTTTTCAGAAGTGGGAATCGCACCCACGCACACATACGTTGACCTAAAGCCTCGTTCGACTCGTATGACTGGGCACAGTTTCCATTGAGTCTAGCGCCTTCGACCACTCAACCATTGTGACACAATATTTCAGCCCAGCAAAAGGAGAGACTGACTTTGTTCTTGTAGTAAAATAAAAAATGTTTGTCAGAAGTAGGACTCAAACCCCCGCCCTCATACGTGGACAAGAAGCCTCGTTCAACCCGTATCACTGCGAGAGGTTTACCTTGAGTCTGGCGCCTTAGACCACTCGGCCATTCTGATACGATATGTCAGCCTCAGCAAAAGAAGACGCTGACTCTGTGCTGGTAGTAAAGTAAAAAGAATTGACGGAAGTGAGATTCGAACCCACGCACACATACGTGGACCAGAAACCTCGTTCAACTCGCATCACCGAGCAAGGTTTCTCTTCAGTCTGGCGCCTTAGACCACTCGGTCATTCTGATACAATATATCAGCCCCAGCAAAAGGAGACACTGACTTTGTTCTGTTAGTGAAGTAAAAAAAAGTTTATCAGAAGTAGGATTCGAACCCACGCCCACATACGTGGACCAGAAGCCTCGTTCAACCCGTATCACTGGGCAAGGTAACCCTTGAGTCTGGAGCCTTAGACCACTCGGCCATTCTGACACGATATTTCAGCCCCAGCAAAAGGAGACACTGACTTTGTGCTGGTAAAAAAGTAAAAAAAAGATTGTCAGAAGTGGGATTCGAACCCACGTCGACATACGTGGACCAAAGTCCTTGTTTAACCCGTATCACCGGGCAATGTTTCCCTAAGTCTGGTGCCTTAGACAACTCGACCGTTCTGACACGATATAAAAGCTGGAGCAAAAGAAGACACTGACTTTGTTCTGGTAGTAAAGTAAAAAAAGTTTCTCAGAAGTGGGATTCGCACCCACGCACATATACGTGGACCAGAAGCCTCGTTCAACTCGTATGAGTGGGCACGGTTTCCTTTGAGTCTAGCGCCTTTGACCACTCGGCCATTCTGACACAATATTTCAGCCCAGCAAAAGGAGACACTGACTTTGTGCTGGTAGCAAATAAAAAAAAGAGTTTGTCAGAAGTAGGATTCGAACCCACGCCCACATACGTGGACCAGAAGCCTCATTCAACCCGTATTACTGGGCAAGGTTTCCCTTAAGTCTGGCGCCTTCGACCACTCGGCCAATCTGACACAATATTTTAGTCCTAACCAAAGGAGACACTGGCTTTGTTCTTGTACTAAAATAAAAAAAGTTTGTCAGAAGTAGGATTCGAACCCACGCCCACATACGTGGACCAGAAGCCTCGTTCAACCCGTATCACTGCGCAAGGTTTACCTTGAGTCTGGCGCCTTAGACCACTCGGCCATTCTGATACGATATGTCAGCCTCAGCAAAAGAAGACGCTGACTCTGTGCTGGTAGTAAAGTAAAAAAAGTTTGTCAGCATAGGATTCGAACCCACGCCCACATACGTGGACCAGAAGCCTCGTTCAACCCGTATCACTGGGCAAGGTTTGCCTTGAGTCTGGCGCCTTAGACCACTTGGCCATTCTGACACGATATACCAGCCCCAGCAAAAGAAGACACTGACTTAGTGCTCGTATTAAAGTAAAAAAAGTTTGTCAGAAGTGGGATTCGAACCCACGCACACATACGTGGACCAGAAGCCTCGTTACACTCGTATCACTGGGCACGGTTTCCCTTAAGTCTGGCGCCTTTGACTACTCGGCCATTCTGACACAATATTTCAGCCCAGCAAAAGGAGACACTGACTTTGTTCTGGTAGTAAAGTAAAAAAAGTTCGTGAGAATAGGATTCGAACCCACGCCCACATACGTTGACCAGAAGCCTCGTTCAACCCGTATCACTGGGCAAGGTTTCCCTTGAGTCTGGAGCCTTAGACCACTCGGCCATTCTGACACGATATTTCAGCCCCAGCAAAAGGAGACACTGACTTTGTTCTGTTAGTGAAGTAAAAAAAAGTTTGTCAGAAGTGGGATTCGAACCCACGCCCACATACGTAGACCAGAAGCCTCGTTCAACCCGTATCACTGGGCAAGGTTTCTCTTGAGTCTGGCGGCTTAGACCACTCGGCCATTCTGACACGATATATCAGCCCCAGCAAAAGAAGAGACTGACTTCGTGCTGGTAGTAAAGGAAAAAAAATATTGTCAAAAGTGGGATTCAAACCCACGTCGACATACTTGGACCAAGGCCTCGTTTAACCCGTATCACCGGGCAATGTTTCCCTTAAGTCTGGTGCCTTAGACAACTCGGCCGTTCTGACACGGTGTATAAGCTGCAGCAAATGAAGACACTGACTTTGTTCTGGTAGTAAAGTAAAAAAGTTTGTCAGAAGTGGGATTCGCACCCACGCACACATACGTGGACCGGAAGCCTCGTTCAACTAGTATGACTGGGCACGGTTTCCCTTGAGTCTAGCGCCTTCGACCACTCGGCCATTCTGACACAATATTTCAGCCCAGCAAAAGGAGACACTGACTTTGTGCTGGTAGCAAATGAAAAAAAGAGTTTGTCAGAAGTGGGATTCGAACCCACGCCCACATACGTGGACCAGAAGCCTCGTTCAACCCGTACCACTGCGCAAGGTTTCCCTTAAGTTTGGCGCCTTAGACCACTCGGCCATTCTGATACAATATGTCAGCCCCAGAAAAAGAAGACGCTTTCTCTGTGCTGGTAGTAAAGTAAAAAAAGAGTTTGTCTGAAGTGGGATTTGAACCCACGCCCACACACCTGGACCAGAAGCCTCGTTCAGCCCGTATCACTGAGCAAGGTTTCCCTTAAGTTTGGCGCCTTCGACCACTCGGCCATGCTGACAAGATATATCAGCCCCAGCAAAAGAAGACACTGACTTTGTTCTGGTAGTAAAGTAAAGTAAAGTTTGTCAGAAGTGGGATTCACACCCACGCACACATACGTTGACCAGAAGCCTCGTTCAACTCGTATGACTGGGCACGGTTTCCCTTGAGACTAGCGCCTTCGACCACTCGGACATTCTGACACATTGTTTTAGTCCTAACCAAAGGAGACACTGGCTTTGTTCTTGTAGTAAAATAAAAAAAGTTTGTCAGAAGTAGGATTCAAACCCACGCCCTCATACGAAGACCCGAAGCCTCGTTCACCCCGTATCACTGCGCAACGTTTACCTTGAGTCTGGCGCCTTAGACCACTCGGCCATTCTGATACAATATGTCAGCCACAACAAAAGTAGACGCTGACTCTGTGCTGGTAGTAAAGTAAAAAAAAATTGATGGATGTGAGATTCGAACCCACGCACACATACGTGGACCAGAAGCCTCGTTCAACCCGTACCACTGCGCAAGGTTTACCTTGAGTCTGGCGCCTTAGACCACTCGGCCATTCTGATACGATATGTCAGCCTCAGCAAAAGAAGACGCTGACTCTGTGCTGGTAGTAAAGTAACAAGAATTGACGGAAGTGAGATTCGAACCCACGCACACATACGTAGACCAGAAACCTCGTTCAACTCGCATCACCGAGCAAGGTTTCCCTTCAGTCTGGCGCCTTAGACCACTCGGCCATTCTGATACAATATATCAGCCCCAGCAAAAGGAGACACTGACTTTGTTCTGTTAGTGAAGTAAAAAAAGTTTGTCAGAAGTGGGATTCGAACCCACGCCCACATACGTGGACCAGAAGCCTCGTTCAACCCGTATCACTGGGCAAGGTTTCCCTTGAGTCTGGCGCCTTAGACCACTTGGCCATTCTTACACGATATACCAGCCCCAGCAAAAGAAGACACTGACCTCGTGCTGGTATTAAAGTAAAAAAAGTTTGTCAGAAGTGGGATTCGAACCCACGCACACATACGTGGACCAGAATTTTCGTTCAACCCGTATCACTGCGCAAGGTTTACCTTGAGTCTGGCGCCTTAGACCACTCGGCCATTCTGATACGATATGTCAGCCTCAGCAAAAGAAGACGCTGACTCTGTGCTGGTAGTAAAGTAAAAAAAGTTTGTCAGCATAGGATTCGAACCCACGCCCACATACGTGGACCAGAAGCCTCGTTCAACCCGTATCACTGGGCAAGGTTTGCCTTGAGTCTGGCGCCTTAGACCACTTGGCCATTCTGACACGATATACCAGCCCCAGCAAAAGAAGACACTGACTTCGTGCTCGTATTAAAGTAAAAAAAGTTTGTCAGAAGTGGGATTCGAACCCACGCACACATACGTGGACCAGAAGCCTCGTTACACTCGTATCACTGGGCACGGTTTCCCTTAAGTCTGGCGCCTTTGACTACTTGGCCATTCTGACACAATATTTCAGCCCAGCAAAAGGAGACACTGACTTTGTTCTGGTAGTAAAGTAAAAAAGTTCGTGAGAATAGGATTCGAACCCGCGCCCACATACGTTGACCAGAAGCCTCGTTCAACCTGTATCACTGGGCAAGGTTTCCCTTGAGTCTGGAGCCTTAGACCACTCGGCCATTCTGACACCATATTTCAGCCCCAGCAAAAGGAGACACTGACTTTGTTCTGTTAGTGAAGTAAAAAAAAGTTTGTCAGAAGTGGGATTCGAACCCACGCCCACATACGTAGACCAGAAGCCTCGTTCAACCCGTATCACTGGGCAAGGTTTCTCTTGAGTCTGGCGGCTTAGACCACTCGGCCATTCTGACACGATATATCAGCCCCAGCAAAAGAAGAGACTGACTTCGTGCTGGTAGTAAAGGAAAAAAAGATTGTCAAAAGTGGGATTCAAACCCACGTCGACATACTTGGACCAAGGCCTCGTTTAACCCGTATCACCGGGCAATGTTTCCCTTAAGTCTGGTGCCTTAGACAACTCGGCCGTTCTGACACGATGTATAAGCTGCAGCAAATGAAGACACTGACTTTGTTCTGGTAGTAAAGTAAAAAAGTTTGTCAGAAGTGGGATTCGCACCCACGCACACATACGTGGACCGGAAGCCTCGTTCAACTAGTATGACTGGGCACGGTTTCCCTTGAGTCTAGCGCCTTCGACCACTCGGCCATTCTGACACAATATTTCAGCCCAGCAAAAGGAGACACTGACTTTGTGCTGGTAGCAAATGAAAAAAAGAGTTTGTCAGAAGTGGGATTCGAACCCACGCCCACATACGTGGACCAGAAGCCTCGTTCAACCCGTACCACTGCGCAAGGTTTCCCTTAAGTTTGGCGCCTTAGACCACTCGGCCATTCTGATACAATATGTCAGCCCCAGAAAAAGAAGACGCTTTCTCTGTGCTGGTAGTAAAGTAAAAAAAGAGTTTGTCTGAAGTGGGATTTGAACCCACGCCCACACACCTGGACCAGAAGCCTCGTTCAGCCCGTATCACTGAGCAAGGTTTCCCTTAAGTTTGGCGCCTTCGACCACTCGGCCATGCTGACAAGATATATCAGCCCCAGCAAAAGAAGACACTGACTTTGTTCTGGTAGTAAAGTAAAGTAAAGTTTGTCAGAAGTGGGATTCGAACCCACGCCCACATACGTGGACCAGAAGCCTCGTTCAACCCGTACCACTGCGCAAGGTTTCCCTTAAGTTTGGCGCCTTAGACCACTCGGCCATTCTGATACAATATGTCAGCCCCAGAAAAAGAAGACGCTTTCTCTGTGCTGGTAGTAAAGTAAAAAAAGAGTTTGTCTGAAGTGGGATTTGAACCCACGCCCACACACCTGGACCAGAAGCCTCGTTCAGCCCGTATCACTGAGCAAGGTTTCCCTTAAGTTTGGCGCCTTCGACCACTCGGCCATGCTGACAAGATATATCAGCCCCAGCAAAAGAAGACACTGACTTTGTTCTGGTAGTAAAGTAAAGTAAAGTTTGTCAGAAGTGGGATTCACACCCACGCACACATACGTTGACCAGAAGCCTCGTTCAACCCGTATGACTGGGCACGGTTTCCCTTGAGACTAGCGCCTTCGACCACTCGGACATTCTGACACATTGTTTTAGTCCTAACCAAAGGAGACACTGGCTTTGTTCTTGTAGTAAAATAAAAAAAGTTTGTCAGAAGTAGGATTCAAACCCACGCCCTCATACGTAGACCCGAAGCCTCGTTCACCCCGTATCACTGCGCAACGTTTACCTTGAGTCTGGCGCCTTAGACCACTCGGCCATTCTGATACAATATGTCAGCCACAACAAAAGTAGACGCTGACTCTGTGCTGGTAGTAAAGTAAAAAAAAAATTGACGGATGTGAGATTTGAACCCACGCACACATACGTGGACCAGAAGCCTCGTTCAACCCGTATCACTGCGCAAGGTTTACCTTGAGTCTGGCGCCTTAGACCACTCGGCCATTCTGATACGATATGTCAGCCTCAGCAAAAGAAGACGCTGACTCTGTGCTGGTAGTAAAGTAACAAGAATTGACGGAAGTGAGATTCGAACCCACGCACACATACGTAGACCAGAAACCTCGTTCAACTCGCATCACCGAGCAAGGTTTCCCTTCAGTCTGGCGCCTTAGACCACTCGGCCATTCTGATACAATATATCAGCCCCAGCAAAAGGAGACACTGACTTTGTTCTGTTAGTGAAGTAAAAAAAAGTTTGTCAGAAGTGGGATTCGAACCCACGCCCACATACGTGGACCAGAAGCCTCGTTCAACCCGTATCACTGGGCAAGGTTTCCCTTGAGTCTGGCGCCTTAGACCACTTGGCCATTCTTACACGATATACCAGCCCCAGCAAAAGAAGACACTGACCTCGTGCTGGTATTAAAGTAAAAAAAGTTTGTCAGAAGTGGGATTCGAACCCACGCACACATACGTGGACCAGAATTTTCGTTCAACCCGTATCACTGCGCAAGGTTTACCTTGAGTCTGGCGCCTTAGACCACTCGGCCATTCTGATACGATATGTCAGCCTCAGCAAAAGAAGACGCTGACTCTGTGCTGGTAGTAAAGTAAAAACAGTTTGTCAGCATAGGATTCGAACCCACGCCCACATACGTGGACCAGAAGCCTCGTTCAACCCGTATCACTGGGCAAGGTTTGCCTTGAGTCTGGCGCCTTAGACCACTTGGCCATTCTGACACGATATACCAGCCCCAGCAAAAGAAGACACTGACTTCGTGCTCGTATTAAAGTAAAAAAAGTTTGTCAGAAGTGGGATTCGAACCCACGCACACATACGTGGACCAGAAGCCTCGTTACACTCGTATCACTGGGCACGGTTTCCCTTAAGTCTGGCGCCTTTGACTACTTGGCCATTCTGACACAATATTTCAGCCCAGCAAAAGGAGACACTGACTTTGTTCTGGTAGTAAAGTAAAAAAAGTTCGTGAGAATAGGATTCGAATCCACGCCCACATACGTTGACCAGAAGCCTCGTTCAACCCGTATCACTGGGCAAGGTTTCCCTTGAGTCTGGAGCCTTAGACCACTCGGCCATTCTGACACGATATTTCAGCCCCAGCAAAAGGAGACACTGACTTTGTTCTGTTAGTGAAGTAAAAAAAAGTTTGTCAGAAGTGGGATTCGAACCCACGCCCACATACGTAGACCAGAAGCCTCGTTCAACCCGTATCACTGGGCAAGGTTTCTCTTGAGTCTGGCGGCTTAGACCACTCGGCCATTCTGACACGATATATCAGCCCCAGCAAAAGAAGAGACTGACTTCGTGCTGGTAGTAAAGGAAAAAAAGATTGTCAAAAGTCGGATTCAAACCCACGTCGACATACTTGGACCAAGGCCTCGTTTAACCCGTATCACCGGGCAATGTTTCCCTTAAGTCTGGTGCCTTAGACAACTCGGCCGTTCTGACACGATGTATAAGCTGCAGCAAATGAAGACACTGACTTTGTTCTGGTAGTAAAGTAAAAAAGTTTGTCAGAAGTGGGATTCGCACCCACGCACACATACGTGGACCGGAAGCCTCGTTCAACTAGTATGACTGGGCACGGTTTCCCTTGAGTCTAGCGCCTTCGACCACTCGGCCATTCTGACACAATATTTCAGCCCAGCAAAAGGAGACACTGACTTTGTGCTGGTAGCAAATGAAAAAAAGAGTTTGTCAGAAGTGGGATTCGAACCCACGCCCACATACGTGGACCAGAAGCCTCGTTCAACCCGTACCACTGCGCAAGGTTTCCCTTAAGTTTGGCGCCTTAGACCACTCGGCCATTCTGATACAATATGTCAGCCCCAGAAAAAGAAGACGCTTTCTCTGTGCTGGTAGTAAAGTAAAAAAAGAGTTTGTCTGAAGTGGGATTTGAACCCACGCCCACACACCTGGACCAGAAGCCTCGTTCAGCCCGTATCACTGAGCAAGGTTTCCCTTAAGTTTGGCGCCTTCGACCACTCGGCCATGCTGACAAGATATATCAGCCCCAGCAAAAGAAGACACTGACTTTGTTCTGGTAGTAAAGTAAAGTAAAGTTTGTCAGAAGTGGGATTCACACCCACGCACACATACGTTGACCAGAAGCCTCGTTCAACTCGTATGACTGGGCACGGTTTCCCTTGAGACTAGCGCCTTCGACCACTCGGACATTCTGACACATTGTTTTAGTCCTAACCAAAGGAGACACTGGCTTTGTTCTTGTAGTAAAATAAAAAAAGTTTGTCAGAAGTAGGATTCAAACCCACGCCCTCATACGTAGACCCGAAGCCTCGTTCACCCCGTATCACTGCGCAACGTTTACCTTGAGTCTGGCGCCTTAGACCACTCGGCCATTCTGATACAATATGTCAGCCACAACAAAAGTAGACGCTGACTCTGTGCTGGTAGTAAAGTAAAAAAAATTGACGGATGTGAGAATCGAACCCACGCACACATACGTGGACCAGAAGCCTCGTTCAACCCGTACCACTGCGCAAGGTTTACCTTGAGTCTGGCGCCTTAGACCACTCGGCCATTCTGATACGATATGTCAGCCTCAGCAAAAGAAGACGCTGACTCTGTGCTGGTAGTAAAGTAACAAGAATTGACGGAAGTGAGATTCGAACCCACGCACACATACGTAGACCAGAAACCTCGTTCAACTCGCATCACCGAGCAAGGTTTCCCTTCAGTCTGGCGCCTTAGACCACTCGGCCATTCTGATACAATATATCAGCCCCAGCAAAAGGAGACACTGACTTTGTTCTGTTAGTGAAGTAAAAAAAAGTTTGTCAGAAGTGGGATTCGAACCCACGCCCACATACGTGGACCAGAAGCCTCGTTCAACCCGTATCACTGGGCAAGGTTTCCCTTGAGTCTGGCGCCTTAGACCACTTGGCCATTCTTACACGATATACCAGCCCCAGCAAAAGAAGACACTGACCTCGTGCTGGTATTAAAGTAAAAAAAGTTTGTCAGAAGTGGGATTCGAACCCACGCACAGATACGTGGACCAGAATTCTCGTTACACTCGTATCACTGGGCATGGTTTCCCTTAAGTCTGGCGCCTTTGACTACTCGGCCATTCTGACACAATATTTCAGCCCAGCAAAAGGAGACACTGACTTTGTTCTGGTAGTAAAGTAAAAAAAGTTTGTCAGCATAGGATTCGAACCCACGCCCACATACGTTGACCAGAAGCCTCGTTCACCCCGTATCACTGCGTAACATTTACCTTGAGTCTGGCGCCTTAGACCACTCGGCCATTCTGATACGATATGTCAGCCTCAACAAAAGTAGACGCTGACTCTGTGGTGGTAGTAAAGTAAAAAAAATTGACGGATGTAAGATTCGAACCCACGCACACATACGTGGACCAGAAGCCTCGTTCAACTCGCATCACCGAGCAAGATTTCCCTTCAGTATGGCGCCTTAGACCACTCGGCCATTCTGATACGATATATCAGCCCCAGCAAAAGGAGACACTGACTTTGTTCTGTTAGTGAAGTAAAAAAAAGTTTGTCAGAAGTGGGATTCGAACCCACGCACACATACGTGGACCAGAATCCTCGTTACACTCGTATCACTGGGCAAGGTTTCCCTTAAGTCTGGCGCCTTCGACCACTCGGCCATTCTGACACAATATTTCAGCCCTGCAAAAGGAGACACTGACTTTGTTCTGGTAGTAAAGTAAAAAAAAGTTTGTCAGAATAGGATTCGAACCCAGGCCCACATACGTGGACCAGAAGCCTCGTTCAACACGTATCACTGGGCAAGGCTTCCCTTGAGTCTGGAGCCTTAGACCACTCGGCCATTCTGACACGAAATTTCAGCCCCAGCAAAAGGAGACACTGACTTTGTGCTGGTAGTAAAGTAAAAAAAAGAGCTTCTCAGAAGTGGGATTTCAACCCACGCCCACATACGTAGACCAGAAGCCTCGTTCAACCCGTATCACTGGGCAATGTTTCCCTTATGTCTGGCGCCTTCCACCACTCGGCCATGCTGACACAGTATATCAGCCCCAGCAAAAAAAAACTGACTTTGTTCTGGTAGTAAAGTAAAAAAAAGTTTGTCAGAAGTGGGATTCGCACCCACGCACACATACGTTGACCTAAAGCCTCGTTCAACTCGTATGACTGGGCACGGTTTCCATTGAGTCTAGCGCCTTCGACCACTCAGCCATTGTGACACAATATTTCAGCCCAGCAAAAGGAGACACTGACTTTGTTCTTGTAGTAAAAGAAAAAATGTTTGTCAGAAGTAGGACTCAAACCCACGCCCTCATACGTGGACCAGAAGCCTCGTTCAACCCGTATCACTGCGCAAGGTTTACCTTGAGTCTGGCGCCTTAGACCACTCGGCCATTCTGATACGATATGTCAGCCTCAGCAAAAGAAGCCGCTGACTCTGTGCTGGTAGTAAAGTAAAAAGAATTGACGGAAGTGAGATTCGAACCCACGCACACATACGTGGACCAGAAACCTCGTTCAACTCCCATCACCGAGCAAGGTTTCCCTTCAGTCTGGCGCCTTAGACCACTCGGCCATTCTGATACAATATATCAGCCCCAGCAAAAGGAGACACTGACTTTGTTCTGTTAGAGAAGTAAAAAAAAGTTTGTCAGAAGTGGGATTCGAACCCACGCCCACATACGTGGACCAGAAGCCTTGTTCAACCCGTATCACTGGGCAAGGTATCCCTTTAGTCTGGAGCCTTATACCACTCGGCCATTTTGACACGATATTTCAGCCCCAGCAAAAGGAGACACTGACATTGTGTTGGTAAAAAAGTAAAAAAGAGCTTCTCAGAAGTGGGATTTGAATCCACGCCCACATACGTAGACCAGAAGCCTTGTTCAACCCGTATCACTGGACAAGGCTTCCCTAAAGTCTGGCGCCTTGGACCATTCGGCCATTCTGACACGATATTTCAGCCCAGCAAAAGGAGACACTGACTTTCTTCTGGTAGTAAAGTAAAAAAAATTGTCAGAAGTGGGATTCGAACCCACGCACACATACGTGGACCAGAAGCCTCGTTCAACTTGTATCACTGGGCAAGGTTTGCCTTGAGTCTGGCGCCTTAGACCACGTGGCCATTCTGATAAGATATGTCAGCCCCAGCAAAAGAAGACTCTGACTTTATGCTCGTAGTAAACTAAAAAAAGAGTTTGTCTGAAGTGGGATTTGAACCCACGCCCACACACCTGGACCAGAAGCCTCGTTCAACCCGTATCACTGAGCAAGGTTTCCCTAAAGTCTGGCGCCTTCGACCACTCGGCCATTCTGACACAATATATCAGCCCCAGCAAAAAAACACTGACTTTATGCTGGTAGTAAAGTAAAAAAAAGATTGTCAGAAGTGGGATTCGAACCCACGCCCACATACGTGGACCAGAAGCCTCGTTTACCCGTATCACCGGGCAATGTTTCCCTTAAGTCTGATGCCTTAGATAACTCGGCCGTTCTGACACGATATATAAGCTTCAGCAAAAGAAGACACTGATTTTGTTCTGGTAGTAAAGTAAAAAAAGTTTGGCAGAAGTGGGATTCGCACCCACGCACACATACGTTGACCAGAACCCTCGTTCAACCCGTATCACTGCGCAAGGTTTACCTTGAGTCTGGCGCCTTAGACCACTCGGCCATTCTGATACGATATGTCAGCCTCAGCAAAAGAAGACGCTGACTCTGTGCTGGTAGTAAAGTAAAAAAATTGACGGAAGTGAGATTCGAACCCACGCACACCTACGTGGACCAGAAGCTTCCTTCAACTCGCATCACCGAGCAAGGTTTCCCTTCAGTCTGGCGCCTTAGACCACTCGGTCATTCTGATGCGATATATCAACCCCAGCAAAAGGAGACACTGACTTTGTTCTGTTAGTGAAGTAAAAGAAAGTTTGTCAGAAGTGGGATTCGAACCCACGTCCAAATACGTGGCCCAGAAGCCTCGTTCAACCCGTATCACTGGGCAAGGTTTCCCTTGAGTCTGGCGCCTTAGACCACTCGGCCAATCTGACACGATATATCAGCCCAGCAAAAGGAGACACTGACTTTCTTCTGGTAGTAGATTAAAAAATTTTGTCAGAAGTGGGATTCGAACCCACGCACACATACGTGGACCAGAATCCTCGTTCAACCCGTATCACTGGGCAAGGTATCCCTTTAGTCTGGAGCCTTATACCACTCGGCCATTCTGACACGATATTTCAGCCCCAGCAAAAGGAGACACTGACATTGTGTTGGTAAAAAAGTAAAAAAGAGCTTCTCAGAAGTGGGATTTGAATCCACGCCCACATACGTAGACCAGAAGCCTTGTTCAACCCGTATCACTGGACAAGGCTTCCCTAAAGTCTGGCGCCTTGGACCATTCGGCCATTCTGACACGATATTTCAGCCCAGCAAAAGGAGACACTGACTTTCTTCTGGTAGTAAAGTAAAAAAAATTGTCAGAAGTGGGATTCGAACCCACGCACACATACGTGGACCAGAAGCCTCGTTCAACTTGTATCACTGGGCAAGGTTTCCCTTGAGTCTGGCGCCTTAGACGACGTGGCCATTCTGATACGATATGTCAGCTCCAGCAAATGAAGACGCTGACTCTGTGCTGGTAGTAAAGTAAAAAAATTGACAGAAGTGGTATTCGAACCCATGCACACATACGTGGACCAGAAGCCTCGTTCAACTCGTATCACTGGGCAAGGTTTGCCTTGAGTCTGGCGCCTTAGACCACGTGGCCATTCTGATAAGATATGTCAGCCCCAGCAAAAGAAGACGCTGACTTTATGCTCGTAGTAAAGTAAAAAAAGAGTTTGTCTGAAGTGGGATTTGAACCCACGCCCACACACCTGGACCAGAAGCCTCGTTCAACCAGTATCACTGAGCAAGGTTTCCCTAAAGTCTGGCGCCTTCGACCACTCGGACATTGTGACACAATATATCAGCCCCAGCAAAAAAACACTGACTTTATGCTGGTAGTAAAGTAAAAAAAAGATTGTCACAAGTGGGATTCGAACCCACGCCCACATACGTGGACCAGAAGCCTCGTTTACCCGTATCACCGGGCAATGTTTCCCTTAAGTCTGATGCCTTAGATAACTCGGCCGTTCTGACACGATATATAAGCTTCAGCAAAAGAAGACACTGACTTTGTTCTGGTAGTAAAGTAAAAAAAGTTTGTCAGAAGTGGGATTCGCACCCACGCACACATACGTTGACCAGAAGCCTCGTTCAACCCGTATCACTGCGCAAGGTTTACCTTGAGTCTGGCGCCTTAGACCACTCGGCCATTCTGATACGATATGTCAGCCTCAGCAAAAGAAGACGCTGACTCTGTGCTGGTAGTAAAGTAAAAATATTGACGGAAGTGAGATTCGAACCCACGCACACCTACGTGGACCAGAAGCTTCCTTCAACTCGCATCACCGAGCAGGGTTTCCCTTCAGTCTGGCGCCTTCGACCACTCGGTCATTCCGATGCGATATATCAACCCCAGCAAAAGGAGACACTGACTTTGTTCTGTTAGTGAAGTAAAAGAAAGTTTGTCAGAAGTGGGATTCGAACCCACGTCCAAATACGTGGCCCAGAAGCCTCGTTCAACCCGTATCACTGGGCAAGGATTCCCTTGAGTCTGGCGCCTTAGACCACTCGGCCAATCTGACACGATATATCAGCCCAGCAAAAGGAGACACTGACTTTCTTCTGGTAGTAGATTAAAAAATTTTGTCAGAAGTGGGATTCGAACCCACGCACACATACGTGGACCAGAATCCTCGTTCAACTCGTATGACTGGGCAAGGTTTCCCTTGAGTCTAGCACCTTCAACCACTCGGCCATTCTGACACAATATTTCAGCCCAGCAAAAGGAGACACTGACTTTGTGCTGGTAGTAAATTTAAAAAAATTGACAGAAGTGAGATTCGAACCCACGTCCACATACGTGGACCAAAGGCCTCGTTTAACCCGTATCACCGGGCAATGTTTCCCTTAAGTCTGGTGCCTTAGACAACTCGGCCGTTCTGATACAATATGTCAGCCCCAGAAAAAGAAGACGCTGACTCTGTGCTGGTAGTAAAGTAAAAAAAGAGTTTGTCTGAAGAGGGATTTGAACCCACGCCCACACACCTGGACCAGAAGCCTCGTTCAGCCCGTATCACTGAGCAAGGTTTCCCTTAAGTTTGGCGCCTTCGACCACTTGGCCATGCTGACACGATATATCAGCCCCAGCAAAAGAAGACACTGACTTTGTTCTGGTAGTAAAGTAAAAAAGTTTGTCAGAAGTGGGATTCACACCCACGCACACATACGTTGACCAGAAGCCTCGTTCAACTCGTATGACTGGGCACGGTTTCCCTTGAGACTAGCGCCTTCGACCACTCGGACATTCTGACACATTGTTTTAGTCCTAACCAAAAGAGACACGGGCTTTGTTCTTGTAGTAAAATAAAAAAGTTTGTCAGAAGTAGGATTCAAACCCACGCCCTCATACGTAGACCCGAAGCCTCGTTCACCCCGTATCACTGCGCAACGTTTACCTTGAGTCTGGCGCCTTAGACCACTCGGCCATTCTGATACAATATGTCAGCCTCAACAAAAGAAGATGCTGACTCTGTGCTGGTAGTAAAGTAAAAAGAATTGACGGAAGTGAGATTCGAACCCACGCACACATACGTAGACCAGAAACCTCGTTCAACTCGCATCACCGAGCAAGGTTTCCCTTCAGTCTGGCGCCTTAGACCACTCGGCCATTCTGATACAATATATCAGCCCCAGCAAAAGGAGACACTGACTTTGTTCTGTTAGTGAAGTAAAAAAAAGTTTGTCAGAAGTGGGATTCGAACCCACGCCCACATACGTGGACCAGAAGACTCGTTCAACCCGTATCACTGGGCAAGGTTTCCCTTGAGTCTGGCGCCTTAGACCACTTAGCCATTCTGACACGATACACCAGCCCCAGCAAACGAAGACACTGACCTCGTGCTGGTATTAAAGTAAAAAAAGTTTGTCAGAAGTGGGATTCGAACCCACGCACACATACGTGGACCAGAAGCCTCGTTACACTCGTATCACTGGGCATGGTTTCCCTTAAGTCTGGCGCCTTTGACTACTCGGCCATTCTGACACAATATTTCAGCCCAGCAAAAGGAGACACTGACTTTGTTCTGGTAGTAAAGTAAAAAAAGTTTGTCAGCATAGGATTCGAACCCACGCCCACATACGTTGACCAGAAGCCTCGTTCACCCCGTATCACTGCGCAACGTTTACCTTGAGTCTGGCGCCTTATACCACTCGGCCATTCTGATACGATATGTCAGCCTCAACAAAAGTAGACGCTGACTCTGTGCTGGTAGTAAAGTAAAAAAAATTGACGGATGTAAGATTCGAACCCACGCACACATACGTGGACCAGAAACCTCGTTCAACTCCCATCACCGAGCAAGGTTTCCCTTCAGTGTGGCGCCTTAGACAACTCGGCCATTCTGATACAATATATAAGCCCCAGCAAAAGGAGACACTGACTTTGTTCTGTTAGAGAAGTAAAAAAAAGTTTGTCAGAAGTGGGATTCGAACCCACGCCCACATACGTGGACCAGAAGCCTCGTTCAACCCTTATCACTGGGCAAGGTATCCCTTGAGTCTGGAGCCTTATACCACCCGGCCATTCTGACACGATATTTCAGCCCCAGCAAAAGGAGACACTGACATTGTGTTGGTAAAAAAGTAAAAAAAGAGCTTCTCAGAAGCGGGATTTGAATCCACGCCCACATACGTAGACCAGAAGCCTTGTTCAACCCGTATCACTGGACAAGGCTTCCCTAAAGTCTGGCGCCTTGGACCATTCGGCCATTCTGACACAATATTTCAGCCCAGCAAAAGGAGACACTGACTTTCTTCTGGTAGTAAAGTAAAAAAATTGTCAGAAGTGGGATTCGAACCCACGCACACATACGTGGACCAGAAGCCTCGTTCAACTCGTATCACTGGGCAAGGTTTCCCTTGAGTCTGGCGCCTTAGACCACGTGGCCATTCTGATACGATATGTCAGCCTCAGCAAATGAAGACGCTGACTCTGTGCTGGTAGTAAAGTAACAAAATTGACAGAAGTGGGATTCGAACCCATGCACACATACGTGGACCAGAAGCCTCGTTCAACTCGTATCACTGGGCAAGGTTTGCCTTGAGTCTGGCGCCTTAGACCACGTGGCCATTCTGATACGATATGTCAGCCCCAGCAAAAGAAGACGCTGACTTTATGCTCGTAGTTAAGTAAAAAAAGAGTTTGTCTGAAGTGGGATTCGAACCCACGCCCACATACGTGGACCAGAAGCCTCGTTTACCCGTATCACCGGGCAATGTTTCCCTTACGTCTGATGCCTTAGATTACTCGGCCGTTCTGACACGATATATAAGCTTCAGCAAAAGAAGACACTGACTTTGTTCTGGTAGTAAAGTAAACAAAAGTTTGTCAGAAGTGGTATTCGCACCCACGCACACATACGTTGACCAGAAGCCTCGTTCAACCCGTATCACTGCGCAAGGTTTACCTTGAGTCTGGCGCCATAGACCACTCGGCCATTCTGATTCGATATGTCAGCCTCAGCAAAAGAAGACACTGACTCTGTGCTGGTAGTAAAGTAAAAAAATTGACGGAAGTGAGATTCGAACCCACGCACACCTACGTGGACCAGAACCTTCCTTCAACTCGCATCACCGAGCAAGGTTTCCCTTCAGTCTGGCGCCTTAGACCACTCGGTCATTCTGATGCGATATATCAACCTCAGCAAAAGGAGACACTGACTTTGTTCTGTTAGTGAAGTAAAGGAAAGTTTGTCAGAAGTGGGATTCGAACCCACGTCCAAATACGTGGCCCAGAAGCCTCGTTCAACCAGTATTACTGGGCAAGGTTTCCCTTGAGTCTGGTGCCTTAGACCACTCAGCCAATCTGACACGATATATCAGCCGCCGCAAAAGAAGACACTGACTTCGTGCTGGTAGTAAAGTAAAAAAAGTTTGTCAGAATTGGGATTCGAACCCACGCACACATACATGGACCAGAAGCCTCGTTACAATCGTATCACTGGGCAACGTTTCCCTTAAGTCTGGAGCCTTAGACCACTCGGCCATTCTGATACGATATTTCAGCCCCAGCAAAAGGAGACACTGACTTTGTGCTGGTAGTAAAGTAAAAAAAAGAGCTTCTCAGAAGTGGGATTTCAACCCACGCCCACATACGTAGACCAGAAGCCTCGTTCAACCCGTATCACTGGGGCAAGGTTTCCCTTAAGTCTGGCGCCTTGGACCACTCGGCCATTCTAACACGATATTTCAGCTCAGCGAAAGGAGACACTGACTTTCTTCTGGTAGTAGATTAAAAAATTTTGTCAGAAGTGGGATTCGAACCCACGCACACATACGTGGACAAGAATCCTCGTTCAACTCGTATGACTGGGCAAGGTTTCCCTTGAGTCTAGCACCTTCGACCACTCGGCCATTCTGACACAATATTTCAGCCCAGCAAAAGGAGACACTGACTTTGTGCTGGTAGTAAATTAAAAAAATAGACAGAAGTGAGATTTGAACCCGCGCACACATACGTGGACCAGAAGCCTCGTTACACCCATATCACTGGGCAAGGTTTCCCTTGAGTCTGGCGCCTTAGACCACGTGGCCATTCTGATACGATATGTCAGCCCCAGCAAATGAAGACGCTGACTTTGTGCTGGTAGTAAAGTAAAAAAATTGACAGAAGTGGGATTCGAACCCATGCACACATACGTGGACCAGAAGCCTCGTTCAACTCGTATCACTGGGCAAGGTTTCCCTTGAGTCTGGCGCCTTAGACCACGTGGCCATTCTGATACGATATATCAGCCCCAGCAAAAGAAGACGCTGAATTTATGCTCGTAGTAAAGTAAAAAAAGAGTTTGTCTAAAGTGGGATTTGAACCCACGCCCACAGACCTGGACCAGAAGCCTCGTTCAACCCGTATCACTGCGCAAGGTGTACCTTGAGTCTGGCGCCATAGACCACTCGGCCATTCTGATACGATATGTCAGCCTCAGCAAAAGAAGACGCTGACTCTGTGCTGGTAGTAAAGTGAAAAAATTGACGGAAGTGAGATTCGAAGCCACGCACACCTACGTGGACCAGAAGCTTCCTTCAACTCGCATCACCGAGCAAGGTTTCCCTTCAGTCTGGCGCCTTAGACCACTCGGTCATTCTGATGCGATATATCAACCCCAGCAAAAGGAGACACTGACTTTGTTCTGTTAGTGAAGTAAAGGAAAGTTTGTCAGAAGTGGGATTCGAACCCACGTCCAAATACGTGGCCCAGAAGCCTCGTTCAACTCGTATCACTGGGCAAGGTTTCCCTTGAGTCTGGCGCCTTAGACCACTCGGCCAATCTGACACGATATATCAGCCGCCGCAAAAGAAGACACTGACATCGTGCTGGTAGTAAAGTAAAAAAAGTTTGTCAGAATTGGGATTCGAACCCACGCACACATACATGGACCAGAAGCCTCGTTACAATCGTATTACTGGGCAAGGTTTCCCTTGAGTCTGGAGCCTTAGACCACTCGGCCACTCTGATACGATATTTCAGCCCCAGCGAAAGGGGACACTGACTTTGTGCTGGCAGTAAAGTAAAAAAAAGAGCTTCTCAGAAGTGGGATTTCAACCCACGCCCACATACGTAGACCAGAAGCCTCGTTCAACCCGTATCACTGGGGCAAGGTTTCCCTTAAGTCTGGCGCCTTGGACCACTCGGCCATTCTAACACGATATTTCAGCCCAGCAAAAGGAGACACTGACTTTCTTCTGGTAGTAGATTAAAAAAAATAGACAGAACTGAGATTCGAACCCACGAACACATACGTGGACCAGAAGCCTCGTGCAACTCGCATCACCGGGCAAGGTTTCCCTTCAGACTGGCGCCTTAGACCACTCAGCCATTCGGACACGATATATCGGCCCAGCAAAAGGAGACACTGACTTTGTTCTGTTAGTGAAGTAAAAAAAAGTTTGTCAGAAGAGGGATTCGAACCCACGCACACATACGTGGACCAGAAGCCTCGTTCAACTCGTATCACTCGGCAAGGTTTCCCTTGAGTCTGGCGCCTTAGACCACTCGGCCATTCTGATGAGATATATCAGCCCCAGCAAAAGATGACACTGACTTTATGCTCGTAATAAAGTAAAAAAAAGAGTTTGTCTGAAGTGGGATTTGAACCCACGCCCAAACACCTGGACCAGAAGCCTCGTTCAACCCGTATCACTGAGCAAGGTTTCCCTTGAGTCTGGCGCCTTAGACCACTCGGCCCTTCGGACACGACATATCAGCCCAGAAAAGGAGACACTGACATTGTTCTGGTAGTAAAGTAAAAAAAAAGATTGTCAGAAGTGGGATTCGAACCCACGCCCACATACGTGGACCAGAAGCCTCGTTCAACCCGTATCACTGGGCAAGGTTTCGCTTGAGTCTGGAGCCTTAGACCACTTGGCCGTTCTGACAGGATATTTCAGACCAGCAAAAGGAGACACTGACTTTGTGCTGGTAGTAAAGTAAAAAAAGAGCTTCTCAGAAGTGGGATTTCAACCCACGCCCACATACGTAGACCAGCAGCCTCGTTCAATCCGTATCACTGGGCAAACTTTCCCTTGAGTCTGGCGCCTTGGACCACTCGGCCATTCTGACACGATATTTCAGCCCAGCAAAAGGAGACACTGAATTTGTTCTGGTAGTAGATTAAAAATTTTGTCAGAAGTGGGATTTGAACCCGCGCACACATACGTGGACCAGAAGCCTCGTCACACTCATATCACTGGGCAAGGTTTCCCTTGAGTCTGGCGCCTTAGACCACGTGGCCATTCTGATACGATATGTCAGCCCCAGCAAATGAAGACGCTGACTCTGTGCTGGTAGTAAAGTAAAAAAATTGACAGAAGTGGGATTCGAACCCATGCACACATACGTGGACCAGAAGCCTCGTTCAACTCGTATCACTGGGCAAGGTTTCCCTTGAGTCTGGCGCCTTAGACCACGTGGCCATTCTGATACGATATATCAGCCCCAGCAAAAGAAGACGCTGAATTTATGGTCGTAGTAAAGTAAAAAAAGAGTTTGTCTGAAGTGGGATTTGAAACCACGCCCACAGACCTGGACCAGAAGCCTCGTTCAACCCGTATCACTGAGCAAGGTTTCCCTAAAGTCTGGCGCCTTCGACCACTCGGCCATGCTGACACGATATATCAGCCCCAGCAAAAGAAGACACTGACTTTGTTCTGGTAGTAAAGTAAAATAGTTTGTCAGAAGTGAGATTCACACCCACGCACACATACGTTGGCCAGAAGCCTCGTTCAACTCGTATGACTGGGCACGGTTTTCTTTGAGACTAGCGCCTTCGACCACTCGGACATTCTGACACATTGTTTTAGTCCTAACCAAAGGAGACACTGGCTTTGTTCTTGTAGAAAAATAAAAAAAATTGTCAGAAGTAGGGTTAAAACCCACGCCCTCATACGTAGACCAGAAGCCTCGTTCACACCGTATCACTGCGCAACGTTTACCTAGAGTCTGGCGCCTTAGAATACTCGGCCATTCTGGCACGATATTTCAGCCCAGCAAAAGGATACATTGACTTTCTTCTGGTAGTAAAGTAAAAAAATTGTCAGAAGTGGGATTCGAACCCACGCACACACACTTAAACCAGGAGCCTCGTTTAACCCGTATCACTGAGCAAGGTTTCCCTTAAGTCTTGCGCCTTCCACCACTCGGCCATGCTGACACAATATATCAGCCCCAGCAAAAAAAAACACTGACTTTATGCTGGTAGTAAAGTAAAAAAAAGATTGTCAGAAGTGGGATTCGAACACACGTCGACATACGTGGACCAAAGGCCTCGTTTAACCCGTATCACCGGGCAATGTTTCCCTAAGTCTGGAGCCTCAGACCACTCGGCCATTCTGACACGATATTTCAGCCCCAGCAAAAGGAGACACTGACTTTGTGCTGGTAGTAAAGTAAAAAAAATATGCCGGAAGTGAGATTCGAACCCACGCACACATACGTGGACCAGAAGCCTCGTTAAACTCGCGTCACCGCGCAAGGTTTCCCTTCAGTCTGGCGCCTTAGACCACTCGGCCATTCTGATACGATATATCAGCCCAAGCAAAAGGAGACACTGACTTTGTTCTAATAGTGAAGTAAAAAAATTTTTTCAGAAGTGGGATTCGAACCCACGCCCACATACGTAGACCAGAAGCCTTGTTCAACCCGTATCACTGGGCAAGGTTTCCCTTGAGTCTGGCACGTTAGACCACACGGCCATTCTGACACGATATATCAGCCCCAGCAAAAGAAGAGACTGACTTCGTGCTGGTAGTAAAGTAAAAAAAAGATTGTCAGAAGTGGAATTCCAACCCACGTCGACATACTTGGACCAAAAGCCTCGTTTAACACGTATCACCGGGAAATGTTTCCCTTAAGTCTGGTGCCTTAGACAACTCGGCCATTCTGACACGATATATAAGCAGCAGCAAAAGAAGACACTGACTTTGTTCTGGTAGTAAAGTAAAAAAGTTTAGCAGAAATGGGATTCGCACCCACGCACACATACGTGGACCAGAAGCCTCGTTGAAGTAGTATGACTGGGCACGGTTTCCCTTGAGTCTAGCGCCTTCGACCACTCGGCCATTCTGACACAATATTTCAGCCCAGCAAAAGGAGACACTGACTTTGTGCTGATAGCAAATAAAAAAAAAGAGTTTGTCAGAAGTGGGATTCGAACCCACGCCCACATACGTGGACCAGAAGCCTCGTTCAACCCGTACAACTGCGCAAAGTTTCCCTTAAGTCTGCCGCCTTAGACCACTCGGCCATTCTGATGCAATATGTCAGCCTCCGAAAAAGAAGGCGCTGACTCTGTGCTGGTAGTGAAGTAAAAAAATTGACAGAAGTGGGATTCGATCCCATGCACACATACGTGGACCAGAAGCCTCGTTCAACTCGTATCACTGGGCAAGGTTTGCCTTGAGTCTGGCGCCTTAGACCACGTGGCCATTCTGATACGATATGTCAGCCCCAGCAAAAGAAGACGCTGACTTTATGCTCGTAGTTAAGTAAAAAAAGAGTTTCTCTGAAGTGGGATTCGAACCCACGCCCACATACGTGGACCAGAAGCCTCGTTTACCCGTATCACCGGGCAATGTTTCCCTTAAGTCTGATGCCTTAGATTACTCGGCCAATCTGACACGATATATAAGCTTCAGCAAAAGAAGACACTGACTTTGTTCTGGTAGTAAAGTAAAAAAAGCTTGTCAGAAGTGGGATTAGCACCCACGCACACATACGTTGACCAGAAGCCTCGTTCAACCCGTATCACTGCGCAAGGTGTACCTTGAGTCTGGCGCCATAGACCACTCGGCCATTCTGACACGATATGTCAGCCTCAGCAAAAGAAGACGCTGACTCTGTGCTGGTAGTAAAGTGAAAAAATTGACGGAAGTGAGATTCGAAGCCACGCACACCTACGTGGACCAGAAGCTTCCTTCAACTCGCATCACCGAGCAAGGTTTCCCTTCAGTCTGGCGCCTTAGACCACTCGGTCATTCTGATGCGATATATCAACCCCAGCAAAAGGAGACACTGACTTTGTTCTGTTAGTGAAGTAAAGGAAAGTTTGTCAGAAGTGGGATTCGAACCCACGTCCAAATACGTGGCCCAGAAGCCTCGTTCAACCCGTATCACTGGGCAAGGTTTCCCTTGAGTCTGGCGCCTTAGACCACTCGGCCAATCTGACACGATATATCAGCCGCCGCAAAAGAAGACACTGACATCGTGCTGGTAGTAAAGTTAAAAAAGTTTGTCAGAATTGGGATTCGAACCCACGCACACATACATGGACCAGAAGCCTCGTTACAATCGTATTACTGGGCAAGGTTTCCCTTGAGTCTGGAGCCTTAGACCACTCGGCCACTCTGATACGATATTTCAGCCACAGCGAAAGGGGACACTGACTTTGTGCTGGTAGTAAAGTAAAAAAAAGAGCTTCTCAGAAGTGGGATTTCAACCCACGCCCACATACGTAGACCAGAAGCCTCGTTCAACCCGTATCACTGGGGCAAGGTTTCCCTTAAGTCTGGCGCCTTGGACCACTCGGCCATTGTAACACGATATTTCAGCCCAGCAAAAGGAGACACTGACTTTCTTCTGGTAGTAGATTAAAAAAAATAGACAGAACTGAGATTCGAACCCACGAACACATACGTGGACCAGAAGCCTCGTGCAACTCGCATCACCGGGCAAGGTTTCCCTTCAGACTGGCGCCTTAGACCACTCAGCCATTCGGACACGATATATCGGCCCAGCAAAAGGAGACACTGACTTTGTTCTGTTAGTGAAGTAAAAAAAGTTTGTCAGAAGAGGGATTCGAACCCACGCACACATACGTGGAGCAGAAGCCTCGTTCAACTCGTATCACTCGGCAAGGTTTCCCTTGAGTCTGGCGCCTTAGACCACTCGGCCATTCTGATGAGATATATCAGCCCCAGCAAAAGATGACACTGACTTTATGCTCGTAATAAAGTAAAAAAAAAGAGTTTGTCTGAAGTGGGATTTGAACCCACGCCCAAACACCTGGACCAGAAGCCTCGTTCAACCCGTATCACTGAGCAAGGTTTCCCTTGAGTCTGGCGCCTTAGACCACTCGGCCCTTCGGACACGACATATCAGCCCAGAAAAGGAGACACTGACATTGTTCTGGTAGTAAAGTAAAAAAAAGATTGTCAGAAGTGGGATTCGAACCCACGCCCACATACGTGGACCAGAAGCCTCGTTCAACCCGTATCACTGGGCAAGGTTTCGCTTGAGTCTGGAGCCTTAGACCACTCGGCCGTTCTGACAGGATATTTCAGACCAGCAAAAGGAGACACTGACTTTGTGCTGGTAGTAAAGTAAAAAAAGAGCTTCTCAGAAGTGGGATTTCAACCCACGCCCACATACGTAGACCAGCAGCCTCGTTCAATCCGTATCACTGGGCAAACTTTCCCTTGAGTCTGGCGCCTTGGACCACTCGGCCATTCTTACACGATATTTCAGCCCAGCAAAAGGAGACACTGAATTTGTTCTGGTAGTAGATTAAAAATTTTGTCAGAAGTGGGATTTGAACCCGCGCACACATACGTGGACCAGAAGCCTCGTCACACTCATATCACTGGGCAAGGTTTCCCTTGAGTCTGGCGCCTTAGACCACGTGGCCATTCTGATACGATATGTCAGCCCCAGCAAATGAAGACGCTGACTCTGTGCTGGTAGTAAAGTAAAAAAATTGACAGAAGTGGGATTCGAACCCATGCACACATACGTGGACCAGAAGCCTCGTTCAACTCGTATCACTGGGCAAGGTTTCCCTTGAGTCTGGCGCCTTAGACCACGTGGCCATTCTGATACGATATATCAGCCCCAGCAAAAGAAGACGCTGAATTTATGGTCGTAGTAAAGTAAAAAAAGAGTTTGTCTGAAGTGGGATTTGAACCCACGCCCACAGACCTGGACCAGAAGCCTCGTTCAACCCGTATCACTGAGCAAGGTTTCCCTAAAGTCTGGCGCCTTCGACCACTCGGCCATGCTGACACGATATATCAGCCCCAGCAAAAGAAGACACTGACTTTGTTCTGGTAGTAAAGTAAAATAGTTTGTCAGAAGTGAGATTCACACCCACGCACACATACGTTGGCCAGAAGCCTCGTTCAACTCGTATGACTGGGCACGGTTTTCCTTGAGACTAGCGCCTTCGACTACTCGGACATTCTGACACATTGTTTTAGTCCTAACCAAAGGAGACACTGGCTTTGTTCTTGTAGAAAAATAAAAAAAATTGTCAGAAGTAGGATTAAAACCCACGCCCTCATACGTAGACCAGAAGCCTCGTTCACCCCGTATCACTGCGCAACGTTTACCTAGAGTCTGGCGCCTTAGAATACTCGGCCATTCTGGCACGATATTTCAGCCCAGCAAAAGGAGACATTGACTTTCTTCTGGTAGTAAAGTAAAAAAATTGTCAGAAGTGGGATTCGAACACACGTCGACATACGTGGACCAAAGGCCTCGTTTAACCCGTATCACCGGGCAATGTTTCCCTAAGTCTGGAGCCTTAGACCACTCGGCCATTCTGACACGATATTTCAGCACCAGCAAAAGGAGACACTGACTTTGTGCTGGTAGTAAAGTAAAAAAAAATGCCGCAAGTGACATTCGAACCCACGCACACATACGTGGACCAGAAGCCTCGTTAAACTCGCGTCACCGCGCAAGGTTTCCCTTCAGTCTGGCGCCTTAGACCACTCGGCCATTCTGATACGCTATATCAGCCCAAGCAAAAGGAGACACTGACTTTGTTCTGTCAGTGAAGTAAAAAAAAGTTTGTCAGAAGTGGGATTCGAACCCACGCCCACATACGTAGACCAGAAGCCTTGTTCAACCCGTATCACTGGGCAAGGTTTCTCTTGAGTCTGGCACCTTAGACCATTCGGCCATTCTGACACGATATATCAGCCCCAGAAAAAAGAAGAGACTGACTTCGTGCTGGTAGTAAAGTAAAAAAAAGATTGTCAGAAGTGGAATTCCAACCCACGTCGACATACTTGGACCAAAGGCCTCGTTTAACACGTATCACCGGGAAATGTTTCCCTTAAGTCTGGTGCCTTAGACAACTCGGCCATTCTGACACGATATATAAGCAGCAGCAAAAGAAGACACTGACTTTGTTCTGGTAGTAAAGTAAAAAAGTTTGTCAGAAATGGGATTCGCACCCACGCACACATACGTGGACCAGAAGCCTCTTTGAAGTAGTATGACTGGGCACGGTTTCCCTTGAGTCTAGCGCCTTCGACCACTTGGCCATTCTGACACAATATTTCAGCCCAGCAAAAGAAGACACTGACTTTGTGCTGGTAGCAAATAAAAAAAAAGAGTTTGTCAGAAGTGGGATTCGAACCCACGCCCACATACGTGGACCAGAAGCCTCGTTCAACCCGTTCAACTGCGCAAAGTTTCCCTTAAGTCTGGCGCCTTAGACCACTCGGCCATTCTGACACGATATGTCAGCCTCAGCAAAAGAAGATGCTGACTCTGTGCTGGTAGTAAACAAAAACAAAATTGACAGAAGTCAGATTCGAACCCACGCACACTTACGTGGAACAAAAGCCTCGTTCAACTCGCATCACCGTGCAAGGTTTCCCTTCAGTCTGGCGCCTTAGACCACACAGCCATTCTGATACGATATGTCAGCCCCAGCAAAAAGAGACACTGACTTTGTTCTGTTAGTGAAGTAAAAAAAGTTTGTCAGAAGAGGGATTCGAACCCACGCCCACATACGTGGACCAGAAGCCTCGTTCAACTAGTATGACTGGGCACGGTTTCCCTTGAGTCTAGGCCCTTCGACCACTCGGCCATTCTGACACAATATTTCAGCCCAGCAAAAGGGGACACTGACTTTGTGCTGGTAATAAAAAAAAGAGTTTGTCAGAAGTGGGATTCGAACCCACGTCGACATACGTGGACCAAAGGCCTCGTTTAACCCGTATCACCGGGCAATATTTTCCTTAAGTCTGGTGCCTCAGACAACTCGGCCGTTCTGACACGATTTGCAAGCTCCAACAAAAAAAGACACTGACTTTGTTCTGGTAGTAAAGTAAAAAAAGTTTGTGAGAAGTGGGATTCGCACCCTCGCACACATACGTTGACCTGAAGCCTTGTTCAACTCGTATGACTGGGCACGGTTTCCATTGAGTCTGGAGCCTTAGACCACTCGGCCGTTCTGACAGGATATTTCAGCCCCAGCAAAAGGAGACACTGACTTTGGGCTGGTAGTAAAGTAAAAAAAGTTTGTCCGAAGTGGGATTCGAACCCACGCCCACATACGTGGACCAGAAGCCTCGTTCAAGCCGTATCACTGGGCAAGGTTTCCCTTGAGTCTGGCGCCTTAGACCACTCGGCCATTCTGACACGATATATCAGCCCCAGCAAAAGAAGAGACTGACTTCGTGCTGGCAGTAAAGTAAAAAAACTTTGTCAGAAGTGGGATTCGAACCCACGTACACATACGTGGACCAGAAGCCTCGTTACACTCGTATCACTGGGCAAGGTTTCCCTTAAGCCTGGCGCCTTCGACCACTCGGCCATTCTGACACAATATTTCAGCCCAGCAAAAGGAGACACTGACTTTGTTCTGGTAGTAAAGTAAAAAAAAGTTTGTCAGAATAGAATTCGAACCCACGCCCACATACGTGGACCAGAAGCCTCGTTCAACCCGTATCACTGGGCAAGGTTTCCCTTGAGTCTGGAGCCTTAGACCACTCGGCCATTGTGACACGATACTTCAGCCCCAGCAAAAGGAGACACTGACTTTAAGCTGGTAGTAAAGTAAAAAAATGCCGGAAGTGAGATTCGAACCCACGCACACATACGTGGACCAGAAGCCTCGTTAAACTCGCATCACCGCGCAAGGTTTCCCTTCAGTCTGGCGCCTAAGACCACTCGGCCATTCTGATACGATATATCAGCCGCAGCAAAAGAAGACACTGACTTCGTGCTGGTATTAAAGTAAAAAAATTGTCAGAAGTGGGATTCGAACCCACGCACACACACCTGGACCAGGAGCCTCGTTTAACCCGTATCACTGAGCAAGGTTTCCCTTAAGTCTGGCGCCTTCCACCGTTCGGCCATGCTGACACAATATATCAGCCCCAGCAAAAAAAACACTGACTTTATGCTGGTAGTAAAGTAAAAAAAAAGATTGTCAGAAGTGGGATTCGAACCCACGTCGACATACGTGGACCAAAGGCCTCGTTTAACCCGTATCACCGGGCAATGTTTCCCTAAGTCTGGAGCCTTAGACCACTCGGCCATTCAGACACGATATTTCAGCCCCAGCAAAAGGAGACACTGACTTTGTGCTGGTAGTAAAGTAAAAAAAAAATGCCGGAAGTGAGATTCGAACCCATGCACACATACGTGGACCAGAAGCCTCGTTAAACTCGCGTCACCGCGCAAGGTTTCCCTTCAGTCTGGCGCCTTAGACCACTCGGCCATTCTGATACGATATATCAGCCCAAGCAAAAGGAGACACTGACTTTGTTCTTTTAGTGAAGTAAAAAAAAGTTTGTCAGAAGTGGGATTCGAATCCACGCCCACATACGTAGACCAGAAGCCTTGTTCAACCCGTATCACTGGGCAAGGTTTCCCTTGAGTCTTGCACCTTAGACCACTCGGCCATTCTGACACGATATATCAGCCCCAGCAAAAGAAGAGACTGACTTCGTGCTGGTAGTAAAGTAAAAAAAAAGATTGTCAGAAGTGGAATTCCAACCCACCTCGACATACTTGGACCAAAGGCCTCGTTTAACCCGTATCACCGGGCAATGTTTCCCTTAAGTCTGGTGCCTTAGACAACTCGGCCATTCTGATACGATATGTCAGCCCCAGCAAAAGGAGACACTGACTTTGTTCTGTTAGTGAAGTAAAAAAAGTTTGTCAGAAGAGGGATTCGAACCCACGCCCACATACGTGGACCAGAAGCCTCGTTCAACTAGTATGACTGGGCACGGTTTCCTTTGAGTCTAGGACCTTCGACCACTCGGCCATTCTGCCACAATATTTCAGCCCAGCAAAAGGAGACACTGACTTTGTAATGGTAATAAATAAAAAAAGAGTTTGTCAGAAGTGGGATTCGAACCCACGTCGACATACGTGGACCAAAGGCCTCGTTTAACCCGTATCACCGGGCAATATTTCCCTTAAGTCTGGTGCCTCAGACAACTCGGCCGTTCTGACACGATTTGCAAGCTCCAACAAAAGAAGACACTGACTTTGTTCTGGTAGTAAAGTAAAAAAAGTTTGTCAGAAGTGGGATTCGAACCCACGCCCACATACGTTGACCAGAAGCCTCGTTCAACCCGTATCACTGGGCAAGGTTTCCTTTGAGTCTGGCGCCTTAGACCACTCGGCCATTCTGACACGATATGTCAGCCCCAGCAAAAGAACAGACTGACTTCGTGCTGGCAGTAAAGTAAAAAATTTTGTCAGAAGTTGGATTCGAACCCACGCACACATACGTGGACCAGAAGCCTCGTTACACTCGTATCACTGGGCAAGATTTCCCTTAAGCCTGGCGCCTTCGACCACTCGGCCATTCTGACTTTTTTTTTTTTTTCTTTATTGCCGGCTTCGCACAAAAGAAATACAATTTACGATCACATTTAAACAAGTTTAAAAAAACACCAGCCTGGCTGTGACTGGTTTCATTTAAAACTGCTTCATTGTAGCCAACACATTCAACAACGACACCCATTCGGGTCTTTCTTCTCTGGAAGATAACACGTCTCTTATGTATACAATACTTTCCGTGAAGTATTCATGCGCACATCGGGCATCTTTATCTACGTGTCTTACCGCCATTCTAGTTCGCCACACGCTGTGAAGCACAAGCAACATAAACATATCATAAGGCACACCATCCTCATTTTCTACAGCCAAGAATCTAATACCGTGTGGTGTGATAGGCAAGTCCTTTTTCAAAGTACGCTGCAGAATGTCCCACAGAAAAACAGCATCCCAGCAATCAAGAAAAATGTGGTTGACAGTCTCGGGTTTCTTACAGATAAGGCAGTCCATCGACCACGGAACAAAGAAACCCTTTTCTTGTAACCATGGTTTTACGGGCAATGTTCCGCTGTGCAGCTGAAAAAAAAATGTCTTTGCACTTGCGCGTACGGTCATCATTTTCACTCTCTTCAATACGTCACGTTCAGCACCAGCCTGGTATACTGATCTGTAGATAGGCTGAGGCAGCATTACGTCACGTAAATCTCTGTAAAGACGTTTTCTCTTTACAACAGATAAATATTCCATTGAAAATCTCACTTTCAGTATTTCATATGCCATTATAACTTCTCTTAAATATCCGCGTAGGTTACATTTCACAGGCATACTTGATACCACATAATCAGGAATCTTATTAGAAAGTACAATTTGTAGAAATGTTCTCACAAACGGATTACATTGGTCGCGTAAAAAAATATATCTAGACACAATTTGCTTGAGGAAGAGGTGAGCCAATCCTAAACCACCATTTCTTAGTGAATGAAATAAGTTTGTTCGACTCGTACGCTCCCAAACCGACCCCCATACAAACACAGCTAAGACTCGATGCAATTTCTGCACATTTGCTCTTGACATAAATAGGAACTGCAGAACATACCATACTTTGCAAACAATGAACCAATTGCATGCAGTCGCTCTAGAAAACATAGAAAGTTCCCTACCACCCCAGTTTCTTGTCCTCTCACGAGTGCTCTCACATATCTCTTTCCAGTAATCATCCGTGTTTTTATAATGCTGGAGGGGTACTCCGAGATACTTCGTCGGTACAAGTGACCAGTTCATATTTGCAAAGTTTTGTGGGGTGGTCTCCCAAGAACCATGCCACAAGCCTAGGCATTTGTCCCAGTTTACTGCACTGCCTGTCATCTTGCAAAAATAGGCCACATGACGTATCACTTCACTGACACTTTCCTTATCGCTACAAAACACGGCGATATCGTCAGCATATGTTAGCATTTTAACTTCACTGTTCATTAGCTGATACCCTTTTATTGTTTCATTGCTAATAATCTTCATGCAGAAAGGTTCCATATATATTGCAAATAATAAAGCCGAAATGGGATCACCTTGCCGCACACCGTTTGTCACTTGAAAGCTTTCAGTAAGTCGCCCATTAATTACAATACTCGTAAAGCACTCTCTATAGGCCATTTTTACCCCTTCCAAAATGACAGACCCTACATTAACATATTCTAATATCAAAAAAAGGATATCATGATTTACACGGTCAAAGGCTTTTTCCAGATCTAATTGCAACATTGCAACCTTGCCACCAAACACATCGCAGCTCTCCAGCACGCTTCTCGCTACATGAACATTTGTATTTATTGTGCGTCCTTTTATACCACAAGTCTGGTGTGGTCCAACTAGTATTTTCATCATCCTTTGCAACCTGCCTGCAAGAACCTTCATAAACACTTTATAGTCTGTGTTGGCTAAACTGATTGGTCGGTACGACTTGACGGACAATAATTTTTTGGGGTCGTCAGTTTTCGGTATGAGTATTACGTGCGTCTTTTTAAATGAGCCGGGCAGAACCTTTAATCTTATAGCCTCCGTGAAGACACGATGTAAGGCAACAGAAATAACACCTTTAAAAGTCTTGTACAATGCGGCACCAAATCCATCAGGTCCCGGTGCTTTGCCAGCCGCTAGGTCATCAATAGCCTTTTCTATTTCGGACACTTCAATCGCTATCTCCAGCTGCTCTCTCTCGTTATCAGAGAGCTTTGGTATCAAATGCAGAAACTGAGCCTCAAACCCTTCCTCTGCCTTCACTTTTCGGCCAAGTATGCCTCGGAAATATTCGACAAATACTTGCTCAATTGCTGTCGCTTCACGTACAATACCGCTATCAGTTGCAATCGCTTTGATTTCATTTCGCTTGGCGTATCTTTTTTCATCCCCAAGTGCACGCTTTGTTGGTGTTTCGCCGAGAGATAATTTTTCTGCACGTGCCCTTATCACCGCCCCTCTATATTTTTCAATGTCAATTGCCTCCAATTGGTTTTTCAACTGCCTTATTTCTTTTGTGTACTTTCCTGGCATTTTACTTTCTAGACTCAATGCGAAGTCTAACTGACATTGCAAATCTTTTTCTTTTTCCTTTTTGGCTCTATGTAACACACCGGATCTTTCTATGGCTTTCATCTTTGTCACCTCCTTAAAACGCTCCCAGGCTTCAATCACGTTCGCTTGAGGCTCAGCTAACATTTTGTTAATGGAATCCTGCACAGCTTCAACGAACAATTCATCTTTTAATAATAAGTCGTTTAATTTCCACACATCCCAGTTAAAGCGTGTCTTCTTCTGTTTATACCCTATAGTGAACATTACTAAACTGTGGTCACTGAAAGACACACTTTTTACTTCATAATTCGAACATACTCGCATTAACTCTACTGACACATAGGCTCTGTCTAGCCTCGCATGGCTTTCGTTCTGAAAATGTGTGAAGTGCTCTTCTGCAGAGAGCACATCACCAACATCTTCGAGATGACAATCTTGTACAATAGTGCAGAGTAGCGTTGCACTTTGGTCTTTTATGGCTGCTTTTTTTGCTCTGTCCTGAGGGTTGCAAACACAATTAAAGTCGCCGAGCATAATGACAATCCTGCCACAGCTAAGAAAAGTCTGTAAATTCTCAAACAATAATTTACGTTCAACTTCTTTGTTCGGTGCGTAAACACAGACAACTCGCCATTTTTTATTATTATATGTAAAATCGCAAACTATGAATCTCCCAGTACTAGACACAGTTACAGTCTCCTCAACTATACCAATAGAATTTTTAAGGAACAGTGCACAACCCGCCGACATTCCAACGGCATGAGACACACACACATCGTACCGGGCTCTAAAAGGGGACACCATTCGGTCAGTCTGATCTTGCCCTTCAACTTTTGTTTCCTGAATGGCAATAACATCGAGATCACGTTCCAGCATCAAACGACTTAATTGATACTGCCTTCGTCGAGCGGCAAGTCCCCTGACATTGAGAGTCGCAACTCTCAATTCTGCTTCGACGCTCATAGCCATTAGGACGTGAATGGCCGTCCAGGCCACATGGTTCTCACCTCTGATACTCCTTTATCACCATCAGGTCCAAGGTTCGATATGGTCTGATAGGTCCCCTTTCTTTTGATCACAAAAGTAGAGCGCCGCGCACGTTTCACGCAGCACATTATGCACACTTCACCACTGCGCTCCATTTGTTGGTGCTTCCGCCGGGTTAATACTTGTGTCACTTAATCCAGACCCCCACCTTACGGGGGCTTTTGATCTGAAGGGGGCCCCGCTGAAGGCCCCTTCTGTTGTTGATCTGTCAGTCGCTGATGCAATGCCTGCCGATTCGGCACTGGTTGCTGCTGCGGCAGTTGTGTCTGTTGCACCTGGGTTGGTGGGAGGTTCTCGGCTATTCGACGTTCGCTGAGGATGTTAGGTGCCGGTCTACGGCGCACGTTCATCGCCTTGGCCGGTGGTTCCTCCACTTCTTTCGTTGTAGCAGCCTTCTTGCCTTCCGCCTCTTCCCTGGGCCTTTTACATGTATTTGACGTGTCCATGTTTTCCGACATTTCTTCCTGTGCTGCAAGCGCCGTTATATCTTGTGTGTTCCTCGTGGATTGCACGTCTTTTGTAGAACCCTTGTCTTTGTTAGACGTCGTCTCAGCACCTGTGGGGCGTGGCGTAAGGGGCGTCAACTTGGGTTTCGGTTCCTCCCGACGCGCCCCTATCAGCTCTTCTGCTTCAGCCTCGTCCATGTGATGCTCGGAAAGTTCTTCGCCTCCCGCGGGCCCTGCTACACTTGCATATGTTCTCATACAGCCGCTCTCATTATGCCCAAAACGCCGACACACTGTACAACGTGGGGCTCGGCAATCCCTCCTAATATGACCTGTTCCGCGGCAACGCAGGCATAACGGTGCTCTTCCCGCGACGACAACTAGCGTGAGGTCTCCGGCAATCCGCAACTGATGTGGGAGGTCATCCACCGTGAGGCCAGCTTTGAGCCTGATGCTCACCACTCGCGTCGAAGAGCCTTTGTCGGTGCATCCGTACACGCGCCAGCGCTCTCGCACTATTTCGTTCACCTTGCCATAAGGAGCCAACGCTGCCCTCACCTCGTCGTCAGGAACGTTAAACAGTAGCCAGTGTATCTTCAGCTTCGTATCCTGGTGGTTAGGGTCGATAGTGATACAGCGCTGGTTCTTCACCACAATGTCCCCAGCAGCAAGTATTCTCTTCTTGCCCTCCTCGTCCTTGAAAGTGATGGCCCAAACATGATTCATTTGGTACGCCCCCAAGGCAGCAACCTCGGGAAGCAAAGCCAAACGAATAAGAGCGTCCCTGAAATCCTCGACGCGATACGGCCGCGCCTTGATATCAGCGTGCAAAAAGACAGTATGCAGCGTTGAATCATTTGATGGCAGTCGGGGCAAAATAATCTGATAATCCTGTGACGATTCGTCCATGTTCCTGGTACCACGACCGAGCTGGGCCGTTGATGCCGCTCCGATATCGCCGGAGCTCATGCCGCCACGTCCGTACACTACGGTGGCCGGAAGTGGAATCCCACTCGGCCATTCTGACACAATATTTCAGCCCAGCAAAAGGAGACACTGACTTTGTTCTGGTAGTAAAGTAAAAAAAAAGTGTGTCAGAATAGAATTCGAACCCACGCCCACATACGTGGACCAGAAGCCTCGTTCAACCCGTATCACTGGGCAAGGTTTCCCTTGAGTCTGGCGCCTTAGACCACTCGGCCATTCTGACACGATATATCAGCCCCAGCAAAAGAAGAGACTGACTTCGTGCTGGTAGTAAAGCAAAAAAAAAGATTGTCAGAAGTGGGATTCCAACCCACGTCGACATACTTGGACCAAAGGCCTCCTTTAAACCGTATCACCGGGCAATGTTTCCCTTAAGTCTGGTGCCTTAGACAACTCGGCCGTTCTGACACGATATATAAGCTGCAGCAAAAGAAGACACTGACTTTGTTCTGGTAGTAAAGTAAAAAAGTTTGTCAGAAGTGGGATTCGCACCCACGCACACATACGTGGACCAGAAGCCTCGTTCAACTAGTATGACTGGGCACGGTTTCCCTTGAGTCTAGGACCTTCGACCACTCGGCCATTCTGACACAATATTTCAGCCCAGCAAAAGGAGACACTGACTTTGCGCTGGTAATAAATAAAAAAAAGAGTTTGTGAGAAGTGGGATTCGAACCCACGTCGACATACATGGACCGACCAAAGGCCTCGTTTAACCCGTATCACCGGGCATTATTTCCCTTAAGTCTGGTGCCTCAGACAACTCGGCAGTTCTGACACGATTTGCAAGCTCCAACAAAAAAAGACACTGACTTTGTTCTGGTAGTAAAGTTAAAAAAGCTTGTCAGAAGTGGGATTCGCACCCACGCACACATACGTTGACCTGAAGCCTCGTTCGACTCGTATGACTGGGCACGGTTTCCATTGAGTCTGGAGCCTTAGACCACTCGTCCGTTCTGACAGGATATTTCAGCCCCAGCAAAAGGAGACACTGACTTTGGGCTGGTAGTAAAGTAAAAAAAGTTTGTCAGAAGTGGGGTTCGAACCCACGCCCACATACGTGGACCAGAAGCCTCGTTCAACCCGTATCACTGGGCAAGGTTTCCCTTAAGCCTGGCGCCTTCGACCACTCGGCCATTCTGACACAATATTTCAGCCCAGCAAAAGGAGACACTGACTTTGTTCTGGTAGTAAAGTAAAAAAAAAGTTTGTCAGAATAGAATTCGAACCCACGCCCACATACGTGGACCAGAAGCCTCGTTCAACCCGTATCACCGAGCAAGGTTTCCCTTCAGTCTTGCGCCTTAAACCAGGCAGTCATTCTGACACGATATGGCAGCCTCAGCAAAAGAAGACGCTGACTCTGTGCTGGTAGTAAAGTAAAAAAAGTTTGTCAGAAGTGGGATTCGAACCCACGCCCACGTACGTGGACCAGAAGCCTCGTTCAACCCGTATCACTGGGCAAGGTTTCCCTTAAGTCTGGCGCCTTAGACCACTTGGCCATTCTGATACGATATATCAGCCCCAGCAAAAGGAGACACTGACTTTGTTCTGTTAGTGAAGTAAAAAAAGTTTGTCAGAAGTGGGATTCGAACACACGCCCACATACGTTGACCAGAAGCCTCGTTCAACCCGTATCACTGGGCAAGGTTTCCCTTGAGTCTGGCGCCTTAGACCACTCGGCCATTCTGACACGATATATCAGCCCCAGCAAAAGAAGAGACTGACTTCGTGCTGGTAGTTAAGTAAAAAAAAAAGATTGCCAGAAGTGGGATTCCAACCCACGTCGAAGTACTTGGACCAAAGGCCTCGTTTAAACCGTATCACCGGGCAATGTTTCCCTTAAGTCTGGTGCCTTAGACAACTCGGCCGTTCTGACACGATATATAAGCTGCAGCAAAAGAAGACACTGACTTTGTTCTGGTAGGAAAGTAAAATAGTTTGTCAGAAGTGGGATTCGCACCCACGCACACATGCGTGGACCAGAAGCCTCAACTAGTATGACTGGGCACGGTTTCCCTTGAGTCTAGGACCTTCGACCACTCGGCCATTCTGACACAATATTTCAGCCCAGCAAAAGGAGACACTGACTTTGTGCTGGTAATAAATAAAAAAAAGAGTTTGTCAGAAGTGGGATTCGAACCCACGTCGACATACGTGGACCAAAGGCCTCGTTTAACCCGTATCACCGGGCAATATTTCCCTTACGTCTGGTGCCTCAGACAACTCGGCCGTTCTGACACGATTTGCAAGCTCCAACAAAAGAAGACACTGACTTTGTTCTGGTAGTAAAGTAAAAAAAGTTTGTCAGAAGTGGGATTCGCACCCACGCACACATACGTTGACCTGAAGCCTCGTTCAACTCGTATGACTGGGCACGGTTTCCATTGAGTCTGGCGCCTTAGACCACTCGGCCATTCTGCCACGATATATCCGCCCCAGCAAAAGAAGAGACTGACTTCGTGCTGGCAGTAAAGTAAAAAAACTTTGTCAGAAGTGGGATTCGAACCCACGCACACATACGTGGACCAGAAGCCTCGTTACACTCGTATCACTGTGCAAGGTTTCCCTTAAGCCTGGCGCCTTTGACCACTCGGCCATTCTGACACAATATTTCAGCCCAGCAAAAGGAGACACTGACTTTGTTCTGGTAGTGAAGTAAAAAAAAAGTTTGTCAGAATAGAATTCGAACCCACGCCCACATACGTGGACCAGAAGCCTCGTTCAACCCGTATCACCGAGCAAGGTTTCCCTTCAGTCTTGCGCCTTAAACCAGGCGGCCATTCTGACAAGATTTGTCAGCCTCAGCAAAAGAAGACGCTGACTCTGTGCTGGTAGTAAAGTAAAAAAAGGTTTGTCAGAAGTGGGATTCGAACCCACGCCCACGTACGTGGACCAGAAGCCTCGTTCAACCCGTATCACTGGGCAAGGTTTCCCTAAGTCTGAAGCCTTAGACCACTCGGCCATTCTGACACGATATTTCAGCCCCAGCAAAAGGAGACACTGACTTTGTGCTGGTAGTAAAGTAAAAAAAATGCCGGAAGTGAGATTCGAACCCACGCACACATACGTGGACCTGAAGCCTCGTTAAACTCGCGTCACCGCGCAAGGTTTCCCTTCAGTCTGGCGCCTTAGACCACTCGGCCATTCTGATACGATATATCAGCCCAAGCAAAAGGAGACACTGACTTTGTTCTGTTAGTGAAGTAAAAAAAAAGTTTGTCAGAAGTGGGATTCGAACCCACGCCCACATACGTAGACCAGAAGCCTTGTTCAACCCGTATCACTGGGCAAGGTTTCCCTTGAGTCTGGCACCTTAGACCACTCGGCCATTCTGACACGATATATCAGCCCCAGCAAAAGAAGAGACTGACTTCGTGCTGGTAGTAAAGTAAAAAAAAGATTGTCAGAAGTGGAATTCCAACCCACCTCGACATACTTGGACCAAAGGCCTCGTTTAACCCGTATCACCGGGCAATGTTTCCCTTAAGTCTGGTGCCTTAGACAACTCGGCCATTCTGACAAGATATATAAGCAGCAGCAAAAGAAGACACTGACTTTGTTGTGGTAGTAAAGTAAAAAAGTTTGTCAGAAATGGGATTCGCACCCACGGACACATACGTGGACCAGAAGCCTCGTTCAAGTAGTATGACTGGGCACGGTTTCCCTTGAGTCTAGCGCCTTCGACCACTCGTCCATTCTGACACAATATTTCAGCCCAGCAAAAGGAGACACTGGCTTTGTGCTGGTAGCAAATAAGAAAAAAAGAGTTTGTCAGAAGTGGGATTCGAACCCACGCCCACATACGTGGACCAGAAGCCTCGTTCAACCCGTACAACTGCGCAAAGTTTCCCTTAAGTCTGGCGCCTTAGACCACTCGGCCATTCTGATACGATATGTCAGCCTCAGCAAAAGAAGGCGCTGACTCGGTGCTGGTAGTAAATAAAAACAAAATTGACAGAAGTGAGATTCGAACCCACGCACACTTACGTGGAACAGAAGCCTCGTTCAACTCGCATCACCGGGCAAGGTTTCCCTTCAGTCTGGCGCCTTGGACCACACAGCCATTCTGATACGATATGTCAGCCCCAGCAAAAGGAGACACTGACTTTGTTCTGTTAGTGAAGTAAAAAAAGTTTTTCAGAAGAGGGATTTGAACCCACGCCCACATACGTGGACCAGAAGCCTCGTTCAACTAGTATGACTGGGCACGGTTTCCTTTGGGTCTAGGACCTTCGACCACTCGGCCATTCTGACACAATATTTCAGCCCAGCAAAAGGAGACACTGACTTTGTAATGGTAATAAATAAAAAAAGAGTTTGTCAGAAGTGGGATTCGAACCCACGTCGACATACGTGGACCAAAGGCCTCGTTTAACCCGTATCACCGGGCAATATTTCCCTTAAGTCTGGTGCCTCAGACAACTCGGCCGTTCTGACACGATTTGCAAGCTCCAACAAAAGAAGACACTGACTTTGTTCTGGTAGTAAAGTAAAAAAAGTTTGTCAGAAGTGGGATTCGAACCCACGCCCACATACGTGGTCCAGAAGCCTCGTTCAACCCGTATCACTGGGCAAGGTTTCCCTTGAGTCTGGCGCCTTAGACCACTCGGCCATTCTGACACGATATATCAGCCCCAGCAAAAGAACAGACTGACTTTGTGCTGGCAGTAAAGTAAAAAATTTTGTCAGAAGTGAGATTCGAACCCACGCACACATACGTGGACCAGAAGCCTCGTTCAACCCGTATCACTGGGCAAGGTTTCCCTTAAGCCTGGCGCCTTCGACCACTCGGCCATTCTGACACAATATTTCAGCCCAGCAAAAGGAGACACTGACTTTGTTCTGGTAGTAAAGTAAAAAAAAAAGTTTGTCAGAATAGAATTCGAACCCACGCCCACATACGTGGACCAGAAGCCTCGTTCAACCCCTATCACCGAGCAAGGTTTCCCTTCAGTCTTGCGCCTTAAACCAGGCGGCCATTCTGACACGATATGGCAGCCTCAGCAAAAGAAGACGCTGACTCTGTGCTGGTAGTAAAGTAAAAAAAGTTTGTCAGAAGTGGGATTCGAACCCACGCCCACGTACGTGGACCAGAAGCCTCGTTCAACCCGTATCACTGGGCAAGGTTTCCCTTGAGTCTGGCGCCTTAGACCACTTGGCCATTCTGACACGATATCCCAGCCCCAGCAAAAGAAGACGCTGACTTCGTGCTGGTATTAAAGTAAAAAAATTGTCAGAAGTGGGATTCGAATCCACGCCCACATACGTAGACCAGAAGCCTTGTTCAACCCGTATCACTGGGCAAGGTTTCCCTTGAGTCTTGCACCTTAGACCACTCGGCCATTCTGACACGATATATCAGCCCCAGCAAAAGAAGAGACTGACTTCGTGCTGGTAGTAAAGTAAAAAAAGATTGTCAGAAGTGGAATTCGAACCCACCTCGACATACTTGGACCAAAGGCCTCGTTTAACCCGTATCACCGGGCAATGTTTCCCTTAAGTCTGGTGCCTTAGACAACTCGGCCATTCTGACAAGATATATAAGCAGCAGCAAAAGAAGACACTGACTTTGTTCTGGTAGTAAAGTAAAAAAGTTTGTCAGAAATGGGATTCGCACCCACGCACACATACGTGGACCAGAAGCCTCGTTCAAGTAGTATGACTGGGCACGGTTTCCCTTGAGTCTAGCGCCTTCGACCACTCGGCCATTCTGACACAATATTTCACCCAGCAAAAGGAGACACTGACTTTGTGCTGGTAGCAAATAAGAAAAAAAAGAGTTTGTCAGAAGTGGGATTCGAACCCACGCCCACATACGTGGACCAGAAGCCTCGTTCAACCCGTACAACTGCGCAAAGTTTCCCTTAAGTCTGGCGCCTTAGACCACTCGGCCATTCTGATACGATATGTCAGCCTCAGCAAAAGAAGACGCTGACTCGGTGCTGGTAGTAAATAAAAACAAAATTGACAGAAGTGAGATTCGAACCCACGCACACTTACGTGGAACAGAAGCCTCGTTCAACTCGCATCACCGGGCAAGGTTTCCCTTCAGTCTGGCGCCTTAGACCACACAGCCATTCTGATACGATATGTCAGCCCCAGCAAAAGGAGACACTGACTTTGTTCTGTTAGTGAAGTAAAAAAAGTTTGTCAGAAGAGGGATTCGAACCCACGCCCATATACGTGGACCAGAAGCCTCGTTCAACTAGTATGACTGGGCACGGTTTCCTTTGAGTCTAGCACCTTCGACCACTCGGCCATTCTGACACAATATTTCAGCCCAGCAAAAGAAGACACTGACTTTGTAATGGTAATAAATAAAAAAAGAGTTTGTCAGAAGTGGGATTCGAACCCACGTCGACATACGTGGACCAAAGGCCTCGTTTAACCCGTATCACCGGGCAATATTTCCCTTAAGTCTGGTGCCTCAGACAACTCGGCCGTTCTGACACGATTTGCAAGCTCCAACAAAAAAAACACTGACTTTGTTCTGGTAGTAAAGTAAAAAAAGTTTGTCAGAAGTGGGATTCGAACCCACGCCCACATACGTGGACCAGAAGCCTCGTTCAACCCGTATCACTGGGCAAGGTTTCCCTTCAGTCTTGCGCCCTAAACCAGGCGGCCATTCTGACACGATATGGCAGCCTCAGCAAAAGAAGACGCTGACTCTGTGCTGGTAGTAAAGTAAAAAAAGCTTGTCAGAAGTGGGATTCGAACCCATGCCCACGTACGTGGACCAGAAGCCTCGTTCAACCCGTATCACTGGGCAAGGTTTCCCTTGAGTCTGGCGCCTTAGACCACTTGGCCATTCTGATACGATATATCAGCCCCAGCAAAAGGAGACACTGACTTTTTTCTGTTAGTGAAGTAAAAAAAGTTTGTCAGAAGTGGGATTCGAACCCACGCCCACATACGTTGACCAGAAGCCTCGTTCAACCCGTATCACTGGGCAAGGTTTCCCTTGAGTCTGGCGCCTTAGACCACTCGGCCATTCTGACACGATATATCAGCCCCAGCAAAAGAACAGACTGACTTTGTGCTGGCAGTAAAGTAAAAAATTTTGTCAGAAGTGAGATTCGAACCCACGCACACATACGTGGACCAGAAGCCTCGTTACACTCGTACCACTGGGCAAGGTTTCCCTTAAGCCTGGCGCCTTCGACCACTCGGCCATTCTGACATGATATATCAGCCCCAGCAAAAGAAGAGACTGACTTCGTGCTGGTAGTAAAGCAAAAAAAAAGATTGTCAGAAGTGGGATTCCAACCCACGTCGACATACTTGGACCAAAGGCCTCGTTTAAACCGTATCACCGGGCAATGTTTCCCTTAAGTCTGGTGCCTTAGACAACTCGGCCGTTCTGACACGATATATAAGCTGCAGCAAAAGAAGACACTGACTTTGTTCTGGTAGTAAAGTAAAAAAGTTTGTCAGAAGTGGGATTCGCACCCACGCACACATACGTGGACCAGAAGCCTCGTTCAACTAGTATGACTGGGCACGGTTTCCCTTGAGTCTAGGACCTTCGACCACTCGGCCATTCTGACACAATATTTCAGCCCAGCAAAAGGAGACACTGACTTTGTGCTGGTAATAAATAAAAAAAAGAGTTTGTCAGAAGTGGGATTCGAACCCACGTCGACATACATGGACCAAAGGCCTCGTTTAACCCGTATCACCGGGCAATATTTCCCTTAAGTCTGGTGCCTCAGACAACTCGGCAGTTCTGACACGATTTGCGAGCTCCAACAAAAGAAGACACTGACTTTGTTCTGGTAGTAAAGTTAAAAAAGTTTGTCAGAAGTGGGATTCGCACCCACGCACACATACGTTGACCTGAAGCCTCGTTCAACTCGTATGACTGGGCACGGTTTCCATATAGTCTGGAGCCTTAGACCACTCGGCCGTTCTGACAGGATATTTCAGCCCCAGCAAAAGGAGACACTGACTTTGGGCTGGTAGTAAAGTCAAAAAAGTTTGTCAGAAGTGAGATTCGAACCCACGCCCACATACGTGGACCAGAAGCCTCGTTCAACCCGTATCACTGGGCAAGGTTTCCCTTAAGCCTGGCGCCTTCGACCACTCGGCCATTCTGACACAATATTTCAGCCCAGCAAAAGGAGACACTGACTTTGTTCTGGTAGTAAAGTAAAAAAAAAGTTTGTCAGAATAGAATTCGAACCCACGCCCACATACGTGGACCAGAAGCCTCGTTCAACCCCTATCACCGAGCAAGGTTTCCCTTCTGTCTTGCGCCTTAAACCAGGCGGCCATTCTGACACGATATGGCAGCCTCAGCAAAAGAAGACGCTGACTCTGTGCTGGTAGTAAAGTAAAAAAAGTTTGTCAGAAGTGGGATTCGAACCCACGCCCACGTACGTGGACCAGAAGCCTCGTTCAACCCGTATCACTGGGCAAGGTTTCCCTTGAGTCTGGCGCCTTAGACCACTTGGCCATTCTGACACGATATCCCAGCCCCAGCAAAAGAAGACGCTGACTTCGTGCTGGTATTAAAGTAAAAAAATTGTCAGAAGTGGGATTCGAATCCACGCCCACATACGTAGACCAGAAGCCTTGTTCAACCCGTATCACTGGGCAAGGTTTCCTTTGAGTCTTGCACCTTAGACCACTCGGCCATTCTGACACGATATATCAGCCCCAGCAAAAGAAGAGACTGACTTCGTGCTGGTAGTAAAGTAAAAAAAGATTGTCAGAAGTGGAATTCGAACCCACCTCGACATACTTGGACCAAAGGCCTCGTTTAACCCGTATCACCGGGCAATGTTTCCCTTAAGTCTGGTGCCTTAGACAACTCGGCCATTCTGACAAGATATATAAGCAGCAGCAAAAGAAGACACTGACTTTGTTCTGGTAGTAAAGTAAAAAAGTTTGTCAGAAATGGGATTCGCACCCACGTATACATACGTGGACCAGAAGCCTCGTTCAAGTAGTATGACTGGGCACGGTTTCCCTTGAGTCTAGCGCCTTCGACCACTCGGCCATTCTGACACAATATTTCACCCAGCAAAAGGAGACACTGACTTTGTGCTGGTAGCAAATAAGAAAAAAAAGAGTTTGTCAGAAGTGGGATTCGAACCCACGCCCACATACGTGGACCAGAAGCCTCGTTCAACCCGTACAACTGCGCAAAGTTTCCCTTAAGTCTGGCGCCTTAGACCACTCGGCCATTCTGATACGATATGTCAGCCTCAGCAAAAGAAGACGCTGACTCGGTGCTGGTAGTAAATAAAAACAAAATTGACAGAAGTGAGATTCGAACCCACGCACACTTACGTGGAACAGAAGCCTCGTTCAACTCGCATCACCGGGCAAGGTTTCCCTTCAGTCTGGCGCCTTAGACCACACAGCCATTCTGATACGATATGTCAGCCCCAGCAAAAGGAGACACTGACTTTGTTCTGTTAGTGAAGTAAAAAAAGTTTGTCAGAAGAGGGATTCGAACCCACGCCCATATACGTGGACCAGAAGCCTCGTTCAACTAGTATGACTGGGCACGGTTTCCTTTGAGTCTAGCACCTTCGACCACTCGGCCATTCTGACACAATATTTCAGCCCAGCAAAAGAAGACACTGACTTTGTAATGGTAATAAATAAAAAAAAGAGTTTGTCAGAAGTGGGATTCGAACCCACGTCGACATACGTGGACCAAAGGCCTCGTTTAACCCGTATCACCGGGCAATATTTCCCTTAAGTCTGGTGCCTCAGACAACTCGGCCGTTCTGACACCATTTGCAAGCTCCAACAAAAAAAACACTGACTTTGTTCTGGTAGTAAAGTAAAAAAAGTTTGTCAGAAGTGGGATTCGAACCCACGCCCACATACGTGGACCAGAAGCCTCGTTCAACCCGTATCACTGGGCAAGGTTTCCCTTCAGTCTTGCGCCCTAAACCAGGCGGCCATTCTGACACGATATGGCAGCCTCAGCAAAAGAAGACGCTGACTCTGTGCTGGTAGTAAAGTAAAAAAAGCTTGTCAGAAGTGGGATTCGAACCCACGCCCACGTACGTGGACCAGAAGCCTCGTTCAACCCGTATCACTGGGCAAGGTTTCCCTTGAGTCTGGCGCCTTAGACCACTTGGCCATTCTGATACGATATATCAGCCCCAGCAAAAGGAGACACTGACTTTTTTCTGTTAGTGAAGTAAAAAAAGTTTGTCAGAAGTGGGATTCGAACCCACGCCCACATACGTTGACCAGAAGCCTCGTTCAACCCGTATCACTGGGCAAGGTTTCCCTTGAGTCTGGCGCCTTAGACCACTCGGCCATTCTGACACGATATATCAGCCCCAGCAAAAGAAGAGACTGACTTCGTGCTGGTAGTAAAGTAAAAAAAAAAGATTGCCAGAAGTGGGATTCCAACCCACGTCGACATACTTGGACCAAAGGCCTCGTTTAAACCGTATCACCGGGCAATGTTTCCCTTAAGTCTGGTGCCTTAGACAACTCGGCCGTTCTGACACGATATATAAGCTGCAGCAAAAGAAGACACTGACTTTGTTCTGGTAGGAAAGTAAAATAGTTTGTCAGAAGTGGGATTCGCACCCACGCACACATACGTGGACCAGAAGCCTCAACTAGTATGACTGGGCACGGTTTCCCTTGAGTCTAGGACCTTCGACCACTCGGCCATTCTGACACAATATTTCAGCCCAGCAAAAGGAGACACTGACTTTGTGCTGGTAATAAATAAAAAAAAGAGTTTGTCAGAAGTGGGATTCGAACCCACGTCGACATACGTGGACCAAAGGCCTCGTTTAACCCGTATCACTGGGCAAGGTTTCCCTTGAGTCTGGCGCCTTAGACCACTCGGCCATTCTGACACGATATATCAGCCCCAGCAAAAGAAGAGACTGACTTCGTGCTGGCAGCAAAGTAAAAAAACTTTGTCAGAAGTGGGATTCGAACCCACGCACACATACGTGGACCAGAAGCCTCGTTACACTCGTATCACTGTGCAAGGTTTCCCTTAAGCCTGGCGCCTTCGACCACTCGGCCGATCTGACACAATATTTCAGCCCAGCAAAAGGAGACACTGACTTTGTTCTGGTAGTAAAGTAAAAAAAAGTTTGTCAGAATAGAATTCGAACCCGCGCCCACATACGTGGACCAGAAGCCTCGTTCAACCCGTATCACCGAGCACGGTTTCCCTTCAGTCTTGCGCCTTAAACCAGGCGGCTATTCTGACACGATATATCAGCCCCAGCAAAAGAAGAGACTGACTTCGTGCTGGCAGCAAAGTAAAAAAACTTTGTCAGAAGTGGGATTCGAACCCACGCACACATACGTGGACCAGAAGCCTCGTTAAACTCGCGTCACCGCGCAAGGTTTCCCTTCAGTCTGGCGCCTTAGACCACTCGGCCATTCTGATACGATATATCAGCCCAAGCAAAAGGAGACACTGACTTTGTTCTGTTAGTGAAGTAAAAAAAAGTTTGTCAGAAGTGGGATTCGAACCCACGCCCACATACGTAGACCAGAAACCTTGTTCAACCCGTATCACTGGGCAAGGTTTCCCTTGAGTCTGGCACCTTAGACCACTCGGTCATTCTCACACGATATATCAGCCCCAGCAAAAGAAGAGACTGACTTCGTGCTGGTAGTAAAGTAAAAAAAAGATTGTCAGAAGTGGAATTCCAACCCACCTCGACATACTTGGACCAAAGGCCTCGTTTAACCCGTATCACCGGGCAATGTTTCCCTTAAGTCTGGTGCCTTAGACAACTCGGCCTTTCTGACAAGATATATAAGCAGCAGCAAAAGAAGACACTGACTTTATTCTGGTAGTAAAGTAAAAAAGTTTGTCAGAAATGGGATTTGCACCCACGCACACATACGTGGACCAGAAGCCTCGTTCAAGTAGTATGACTGGGCACGGTTTCCCTTGAGTCTAGCGCCTTCGACCACTCGGCCATTCTGACACAATATTTCAGCCCAGCAAAAGGAGACACTGACTTTGTGCTGGTAGCAAATAAGAAAAAAAAGAGTTTGTCAGAAGTGGGATTCGAACCCACGCCCACATACGTGGACCAGAAGCCTCGTTCAACCCGTACAACTGCGCAAAGTTTCCCTTAAGTCTGGCGCCTTAGACCACTCGGCCATTCTGATACGATATGTCAGCCTCAGCAAAAGAAGACGCTGACTCGGTGCTGGTAGTAAATAAAAACAAAATTGACAGAAGTGAGATTCGAACCCACGCTCACTTACGTGGAACAGAAGCCTCGTTCAACTCGCATCACCGGGCAAGGTTTCCCTTCAGTCTGGCGCCTTAGACCACACAGCCATTCTGACACAATATTTCAGCCCAGCAAAAGGAGACACTGACTTTGTAATGGTAATAAATAAAAAAAGAGTTTGTCAGAAGTGGGATTCGAACCCACGTCGACATACGTGGACCAAAGGCCTCGTTTAACCCGTATCACCGGGCAATATTTCCCTTAAGTCTGGTGCCTCAGACAACTCGGCCGTTCTGACACGATTTGCAAGCTCCAACAAAAGAAGACACTGACTTTGTTCTGGTAGTAAAGTAAAAAAAGTTTGTCAGAAGTGGGATTCGAACCCACGCCCACATACGTGGACCAGAAGCCTCGTTACACTCGTATCACTGGGCAAGGTTTCCCTTAAGCCTGGCGCCTTCGACCACTCGGCCATTCTGACACGATATATCAGCCCCAGCAAAAGAAGAGACTGACTTCGTGCTGGTAGTAAAGCAAAAAAAAAAGATTGTCAGAAGTGGGATTCCAACCCACGTCGACATACTTGGACCAAAGGCCTCGTTTAAACCGTATCACCAGGTAATGTTTCCCTTAAGTCTGGTGCCTTAGACAACTCGGCCGTTCTGACACGATATATAGGCTGCAGCAAAAGAAGACACTGACTTTGTTCTGGTAGTAAAGTAAAAAAGTTTGTCAGAAGTGGGATTCGCACCCACGCACACATACGTGGACCAGAAGCCTCGTTCAACTAGTATGACTGGGCACGGTTTCCCTTGAGTCTAGGACCTTCGACCACTCGGCCATTCTGACACAATATTTCAGCCCAGCAAAAGGAGGCACTGACTTTGTGCTGGTAATAAATAAAAAAAAGAGTTTGTCAGAAGTGGGATTCGAACCCACGTCGACATACATGGACCAAAGGCCTCGTTTAACCCGTATCACCGGGCAATATTTCCCTTAAGTCTGTTGCCTCAGACAACTCGGCAGTTCTGACACGATTTGCGAGCTCCAACAAGAGAAGACACTGATTTTGTTCTGATAGTGAGGTTAAAAAAGTTTGTCAGAAGTGGGATTCGCACCCACGCACACATACGTTGACCTGAAGCCTCGTTCAACTCGTATGACTGGGCACGGTTTCCATTGAGTCTGAAGCCTTAGACCACTCGGCCGTTCTGACAGAATATTTCAGCCCCAGCAAAAGGAGACACTGACTTTGGGCTGGTAGTAAAGTAAAAAAAGTTTGTCAGAAGTGGGATTCGAACCCACGCCCACATACGTGGACCAGAAGCCTCGTTCAACCCGTATCACTGGGCAAGGTTTCCCTTAAGCCTGGCGCCTTCGACCACTCGGCCATTCTGACACAATATTTCAGCCCAGCAAAAGGAGACACTGACTTTGTTCTGGTAGTAAAGTAAAAAAAAAGTTTGTCAGAATAGAATTCGAACCCACGCCCACATACGTGGACCAGAAGCCTCGTTCAACCCCTATCACCGAGCAAGGTTTCCCTTCAGTCTTGCGCCTTAAACCAGGCGGCCATTCTGACACGCTATGGCAGCCTCAGCAAGAGAATACGCTGACTCTGTGCTGGTAGTAAAGTAAAAAAAGTTTGTCAGAAGTGGGATTCGAACCCACGCCCACGTACGTGGACCAGAAGCCTCGTTCAACCCGTATCACTGGGCAAGGTTTCCCTTGAGTCTGGCGCCTTAGACCACTCGGCCATTCTGACACGATATATCAGCCCCAGCAAAAGAAGAGACTGACTTCGTGCTGGTAGTAAAGTAAAAAAAAAGATTGCCAGAAGTGGGATTCCAACCCACGTCGACATACTTGGACCAAAGGCCTCGTTTAAACCGTATCACCGGGCAATGTTTCCCTTAAGTCTGGTGCCTTAGACAACTCGGCCGTTCTGACACGATATATAAGCTGCAGCAAAAGAAGACACTGACTTTGTTCTGGTAGGAAAGTAAAATAGTTTGTCAGAAGTGGGATTCGCACCCACGCACACATACGTGGACCAGAAGCCTCAACTAGTATGACTGGGCACGGTTTCCCTTGAGTCTAGGACCTTCGACCACTCGGCCATTCTGACACAATATTTCAGCCCAGCAAAAGGAGACACTGACTTTGTGCTGGTAATAAATAAAAAAAAGAGTTTGTCAGAAGTGGGATTCGAACCCACGTCGACATACGTGGACCAAAGGCCTCGTTTAACCCGTATCACTGGGCAAGGTTTCCCTTGAGTCTGGCGCCTTAGACCACTCGGCCATTCTGACACGATATATCAGCCCCAGCAAAAGAAGAGACTGACTTCGTGCTGGCAGCAAAGTAAAAAAACTTTGTCAGAAGTGGGATTCGAACCCACGCACACATACGTGGACCAGAAGCCTCGTTACACTCGTATCACTGTGCAAGGTTTCCCTTAAGCCTGGCGCCTTCGACCACTCGGCCGATCTGACACAATATTTCAGCCCAGCAAAAGGAGACACTGACTTTGTTCTGGTAGTAAAGTAAAAAAAAGTTTGTCAGAATAGAATTCGAACCCGCGCCCACATACGTGGACCAGAAGCCTCGTTCAACCCGTATCACCGAGCACGGTTTCCCTTCAGTCTTGCGCCTTAAACCAGGCGGCTATTCTGACACGATATATCAGCCCCAGCAAAAGAAGAGACTGACTTCGTGCTGGCAGCAAAGTAAAAAAACTTTGTCAGAAGTGGGATTCGAACCCACGCACACATACGTGGACCAGAAGCCTCGTTAAACTCGCGTCACCGCGCAAGGTTTCCCTTCAGTCTGGCGCCTTAGACCACTCGGCCATTCTGATACGATATATCAGCCCAAGCAAAAGGAGACACTGACTTTGTTCTGTTAGTGAAGTAAAAAAAAGTTTGTCAGAAGTGGGATTCGAACCCACGCCCACATACGTAGACCAGAAACCTTGTTCAACCCGTATCACTGGGCAAGGTTTCCCTTGAGTCTGGCACCTTAGACCACTCGGTCATTCTCACACGATATATCAGCCCCAGCAAAAGAAGAGACTGACTTCGTGCTGGTAGTAAAGTAAAAAAAAGATTGTCAGAAGTGGAATTCCAACCCACCTCGACATACTTGGACCAAAGGCCTCGTTTAACCCGTATCACCGGGCAATGTTTCCCTTAAGTCTGGTGCCTTAGACAACTCGGCCTTTCTGACAAGATATATAAGCAGCAGCAAAAGAAGACACTGACTTTATTCTGGTAGTAAAGTAAAAAAGTTTGTCAGAAATGGGATTTGCACCCACGCACACATACGTGGACCAGAAGCCTCGTTCAAGTAGTATGACTGGGCACGGTTTCCCTTGAGTCTAGCGCCTTCGACCACTCGGCCATTCTGACACAATATTTCAGCCCAGCAAAAGGAGACACTGACTTTGTGCTGGTAGCAAATAAGAAAAAAAAGAGTTTGTCAGAAGTGGGATTCGAACCCACGCCCACATACGTGGACCAGAAGCCTCGTTCAACCCGTACAACTGCGCAAAGTTTCCCTTAAGTCTGGCGCCTTAGACCACTCGGCCATTCTGATACGATATGTCAGCCTCAGCAAAAGAAGACGCTGACTCGGTGCTGGTAGTAAATAAAAACAAAATTGACAGAAGTGAGATTCGAACCCACGCTCACTTACGTGGAACAGAAGCCTCGTTCAACTCGCATCACCGGGCAAGGTTTCCCTTCAGTCTGGCGCCTTAGACCACACAGCCATTCTGACACAATATTTCAGCCCAGCAAAAGGAGACACTGACTTTGTAATGGTAATAAATAAAAAAAGAGTTTGTCAGAAGTGGGATTCGAACCCACGTCGACATACGTGGACCAAAGGCCTCGTTTAACCCGTATCACCGGGCAATATTTCCCTTAAGTCTGGTGCCTCAGACAACTCGGCCTTTCTGACACGATTTGCAAGCTCCAACAAAAGAAGACACTGACTTTGTTCTGGTAGTAAAGTAAAAAAAGTTTGTCAGAAGTGGGATTCGAACCCACGCCCACATACGTGGACCAGAAGCCTCGTTACACTCGTATCACTGGGCAAGGTTTCCCTTAAGCCTGGCGCCTTCGACCACTCGGCCATTCTGACACGATATATCAGCCCCAGCAAAAGAAGAGACTGACTTCGTGCTGGTAGTAAAGCAAAAAAAAAAAGATTGTCAGAAGTGGGATTCCAACCCACGTCGACATACTTGGACCAAAGGCCTCGTTTAAACCGTATCACCAGGTAATGTTTCCCTTAAGTCTGGTGCCTTAGACAACTCGGCCGTTCTGACACGATATATAGGCTGCAGCAAAAGAAGACACTGACTTTGTTCTGGTAGTAAAGTAAAAAAGTTTGTCAGAAGTGGGATTCGCACCCACGCACACATACGTGGACCAGAAGCCTCGTTCAACTAGTATGACTGGGCACGGTTTCCCTTGAGTCTAGGACCTTCGACCACTCGGCCATTCTGACACAATATTTCAGCCCAGCAAAAGGAGGCACTGACTTTGTGCTGGTAATAAATAAAAAAAAGAGTTTGTCAGAAGTGGGATTCGAACCCACGTCGACATACATGGACCAAAGGCCTCGTTTAACCCGTATCACCGGGCAATATTTCCCTTAAGTCTGTTGCCTCAGACAACTCGGCAGTTCTGACACGATTTGCGAGCTCCAACAAGAGAAGACACTGATTTTGTTCTGATAGTGAGGTTAAAAAAGTTTGTCAGAAGTGGGATTCGCACCCACGCACACATACGTTGACCTGAAGCCTCGTTCAACTCGTATGACTGGGCACGGTTTCCATTGAGTCTGAAGCCTTAGACCACTCGGCCGTTCTGACAGAATATTTCAGCCCCAGCAAAAGGAGACACTGACTTTGGGCTGGTAGTAAAGTAAAAAAAGTTTGTCAGAAGTGGGATTCGAACCCACGCCCACATACGTGGACCAGAAGCCTCGTTCAACCCGTATCACTGGGCAAGGTTTCCCTTAAGCCTGGCGCCTTCGACCACTCGGCCATTCTGACACAATATTTCAGCCCAGCAAAAGGAGACACTGACTTTGTTCTGGTAGTAAAGTAAAAAAAAAGTTTGTCAGAATAGAATTCGAACCCACGCCCACATACGTGGACCAGAAGCCTCGTTCAACCCCTATCACCGAGCAAGGTTTCCCTTCAGTCTTGCGCCTTAAACCAGGCGGCCATTCTGACACGCTATGGCAGCCTCAGCAAGAGAATACGCTGACTCTGTGCTGGTAGTAAAGTAAAAAAAGTTTGTCAGAAGTGGGATTCGAACCCACGCCCACGTACGTGGACCAGAAGCCTCGTTCAACCCGTATCACTGGGCAAGGTTTCCCTTGAGTCTGGCGCCTTAGACCACTTGGCCATTCTGACACGATATCCCAGCCCCAGCAAAAGAAGACACTGATTTCGTGCTGGTATTAAAGTAAAAAAATTGTCAGAAGTGGGATTCGAACCCACGCACACACACCTGGACCAGGAGCCTCGTTTAACCCGTATCACTGAGCAAGGTTTCCCTTAAGTCTGGCGCCTTCCACCACTCGGCCATGCTGACACAATATATCAGCCGCAGCAAAAAAAAAAAACACTGACTTTATGCTGGTAGTAAAGTAAAGAAAAGATTGTCAGAAGTGGCATTCGAACCCACGTCGACATACGTGGACCAAAGGCCTCGTTTAACCCGTATCACCGGGCAATGTTTCCCTAAGTCTGGAGCCTTAGACCACTCGGCCATTCTGACACGATATTTCAGCCCCAGCAAAAGAAGCACTGACTTTGTGCTGGTAGTAGAGTAAAAAAAAATGCCGGAAGTGAGATTCGAACCCACGCGCACATACGTGGACCAGAAGCCTCGTTAAACTCGCGTCACCGCGCAAGGTTTCCCTTCAGTCTGGCGCCTTAGACCACTCGGCAATTCTGATACGATATATCAGCCCAAGCAAAAGGAGACACTGACTTTGTTCTGTTAGTGAAGTAAAAAAAAAGTTTGTCAGAAGTGGGATTCGAACCCACGCCCACATACGTAGACCAGAAGCCTTGTTCAACCCGTATCACTGGGCAAGGTTTCCCTTGAGTCTGGCACCTTAGACCACTCGGCCATTCTGACACGATATATCAGCCCCAGCAAAAGAAGAGACTGACTTCGTGCTGGTGGTAAAGTAAAAAAAAGATTGTCAGAAGTAGAATTCCAACCCACGTCGACATACTTGGACCAAAGGCCTCGTTTAACCCGTATCACCGGGCAATGTTTCCCTTAAATCTGGTGCCTTAGACAACTCGGCCATTCTGACACGATATATAAGCAGCAGCAAAAGAAGACACTGACTTTGTTCTGGTAGTAAAGTAAAAAAGTTTGTCAGAAATGGGATTCGCACCCACGCACACATACGTGGACCAGAAGCCTCGTTCAAGTAGTATGACTGGGCACGGTTTCCCTTGAGTCTAGCGCCTTCGACCACTCGGCCATTCTGACACAATATTTCAGCCCAGCAAAAGGAGACACTGACTTTGTGCTGGTAATAAATAAAAAAAAGAGTTTGTCAGAAGTGGGATTCGAACCCACGTCGACATACGTGGACCAAAGGCCTCGTTTAACCCGTATCACCGGGCAATATTTCCCTTAAGTCTGGTGCCTCAGACAACTCGGCCGTTCTGACACGATTTGCGAGCTCCAACAAAAGAAGACACTGACTTTGTTCTGGTAGTAAAGTAAAAAAAGTTTGTCAGAAGTGGGATTCGCACCCACGCACACATACGTTGACCTGAAGCCTCGTTCAACTCGTATGACTGGGCACGGTTTCCATTGAGTCTGGAGCCTTAGACCACTCGGCAGTTCTGACAGGATATTTCAGCCCCAGCAAAAGGAGACACTGACTTTGGGCTGGTAGTAAAGTAAAAAAAAAAGATTGTCAGAAGTGGGATTCCAACCCACGTCGACATATTGGACCAAAGGCCTCGTTTAAACCGTATCACCAGGTAATGTTTCCCTTAAGTCTGGTGCCTTAGACAACTCGGCCGTTCTGACACGATATATAGGCTGCAGCAAAAGAAGACACTGACTTTGTTCTGGTAGTAAAGTAAAAAAGTTTGTCAGAAGTGGGATTCGCACCCACGCACACATACGTGGACCAGAAGCCTCGTTCAACTAGTATGACTGGGCACGGTTTCTCTTGAGTCTAGGACCTTCGACCACTCGGCCATTCTGACACAATATTTCAGCCCAGCAAAAGGAGGCACTGACTTTGTGCTGGTAATAAATAAAAAAAGAGTTTGTCAGAAGTGGGATTCGAACCCACGTCGACATACATGGACCAAAGGCCTCGTTTAACCCGTATCACCGGGCAATATTTCCCTTAAGTCTGTTGCCTCAGACAACTCGGCAGTTCTGACACGATTTGCGAGCTCCAACAAGAGAAGACACTGATTTTGTTCTGATAGTGAGGTTAAAAAAGTTTGTCAGAAGTGGGATTCGCACCCACGCACACATACGTTGACCTGAAGCCTCGTTCAACTCGTATGACTGGGCACGGTTTCCATTGAGTCTGAAGCCTTAGACCACTCGGCCGTTCTGACAGGATATTTCAGCCCCAGCAAAAGGAGACACTGACTTTGGGCTGGTAGTAAAGTAAAAAAAGTTTGTCAGAAGTGGGATTCGAACCCACGCCCACATACGTGGACCAGAAGCCTCGTTCAACCCGTATCACTGGGCAAGGTTTCCCTTAAGCCTGGCGCCTTCGACCACTCGGCCATTCTGACACAATATTTCAGCCCAGCAAAAGGAGATACTGACTTTGTTCTGGTAGTAAAGTAAAAAAAAAGTTTGTCAGAATAGAATTCGAACCCACGCCCACATACGTGGACCAGAAGCCTCGTTCAACCCCTATCACCGAGCAAGGTTTCCCTTCAGTCTTGCGCCTTAAACCAGGCGGCCATTCTGACACGCTATGGCAGCCTCAGCAAGAGAAGACGCTGACTCTGTGCTGGTAGTAAAGTAAAAAAAGTTTGTCAGAAGTGGGATTCGAACCCACGCCCACGTACGTGGACCAGAAGCCTCGTTCAACCCGTATCACTGGGCAAGGTTTCCCTTGAGTCTGGCGCCTTAGACCACTTGGCCATTCTGACACGATATCCCAGCCCCAGCAAAAGAAGACACTGACTTCGTGCTGGTATTAAAGTAAAAAAATTGTCAGAAGTGGGATTCGAACCCACGCACACACACCTGGACCAGGAGCCTCGTTTAACCCGTATCACTGAGCAAGGTTTCCCTTAAGTCTGGCGCCTTCCACCACTCGGCCATGCTGACACAATATATCAGCCGCAGCAAAAAAAAAACACTGACTTTATGCTGGTAGTAAAGTAAAGAAAAGATTGTCAGAAGTGGGATTCGAACCCACGTCGACATACGTGGACCAAAGGCCTCGTTTAACCCGTATCACCGGGCAATGTTTCCCTAAGTCTGGAGCCTTAGACCACTCGGCCATTCTGACACGATATTTCAGCCCCAGCAAAAGAAGCACTGACTTTGTGCTGGTAGTAGAGTAAAAAAAATGCCGGAAGTGAGATTCGAACCCACGCACACATACGTGGACCAGAAGCCTCGTTAAACTCGCGTCACCGCGCAAGGTTTCCCTTCAGTCTGGCGCCTTAGACCACTCGGCAATTCTGATACGATGTATCAGCCCAAGCAAAAGGAGACACTGACTTTGTTCTGTTAGTGAAGTAAAAAAAAGTTTGTCAGAAGTGGGATTCGAACCCACGCCCACATACGTAGACCAGAAGCCTTGTTCAACCCGTATCACTGGGCAAGGTTTCCCTTGAGTCTGGCACCTTAGACCACTCGGCCATTCTGACACGATATATCAGCCCCAGCAAAAGAAGAGACTGACTTCGTGCTGGTGGTAAAGTAAAAAAAAGATTGTCAGAAGTAGAATTCCAACCCACGTCGACATACTTGGACCAAAGGCCTCGTTTAACCCGTATCACCGGGCAATGTTTCCCTTAAGTCCGGTGCCTTAGACAACTCGGCCATTCTGACACGATATATAAGCAGCAGCAAAAGAAGACACTGACTTTGTTCTGGTAGTAAAGTAAAAAAGTTTGTCAGAAATGGGATTCGCACCCACGCACACATACGTGGACCAGAAGCCTCGTTCAAGTAGTATGACTGGGCACGGTTTCCCTTGAGTCTAGCGCCTTCGACCACTCGGCCATTCTGACACAATATTTCAGCCCAGCAAAAGGAGACACTGACTTTGTACTGGTAATAAATAAAAAAAGAGTTTGTCAGAAGTGGGATTCGAACCCACGTCGACATACGTGGACCAAAGGCCTCGTTTAACCCGTATCACCGGGCAATATTTCCCTTAAGTCTGGTGCCTCAGACAACTCGGCCGTTCTGACACGATTTGCGAGCTCCAACAAAAGAAGACACTCACTTTGTTCTGGTAGTAAAGTAAAAAACGTTTTTCAGAAGAGGGATTCGAACCCACGCCCACATACTTGGACCAGAAGCCTCGTTCAACTAGTATGACTGGGCACGGTTTCCTTTGAGTCTAGGACCTTCGACCACTCGGCCATTCTGACACAATATTTCAGCCCAGCAAAAGGAGACACTGACTTTGTAATGGTAATAAATAAAAAAAGAGTTTGTCAGAAGTGGGATTCGAACCCACGTCGACATACGTGGACCAAAGGCCTCGTTTAACCCGTATCACCGGGCAATATTTCCCTTAAGTCTGGTGCCTCAGACAACTCGGCCGTTCTGACACGATTTGCAAGCTCCAACAAAAGAAGACACTGACTTTGTTCTGGTAGTAAAGTAAAAAAAGTTTGTCAGAAGTGGGATTCGAACCCACGCCCACATACGTGGACCAGAAGCCTCGTTACACTCGTATCACTGGGCAAGGTTTCCCTTAAGCCTGGCGCCTTCGACCACTCGGCCATTCTGACACGATATATCAGCCCCAGCAAAAGAAGAGACTGACTTCGTGCTGGTAGTAAAGCAAAAAAAAAGATTGTCAGAAGTGGGATTCCAACCCACGTCGACATACTTGGACCAAAGGCCTCGTTTAAACCGTATCACCGGGCAATGTTTCCCTTAAGTCTGGTGCCTTAGACAACTCGGCCGTTCTGACACGATATATACGCTGCAGCAAAAGAAGACACTGACTTTGTTCTGGTAGTAAAGTAAAAAAGTTTGTCAGAAGTGGGATTCGCACCCACGCACACATACGTGGACCAGAAGCCTCGTTCAACTAGTATGACTGGGCACGGTTTCCCTTGAGTCTAGGACCTTCGACCACTCGGCCATTCTGACACAATATTTCAGCCCAGCAAAAGGAGACACTGACTTTGTGCTGGTAATAAATAAAAAAAGAGTTTGTCAGAAGTGGGATTCGAACCCACGTCGACATACGAGGACCAAAGGCCTCGTTTAACCCGTATCACCGGGCAATATTTCCCTTAAGTCTGTTGCCTCAGACAACTCGGCAGTTCTGACACGATTTGCGAGCTCCAACAAAAGAAGACACTGATTTTGTTCTGGTAGTGAGGTTAAAAAAGTTTGTCAGAGGTGGGATTCGCCCCCACGCACACATACGTTGACCTGAAGCCTCGTTCAACTCGTATGACTGGGCACGGTTTCCATTGAGTCTGAAGCCTTAGACCACTCGGCCGTTCTGACAGGATATTTCAGCCCCAGCAAAAGGAGACACTGACTTTGGGCTGGTAGTAAAGTAAAAAAAGTTTGTCAGAAGTGGGATTCGAACCCACGCCCACATACGTGGACCAGAAGCCTCGTTCAACCCGTATCACTGGGCAAGGTTTCCCTTAAGCCTGGCGCCTTCGACCACTCGGCCATTCTGACACAATATTTCAGCCCAGCAAAAGGAGACACTGACTTTGTTCTGGTAGTAAAGTAAAAAAAAAGTTTGTCAGAATAGAATTCGAACCCACGCCCACATACGTGGACCAGAAGCCTCGTTCAACCCCTATCACCGAGCAAGGTTTCCCTTCAGTCTTGCGCCTTAAACCAGGCGGCCATTCTGACACGATATGGCAGCCTCAGCAAGAGAAGACGCTGACTCTGTGCTGGTAGTAAAGTAAAAAAAGTTTGTCAGAAGTGGGATTCGAACCCACGCCCACGTACGTGGACCAGAAGCCTCGTTCAACCCGTATCACTGGGCAAGGTTTCCCTTGAGTCTGGCGCCTTAGACCACTTGGCCATTCTGACACGATATCCCAGCCCCAGCAAAAGAAGACACTGACTTCGTGCTGGTATTAAAGTAAAAAAATTGTCAGAAGTGGGATTCGAACCCACGCACACACACCTGGACCAGGAGCCTCGTTTAACCCGTATCACTGAGCAAGGTTTCCCTTAAGTCTGGCGCCTTCCACCATTCGGCCATGCTGACACAATATATCAGCCTCAGCAAAAGAAGACGCTGACTCTGTGCTGGTAGTAAAGTAAAAAAAAATTGACGGAAGTGAGATTCGAACCCACGCACACATACGTAGACCAGAAACCTCGTTCAACTCGCATCATCGAGCAAGGTTTCCCTTCAGTCTGGAGCCTTAGACCACTCGGCCATTCTGACACGATATTTCAGCCCCAGCAAAAGAAGACACTGACTTTGTTCTGGTAGTAAAGTAAAAAAAATGCCGGAAGTGAGATTCGAACCCACGCACACATACGTGGACCAGAAGCCTCGTTAAACTCGCGTCACCGCGCAAGGTTTCCCTTCAGTCTGGCGCCTTAGACCACTCGGCAATTCTGATACGATGTATCAGCCCAAGCAAAAGGAGACACTGACTTTGTTCTGTTAGTGAAGTAAAAAAAAGTTTGTCAGAAGTGGGATTCGAACCCACGCCCACATACGTAGACCAGAAGCCTTGTTCAACCCGTATCACTGGGCAAGGTTTCCCTTGAGTCTGGCACCTTAGACCACTCGGCCATTCTGACACGATATATCAGCCCCAGCAAAAGAAGAGACTGACTTCGTGCTGGTGGTAAAGTAAAAAAAAGATTGTCAGAAGTAGAATTCCAACCCACGTCGACATACTTGGACCAAAGGCCTCGTTTAACCCGTATCACCGGGCAATGTTTCCCTTAAGTCCGGTGCCTTAGACAACTCGGCCATTCTGACACGATATATAAGCAGCAGCAAAAGAAGACACTGACTTTGTTCTGGTAGTAAAGTAAAAAAGTTTGTCAGAAATGGGATTCGCACCCACGCACACATACGTGGACCAGAAGCCTCGTTCAAGTAGTATGACTGGGCACGGTTTCCCTTGAGTCTAGCGCCTTCGACCACTCGGCCATTCTGACACAATATTTCAGCCCAGCAAAAGGAGACACTGACTTTGTACTGGTAATAAATAAAAAAAGAGTTTGTCAGAAGTGGGATTCGAACCCACGTCGACATACGTGGACCAAAGGCCTCGTTTAACCCGTATCACCGGGCAATATTTCCCTTAAGTCTGGTGCCTCAGACAACTCGGCCGTTCTGACACGATTTGCGAGCTCCAACAAAAGAAGACACTCACTTTGTTCTGGTAGTAAAGTAAAAAACGTTTTTCAGAAGAGGGATTCGAACCCACGCCCACATACTTGGACCAGAAGCCTCGTTCAACTAGTATGACTGGGCACGGTTTCCTTTGAGTCTAGGACCTTCGACCACTCGGCCATTCTGACACAATATTTCAGCCCAGCAAAAGGAGACACTGACTTTGTAATGGTAATAAATAAAAAAAGAGTTTGTCAGAAGTGGGATTCGAACCCACGTCGACATACGTGGACCAAAGGCCTCGTTTAACCCGTATCACCGGGCAATATTTCCCTTAAGTCTGGTGCCTCAGACAACTCGGCCGTTCTGACACGATTTGCAAGCTCCAACAAAAGAAGACACTGACTTTGTTCTGGTAGTAAAGTAAAAAAAGTTTGTCAGAAGTGGGATTCGAACCCACGCCCACATACGTGGACCAGAAGCCTCGTTACACTCGTATCACTGGGCAAGGTTTCCCTTAAGCCTGGCGCCTTCGACCACTCGGCCATTCTGACACGATATATCAGCCCCAGCAAAAGAAGAGACTGACTTCGTGCTGGTAGTAAAGCAAAAAAAAAGATTGTCAGAAGTGGGATTCCAACCCACGTCGACATACTTGGACCAAAGGCCTCGTTTAAACCGTATCACCGGGCAATGTTTCCCTTAAGTCTGGTGCCTTAGACAACTCGGCCGTTCTGACACGATATATACGCTGCAGCAAAAGAAGACACTGACTTTGTTCTGGTAGTAAAGTAAAAAAGTTTGTCAGAAGTGGGATTCGCACCCACGCACACATACGTGGACCAGAAGCCTCGTTCAACTAGTATGACTGGGCACGGTTTCCCTTGAGTCTAGGACCTTCGACCACTCGGCCATTCTGACACAATATTTCAGCCCAGCAAAAGGAGACACTGACTTTGTGCTGGTAATAAATAAAAAAAGAGTTTGTCAGAAGTGGGATTCGAACCCACGTCGACATACGAGGACCAAAGGCCTCGTTTAACCCGTATCACCGGGCAATATTTCCCTTAAGTCTGTTGCCTCAGACAACTCGGCAGTTCTGACACGATTTGCGAGCTCCAACAAAAGAAGACACTGATTTTGTTCTGGTAGTGAGGTTAAAAAAGTTTGTCAGAGGTGGGATTCGCCCCCACGCACACATACGTTGACCTGAAGCCTCGTTCAACTCGTATGACTGGGCACGGTTTCCATTGAGTCTGAAGCCTTAGACCACTCGGCCGTTCTGACAGGATATTTCAGCCCCAGCAAAAGGAGACACTGACTTTGGGCTGGTAGTAAAGTAAAAAAAGTTTGTCAGAAGTGGGATTCGAACCCACGCCCACATACGTGGACCAGAAGCCTCGTTCAACCCGTATCACTGGGCAAGGTTTCCCTTAAGCCTGGCGCCTTCGACCACTCGGCCATTCTGACACAATATTTCAGCCCAGCAAAAGGAGACACTGACTTTGTTCTGGTAGTAAAGTAAAAAAAAAGTTTGTCAGAATAGAATTCGAACCCACGCCCACATACGTGGACCAGAAGCCTCGTTCAACCCCTATCACCGAGCAAGGTTTCCCTTCAGTCTTGCGCCTTAAACCAGGCGGCCATTCTGACACGATATGGCAGCCTCAGCAAGAGAAGACGCTGACTCTGTGCTGGTAGTAAAGTAAAAAAAGTTTGTCAGAAGTGGGATTCGAACCCACGCCCACGTACGTGGACCAGAAGCCTCGTTCAACCCGTATCACTGGGCAAGGTTTCCCTTGAGTCTGGCGCCTTAGACCACTTGGCCATTCTGACACGATATCCCAGCCCCAGCAAAAGAAGACACTGACTTCGTGCTGGTATTAAAGTAAAAAAATTGTCAGAAGTGGGATTCGAACCCACGCACACACACCTGGACCAGGAGCCTCGTTTAACCCGTATCACTGAGCAAGGTTTCCCTTAAGTCTGGCGCCTTCCACCATTCGGCCATGCTGACACAATATATCAGCCTCAGCAAAAGAAGACGCTGACTCTGTGCTGGTAGTAAAGTAAAAAAAAATTGACGGAAGTGAGATTCGAACCCACGCACACATACGTAGACCAGAAACCTCGTTCAACTCGCATCATCGAGCAAGGTTTCCCTTCAGTCTGGAGCCTTAGACCACTCGGCCATTCTGACACGATATTTCAGCCCCAGCAAAAGAAGACACTGACTTTGTTCTGGTAGTAAAGTAAAAAAGTTTGTCAGAAGTGGGATTCGCACCCACGCACACATACGTGGACCAGAAGCCTCGTTCAACTAGTATGACTGGGCACGGTTTCCCTTGAGTCTAGCACCTTCGACCACTCGGCCATTCTGACACAATATTTCAGCCCAGCAAAAGGAGACACTGACTTTGTTCTTGTAGTAAAATAAAAAAAATTGACGGAAGTGAGATTCGAACCCACGCACACATACGTGGACCAGAAGCCTCGTTAAACTCGCATCACCGCGCAAGGTTTCCCTTCAGTGTGGCGCCTTAGACCACTCGGCCATTCTGATACGATATATCAGCCCCAGCAAAAGGAGACACTGACTTTGTGCTGGTAGTAAAGTAAAAAAGAGCTTCTCAGAAGTGGGATTTCAACCCACGCCCACATACGTAGACAGAAGCCTCGTTCAACCCGTATCACTGGGCAAGGTTTCCCACGAGTCTGGCGCCTTAGACCACTCGGCCATTCTGACACGATATATCAGCCCCAGCAAAAGAAGAGACTGACTTCGTGCTGGCAGTGAAGTAAAAAAATATTTGTCAGAAGTGGGATTGGAACCCACGCACACATACGTGGACCAAAGGCCTCGTTTAACCCGTATCACCGGGCAATGTTTCCCTTAAATCTGGTGCCTTAGACAACTCGGCCATTCTGACACGATATATAAGCAGCAGCAAAAGAAGACACTGACTTTGTTCTGGTAGTAAAGTAAAAAAGTTTGTCAGAAGTGGGATTCGCACCCACGCGCACATACGTGGACCAGAAGCCTTGTTCAACTAGTATGACTTGGCACGGTTTCCCTTGAGTCTAGCACCTTCGACCACTTGACCATTCTGACACAATATTTCAGCCCAGCAAAAGGAGACACTGACTTTGTGCTGGTAATAAATAAAAAAAGAGTTTGTCAGAAGTGGGATTCGAACCCACGTCGACATACGTGGACCAAAGGCCTCGTTTAACCCGTATCACCGGGCAATATTTCCCTTAAGTCTGGTGCCTCAGACAACTCGGCCGTTCTGACACGATTTGCGAGCTCCAACAAAAGAAGACACTGACTTTGTTCTGGTAGTAAAGTAAAAAAAGTTTTTCAGAAGAGGGATTCGAACCCACGCCCACATACTTGGACCAGAAGCCTCGTTCAACTAGTATGACTGGGCACGGTTTCCTTTGAGTCTAGGACCTTCGACCACTCGGCCATTCTGACACAATATTTCAGCCCAGCAAAAGGAGACACTGACTTTGTAATGGTAATAAATAAAAAAAGAGTTTGTCAGAAGTGGGATTCGAACCCACGTCGACATACGTGGACCAAAGGCCTCGTTTAACCCGTATCACCGGGCAATATTTCCCTTAAGTCTGGTGCCTCAGACAACTCGGCCGTTCTGACACGATTTGCAAGCTCCAACAAAAGAAGACACTGACTTTGTTCTGGTAGTAAAGTAAAAAAAGTTTGTCAGAAGTGGGATTCGAACCCACGTACACATACGTGGACCAGAAGCCTCGTTACACTCGTATCACTGGGCAAGGTTTCCCTTAAGCCTGGCGCCTTCGACCACTCGGCCATTCTGACACAATATTTCAGCCCAGCAAAAGGAGACACTGACTTTGTTCTGGTAGTAAAGTAAAAAAAAAGTGTGTCAGAATAGAATTCGAACCCACGCCCACATACGTGGACCAGAAGCCTCGTTCAACCCGTATCACTGGGCAAGGTTTCCCTTGAGTCTGGCGCCTTAGACCACTCGGCCATTCTGACACGATATATCAGCCCCAGCAAAAGAAGAGACTGACTTCGTGCTGGTAGTAAAGCAAAAAAAAGATTGTCAGAAGTGGGATTCCAACCCACGTCGACATACTTGGACCAAAGGCCTCCTTTAAACCGTATCACCGGGCAATGTTTCCCTTAAGTCTGGTGCCTTAGACAACTCGGCCGTTCTGACACGATATATAAGCTGCAGCAAAAGAAGACACTGACTTTGTTCTGGTAGTAAAGTAAAAAAGTTTGTCAGAAGTGGGATTCGCACCCACGCACACATACGTGGACCAGAAGCCTCGTTCAACTAGTATGACTGGGCACGGTTTCCCTTGAGTCTAGGACCTTCGACCACTCGGCCATTCTGACACAATATTTCAGCCCAGCAAAAGGAGACACTGACTTTGCGCTGGTAATAAATAAAAAAAAGAGTTTGTGAGAAGTGGGATTCGAACCCACGTCGACATACATGGACCGACCGAAGGCCTCGTTTAACCCGTATCACCGGGCATTATTTCCCTTAAGTCTGGTGCCTCAGACAACTCGGCAGTTCTGACACGATTTGCAAGCTCCAACAAAAAAAGACACTGACTTTGTTCTGGTAGTAAAGTTAAAAAAGCTTGTCAGAAGTGGGATTCGCACCTACGCACACATACGTTGACCTGAAGCCTCGTTCGACTCGTATGACTGGGCACGGTTTCCATTGAGTCTGGAGCCTTAGACCACTCGTCCGTTCTGACAGGATATTTCAGCCCCAGCAAAAGGAGACACTGACTTTGGGCTGGTAGTAAAGTAAAAAAAGTTTGTCAGAAGTGGGGTTCGAACCCACGCCCACATACGTGGACCAGAAGCCTCGTTCAACCCGTATCACTGGGCAAGGTTTCCCTTAAGCCTGGCGCCTTCGACCACTCGGCCATTCTGACACAATATTTCAGCCCAGCAAAAGGAGACACTGACTTTGTTCTGGTAGTAAAGTAAAAAAAAAGTTTGTCAGAATAGAATTCGAACCCACGCCCACATACGTGGACCAGAAGCCTCGTTCAACCCGTATCACCGAGCAAGGTTTCCCTTCAGTCTTGCGCCTTAAACCAGGCAGTCATTCTGACACGATATGGCAGCCTCAGCAAAAGAAGACGCTGACTCTGTGCTGGTAGTAAAGTAAAAAAAGTTTGTCAGAAGTGGGATTCGAACCCACGCCCACGTACGTGGACCAGAAGCCTCGTTCAACCCGTATCACTGGGCAAGGTTTCCCTTAAGTCTGGCGCCTTAGACCACTTGGCCATTCTGATACGATATATCAGCCCCAGCAAAAGGAGACACTGACATTGTTCTGTTAGTGAAGTAAAAAAAGTTTGTCAGAAGTGTTATTCGAACACACGCCCACATACGTTGACCAGAAGCCTCGTTCAACCCGTATCACTGGGCAAGGTTTCCCTTGAGTCTGGCGCCTTAGACCACTCGGCCATTCTGACACGATATATCAGCCCCAGCAAAAGAAGAGACTGACTTCGTGCTGGTAGTTAAGTAAAAAAAAAGATTGCCAGAAGTGGGATTCCAACCCACGTCGAAGTACTTGGACCAAAGGCCTCGTTTAAACCGTATCACCGGGCAATGTTTCCCTTAAGTCTGGTGCCTTAGACAACTCGGCCGTTCTGACACGATATATAAGCTGCAGCAAAAGAAGACACTGACTTTGTTCTGGTAGGAAAGTAAAATAGTTTGTCAGAAGTGGGATTCGCACCCACGCACACATGCGTGGACCAGAAGCCTCAACTAGTATGACTGGGCACGGTTTCCCTTGAGTCTAGGACCTTCGACCACTCGGCCATTCTGACACAATATTTCAGCCCAGCAAAAGGAGACACTGACTTTGTGCTGGTAATAAATAAAAAAAAGAGTTTGTCAGAAGTGGGATTCGAACCCACGTCGACATACGTGGACCAAAGGCCTCGTTTAACCCGTATCACCGGGCAATATTTCCCTTACGTCTGGTGCCTCAGACAACTCGGCCGTTCTGACACGATTTGCAAGCTCCAACAAAAGAAGACACTGACTTTGTTCTGGTAGTAAAGTAAAAAAAGTTTGTCAGAAGTGGGATTCGCACCCACGCACACATACGTTGACCTGAAGCCTCGTTCAACTCGTATGACTGGGCACGGTTTCCATTGAGTCTGGCGCCTTAGACCACTCGGCCATTCTGCCACGATATATCCGCCCCAGCAAAAGAAGAGACTGACTTCGTGCTGGCAGTAAAGTAAAAAAACTTTGTCAGAAGTGGGATTCGAACCCACGCACACATACGTGGACCAGAAGCCTCGTTACACTCGTATCACTGTGCAAGGTTTCCCTTAAGCCTGGCGCCTTTGACCACTCGGCCATTCTGACACAATATTTCAGCCCAGCAAAAGGAGACACTGACTTTGTTCTGGTAGTGAAGTAAAAAAAAAGTTTGTCAGAATAGAATTCGAACCCACGCCCACATACGTGGACCAGAAGCCTCGTTCAACCCGTATCACCGAGCAAGGTTTCCCTTCAGTCTTGCGCCTTAAACCAGGCGGCCATTCTGACAAGATTTGTCAGCCTCAGCAAAAGAAGACGCTGACTCTGTGCTGGTAGTAAAGTAAAAAAAGGTTTGTCAGAAGTGGGATTCGAACCCACGCCCACGTACGTGGACCAGAAGCCTCGTTCAACCCGTATCACTGGGCAAGGTTTCCCTAAGTCTGAAGCCTTAGACCACTCGGCCATTCTGACACGATATTTCAGCCCCAGCAAAAGGAGACACTGACTTTGTGCTGGCAGTAAAGTAAAAAAACTTTGTCAGAAGTGGGATTCGAACCCACGCACACATACGTGGACCTGAAGCCTCGTTAAACTCGCGTCACCGCGCAAGGTTTCCCTTCAGTCTGGCGCCTTAGACCACTCGGCCATTCTGATACGATATATCAGCCCAAGCAAAAGGAGACACTGACTTTGTTCTGTTAGTGAAGTAAAAAAAAGTTTGTCAGAAGTGGGATTCGAACCCACGCCCACATACGTAGACCAGAAGCCTTGTTCAACCCGTATCACTGGGCAAGGTTTCCCTTGAGTCTGGCACCTTAGACCACTCGGCCATTCTGACACGATATATCAGCCCCAGCAAAAGAAGAGACTGACTTCGTGCTGGTAGTAAAGTAAAAAAAAGATTGTCAGAAGTGGAATTCCAACCCACCTCGACATACTTGGACCAAAGGCCTCGTTTAACCCGTATCACCGGGCAATGTTTCCCTTAAGTCTGGTGCCTTAGACAACTCGGCCATTCTGACAAGATATATAAGCAGCAGCAAAAGAAGACACTGACTTTGTTGTGGTAGTAAAGTAAAAAAGTTTGTCAGAAATGGGATTCGCACCCACGGACACATACGTGGACCAGAAGCCTCGTTCAAGTAGTATGACTGGGCACGGTTTCCCTTGAGTCTAGCGCCTTCGACCACTCGGCCATTCTGACACAATATTTCAGCCCAGCAAAAGGAGACACTGGCTTTGTGCTGGTAGCAAATAAGAAAAAAAGAGTTTGTCAGAAGTGGGATTCGAACCCACGCCCACATACGTGGACCAGAAGCCTCGTTCAACCCGTACAACTGCGCAAAGTTTCCCTTAAGTCTGGCGCCTTAGACCACTCGGCCATTCTGATACGATATGTCAGCCTCAGCAAAAGAAGGCGCTGACTCGGTGCTGGTAGTAAATAAAAACAAAATTGACAGAAGTGAGATTCGAACCCACGCACACTTACGTGGAACAGAAGCCTCGTTCAACTCGCATCACCGGGCAAGTTTCCCTTCAGTCTGGCGCCTTGGACCACACAGCCATTCTGATACGATATGTCAGCCCCAGCAAAAGGAGACACTGACTTTGTTCTGTTAGTGAAGTAAAAAAAGTTTTTCAGAAGAGGGATTTGAACCCACGCCCACATACGTGGACCAGAAGCCTCGTTCAACTAGTATGACTGGGCACGGTTTCCTTTGGGTCTAGGACCTTCGACCACTCGGCCATTCTGACACAATATTTCAGCCCAGCAAAAGGAGACACTGACTTTGTAATGGTAATAAATAAAAAAAGAGTTTGTCAGAAGTGGGATTCGAACCCACGTCGACATACGTGGACCAAAGGCCTCGTTTAACCCGTATCACCGGGCAATATTTCCCTTAAGTCTGGTGCCTCAGACAACTCGGCCGTTCTGACACGATTTGCAAGCTCCAACAAAAGAAGACACTGACTTTGTTCTGGTAGTAAAGTAAAAAAAGTTTGTCAGAAGTGGGATTCGAACCCACGCCCACATACGTGGTCCAGAAGCCTCGTTCAACCCGTATCACTGGGCAAGGTTTCCCTTGAGTCTGGCGCCTTAGACCACTCGGCCATTCTGACACGATATATCAGCCCCAGCAAAAGAACAGACTGACTTTGTGCTGGCAGTAAAGTAAAAAATTTTGTCAGAAGTGAGATTCGAACCCACGCACACATACGTGGACCAGAAGCCTCGTTACACTCGTATCACTGGGCAAGGTTTCCCTTAAGCCTGGCGCCTTCGACCACTCGGCCATTCTGACATGATATATCAGCCCCAGCAAAAGAAGAGACTGACTTCGTGCTGGTAGTAAAGCAAAAAAAAAGATTGTCAGAAGTGGGATTCCAACCCACGTCGACATACTTGGACCAAAGGCCTCGTTTAAACCGTATCACCGGGCAATGTTTCCCTTAAGTCTGGTGCCTTAGACAACTCGGCCGTTCTGACACGATATATAAGCTGCAGCAAAAGAAGACACTGACTTTGTTCTGGTAGTAAAGTAAAAAAGTTTGTCAGAAGTGGGATTCGCACCCACGCACACATACGTGGACCAGAAGCCTCGTTCAACTAGTATGACTGGGCACGGTTTCCCTTGAGTCTAGGACCTTCGACCACTCGGCCATTCTGACACAATATTTCAGCCCAGCAAAAGGAGACACTGACTTTGTGCTGGTAATAAATAAAAAAAAGAGTTTGTCAGAAGTGGGATTCGAACCCACGTCGACATACATGGAACAAAGGCCTCGTTTAACCCGTATCACCGGGCAATATTTCCCTTAAGTCTGGTGCCTCAGACAACTCGGCAGTTCTGACACGATTTGCGAGCTCCAACAAAAGAAGACACTGACTTTGTTCTGGTAGTAAAGTTAAAAAAGTTTGTCAGAAGTGGGATTCGCACCCACGCACACATACGTTGACCTGAAGCCTCGTTCAACTCGTATGACTGGGCACGGTTTCCATATAGTCTGGAGCCTTAGACCACTCGGCCGTTCTGACAGGATATTTCAGCCCCAGCAAAAGGAGACACTGACTTTGGGCTGGTAGTAAAGTCAAAAAAGTTTGTCAGAAGTGAGATTCGAACCCACGCCCACATACGTGGACCAGAAGCCTCGTTCAACCCGTATCACTGGGCAAGGTTTCCCTTAAGCCTGGCGCCTTCGACCACTCGGCCATTCTGACACAATATTTCAGCCCAGCAAAAGGAGACACTGACTTTGTTCTGGTAGTAAAGTAAAAAAAAAGTTTGTCAGAATAGAATTCGAACCCACGCCCACATACGTGGACCAGAAGCCTCGTTCAACCCCTATCACCGAGCAAGGTTTCCCTTCAGTCTTGCGCCTTAAACCAGGCGGCCATTCTGACACGATATGGCAGCCTCAGCAAAAGAAGACGCTGACTCTGTGCTGGTAGTAAAGTAAAAAAAGTTTGTCAGAAGTGGGATTCGAACCCACGCCCACGTACGTGGACCAGAAGCCTCGTTCAACCCGTATCACTGGGCAAGGTTTCCCTTGAGTCTGGCGCCTTAGACCACTTGGCCATTCTGACACGATATCCCAGCCCCAGCAAAAGAAGACGCTGACTTCGTGCTGGTATTAAAGTAAAAAAATTGTCAGAAGTGGGATTCGAATCCACGCCCACATACGTAGACCAGAAGCCTTGTTCAACCCGTATCACTGGGCAAGGTTTCCCTTGAGTCTTGCACCTTAGACCACTCGGCCATTCTGACACGATATATCAGCCCCAGCAAAAGAAGAGACTGACTTCGTGCTGGTAGTAAAGTAAAAAAAGATTGTCAGAAGTGGAATTCGAACCCACCTCGACATACTTGGACCAAAGGCCTCGTTTAACCCGTATCACCGGGCAATGTTTCCCTTAAGTCTGGTGCCTTAGACAACTCGGCCATTCTGACAAGATATATAAGCAGCAGCAAAAGAAGACACTGACTTTGTTCTGGTAGTAAAGTAAAAAAGTTTGTCAGAAATGGGATTCGCACCCACGCACACATACGTGGACCAGAAGCCTCGTTCAAGTAGTATGACTGGGCACGGTTTCCCTTGAGTCTAGCGCCTTCGACCACTCGGCCATTCTGACACAATATTTCACCCAGCAAAAGGAGACACTGACTTTGTGCTGGTAGCAAATAAGAAAAAAAAGAGTTTGTCAGAAGTGGGATTCGAACCCACGCCCACATACGTGGACCAGAAGCCTCGTTCAACCCGTACAACTGCGCAAAGTTTCCCTTAAGTCTGGCGCCTTAGACCACTCGGCCATTCTGATACGATATGTCAGCCTCAGCAAAAGAAGACGCTGACTCGGTGCTGGTAGTAAATAAAAACAAAATTGAGAGAAGTGAGATTCGAACCCACGCACACTTACGTGGAACAGAAGCCTCGTTCAACTCGCATCACCGGGCAAGGTTTCCCTTCAGTCTGGCGCCTTAGACCACACAGCCATTCTGATACGATATGTCAGCCCCAGCAAAAGGAGACACTGACTTTGTTCTGTTAGCGAAGTAAAAAAAGTTTGTCAGAAGAGGGATTCGAACCCACGCCCATATACGTGGACCAGAAGCCTCGTTCAACTAGTATGACTGGGCACGGTTTCCTTTGAGTCTAGCACCTTCGACCACTCGGCCATTCTGACACAATATTTCAGCCCAGCAAAAGAAGACACTGACTTTGTAATGGTAATAAATAAAAAAAGAGTTTGTCAGAAGTGGGATTCGAACCCACGTCGACATACGTGGACCAAAGGCCTCGTTTAACCCGTATCACCGGGCAATATTTCCCTTAAGTCTGGTGCCTCAGACAACTCGGCCGTTCTGACACGATTTGCAAGCTCCAACAAAAAAAACACTGACTTTGTTCTGGTAGTAAAGTAAAAAAAGTTTGTCAGAAGTGGGATTCGAACCCACGCCCACATACGTGGACCAGAAGCCTCGTTCAACCCGTATCACTGGGCAAGGTTTCCCTTCAGTCTTGCGCCCTAAACCAGGCGGCCATTCTGACACGATATGGCAGCCTCAGCAAAAGAAGACGCTGACTCTGTGCTGGTAGTAAAGTAAAAAAAGCTTGTCAGAAGTGGGATTCGAACCCATGCCCACGTACGTGGACCAGAAGCCTCGTTCAACCCGTATCACTGGGCAAGGTTTCCCTTGAATCTGGCGCCTTAGACCACTTGGCCATTCTGATACGATATATCAGCCCCAGCAAAAGGAGACACTGACTTTTTTCTGTTAGTGAAGTAAAAAAAGTTTGTCAGAAGTGGGATTCGAACCCACGCCCACATACGTTGACCAGAAGCCTCGTTCAACCCGTATCACTGGGCAAGGTTTCCCTTGAGTCTGGCGCCTTAGACCACTCGGCCATTCTGACACGATATATCAGCCCCAGCAAAAGAACAGACTGACTTTGTGCTGGCAGTAAAGTAAAAAATTTTGTCAGAAGTGAGATTCGAACCCACGCACACATACGTGGACCAGAAGCCTCGTTACACTCGTATCACTGGGCAAGGTTTCCCTTAAGCCTGGCGCCTTCGACCACTCGGCCATTCTGACATGATATATCAGCCCCAGCAAAAGAAGAGACTGACTTCGTGCTGGTAGTAAAGCAAAAAAAAGATTGTCAGAAGTGGGATTCCAACCCACGTCGACATACTTGGACCAAAGGCCTCGTTTAAACCGTATCACCGGGCAATGTTTCCCTTAAGTCTGGTGCCTTAGACAACTCGGCCGCTCTGACACGATATATAAGCTGCAGCAAAAGAAGACACTGACTTTGTTCTGGTAGTAAAGTAAAAAAGTTTGTCAGAAGTGGGATTCGCACCCACGCACACATACGTGGACCAGAAGCCTCGTTCAACTAGTATGACTGGGCACGGTTTCCCTTGAGTCTAGGACCTTCGACCACTCGGCCATTCTGACACAATATTTCAGCCCAGCAAAAGGAGACACTGACTTTGTGCTGGTAATAAATAAAAAAAAGAGTTTGTCAGAAGTGGGATTCGAACCCACGTCGACATACATGGACCAAAGGCCTCGTTTAACCCGTATCACCGGGCAATATTTCCCTTAAGTCTGGTGCCTCAGACAACTCGGCAGTTCTGACACGATTTGCGAGCTCCAACAAAAGAAGACACTGACTTTGTTCTGGTAGTAAAGTTAAAAAAGTTTGTCAGAAGTGGGATTCGCACCCACGCACACATACGTTGACCTGAAGCCTCGTTCAACTCGTATGACTGGGCACGGTTTCCATATAGTCTGGAGCCTTAGACCACTCGGCCGTTCTGACAGGATATTTCAGCCCCAGCAAAAGGAGACACTGACTTTGGGCTGGTAGTAAAGTCAAAAAAGTTTGTCAGAAGTGAGATTCGAACCCGCGCCCACATACGTGGACCAGAAGCCTCGTTCAACCCGTATCACTGGGCAAGGTTTCCCTTAAGCCTGGCGCCTTCGACCACTCGGCCATTCTGACACAATATTTCAGCCCAGCAAAAGGAGACACTGACTTTGTTCTGGTAGTAAAGTAAAAAAAAAAGTTTGTCAGAATAGAATTCGAACCCACGCCCACATACGTGGACCAGAAGCCTCGTTCAACCCCTATCACCGAGCAAGGTTTCCCTTCAGTCTTGCGCCTTAAACCAGGCGGCCATTCTGACACGATATGGCAGCCTCAGCAAAAGAAGACGCTGACTCTGTGCTGGTAGTAAAGTAAAAAAAGTTTGTCAGAAGTGGGATTCGAACCCACGCCCACGTACGTGGACCAGAAGCCTCGTTCAACCCGTATCACTGGGCAAGGTTTCCCTTGAGTCTGGCGCCTTAGACCACTTGGCCATTCTGACACGATATCCCAACCCCAGCAAAAGAAGACGCTGACTTCGTGCTGGTATTAAAGTAAAAAAATTGTCAGAAGTGGGATTCGAATCCACGCCCACATACGTAGACCAGAAGCCTTGTTCAACCCGTATCACTGAGCAAGGTTTCCCTTGAGTCTTGCACCTTAGACCACTCGGCCATTCTGACACGATATATCAGCCCCAGCAAAAGAAGAGACTGACTTCGTGCTGGTAGTAAAGTAAAAAAAGATTGTCAGAAGTGGAATTCGAACCCACCTCGACATACTTGGACCAAAGGCCTCGTTTAACCCGTATCACCGGGCAATGTTTCCCTTAAGTCTGGTGCCTTAGACAACTCGGCCATTCTGACAAGATATATAAGCAGCAGCAAAAGAAGACACTGACTTTGTTCTGGTAGTAAAGTAAAAAAGTTTGTCAGAAATGGGATTCGCACCCACGCACACATACGTGGACCAGAAGCCTCGTTCAAGTAGTATGACTGGGCACGGTTTCCCTTGAGTCTAGCGCCTTCGACCACTCGGCCATTCTGACACAATATTTCACCGAGCAAAAGGAGACACTGACTTTGTGCTGGTAGCAAATAAGAAAAAAAAGAGTTTGTCAGAAGTGGGATTCGAACCCACGCCCACATACGTGGACCAGAAGCCTCGTTCAACCCGTACAACTGCGCAAAGTTTCCCTTAAGTCTGGCGCCTTAGACCACTCGGCCATTCTGATACGATATGTCAGCCTCAGCAAAAGAAGACGCTGACTCGGTGCTGGTAGTAAATAAAAACAAAATTGACAGAAGTGAGATTCGAACCCACGCACACTTACGTGGAACAGAAGCCTCGTTCAACTCGCATCACCGGGCAAGGTTTCCCTTCAGTCTGTCGCCTTAGACCACACAGCCATTCTGATACGATATGTCAGCCCCAGCAAAAGGAGACACTGACTTTGTTCTGTTAGTGAAGTAAAAAAAGTTTGTCAGAAGAGGGATTCGAACCCACGCCCATATACGTGGACCAGAAGCCTCGTTCAACTAGTATGACTGGGCACGGTTTCCTTTGAGTCTAGCACCTTCGACCACTCAGCCATTCTGACACAATATTTCAGCCCAGCAAAAGAAGACACTGACTTTGTAATGGTAATAAATAAAAAAAGAGTTTGTCAGAAGTGGGATTCGAACCCACGTCGACATACGTGGACCAAAGGCCTCGTTTAACCCGTATCACCGGGCAATATTTCCCTTAAGTCTGGTGCCTCAGACAACTCGGCCGTTCTGACACGATTTGCAAGCTCCAACAAAAAAAACACTGACTTTGTTCTGGTAGTAAAGTAAAAAAAGTTTGTCAGAAGTGGGATTCGAACCCACGCCCACATACGTGGACCAGAAGCCTCGTTCAACCCGTATCACTGGGCAAGGTTTCCCTTCAGTCTTGCGCCCTAAACCAGGCGGCCATTCTGACACGATATGGCAGCCTCAGCAAAAGAAGACGCTGACTCTGTGCTGGTAGTAAAGTAAAAAAAGCTTGTCAGAAGTGGGATTCGAACCCACGCCCACGTACGTGGACCAGAAGCCTCGTTCAACCCGTATCACTGGGCAAGGTTTCCCTTGAGTCTGGCGCCTTAGACCACTTGGCCATTCTGATACGATATATCAGCCCCAGCAAAAGGAGACACTGACTTTTTTCTGTTAGTGAAGTAAAAAAAGTTTGTCAGAAGTGGGATTCGAACCCACGCCCACATACGTTGACCAGAAGCCTCGTTCAACCCGTATCACTGGGCAAGGTTTCCCTTGAGTCTGGCGCCTTAGACCACTCGGCCATTCTGACACGATATATCAGCCCCAGCAAAAGAAGAGACTGACTTCGTGCTGGTAGTAAAGTAAAAAAAAAAGATTGCCAGAAGTGGGATTCCAACCCACGTCGACATACTTGGACCAAAGGCCTCGTTTAAACCGTATCACCGGGCAATGTTTCCCTTAAGTCTGGTGCCTTAGACAACTCGGCCGTTCTGACACGATATATAAGCTGCAGCAAAAGAAGACACTGACTTTGTTCTGGTAGGAAAGTAAAATAGTTTGTCAGAAGTGGGATTCGCACCCACGCACACATACGTGGACCAGAAGCCTCAACTAGTATGACTGGGCACGGTTTCCCTTGAGTCTAGGACCTTCGACCACTCGGCCATTCTGACACAATATTTCAGCCCAGCAATAGGAGACACTGACTTTGTGCTAGTAATAAATAAAAAAAAGAGTTTGTCAGAAGTGGGATTCGAACCCACGTCGACATACGTGGACCAAAGGCCTCGTTTAACCCGTATCACCGGGCAATATTTCCCTTAAGTCTGGTGCCTCAGACAACTCGGCCGTTCTGACACGATTTGCAAGCTCCAACAAAAGAAGACACTGACTTTGTTCTGGTAGTAAAGTAAAAAAAGTTTGTCAGAAGTGGGATTCGCACCCACGCACACATACGTTGACCTGAAGCCTCGTTCAACTCGTATGACTGGGCACGGTTTCCATTGAGTCTGGAGCCTTAGACCACTCGGCCGTTCTGACAGGATATTTCAGCCCCAGCAAAAGGAGACACTGACTTTGGGCTGGTAGTAAAGTAAAAAAAGTTTGTCAGAAGTGGGATTCGAACCCACGCCCACATACGTGGACAAGAAGCCTAATTCAACCCGTATCACTGGGCAAGGTTTCCCTTGAGTCTGGCGCCTTAGACCACTCGGCCATTCTGACACGATATATCAGCCCCAGCAAAAGAAGAGACTGACTTCGTGCTGGCAGCAAAGTAAAAAAACTTTGTCAGAAGTGGGATTCGAACCCACGCACACATACGTGGACCAGAAGCCTCGTTACACTCGTATCACTGTGCAAGGTTTCCCTTAAGCCTGGCGCCTTCGACCACTCGGCCATTCTGACACAATATTTCAGCCCAGCAAAAGGAGACACTGACTTTGTTCTGGTAGTAAAGTAAAAAAAAGTTTGTCAGAAAAGAATTCGAACCCGCGCCCACATACGTGGACCAGAAGCCTCGTTCAACCCGTATCACCGAGCACGGTTTCCCTTCAGTCTTGCGCCTTAAACCAGGCGGCTATTCTGACACGATATATCAGCCCCAGCAAAAGAAGAGACTGACTTCGTGCTGGCAGCAAAGTAAAAAAACTTTGTCAGAAGTGGGATTCGAACCCACGCACACATACGTGGACCAGAAGCCTCGTTAAACTCGCGTCACCGCGCAAGGTTTCCCTTCAGTCTGGCGCCTTAGACCACTCGGCCATTCTGATACGATATATCAGCCCAAGCAAAAGGAGACACTGACTTTGTTCTGTTAGTGAAGTAAAAAAAAGTTTGTCAGAAGTGGGATTCGAACCCACGCCCACATACGTAGACCAGAAACCTTGTTCAACCCGTATCACTGGGCAAGGTTTCCCTTGAGTCTGGCACCTTAGACCACTCGGTCATTCTCACACGATATATCAGCCCCAGCAAAAGAAGAGACTGACTTCGTGCTGGTAGTAAAGTAAAAAAAAGATTGTCAGAAGTGGAATTCCAACCCACCTCGACATACTTGGACCAAAGGCCTCGTTTAACCCGTATCACCGGGCAATGTTTCCCTTAAGTCTGGTGCCTTAGACAACTCGGCCATTCTGACAAGATATATAAGCAGCAGCAAAAGAAGACACTGACTTTATTCTGGTAGTAAAGTAAAAAAGTTTGTCAGAAATGGGATTTGCACCCACGCACACATACGTGGACCAGAAGCCTCGTTCAAGTAGTATGACTGGGCACGGTTTCCCTTGAGTCTAGCGCCTTCGACCACTCGGCCATTCTGACACAATATTTCAGCCCAGCAAAAGGAGACACTGACTTTGTGCTGGTAGCAAATAAGAAAAAGAAGAGTTTGTCAGAAGTGGGATTCGAACCCACGCCCACATACGTGGACCAGAAGCCTCGTTCAACCCGTACAACTGCGCAAAGTTTCCCTTAAGTCTGGCGCCTTAGACCACTCGGCCATTCTGATACGATATGTCAGCCTCAGCAAAAGAAGACGCTGACTCGGTGCTGGTAGTAAATAAAAACAAAATTGACAGAAGTGAGATTCGAACCCACGCACACTTACGTGGAACAGAAGCCTCGTTCAACTCGCATCACCGGGCAAGGTTTCCCTTCAGTCTGGCGCCTTAGACCACACAGCCATTCTGATACGATATGTCAGCCCCAGCAAAAAGAGACACTGACTTTGTTCTGTTAGTGAAGTAAAAAAAGTTTTTCAGAAGAGGGATTCGAACCCACGCCCACATACGTGGACCAGAAGCCTCGTTCAACTAGTATGACTGGGCACGGTTTCCTTTGAGTCTAGGACCTTCGACCACTCGGCCATTCTGACACAATATTTCAGCCCAGCAAAAGGAGACACTGACTTTGTAATGGTAATAAATAAAAAAAGAGTTTGTCAGAAGTGGGATTCGAACCCACGTCGACATACGTGGACCAAAGGCCTCGTTTAACCCGTATCACCGGGCAATATTTCCCTTAAGTCTGGTGCCTCAGACAACTCGGCCGTTCTGACACGATTTGCAAGCTCCAACAAAAGAAGACACTGACTTTGTTCTGGTAGTAAAGTAAAAAAAGTTTGTCAGAAGTGGGATTCGAACCCACGCCCACATACGTGGACCAGAAGCCTCGTTACACTCGTATCACTGGGCAAGGTTTCCCTTAAGCCTGGCGCCTTCGACCACTCGGCCATTCTGACACGATATATCAGCCCCAGCAAAAGAAGAGACTGACTTCGTGCTGGTAGTAAAGCAAAAAAAAAAGATTGTCAGAAGTGGGATTCCAACCCACGTCGACATACTTGGACCAAAGGCCTCGTTTAAACCGTATCACCAGGTAATGTTTCCCTTAAGTCTGGTGCCTTAGACAACTCGGCCGTTCTGACACGATATATAGGCTGCAGCAAAAGAAGACACTGACTTTGTTCTGGTAGTAAAGTAAAAAAGTTTGTCAGAAGTGGGATTCGCACCCACGCACACATACGTGGACCAGAAGCCTCGTTCAACTAGTATGACTGGGCACGGTTTCCCTTGAGTCTAGGACCTTCGACCACTCGGCCATTCTGACACAATATTTCAGCCCAGCAAAAGGAGGCACTGACTTTGTGCTGGTAATAAATAAAAAAAAGAGTTTGTCAGAAGTGGGATTCGAACCCACGTCGACATACATGGACCAAAGGCCTCGTTTAACCCGTATCACCGGGCAATATTTCCCTTAAGTCTGTTGCCTCAGACAACTCGGCAGTTCTGACACGATTTGCGAGCTCCAACAAGAGAAGACACTGATTTTGTTCTGATAGTGAGGTTAAAAAAGTTTTTCAGAAGTGGGATTCGCACCCACGCACACATACGTTGACCTGAAGCCTCGTTCAACTCGTATGACTGGGCACGGTTTCCATTGAGTCTGAAGCCTTAGACCACTCGGCCGTTCTGACAGGATATTTCAGCCCCAGCAAAAGGAGACACTGACTTTGGGCTGGTAGTAAAGTAAAAAAAGTTTGTCAGAAGTGGGATTCGAACCCACGCCCACATACGTGGACCAGAAGCCTCGTTCAACCCGTATCACTGGGCAAGGTTTCCCTTAAGCCTGGCGCCTTTGACCACTCGGCCATTCTGACACAATATTTCAGCCCAGCAAAAGGAGACACTGACTTTGTTCTGGTAGTAAAGTAAAAAAAAAGTTTGTCAGAATAGAATTCGAACCCACGCCCACATACGTGGACCAGAAGCCTCGTTCAACCCCTATCACCGAGCAAGGTTTCCCTTCAGTCTTGCGCCTTAAACCAGGCGGCCATTCTGACACGCTATGGCAGCCTCAGCAAGAGAAGACGCTGACTCTGTGCTGGTAGTAAAGTAAAAAAAGTTTGTCAGAAGTGGGATTCGAACCCACGCCCACGTACGTGGACCAGAAGCCTCGTTCAACCCGTATCACTGGGCAAGGTTTCCCTTGAGTCTGGCGCCTTAGACCACTTGGCCATTCTGACACGATATCCCAGCCCCAGCAAAAGAAGACACTGATTTCGTGCTGGTATTAAAGTAAAAAAATTGTCAGAAGTGGGATTCGAACCCACGCACACACACCTGGACCAGGAGCCTCGTTTAACCCGTATCACTGAGCAAGGTTTCCCTTAAGTCTGGCGCCTTCCACCACTCGGCCATGCTGACACAATATATCAGCCGCAGCAAAAAAAAAACACTGACTTTATGCTGGTAGTAAAGTAAAGAAAAGATTGTCAGAAGTGGCATTCGAACCCACGTCGACATACGTGGACCAAAGGCCTCGTTTAACCCGTATCACCGGGCAATGTTTCCCTAAGTCTGGAGCCTTAGACCACTCGGCCATTCTGACACGATATTTCAGCCCCAGCAAAAGAAGCACTGACTTTGTGCTGGTAGTAGAGTAAAAAAAAATGCCGGAAGTGAGATTCGAACCCACGCGCACATACGTGGACCAGAAGCCTCGTTAAACTCGCGTCACCGCGCAAGGTTTCCCTTCAGTCTGGCGCCTTAGACCACTCGGCAATTCTGATACGATATATCAGCCCAAGCAAAAGGAGACACTGACTTTGTTCTGTTAGTGAAGTAAAAAAAAGTTTGTCAGAAGTGGGATTCGAACCCACGCCCACATACGTAGACCAGAAGCCTTGTTCAACCCGTATCACTGGGCAAGGTTTCCCTTGAGTCTGGCACCTTAGACCACTCGGCCATTCTGACACGATATATCAGCCCCAGCAAAAGAAGAGACTGACTTCGTGCTGGTGGTAAAGTAAAAAAAAGATTGTCAGAAGTAGAATTCCAACCCACGTCGACATACTTGGACCAAAGGCCTCGTTTAACCCGTATCACCGGGCAATGTTTCCCTTAAATCTGGTGCCTTAGACAACTCGGCCATTCTGACACGATATATAAGCAGCAGCAAAAGAAGACACTGACTTTGTTCTGGTAGTAAAGTAAAAAAGTTTGTCAGAAATGGGATTCGCACCCACGCACACATACGTGGACCAGAAGCCTCGTTCAAGTAGTATGACTGGGCACGGTTTCCCTTGAGTCTAGCGCCTTCGACCACTCGGCCATTCTGACACAATATTTCAGCCCAGCAAAAGGAGACACTGACTTTGTGCTGGTAATAAATAAAAAAAAGAGTTTGTCAGAAGTGGGATTCGAACCCACGTCGACATACGTGGACCAAAGGCCTCGTTTAACCCGTATCACCGGGCAATATTTCCCTTAAGTCTGGTGCCTCAGACAACTCGGCCGTTCTGACACGATTTGCAAGCTCCAACAAAAGAAGACACTGACTTTGTTCTGGTAGTAAAGTAAAAAAAGTTTGTCAGAAGTGGGATTCGAACCCACGCCCACATACGTGGACCAGAAGCCTCGTTACACTCGTATCACTGGGCAAGGTTTCCCTTAAGCCTGGCGCCTTCGACCACTCGGCCATTCTGACACGATATATCAGCCCCAGCAAAAGAAGAGACTGACTTCGTGCTGGTAGTAAAGCAAAAAAAAAAGATTGTCAGAAGTGGGATTCCAACCCACGTCGACATACTTGGACCAAAGGCCTCGTTTAAACCGTATCACCGGGCAATGTTTCCCTTAAGTCTGGTGCCTTAGACAACTCGGCCGTTCTGACACGATATATAGGCTGCAGCAAAAGAAGACACTGACTTTGTTCTGGTAGTAAAGTAAAAAAGTTTGTCAGAAGTGGGATTCGCACCCACGCACACATACGTGGACCAGAAGCCTCGTTCAACTAGTATGACTGGGCACGGTTTCCCTTGAGTCTAGGACCTTCGACCACTCGGCCATTCTGACACAATATTTCAGCCCAGCAAAAGGAGACACTGACTTTGTGCTGGTAATAAATAAAAAAAGAGTTTGTCAGAAGTGGGATTCGAACCCACGTCGACATACGTGGACCAAAGGCCTCGTTTAACCCGTATCACCGGGCAATATTTCCCTTAAGTCTGTTGCCTCAGACAACTCGGCAGTTCTGACACGATTTGCGAGCTCCAACAAAAGAAGACACTGATTTTGTTCTGGTAGTGAGGTTAAAAAAGTTTGTCAGAGGTGGGATTCGCCCCCACGCACACATACGTTGACCTGAAGCCTCGTTCAACTCGTATGACTGGGCACGGTTTCCATTGAGTCTGAAGCCTTAGACCACTCGGCCGTTCTGACAGGATATTTCAGCCCCAGCAAAAGGAGACACTGACTTTGGGCTGGTAGTAAAGTAAAAAAAGTTTGTCAGAAGTGGGATTCGAACCCACGCCCACATACGTGGACCAGAAGCCTCGTTCAACCCGTATCACTGGGCAAGGTTTCCCTTAAGCCTGGCGCCTTCGACCACTCGGCCATTCTGACACAATATTTCAGCCCAGCAAAAGGAGACACTGACTTTGTTCTGGTAGTAAAGTAAAAAAAAAGTTTGTCAGAATAGAATTCGAACCCACGCCCACATACGTGGACCAGAAGCCTCGTTCAACCCCTATCACCGAGCAAGGTTTCCCTTCAGTCTTGCGCCTTAAACCAGGCGGCCATTCTGACACGATATGGCAGCCTCAGCAAGAGAAGACGCTGACTCTGTGCTGGTAGTAAAGTAAAAAAAGTTTGTCAGAAGTGGGATTCGAACCCACGCCCACGTACGTGGACCAGAAGCCTCGTTCAACCCGTATCACTGGGCAAGGTTTCCCTTGAGTCTGGCGCCTTAGACCACTTGGCCATTCTGACACGATATCCCAGCCCCAGCAAAAGAAGACACTGACTTCGTGCTGGTATTAAAGTAAAAAAATTGTCAGAAGTGGGATTCGAACCCACGCACACACACCTGGACCAGGAGCCTCGTTTAACCCGTATCACTGAGCAAGGTTTCCCTTAAGTCTGGCGCCTTCCACCATTCGGCCATGCTGACACAATATATCAGCCTCAGCAAAAGAAGACGCTGACTCTGTGCTGGTAGTAAAGTAAAAAAAAATTGACGGAAGTGAGATTCGAACCCACGCACACATACGTAGACCAGAAACCTCGTTCAACTCGCATCATCGAGCAAGGTTTCCCTTCAGTCTGGAGCCTTAGACCACTCGGCCATTCTGACACGATATTTCAGCCCCAGCAAAAGAAGACACTGACTTTGTTCTGGTAGTAAAGTAAAAAAGTTTGTCAGAAGTGGGATTCGCACCCACGCACACATACGTGGACCAGAAGCCTCGTTCAACTAGTATGACTGGGCACGGTTTCCCTTGAGTCTAGCACCTTCGACCACTCGGCCATTCTGACACAATATTTCAGCCCAGCAAAAGGAGACACTGACTTTGTTCTTGTAGTAAAATAAAAAAAATTGACGGAAGTGAGATTCGAACCCACGCACACATACGTGGACCAGAAGCCTCGTTAAACTCGCATCACCGCGCAAGGTTTCCCTTCAGTGTGGCGCCTTAGACCACTCGGCCATTCTGATACGATATATCAGCCCCAGCAAAAGGAGACACTGACTTTGTGCTGGTAGTAAAGTAAAAAAGAGCTTCTCAGAAGTGGGATTTCAACCCACGCCCACATACGTAGACAGAAGCCTCGTTCAACCCGTATCACTGGGCAAGGTTTCCCACGAGTCTGGCGCCTTAGACCACTCGGCCATTCTGACACGATATATCAGCCCCAGCAAAAGAAGAGACTGACTTCGTGCTGGCAGTGAAGTAAAAAAATATTTGTCAGAAGTGGGATTGGAACCCACGCACACATACGTGGACCAAAGGCCTCGTTTAACCCGTATCACCGGGCAATGTTTCCCTTAAATCTGGTGCCTTAGACAACTCGGCCGTTCTGACACGATATATAAGCTGCAGCAAAAGAAGACACTGACTTTGTTCTGGTAGTAAAGTAAAAAAAGTTTGTCAGAAGTGGGATTCGCACCCACGCGCACATACGTGGACCAGAAGCCTTGTTCAACTAGTATGACTTGGCACGGTTTCCCTTGAGTCTAGCACCTTCGACCACTTGACCATTCTGGCACAATATTTCAGCCCAGCAAAAGGAGACACTGACTTTGTGCTGGTAGTAAATAAAAAAAAGAGTTTGTCAGAAGTGGGATTCGAACCCACGCCCACATACGTGGACCAGAAGCCTCATTCAACCCGTATCACTGGGCAAGGTTTCCCTTCAGTCTGGAGCCTTAGACCACTCAGCCATTCTGACACGAAATTTCAGCCCCAGCAAAAGGAGACACTGACTTTGTGCTGGTAGTAAAGTAAAAAAAGAGCTTCTCAGAAGTGGGATTTCAACCCACGCCCACATACGTAGACCAGAAGCCTCGTTCAACCCGTATCACTGGGCAAGGTTTCCCTTGAGTCTGGCGCCTTAGACCACTCGGCCATTCTGACACGATATATCAGCCTCAGCAAAAGAAGACGCTGACTCTGTGCTGGTAGTAAAGTAAAAAAAAATTGACGGAAGTGAGATTCGAACCCACGCACACATACGTAGACCAGAAACCTCGTTCAACTCGCATCATCGAGCAAGGTTTCCCTTCAGTCAGGCGCCTTAGACCACTCGGCCATTCTGATACGATATATCAGCCCCAGCAAAAGAAGACACTGACTTTGTTCTGTTAGTGAAGTAAAAAAAAATTGACGGAAGTGAGATTGGAACCCACGCACACATCCTTGGACCAGAAGCCTCGTTCAACTCGCATCACCGAGCAAGGTTTCCCTTCAGTCTTGCGCCTTAGACCACTCGGCCATTCTGATACGATATATCAGCCTCAGCAAAAGGATACACTGACTTTGTTCTGTTAGTGAAGTAAAAAAAAGTTTGTCAGAAGTGGGATTCGAACCCAGGCCCACATACGTGGACCAGAAGCCTCGTTCAACCCGTATCACTGGGCAAGGTTTCCCTTGAGTCTGGAGCCTTAGACCACTCGGCCATTCTGACACGATATTTCAGCCCCAGCAAAAGGAGACACTGACTTTGTGCTGGTAGTAAAGTAAAAAAAAGCTTCTCAGAAGTGGGATTTGTACCCACGCCCACATAGGTAGACCAGAAGCCTCGTTCAACCCGTATCACTGGGCAAGGTTTCCCTTGAGTCTGGCGCCTTAGACCACTCGGCCATTCTGACACGATATATCAGCCCCAGCAAAAGAAGAGACTGACTTCGTGCTGGCAGTAAAGTAAAAAAACTTTGTCAGAAGTGGGATTCGAACCCACGCACACATACGTGGACCAGAAGCCTCGTTACACTCGTATCACTGGGCAAGGTCTCCCTTAAGCCTGGCGCCTTCGACCACTCGGCCATTCTGACACAATATTTCAGCCCAGCAAAAGGAGACACTGACTTTGTTCTGGTAGTAAAGTAAAAAAAAAGTTTGTCAGAATAGAATTCGAACCCACGCCCACATACGTGGACCAGAAGCCTCGTTCAACCCGTATCACTGGGCAAGGTTTCCCTTGAGTCTGGAGCCTTAGACCACTCGGCCATTGCGACACGATATTTCAGCCCCAGCAAAAGGAGACACTGACTTTGTGCTGGTAGTAAAGTAAAAAAATGCCGGAAGTGAGATTCGAACCCACGCACACATACGTGGACCAGAAGCCTCGTTAAACTTGCATCACCGCGCAAGGTTTCCCTTCAGTCTGGCGCCTAAGACCACTCGGCCATTCTGATACGATATATCAGCCCCAGCAAAAGGAGACACTGACTTTGTTCTGTTAGTGAAGTAAAAAAAAGTTTGTCAGAAGTGGGATTCGAACCCACGCCCACATACGTGGACCAGAAGCCTCGTTCAACCCGTATCACTGGGCAAGGTTTCTCTTGAGTCTGGCGCCTTAGACCCCTCGGCCATTCTGACACGATATATCAGGACCCAGCAAAAGAAGAGACTGACTTCGTGCTGGTAGTAAAGTAAAAAAAAGATTGTCAGAAGTGGGATTCCAACCCGCGTCGACATACTTGGACCAAAGGCCTCGTTTAAACCGTATCACCGGGCAATGTTTCCCTTAAGTCTGGTGCCTTAGACAACTCGGCCGTTCTGACACGATATATAAGCTGCAGCAAAAGAAGACACTGACTTTGTTCTGGTAGTAAAGTAAAAAAGTTTGTCAGAAGTGGGATTCGCTCCCACGCACACATACGTGGACCAGAAGCCTCGTTCAACTAGTATGACTGGGCACGGTTTCCCTTGAGTCTAGGACCTTCGACCACTCGGCCATTCTGAAACAATATTTCAGCCCAGCAAAAGGAGACACTGACTTTGTGCTGGTAATAAATAAAAAAAAAGAGTTTGTCAGAAGTGGGATTCCAACCCGCGTCGACATACTTGGACCAAAGGCCTCGTTTAAACCGTATCACCGGGCAATGTTTCCCTTAAGTCTGGTGCCTTAGACAACTCGGCCGTTCTGACACGAGATATAAGCTGCAGCAAAAGAAGACACTGACTTTGTTCTGGTAGTAAAGTAAAAAAGTTTGTCAGAAGTGGGATTCGCACCCACGCACACATACGTGGACCAGAAGCCTCGTTCAACTAGTATGACTGGGCACGGTTTCCCTTGAGTCTAGGACCTTCGACCACTCGGCCATTCTGACACAATATTTCAGCCCAGCAAAAGGAGACACTGACTTTGTGCTGGTAATAAATAAAAAAAAGAGTTTGTCAGAAGTGGGATTCGAACCCACGTCGACATACGTGGACCAAAGGCCTCGATTAACCCGTATCACCGGGCAATATTTCCCTTAAGTCTGGTGCCTCAGACAACTCGGCCGTTCTGACACGATTTGCAAGCTCCAACAAAAGAAGACACTGACTTTGTTCTGGTACTAAAGTAAAAAAAGTTTGTCAGAAGTGGGATTCGCACCCACGCACACATACGTTGACCTGAAGCCTCGTTCAACTCGTATGACTGGGCACGGTTTCCATTGAGTCTGGCGCCTTAGACCACTTGACCATTCTGACACAATATTTCAGCCCAGCAAAAGGAGACACTGACTTTGTGCTGGTAGTAAATAAAAAAAAGAGTTTGTCAGAAGTGGGATTCGAACCCACGCCCACATACGTGGACCAGAAGCCTCATTCAACCCGTATCACTGGGCAAGGTTTCCCTTGAGTCTGGAGCCTTAGACCACTCGGCCATTCTGACACGATATTTCAGCCCCAGCAAAAGATGACACTGACTTTGTGCTGGTAGTAAAGTAAAAAAAAGCTTCTCAGAAGTGGGATTTGTACCCACGCCCACATAGGTAGACCAGAAGCCTCGTTCAACCCGTATCACTGCGCAAGGTTTCCCTTGAGTCTGGCGCCTTAGACCACTCGGCCATTCTGACACGAATTTTTTTACCATGGTATTTATTAAAGTATTTGGGCAATCATGACAAAATCAAGCGAACAAAAGTACAATCAAATCGCGAAAGTAAGCGTTCAAGTGTTACTCATAAACACTAAATGCCTAACACAGCGCGGGTTCTTCACATGGAGAGTTCTTCACATTGTGTTATACAAACAAAAAAGGGGTGAGGTCAAACAGTTCTCTAAGACGGAGTACCAGTCCGGTCTAAAGTCTAGCTCGTCGTAAATGTTTTTCTGGTGGATAGCCATTTGAATGAAGTGTGCGCTTGAAGAGGTGGTGGGCTCTACATTGCGGTCTTGCATTCGTGTCTTCCACAAGCTGTGCATACCCAAGAGGAAAAACATATCATATGGTACTTCATCAAGCGCTGCTGGCAGAAGATAACGTATTGTGTGAGAAATAATGACAAAACGTTTTTTCAGTGCTCGCTGAAGGACATCCCAAAACAGTAAGGCATCTTTGCAGCTAACAAAGCAATGTTCAATCGTTTCCGGCACATCACATAGATGGCAGTTAACAGACGGAATGAAAATACCTTTTCTTTCTAACCATGCGTTTACCGCCAATGTTTCAGAGTGGAGGTTATAAAAGAATGTTTTTGAATTCGGTGGAATGTACATTTTTCGAACTCGCTTCAACACATCGTGACCTGGAAGATTGGCGTAGAGTGAACAGTACAATGGAGTTGGGAAGAGTGTACTCAGTAGATCCTTATACAGCGCCTTGCGCGATACTGTGTACAGGTATTCTACAGAGAAGCGAGCTTTCACGAAGTCAGTGTCTTCTTTTTCTGTGGCTGATATATCGTGTCAGAATGGCCTCCATGTCCCTGGAGGCCATTCAGACACGATATATCAGCCCCAGCAAAAGAAAACACTGACTTCATGCTGGTAGTAAAGTAAAAAAAGTTTGTCAGAAGTGGGATTCGAACCCACGCCCACATACGTGGACCAGAAGCCTCGTTTAATCCGTATCACCGGGCAATGTTTCCCTTAAGTCTGGTGCCTTAGACAACTCGGCCGTTCTGACACGATTTATAAGCTCCAGCTAAAAAAGACACTGACTTTGCTCTGGTAGTAAAGTAAAAAAAGTTTGTCAGAAGTGGGATTCGCACCCACGCACACATACGTTGACCTGACGCCTCGTTCAACTCGTATGACTGGGCACGGTTTCCAATGAGTCTAGCGCCTTCGACCACTCGGCCATTCTGACACAATATTTCAGCCCAGCAAAAGGAGACACTGACTTTGTTCTTGTAGTAAAATAAAAAAAGTTTGTCAGAAGTAGGATTCAAACCCACGCCCTCATACGTGGACCAGAAGCCTCGTTCAACCCGTATCACTGCGCAAGGTTCACCTTCAGTGCGGCGCCTTAGACCACTCGGCCATTCTGATACGATATATCAGCCCCAGCAAAAGGAGACACTGAGTTTGTTCTGTTATTGAAGTAAAAAGTTTGTCAGAAGTGGGATTCGAACCCACGCCAAAATACGTGGACCAGAAGCCTCGTTCAAACCGTATCACTGGGCAAGGTTTCCCTTGAGTCTGGCGCCTTAGACCACTCGGCCATTCTGACACGATATATCAGCCCCAGCAAAAGAACAGACTGACTTCGTGCTGGCAGTAAAGTAAAAAAAGTTTGTCAGAAGTGGGATTCGAACCCACGCACACATACGTGGACCAGAAGCCTCGTTACACTCTTATCACTGGGCAAGGTTTCCCTTAAGTCTGGCGCCCTCGACCACTCGGCCATTCTGACACAATATTTCAGCCCAGCAAAAGGAGCCGCTGCCTTTGTTCTGGTAGTAAAGTAAAAAAAAGTTTGTCAAAATAGAATTCGAACCCACGCCCAGATACGTGGACCAGAAGCCTCGTTCAACCCGTATCACTGGGCAAGGTCTACCTTAAGCCTGGCGCCTTCGACCACTCGGCCATTCTGACACAATATTTCAGCCCAGCAAAAGGAGACACTGACTTTGTTCTGGTAGTAAAGTAAAAAAAAGTTTGTCAAAATAGAATTCGAACCCACGCCCACATACGTGGACCAGAAGCCTCGTTCAACCCGTATCACTGCGCAAGGTTTCCCTTGAGTCTTGAGCCTTAGACCACTCGGCCATTGCGACACGATATTTCAGCCCCAGCAAAAGGAGACACTGACTTTGTGCTGGTAGTAAAGTAAAAAAATGCCGGAAGTGAGATTCGAACCCACGCACACATACGTGGACCAGAAGCCTCGTTAAACTTGCATCACCGCGCAAGGTTTCCCTTCAGTCTGGCGCCTAAGACCACTCGGCCATTCTGATACGATATATCAGCCCCAGCAAAAGGAGACACTGACTTTGTTCTGTTAGTGAAGTAAAAAAAGTTTGTCAGAAGTGGGATTCGAACCCACGCACACATACGTGGACCAGAAGCCTCGTTTCACTCTTATCACTGGGCAAGGTTTCCCTTAAGTCTGGCGCCCTCGACCACTCGGCCATTCTGATACGATATATCAGCCCCAGCAAAAGGAGACACTGACTTTGTGCTGGTAGTAAAGTAAAAAAAGAGCTTCTCAGCAGTGGGATTTCAACCCACGCCCACATACGTAGACCAGAAGCCTCGTTCAACCCGTATCACTGGGCAAGGTTTCCCTTGAGTCTGGCGCCTTAGACCACTCGGCCATTCTGACACGATATATCAGCCTCAGCAAAAGAAGACGCTGACTCTGTGCTGGTAGTAAAGTAAAAAAAATTGACGGAAGTGAGATTCGAACCCACGCACACATACGTGGACCAGAAACCTCGTTCAACTCGCATCATCGAGCAAGGTTTCCCTTCAGCCAGGCGCCTTAGACCACTCGGCCATTCTGATACGATATATCAGCCCCAGCAAAAGAAGACACTGACTTTGTTCTGTTAGTGAAGTAAAAAAAATTGACGGAAGTGAGATTGGAACCCACGCACACATCCTTGGACCAGAAGCCTCGTTCAACTCGCATCACCGAGCAAGGTTTCCCTTCAGTCTTGCGCCTTAGACCACTCGGCCATTCTGATACGAAATATCAGCCTCAGCAAAAGGATACACTGACTTTGTTCTGTTAGTGAAGTAAAAAAAAGTTTGTCAGAAGTGGGATTCGAACCCAGGCCCACATACGTGGACCAGAAGCCTCGTTCAACCCGTATCACTGGGCAAGGTTTCCCTTGAGTCTGGAGCCTTAGACCACTCGGCCATTCTGACACGATGTTTCAGCCCCAGCAAAAGGAGACACTGACTTTGTGCTGGTAGTAAAGTAAAAAAAAGCTTCTCAGAAGTGGGATTTGTACCCACGCCCACATAGGTAGACCAGAAGCCTCGTTCAACCCGTATCACTGGGCAAGGTTTCCCTTGAGTCTGGCGCCTTAGACCACTCGGCCATTCTGACACGATATATCAGCCTCAGCAAAAGAAGAGACTGACTTCGTGCTGGCAGTAAAGTAAAAAAACTTTGTCAGAAGTGGGATTCGAACCCACGCACACATACGTGGACCAGAAGCCTCGTTACACTCGTATCACTGGGCAAGGTCTCCCTTAAGCCTGGCGCCTTCGACCACTCGGCCATTCTGACACAATATTTCAGCCCAGCAAAAGGAGACACTGACTTTGTTCTGGTAGTAAAGTAAAAAAAAAGTTTGTCAGAATAGAATTCGAACCCACGCCCACATACGTGGACCAGAAGCCTCGTTCAACCCGTATCACTGGGCAAGGTTTCCCTTTAGTCTGGAGCCTTAGACCACTCGGCCATTGCGACACGATATTTCAGCCCCAGCAAAAGGAGACACTGACTTTGTGCTGGTAGTAAAGTAAAAAAATGCCGGAAGTGAGATTCGAACCCACGCACACATACGTGGACCAGAAGCCTCGTTAAACTTGCATCACCGCGCAAGGTTTCCCTTCAGTCTGGCGCCTAAGACCACTCGGCCATTCTGATACGATATATCAGCCCCAGCAAAAGGAGACACTGACTTTGTTCTGTTAGTGAAGTAAAAAAAAGTTTGTCAGAAGTGGGATTCGAACCCACGCCCACATACGTGGACCAGAAGCCTCGTTCAACCCGTATCACTGGGCAAGGTTTCCCTTGAGTCTGGCGCCTTAGACTACTCGGCCATTCTGAAACAATATTTCAGCCCAGCAAAAGGAGACACTGACTTTGTGCTGGTAATAAATAAAAAAAAGAGTTTGTCAGAAGTGGGATTCCAACCCACGTCGACATACTTGGACCAAAGGCCTCGTTTAAACCGTATCACCGGGCAATGTTTCCCTTAAGTCTGGTGCCTTAGACAACTCGGCCGTTCTGACACGGTATATACGCTGCAGCAAAAGAAGACACTGACTTTGTTCTGGTAGTAAAGTAAAAATGTTTGTCACAAGTGGGATTCGCACCCACGCACACATACGTGGACCAGAAGCCTCGTTCAACTCGTATGACTGGGCACGGTTTCCATTGAGTCTGGCGCCTTAGACCACTCGGCCACTCTGATAAGATATATCAGCCCCAGCAAAAGACGAGACTGACATCGTGCTGGCAGTAAAGTAGAAAAATTTTGTCGGAAGTGGGATTCGAACCCACGCACACATACGTGGACCAGAAGCCTCGTTACACTCGTATCACTGGGCAAGGTTTCCCTTAAGCCTGGCGCCTTCGACCACTCGGCCATTCTGACACAATATTTCAGCCCAGCAAAAGGCGACACTGACTTTGTTCTGGTAGTAAAGTAAAAAAAAAGTTTGTCAGAATAGAATTCGAACCCACGCCCACATACGTGGACCATAAGCCTCGTTCAACCCGTATCACCGAGCAAGGTTTCCCTTCAGTCTTGCGCCTTAAACCAGGCGGCCATTCTGACACGATATGTCAGCCTCAGCAAAAGAAGACGCTGACTCTGTGCTGGTAGTAAAGTAAAAAAAAGTTTGTCAGAAGGGGGATTCGAACCCACGCCCACGTACGTGGACCAGAAGCCTCGTTCAACCCGTGTCACTGGGCAAGGTTTCCCTTGAGTCTGGCGCCTTAGACCACTTGGCCATTCTGACACGATATCCCAGCCCCAGCAAAAGAAGACACTGACTTCGTGCTGGTATTAAAGTAAAAAAAGTTTGTCAGAAGTGGGATTCGAACGCACGCACACATACGTGGACCAGAAGCCACGTTACAATCGTATCACCGCGCAAGGTTTCCCTTCAGTGTGGCGCCTTAGACCACTCGGCCATTCTGATACGATATATCAGCCCCAGCAAAAGGAGACACTGACTTTGTTCTGTTAGTGAAGTAAAAAAAAGTTTGTCAGAAGTGGGATTCCAACCCACGTCGACATACTTGGACCAAAGGCCTCGTTTAACCTGTATCACCGGGCAATGTTTCCTTTAAGTCTGGTGTCTTAGACAACTCGGCCGTTCTGACACGATATATAAGCTGCAGCAAAAGAAGACACTGACTTTGTTCTGGTAGTAAAGTAAAAAAGTTTGTCAGAAGTGGGATTCGCACCCACGCACACATACGTGGACCAGAAGCCTCGTTCAACTAGTATGACTGGGCACGGTTTCTCTTGAGTCTAGCACCTTCGACCACTCGGCCATTCTGACACAATATTTCAGCCCAGCAAAAGGAGACACTGACTTTGTTCTTGTAGTAAAATAAAAAAATTGACGGAAGTGAGATTCGAACCCACGCACACATACGTGGACCAGAAGCCTCGTTAAACTCGCATCACCGCGCAAGGTGTCCCTTCAGTGTGGCGCCTTAGACCACTCGGCCATTCTGATACGATATATCAGCCCCAGCAAAAGGAGACACTGAGTTTGTTCTGTTATTGAAGTAAAAAAGTTTGTCAGAAGTGGGATTCGAACCCACGCCAAAATACGTGGACCAGAAGCCTCGTTCAAACCGTATCACTGGGCAAGGTTTCCCTTGAGCCTGGCGCCTTAGGCCACTCGGCCATTCTGACACGATATATCAGCCCCAGCAAAAGAAGAGACTGACTTCGTGCTGGCAGTAAAGTAAAAAAAGTTTGTCAGAAGTGGGATTCGAACCCACGCACACATACGTGGACCAGAAGCCTCGTTACACTCTTATCACTGGGCAAGGTTTCCCTTAAGTCTGGCGCCTTCGACCACTCGGCCATTCTGACACAATATTTCAGCCCAGCAAAAGGAGCCGCTGCCTTTGTTCTGGTAGTAAAGTAAAAAAAAGTTTGTCAAAATAGAATTCGAACCCAGGCCCACATACGTGGACCAGAAGCCTCGTTCAACCCGTATCACTGGGCAAGGTTTCCCTTCAGTCTGGAGCCTTAGACCACTCAGCCATTCTGACACGAAATTTCAGCCCCAGCAAAAGGAGACACTGACTTTGTGCTGGTAGTAAAGTAAAAAAACAGCTTCTCAGAAGTGGGATTTCAACCCACGCCCACATACGTAGACCAGAAGCCTCGTTCAACCCGTATCACTGGGCAAGGTTTCCCTTGAGCCTGGAGCCTTAGACCACTCGGCCATTCTGATACGATATGTCAGCCTCAGCAAAAGTAGACGCTGACTCTGTGCTGGTAGTAAAGTAAAAAAAAATGACGGAAGTGAGATTCCAACCCACGCACACATACTTGGACCAGAAGCCTCGTTCAACTCGCATCACTGAGCAAGGTTCCCCTTCAGTCTTGCGCCTTAGACCACTCGGCCATTCTGATACGATATATCAGCCCCAGCAAAAGGATACACTGACTTTGTTCTGTTAGTGAAGTAAAAAAAGTTTGTCAGAAGTGGGATTCGAACCCACGCCCACATACGTGGACCAGAAGCCTCGTTCAACCCGTATCACTGGGCAAGGTTTCCCTTGAGTCTGGCGCCTTAGACCACTCGGCCATTCTGACACGATATATCAGCCCCAGCAAAAGAAGAGATTGACTTCGTGCTGGCAGTGAAGTAAAAAAATATTTGTCAGAAGTGGGATTGGAACCCACGCACACATACGTGGACCAAAGGCCTCGTTTAACCCGTATCACCGGGCAATGTTTCCCTCAGATCTGGTGCCTTAGACAACTCGGCCGTTCTGACACGATATATAAGCTGCAGCAAAAGAAGACACTGACTTTGTTCTGGTAGTAAAGTAAAAAAAGTTTGTCAGAAGTGGGATTCGCACCCACGCGCACATACGTGGACCAGAAGCCTTGTTCAACTAGTATGACTTGGCACGGTTTCCCTTGAGTCTAGCACCTTCGACCACTTGGCCATTCTGACACAATATTTCAGCCCAGCAAAAGGAGACACTGACTTTGTGCTGGTAATAAATAAAAAAAAGAGTTTGTCTGAAGTGGGATTCCAACCCACGTCGACATACTTGGACCAAAGGCCTCGTTTAAACCGTATCACCGGGCAATGTTTCCCTTAAGTCTGGTGCCTTAGGCAACTCGGCCGTTCTGACACGGTATACAAGCTGCAGCAAAAGAAGACACTGACTTTGTTCTGGTAGTAAAGTAAAAAAGTTTGTCACAAGTGGGATTCGCACCCACGCACACATACGTGGACCAGAAGCCTCGTTCAAATAGTATGACTGGGCACGGTTTCCCTTGAGTCTAGGACCTTCGACCACTCGGCCATTCTGTCACAATATTTCAGCCCAGCAAAAGGAGACACTGACTTTGTGCTGGTAATAAATAAAAAAAAGAGTTTGTCAGAAGTGGGATTCGAACCCACGTCGACATATGTGGACCAAAGGCCTCGTTTAACCCGTATCACCGGGCAATATTTCCCTTAAGTCTGGTGCCTCAGACAACTCGGCCGTTCTGACACGATTTGCAAGCTCCAACAAAAGAAGACACTGACTTTGTTCTGGTAGTAAAGTAAAAAAAGTTTGTCAGAAGTGGGATTCGCACCCACGCACACATACGTTGACCTGAAGCCTCGTCCAACTCGTATGACTGGGCACGGTTTCAATTGAGTCTGGCGCCTTAGACCACTCGGCCATTCTGATACGATATATCAGCCCCAGCAAAAGACGAGACTGACTTCGTGCTGGCAGTAAAGTAGAAAAACTTTGTCGGAAGTGGGATTCGAACCCACGCACACATACGTGGACCAGAAGCCTCGTTACACTCGTATCACTGGGCAAGGTTTCCCTTAAGCCTGGCGCCTTCGACCACTCGGCCATTCTGACACAATATTTCAGCCCAGCAAAAGGCGACACTGACTTTGTTCTGGTAGTAAAGTAAAAAAAAAGTTTGTCAGAATAGAATTCGAACCCACGCCCACATACGTGGACCATAAGCCTCGTTCAACCCGTATCACCGAGCAAGGTTTCCCTTCAGTCTTGCGCCTTAAACCAGGCGGCCAATCTGACACGATATGTCAGCCTCAGCAAAAGAAGACGCTGACTCTGTGCTGGTAGTAAAGTAAAAATGTTTGTCAGAAGGGGGATTCGAACCCACGCCCACGTACGTGGACCAGAAGCCTCGTTCAACCCGTGTCACTGGGCAAGGTTTCCTTTGAGTCTGGCGCCTTAGACCACTTGGCCATTCTGACACGATATCCCAGCCCCAGCAAAAGAAGACACTGACTTCGTGCTGGTATTAAAGTAAAAAAAGTTTGTCAGAAGTGGGATTCGAACGCACGCACACATACGTGGACCAGAAGCCACGTTACAATCGTATCACCACGCAAGGTTTCCCTTCAGTGTGGCGCCTTAGACCACTCGGCCATTCTGATACGGTATATCAGCCCCAGCAAAAGGAGACACTGACTTTGTTCTGTTAGTGAAGTAAAAAAAAGTTTGTCAGAAGTGGGATTCCAACCCACGTCGACATACTTGGACCAAAGGCCTCGTTTAACCTGTATCACCGGGCAATGTTTCCCTTATGTCTGGTGCCTTAGACAACTCGGCCGTTCTGACACGATATATAAGCTGCAGCAAAAGAAGACACTGACTTTGTTCTGGTAGTAAAGTAAAAAAGTTTGTCAGAAGTGGGATTCGCACCCACGCACACATACGTGGACCAGAAGCCTCGTTCAACTAGTATGACTGGGCACGGTTTCTCTTGAGTCTAGCACCTTCGACCACTCGGCCATTCTGACACAATAATTCAGCCCAGCAAAAGGAGACACTGACTTTGTTCTTGTAGTAAAATAAAAAAAAATTGATGGAAGTGAGATTCGAACCCACGCACACATACGTGGACCAGAAGCCTCGTTAAACTCGCATCACCGCGCAAGGTTTCCCTTCAGTGTGGCGCCTTTGACCACTCGGCCATTCTGATACGATATATCAGCCCCAGCAAAAGGAGACACTGAGTTTGTTCTGTTATTGAAGTAAAAAAGTTTGTCAGAAGTGGGATTCGAACCCACGTCAAAATACGTGGACCAGAAGCCTCGTTCAAACCGTATCACTGGACAAGGTTTCCCTTGAGTCTGGCGCCTTAGGCCACTCGGCCATTCTGACACGATATATCAGCCCCAGCAAAAGAAGAGACGGACTTCGTGCTGGCAGTAAAGTAAAAAAAGTTTGTCAGAAGTGGGATTCGAACCCACGCACACATACGTGGACCAGAAGCCTCGTTACACTCTTATCACTGGGCAAGGTTTCCCTTAAGTCTGGCGCCTTCGACCACTCGGCCATTCTGACACAATATTTCAGCCCAGCAAAAGGAGCCGCTGCCTTTGTTCTGGTAGTAAAGTAAAAAAAAGTTTGTCAAAATAGAATTCGAACCCACGCCCACATACGTGGACCAGAAGCCTCGTTCAACCAGTATCACTGGGCAAGGTTTCCCTTCAGTCTGGAGCCTTAGACCACTCAGCCATTCTGACACGAAATTTCAGCCCCAGCAAAAGGAGACACTGACTTTGTGCTGGTAGTAAAGTAAAAAAACAGCTTCTCAGAAGTGGGATTTCAACCCACGCCCACATACGTAGACCAGAAGCCTCGTTCAACCCGTATCACTGGGCAAGGTTTCCCTTGAGCCTGGAGCCTTAGACCACTCGGCCATTCTGATACGATATGTCAGCCTCAGCAAAAGTAGACGCTGACTCTGTGCTGGTAGTAAAGTAAAAAAAATTGACTGAAGTGAGATTCCAACCCACGCACACATACTTGGACCAGAAGCCTCGTTCAACTCGCATCACTGAGCAAGGTTCCCCTTCAGTCTTGCGCCTTAGACCATTCGGCCATTCTGATACGATATATCAGCCCGAGCAAAAGGATACACTGACTTTGTTCTGTTAGTGAAGTAAAAAAAGTTTGTCAGAAGTGGGATTCGAACCCACGCCCACATACGTGGACCAGAAGCCTCGTTCAACCCGTATCACTGGGCAAGGTTTCCCTTGAGTCTGGCGCCTTAGACCACTCGGCCATTCTGACACGATATATCAGCCCCAGCAAAAGAAGAGACTGACTTCGTGCTGGCAGTGAAGTAAAAAAATATTTGTCAGAAGTGGGATTGGAACCCACGCACACATACGTGGACCAAAGGCCTCGTTAAACTTGTATCACCGGGCAATGTTTCCCTTAGATCTGGTGCCTTAGACAACTCGGCCGTTCTGACACGATATATAAGCTGCAGCAAAAGAAGACACTGACTTTGTTCTGGTAGTAAAGTAAAAAAAGTTTGTCAGAAGTGGGATTCGCACCCACGCGCACATACGTGGACCAGAAGCCTTGTTCAACTAGTATGACTTGGCACGGTTTCCCTTGAGTCTAGCACCTTCGACCACTTGGCCATTCTGACACAATATTTCAGCCCAGCAAAAGGAGACACTGACTTTGGGCTGGTAGTAAATAAAAAAAAAGAGTTTGTCAGAAGTGGGATTCGAACCCACGCCCACATACGTGGACCAGAAGCCTCATTCAACCCGTATCACTGGGCAAGGTTTCCCTTTAGTCTGGCGCCTTCGACCACTCGGCCATTCTGACACAATACTTTGGTCCTAACCAAAAGAGACACTGGCTTTGTTCTTGTACTAAAATAAAAAAAGTTTGTCAGAAGTAGGATTTAAACCCACGCCCACATACGTGGACCAGAAGCCTCGTTCAACCCCTATCAGTGGGCAAGGTTTCCCTTGAGTCTGGCGCCTTAGACGACTCGGCCATTCTGATACGATATGTCAGCCTCAGCAAAAGAAGACGCTGAATCTGTGCTGGTAGTAAAGTAAAAAAACTGACAGAAATGAGATTCGAACCCACGCCCACATACGTGGACCAGAAGCCTCGTTCAACCCCTATCAGTGGGCAAGGTTTCCCTTGAGTCTGGCGCCTTAGACCACTCGGCCATTCTGACACGAATTTTTTTACCATGGTATTTATTAAAGTATTTGGGCAATCATGACAAAATCAAGCGAACAAAAGTACAATCAAATCGCGAAAGTAAGCGTTCAAGTGTTACTCATAAACACTAAATGCCTAACACAGCGCGGGTTCTTCACATGGAGAGTTCTTCACATTGTGTTATACAAACAAAAAAGGGGTGAGGTCAAACAGTTCTCTAAGACGGAGTACCAGTCCGGTCTAAAGTCTAGCTCGTCGTAAATGTTTTTCTGGTGGATAGCCATTTGAATGAAGTGTGCTCTTGAAGAGGTGGTGGGCTCTACATTGCGGTCTTGCATTCGTGTCTTCCACAAGCTGTGCATACCCAAGAGGAAAAACATATCATATGGTACTTCATCAAGCGCTGCTGGCAGAAGATAACGTATTGTGTGAGAATTAATGACAAAACGTTTTTTCAGTGCTCGCTGAAGGACATCCCAAAACAGTAAGGCATCTTTGCAGCTAACAAAGCAATGTTCAATCGTTTCCGGCACACCACATAGATGGCAGTTAACAGACGGAATGAAAATACCTTTTCTTTCTAACCATGCGTTTACCGCCAATGTTTCAGAGTGGAGTTTATAGAAGAATGTTTTTGAATTCGGTGGAATGTACATTTTGCGCACTCGCTTCAACACATCGTGACCTGGAAGATTGGCGTAGAGTGAACAGTACAATGGAGTTGGGAAGAGTGTACTCAGTAGATCCTTATACAGCGCCTTGCGCGATACTGTGTACAGGTATTCTACAGAGAAGCGAGATTTCACGAAGTCAGTGTCTTCTTTTTGTGTGGCTGATATATCGTGTCAGAATGGCCTCCATGTCCCTGGAGGCCATTCCGACACGATATATCAGCCCCAGCAAAAGAAAACACTGACTTCGTGCTGGTAGTAAAGTAAAAAAAGTTTGTCAGAAGTGGGATTCGAACCCACGCCCACATACGTGGACCAGAAGCCTCGTTTAATCCGTATCACCGGGCAATGTTTCCCTTAAGTCTGGTGCCTTAGGCAACTCGGCCGTTCTGACACGATTTATAAGCTCCAGCTAAAGAAGACACTGACTTTGCTCTGGTAGTAAAGTAAAAAAAGTTTGTCAGAAGTGGGATTCGCACCCACGCACACATACGTTGACCTGACGCCTCGTTCAACTCGTATGACTGGGCACGGTTTCCATTGAGTCTAGCGCCTTCGACCACTCGGCCATTCTGACACAATATTTCAGCCCAGCAAAAGGAGACACTGACTTTGTTCTTGTAGTAAAATAAAAAAAGTTTGTCAGAAGTAGGATTCAAACCCACGCCCTCATACGTGGACCAGAAGCCTCGTTCAACCCGTATCACTGCGCAAGGTTTACCTTGAGTCTGGCGCCTTAGACCACTCGGCCATTCGATACGTGATGTCAGCTTCAGCAAAAGAAGACGCTGACTCTGTGCTGGTAGTAAAGTAAAAAAATTGACGGAAGTGAGATTCGAACCCACGCACACATACGTGGACCAGAAACCTCGTTCAACTCGCATCATCGAGCAAGGTTTCCCTTCAGTCAGGCGCCTTAGACCACTCGGCCATTCTGATACGATATATCAGCCCCAGCAAAAGAAGACACTAACTTTGTTCTGTTAGTGAAGTAAAAAAAATTGACGGAAGTGAGATTGGAACCCACGCACACATCCTTGAACCAGAAGCCTCGTTCAACTCGCATCACCGAGCAAGGTTTCCCTTCAGTCTTGCGCCTTAGACCACTCGGCCATTCTGATACGATATATCAGCCTCAGCAAAAGGATACACTGACTTTGTTCTGTTAGTGAAGTAAAAAAAAGTTTGTCAGAAGTGGGATTCGAACCCAGGCCCACATACGTGGACCAGAAGCCCCGTTCAACCCGTATCACTGGGCAAGGTTTCCCTTGAGTCTGGAGCCTTAGACCACTCGGCCATTCTGACACGATATTTCAGCCCCAGCAAAAGGAGACACTGACTTTGTGCTGGTAGTAAAGTAAAAAAAAGCTTCTCAGAAGTGGGATTTGTACCCACAACCACATAGGTAGACCAGAAGCCTCGTTCAACCCGTATCACTCGGCAAGGTTTCCCTTGAGTCTGGCGCCTTAGACCACTCGGCCATTCTGACACGATATATCAGCCCCAGCAAAAGATGAGACTGACTTTGTGCTGGCAGTAAAGTAAAAAAACTTTGTCAGAAGTGGGATTCGAACCCACGCACACACGTGGACCAGAAGCCTCGTTCAACCCGTATCACTGGGCAAGGTTGCCCTTAAGCCTGGCGCCTTCGACCACTCGGTCATTCTGACACAATATTTCAGCCCAGCAAAAGGAGACACTGACTTTGTTCTGGTAGTAAAGTAAAAAAAAAATTTTGTCAGAATAGAATTCGAACCCACCCCCACATACGTGGACCAGAAGCCTCGTTCAACCCGTATCACTGGGCAAGGTTTCCCTTCAGTCTGGCGCCTAAGACCACTCGGCCATTCTGATACGATATATCAGCCCCAGCAAAAGGACACACTGACTTCGTGCTGGTAGTAAAGTAAAAAAAAAAGATTGTCAGAAGTGGGATTCCAACCCGCGTCGACATACTTGGACCAAAGGCCTCGTTTAAACCGTATCACCGGGCAATAATTCCCTTAAGTCTGGTGCCTTAGACAACTCGGCCGCTCTGACACGATATATAAGCTGCAGCAAAAGAAGACACTGACTTTGTTCTGGTAGTAAAGTAAAAAAAGTTTGTCAGAAATGGGATTCGCACCCACGCACACATACGTGGACCAGAAGCCTCGTTCAACTAGTATGACTGGGCACGGTTTCCCTTGAGTCTAGGACCTTCGACCACTCGGCCATTCTGACACAATATTTCAGCCCAGCAAAAGGAGACACTGACTTTGTGCTGGTAATAAATAAAAAAAAGAGTTTGTCAGAAGTGGGATTCGAACCCACGTCGACATACGTGGACCAAAGGCCTCGTTTAACCCGTATCACCGGGCAATAGTTCCCTTAAGTCTGGCGCCTTCGACCACTCGGCCATTCTGACACAATATTTCAACCCAGCAAAAGGAGACACTGACTTCGTTCTGGTAGTAAAGTAAAAAAAAAGTTTGTCACAATAGAATTCGAACCCACGCCCACATACGTGGACCAGAAGCCTCGTTCAACCCGTATCACCGAGCAAGGTTTCCCTTCAGTCTTGCGCCTTAAACCAGGCGGCCATTCTGACACGATATGTCAGCCTCAGCAAAAGAAGACGCTGACTCTGTGCTGGTCGTAAAGTAAAAAAAAGTTTGTCAGAAGTGGGATTCGAACCCACGCCCACGTACGTGGACCAGAAGCCTCGTTCAACCCGTATCACTGGGCACGGTTTCCCTTAAGTCTGGCGCCTTTGACTATTCGGCCATTCTGACACAATATTTCAGCCCAGCAAAAGCAGACACTGACTTTGTGCTGGTAGTAAAGTAAAAAAAAAATTGCCGGAAGAGAGATTCGAACCCACGCACACTTACGTGGACCAGAAGCCTCGTTAAACTCGCATAACCGCGCAAGGTTTCCCTTCAGTGTGGCGCCTTAGACCACTCGGCCATTCTGATAAGATATATCAGCCCCAGCAAAAGGAGACCCTGACTTTGTTCTGTTAGTGAAGTAAAAAAAAGTTTGTCAGAAGTGGGATTCCAACCCACATCGACATACTTGGACCAAAGGCCTCGTTTAACCCGTATCACCGGGCAATGTTTCCCTTAAGTCTGGTGCCTTAGACAACTCGGCCGTTCTGACACGATATATAAGCTGCAGCAAAAGAAGACACTGACTTTGTTCTGGTAGTAAAGTAAAAAAGTTTGTCAGAAGTGGGATTCGCACCCACGCACACATACGTGGACCAGAATTCTCGTTCAACTAGTATGACTGGGCACGGTTTCCCTTGAGTCTAGCACCTTCGACCACTCGGCCATTCTTACACAATATTTCAGCCCAGCAAAAGGAGACACTGACTTTGTTCTTGTAGTAAAATAAAAAAAAATGACGGAAGTGAGATTCGAACCCACGCACACATACGTGGACCAGAAACCTCGTTCAACTCGCATCACCGAGCAAGGTTTCCCTTTAGTATGGCGCCTTAGACCACTCGGCCATTCTGATACGATATATCAGCCCCAGCAAAAGGAGACACTGACTTTGTTCTGTTATTGAAGTAAAAAAGTTTGTCAGAAGTGGGATTCGAACCCACGCCAAAATACGTGGACCAGAAGCCTCGTTCAAACCGTATCACTGGCCAAGGTTCCCCTTGAGTCTGGCGCCTTAGACCACTCGGCCATTCTGACACGATATATCAGCCCCAGCAAAAGAAGAGACTGACTTCGTGCTGGCAGTAAAGTAAAAAAAGTTTGTCAGAAGTGGGATTCGAACCCACGCACACATACGTGGACCAGAAGCCTCGTTACACTCTTATCACTGGGCAAGGTTTCCCTTAAGTCCGGCGCCTTCGACCACTCGGCCGTTCTGACACAATATTTCAGCCCAGCAAAAGGAGCTGCTGACTTTGTTCTGGTAGTAAAGTAAAAAAAAGTTTGTCAAAATAGAATTCGAACCCACGCCCACATACGTGGACCAGAAGCCTCGTTCAACCCGTATCACTGGCCAAGGTTTCCCTTGAGTCTGGAGCCTTAGACCACTCGGCCATTCTGACACTATATTTCAGCCCCAGCAAAAGGAGACACTGACTTTGAGCTGGTAGTAAAGTAAACAAAAATTGACGGAAGTGAGATTTGAACCCACGCACATATACGTGGACCAGAAGCCTCGTTCAACTCGCATCACCGCGCAAGGTTTCCCTTCAGTCTGGCGCCTTAGACCACTCGGCCATTCTGATACGATATATCAGCCCCAGCAAAAGGAGACACTGACTTTGTTCTGTTAGTGAAGTAAAAAAAAGTTTGTCAGAAAAGGGATTCGAACCAATGCCCGCATACGTGGACCAGAAGCCTCGTTCAACCCGTATCACTGGGCAAGGTTTCCCTTGAGTCTGGCGCCTTAGACCACTCGGCCATTCTGACACGATATATCAGCCCCAGCAAAAAAAGAGACTGACTTCGTGCTGGCAGTAAAGTAAAAAAAGTTTGTCAGAAGTGGGATTCGAACCCACGCACACATTCGTGGACCAGTAGCCTTGTTACACTCGTATCACTGGGCAAGGTTTCCCTTAAGTCTGGCGCCTTCGACCACTCGGCCATTGTGACAGAATATTTCAGCCAAGCAAAAGGAGACACTGACTTTGTTCTGGTAGTAAAGTAAAAAAACGTTTGTCAGAATAGGATTCGAACCCACGCCCACATACGTCGACAAGAAGCCTCGTTCAACCCGTATCGCTGGGCAAGGTTTCCCTTGAGTCTGGCGCCTTAGACCACTCGGCCATTCTGACACGATATATCAGCCCCAGCAAAAGAAGAGACTGACTTCGTGCTGGCAGTAAAGTAAAAAAAGTTTGTCAGAAGTGGGATTCGAACCCACGCACACATACGTGGACCAGAAGCCTCGTTACACTCTTATCACTGGGCAAGGTTTCCCTTAAGTCTGGCGCCTTCGACCACTCGGCCATTCTGACACAATATTTCAGCCCAGCAAAAGGAGCTGCTGACTTTGTTCTGGTAGTAAAGTAAAAAAAAGTTTGTCAAAATAGAATTCGAACCCACGCCCACATACGTGGACCAGAAGCCTCGTTCAACCCGTATCACTGGCCAAGGTTTCCCTTGAGTCTGGAGCCTTAGACCACTCGGCCATTCTGACACTATATTTCAGCCCCAGCAAAAGGAGACACTGACTTTGAGCTGGAAGTAAAGTAAACAAAAATTGACGGAAGTGAGATTTGAACCCACGCACATATACGTGGACCAGAAGCCTCGTTCAACTCGCATCACCGCGCAAGGTTTCCCTTCAGTCTGGCGCCTTAGACCACTCGGCCATTCTGATACGATATATCAGCCCCAGCAAAAGGAGACACTGACTTTGTTCTGTTAGTGAAGTAAAAAAAAGTTTGTCAGAAAAGGGATTCGAACCAATGCCCGCATACGTGGACCAGAAGCCTCGTTAGACCCGTATCACCGGGCAATGTTTCCCTTAGATCTGGTGCCTTAGACAACTCGGCCGTTCTGACACGATATATAAGCTGCAGCAAAAGAAGACACTGACTTTGTTCTGGTAGTAAAGTAAAAAAAGTTTGTCAGAAGTGGGATTCGAACCCACGCACACATTCGTGGACCAGAAGCCTTGTTACACTCGTATCACTGGGCAAGGTTTCCCTTAAGTCTGGCGCCTTCGACCACTCGGCCATTGTGACAGAATATTTCAGGCAAGCAAAAGGAGACACTGACTTTGTTCTGGTAGTAAAGTAAATAAACGTTTGTCAGAATAGGATTCGAACCCACGCCCACATACGTGGACCAGAAGCCTCATTCAACCCGTATCACTGGGCAAGGTTTCCCTTTAGTCTGGCGCCTTCGACCACTCGGCCATTCTGACACAATACTTTGGTCCTAACCAAAAGAGACACTGGCTTTGTTCTTGTACTAAAATAAAAAAAGTTTGTCAGAAGTAGGATTTAAACCCACGCCCACATACGTGGACCAGAAGCCTCGTTCAACCCGTATCACTGCGCAAGGTTTCCCTTGTGTCTGGCGCCTTAGACGACTCGGCCATTCTGATACGATATGTCAGCCTCAGCAAAAGAAGACGCTGAATCTGTGCTGGTAGTAAAGTAAAAAAACTGACAGAAATGAGATTCGAACCCACGCCCACATACGTGGACCAGAAGCCTCGTTCAACCCCTATCAGTGGGCAAGGTTTCCCTTGAGTCTGGCGCCTTAGACCACTCGGCCATTCTGACACAAATTTTTTTACCATGGTATTTATTAAAGTATTTGGGCAATCATGACAAAATCAAGCGAACAAAAGTACAATCAAATCGCGAAAGTGTGCGTTCAAGTGTTACTCATAAACACTAAATGCCTAACACAGCGCGGGTTCTTCACATGGAGAGTTCTTCACATTGTGTTATACAAACCAAAAAGGGGTGAGGTCAAACAGTTCTCTAAGACGGAGTACCAGTCCGGTCTAAAGTCTAGCTCGTCGTAAATGTTTTTCTGGTGGATAGCCATTTGAATGAAGTGTGCTCTTGAAGAGGTGGTGGGCTCTACATTGCGGTCTTGCATTCGTGTCTTCCACAAGCTGTCCATACCCAAGAGGAAAAACATATCATATGGTACTTCATCAAGCGCTGCTGGCAGAAGATAACGTATTGTGTGAGAATTAATGACAAAACGTTTTTTCAGTGCTCGCTGAAGGACATCCCAAAACAGTAAGGCATCTTTGCAGCTAACAAAGCAATGTTCAATCGTTTCCGGCACACCACATAGATGGCAGTTAACAGACGGAATGAAAATACCTTTTCTTTCTAACCATGCGTTTACCGCCAATGTTTCAGAGTGGAGTTTATAGAAGAATGTTTTTGAATTCGGTGGAATGTACATTTTGCGCACTCGCTTCAACACATCGTGACCTGGAAGATTGGCGTAGAGTGAACAGTACAATGGAGTTGGGAAGAGTGTACTCAGTAGATCCTTATACAGCGCCTTGCGCGATACTGTGTACAGGTATTCTACAGAGAAGCGAGCTTTCACGAAGTCAGTGTCTTCTTTTTCTGTGGCTGATATATCGTGTCAGAATGGCCTCCATGTCCCTGGAGGCCATTCCGACACGATATATCAGCCCCAGCAAAAGAAAACACAGACTTCGTGCTGGTAGTAAAGTAAAAAAAGTTTGTCAGAAGTGGGATTCGAACCCACGCCCACATACGTGGACCAGAAGCCTCGTTTAATCCGTATCACCGGGCAATGTTTCCCTTAAGTCTGGTGCCTTAGACAACTCGGCCGTTCTGACACGATTTATAAGCTCCAGCTAAAGAAGACACTGACTTTGCTCTGGTAGTAAAGTAAAAAAAGTTTGTCAGAAGTGGGATTCGCACCCACGCACACATACGTTGACCTGACGCCTCGTTCAACTCGTATGACTGGGCACGGTTTCCATTGAGTCTAGCGCCTTCGACCACTCGGCCATTCTGACACAATATTTCAGCCCAGCAAAAGGAGACACTGACTTTGTTCTTGTAGTAAAATAAAAAAAGTTTGTCAGACGTAGGATTCAAACCCACGCCCTCATACGTGGACCAGAAGCCTCGTTCAACCCGTATCACTGCGCAAGGTTTACCTTGAGTCTGGCGCCTTAGACCACTCGGCCATTCGATACGTGATGTCAGCCTCAGCAAAAGAAGACGCTGACTCTGTGCTGGTAGTAAAGTAAAAAAAATTGACGGAAGTGAGATTCGAACCCACGCACACATACGAGGACCAGAAACCTCGTTCAACTCGCATCATCGAACAAGGTTTCCCTTCAGTCAGGCGCCTTAGACCACTCGGCCATTCTGATACGATATATCAGCCCCAGCAAAAGAAGACACTGACTTTGTTCTGTTAGTGAAGTAAAAAAAAATTGACGGAAGTGAGATTGGAACCCACGCACACATCCTTGGACCAGAAGCCTCGTTCAACTCGCATCACCGAGCAAGGTTTCCCTTCAGTCTTGCGCCTTAGACCACTCGGCCATTCTGATACGATATATCAGCCTCAGCAAAAGCATACACTGACTTTGTTCTGTTAGTGAAGTAAAAAAAAGTTTGTCAGAAGTGGGATTCGAACCCAGGCCCACATACGTGGACCAGAAGCCCCGTTCAACCCGTATCACTGGGCAAGGTTTCACTTGAGTCTGGAGCCTTAGACCACTCGGCCATTCTGACACGATATTTCAGCCCCAGCAAAAGGAGACACTGACTTTGTGCTGGTAGTAAAGTAAAAAAAAGCTTCTCAGAAGTGGGATTTGTACCCACGCCCACATAGGTAGACCAGAAGGCTCGTTCAACCCGTATCACTCGGCAAGGTTTCCCTTGAGTCTGGCGCCTTAGACCACTCGGCCATTCTGACACGATATATCAGCCCCAGCAAAAGATGAGACTGACTTTGTGCTGGCAGTAAAGTAAAAAAACTTTGTCAGAAGTGGGATTCGAACCCACGCACACATACGTGGACCAGAAGCCTCATTCAACCCGTATCACTGGGCAAGGTTTCCATTAAGCCTGGCGCCTTCAACCACTCGGTCATTCTGACACAATATTTCAGCCCAGCAAAAGGAGACACTGACTTTGTTCTGGTAGTAAAGTAAAAAAAAATTTTGTCAGAATAGAATTCGAACCCACGCCCACATACGTGGACCAGAAGCCTCGTTCAACCCGTATCACTGGGCAAGGTTTCCCTTGAGTCTGGAGCCTTAGACCACTCGGCCATTGTGACACGATATTTCAGCCCCAGCAAAAGGAGACACTGACTTTGTGCTGGTAGTAAAGTAAAAAAATGCCGGAAGTGAGATTCGAACCCACGCACACATACGTGGACCAGAAGCCTCGTTAAACTTGCATCACCGCGCAAGGTTTCCCTTCAGTCTGGCGCCTAAGACCACTCGGCCATTCTGATACGATATATCAGCCCCAGCAAAAGGAGACACTGACTTTGTTCTGTTAGTGAAGTAAAAAAAAGTTTGTCAGAAGTGGGATTCGAACCCACGCCCACATACGTGGACCAGAAGCCTCGTTCAACCCGTATCACTGGGCAAGGTTTCCCTTGAGTCTGGCGCCTTAGACCACTCGGCCATTCTGACACGATATATCAGCCCCAGCAAAAGAAGAGACTGACTTCGTGCTGTTAGTAAAGTAAAAAAAAGATTGTCAGAAGTGGGATTCCAACCCGCGTCGACATACTTGGACCAAAGGCCTCGTTTAAACCGTATCACCGGGCAATGTTTCCCTTAAGTCTGGTGCCTTAGACAACTCGGCCGCTCTGACACGATATATAAGCTGCAGCAAAAGAAGACACTGACTTTGTTCTGGTAGTAAAGTAAAAAAAGTTTGTCAGAAGTGGGATTCGCACCCACGCACACATACGTGGACCAGAAGCCTCGTTCAACTAGTATGACTGGGCACGGTTTCCCTTGAGTCTAGGACCTTCGACCACTCGGCCATTCTGACACAATATTTCAGCCCAGCAAAAGGAGACACTGACTTTGTGCTGGTAATAAATAAAAAAAAGAGTTTGTCAGAAGTGGGATTCGAACCCACGTCGACATACGTGGACCAAAGGCCTCGTTTAACCCGTATCACCGGGCAATATTTCCCTTAAGTCTGGCGCCTTCGACCACTCGGCCATTCTGACACAATATTTCAACCCAGCAAAAGGAGACACTGACTTCGTTCTGGTAGTAAAGTAAAAAAAAAGTTTGTCACAATAGAATTCGAACCCACGCCCACATACGTGGACCAGAAGCCTCGTTTAACCCGTGTCACCGAGCAAGGTTTCCCTTCAGTCTTGCGCCTTAAACCAGGCGGCCATTCTGACACGATATGTCAGCCTCAGCAAAAGAAGACGCTGACTCTGTGCTGGTCGTAAAGTAAAAAAAAGTTTGTCAGAAGTGGGATTCGAACCCACGCCCACGTACGTGGACCAGAAGCCTCGTTCATCAACCCGTATCACTGGGCACGGTTTCCCTTAAGTCTGGCGCCTTTGACTACTCGGCCATTCTGACACAATATTTCGGCCCAGCAAAAGCAGACACTGACTTTGTGCTCGTAGTAAAGTAAAAGAAATTGCCGGAAGTGAGATTCGAACCCACGCACACTTACGTGGACCAGAAGCCTCGTTAAACTCGCATCACCGCGCAAGGTTTCCCTTCAGTGTGGCGCCTTAGACCACTCGGCCATTCTGATAAGATATATCAGCCCCAGCAAAAGGAGACACTGACTTTGTTCTGTTAGTGAAGTAAAAAAAAGTTTGTCAGAAGTGGGATTCCAACCCACATCGACATACTTGGACCAAAGGCCTCGTTGAACCCGTATCACCGGGCAATGTTTCCCTTAAGTCTGGTGCCTTAGACAACTCGGCCGTTCTGACACGATATATAAGCTGCAGCAAAAGAAGACACTGACTTTGTTCTGGTAGTAAAGTAAAAAAGTTTGTCAGAAGTGGGATTCGCACCCACGCACACATACGAGGACCAGAAACCTCGTTCAACTCGCATCATCGAACAAGGTTTCCCTTCAGTCAGGCGCCTTAGACCACTCGGCCATTCTGATACGATATATCAGCCCCAGCAAAAGAAGACACTGACTTTGTTCTGTTAGTGAAGTAAAAAAAATTGACGGAAGTGAGATTGGAACCCACGCACACATCCTTGGACCAGAAGCCTCGTTCAACTCGCATCACCGAGCAAGGTTTCCCTTCAGTCTTGCGCCTTAGACCACTCGGCCATTCTGATACGATATATCAGCCTCAGCAAAAGGATACACTGACTTTGTTCTGTTAGTGAAGTAAAAAAAAGTTTGTCAGAAGTGGGATTTGTACCCACGCCCACATAGGTAGACCAGAAGGCTCGTTCAACCCGTATCACTCGGCAAGGTTTCCCTTGAGTCTGGCGCCTTAGACCACTCGGCCATTCTGACACGATATATCAGCCCCAGCAAAAGATGAGACTGACTTTGTGCTGGCAGTAAAGTAAAAAAACTTTGTCAGAAGTGGGATTCGAACCCACGCACACATACGTGGACCAGAAGCCTCGTTCAACCCGTATCACTGGGCAAGGTTTCCATTAAGCCTGGCGCCTTCAACCACTCGGTCATTCTGACACAATATTTCAGCCCAGCAAAAGGAGACACTGACTTTGTTCTGGTAGTAAAGTAAAAAAAAATTTTGTCAGAATAGAATTCGAACCCACGCCCACATACGTGGACCAGAAGCCTCGTTCAACCCGTATCACTGGGCAAGGTTTCCCTTGAGTCTGGAGCCTTAGACCACTCGGCCATTGTGACACGATATTTCAGCCCCAGCAAAAGGAGACACTGACTTTGTGCTGGTAGTAAAGTAAAAAAATGCCGGAAGTGAGATTCGAACCCACGCACACATACGTGGACCAGAAGCCTCGTTAAACTTGCATCACCGCGCAAGGTTTCCCTTCAGTCTGGCGCCTAAGACCACTCGGCCATTCTGATACGATATATCAGCCCCAGCAAAAGGAGACACTGACTTTGTTCTGTTAGTGAAGTAAAAAAAAGTTTGTCAGAAGTGGGATTCGAACCCACGCCCACATACGTGGACCAGAAGCCTCGTTCAACCCGTATCACTGGGCAAGGTTTCCCTTGAGTCTGGCGCCTTAGACCACTCGGCCATTCTGACACGATATATCAGCCCCAGCAAAAGAAGAGACTGACTTTGTTCTGGTAGTAAAGTAAAAAAGTTTGTCAGAAGTGGGATTCGCACCCACGCACACATACGTGGACCAGAAGCCTCGTTCAACTAGTATGACTGGGCACGGTTTCCCTTGAGTCTAGCACCTTCGACCACTCGGCCATTCTTACACAATATTTCAGCCCAGCAAAAGGAGACACTGACTTTGTTCTTGTAGTAAAATAAAAAAAAATGACGGAAGTGAGATTCGAACCCACGCACACATACGTGGACCAGAAACCTCGTTCAACTCGCATCATCGAGCAAGGTTTCCCTTCAGTCAGGCGCCTTAGACCACTCGGCCATTCTGATACGATATATCAGCCCCAGCAAAAGAAGACACTAACTTTGTTCTGTTAGTGAAGTAAAAAAAATTGACGGAAGTGAGATTGGAACCCACGCACACATCCTTGAACCAGAAGCCTCGTTCAACTCGCATCACCGAGCAAGGTTTCCCTTCAGTCTTGCGCCTTAGACCACTCGGCCATTCTGATACGATATATCAGCCTCAGCAAAAGGATACACTGACTTTGTTCTGTTAGTGAAGTAAAAAAAAGTTTTTCAGAAGTGGGATTCGAACCCAGGCCCACATACGTGGACCAGAAGCCCCGTTCAACCCGTATCACTGGGCAAGGTTTCCCTTGAGTCTGGAGCCTTAGACCACTCGGCCATTCTGACACGATATTTCAGCCCCAGCAAAAGGAGACACTGACTTTGTGCTGGTAGTAAAGTAAAAAAAAGCTTCTCAGAAGTGGGATTTGTACCCACAACCACATAGGTAGACCAGAAGCCTCGTTCAACCCGTATCACTCGGCAAGGTTTCCCTTGAGTCTGGCGCCTTAGACCACTCGGCCATTCTGACACGATATATCAGCCCCAGCAAAAGATGAGACTGACTTTGTGCTGGCAGTAAAGTAAAAAAACTTTGTCAGAAGTGGGATTCGAACCCACGCACACACGTGGACCAGAAGCCTCGTTCAACCCGTATCACTGGGCAAGGTTGCCCTTAAGCCTGGCGCCTTCGACCACTCGGTCATTCTGACACAATATTTCAGCCCAGCAAAAGGAGACACTGACTTTGTTCTGGTAGTAAAGTAAAAAAAAATTTTGTCAGAATAGAATTCGAACCCACCCCCACATACGTGGACCAGAAGCCTCGTTCAACCCGTATCACTGGGCAAGGTTTCCCTTCAGTCTGGCGCCTAAGACCACTCGGCCATTCTGATACGATATATCAGCCCCAGCAAAAGGACACACTGACTTCGTGCTGGTAGTAAAGTAAAAAAAAAAGATTGTCAGAAGTGGGATTCCAACCCGCGTCGACATACTTGGACCAAAGGCCTCGTTTAAACCGTATCACCGGGCAATAATTCCCTTAAGTCTGGTGCCTTAGACAACTCGGCCGCTCTGACACGATATATAAGCTGCAGCAAAAGAAGACACTGACTTTGTTCTGGTAGTAAAGTAAAAAAAGTTTGTCAGAAATGGGATTCGCACCCACGCACACATACGTGGACCAGAAGCCTCGTTCAACTAGTATGACTGGGCACGGTTTCCCTTGAGTCTAGGACCTTCGACCACTCGGCCATTCTGACACAATATTTCAGCCCAGCAAAAGGAGACACTGACTTTGTGCTGGTAATAAATAAAAAAAAGAGTTTGTCAGAAGTGGGATTCGAACCCACGTCGACATACGTGGACCAAAGGCCTCGTTTAACCCGTATCACCGGGCAATAGTTCCCTTAAGTCTGGCGCCTTCGACCACTCGGCCATTCTGACACAATATTTCAACCCAGCAAAAGGAGACACTGACTTCGTTCTGGTAGTAAAGTAAAAAAAAAGTTTGTCACAATAGAATTCGAACCCACGCCCACATACGTGGACCAGAAGCCTCGTTCAACCCGTATCACCGAGCAAGGTTTCCCTTCAGTCTTGCGCCTTAAACCAGGCGGCCATTCTGACACGATATGTCAGCCTCAGCAAAAGAAGACGCTGACTCTGTGCTGGTCGTAAAGTAAAAAAAAGTTTGTCAGAAGTGGGATTCGAACCCACGCCCACGTACGTGGACCAGAAGCCTCGTTCAACCCGTATCACTGGGCACGGTTTCCCTTAAGTCTGGCGCCTTTGACTATTCGGCCATTCTGACACAATATTTCAGCCCAGCAAAAGCAGACACTGACTTTGTGCTGGTAGTAAAGTAAAAAAAAAATTGCCGGAAGAGAGATTCGAACCCACGCACACTTACGTGGACCAGAAGCCTCGTTAAACTCGCATAACCGCGCAAGGTTTCCCTTCAGTGTGGCGCCTTAGACCACTCGGCCATTCTGATAAGATATATCAGCCCCAGCAAAAGGAGACCCTGACTTTGTTCTGTTAGTGAAGTAAAAAAAAGTTTGTCAGAAGTGGGATTCCAACCCACATCGACATACTTGGACCAAAGGCCTCGTTTAACCCGTATCACCGGGCAATGTTTCCCTTAAGTCTGGTGCCTTAGACAACTCGGCCGTTCTGACACGATATATAAGCTGCAGCAAAAGAAGACACTGACTTTGTTCTGGTAGTAAAGTAAAAAAGTTTGTCAGAAGTGGGATTCGCACCCACGCACACATACGTGGACCAGAATTCTCGTTCAACTAGTATGACTGGGCACGGTTTCCCTTGAGTCTAGCACCTTCGACCACTCGGCCATTCTTACACAATATTTCAGCCCAGCAAAAGGAGACACTGACTTTGTTCTTGTAGTAAAATAAAAAAAAATGACGGAAGTGAGATTCGAACCCACGCACACATACGTGGACCAGAAACCTCGTTCAACTCGCATCACCGAGCAAGGTTTCCCTTTAGTATGGCGCCTTAGACCACTCGGCCATTCTGATACGATATATCAGCCCCAGCAAAAGGAGACACTGACTTTGTTCTGTTATTGAAGTAAAAAAGTTTGTCAGAAGTGGGATTCGAACCCACGCCAAAATACGTGGACCAGAAGCCTCGTTCAAACCGTATCACTGGCCAAGGTTCCCCTTGAGTCTGGCGCCTTAGACCACTCGGCCATTCTGACACGATATATCAGCCCCAGCAAAAGAAGAGACTGACTTCGTGCTGGCAGTAAAGTAAAAAAAGTTTGTCAGAAGTGGGATTCGAACCCACGCACACATACGTGGACCAGAAGCCTCGTTACACTCTTATCACTGGGCAAGGTTTCCCTTAAGTCCGGCGCCTTCGACCACTCGGCCGTTCTGACACAATATTTCAGCCCAGCAAAAGGAGCTGCTGACTTTGTTCTGGTAGTAAAGTAAAAAAAAGTTTGTCAAAATAGAATTCGAACCCACGCCCACATACGTGGACCAGAAGCCTCGTTCAACCCGTATCACTGGCCAAGGTTTCCCTTGAGTCTGGAGCCTTAGACCACTCGGCCATTCTGACACTATATTTCAGCCCCAGCAAAAGGAGACACTGACTTTGAGCTGGTAGTAAAGTAAACAAAAATTGACGGAAGTGAGATTTGAACCCACGCACATATACGTGGACCAGAAGCCTCGTTCAACTCGCATCACCGCGCAAGGTTTCCCTTCAGTCTGGCGCCTTAGACCACTCGGCCATTCTGATACGATATATCAGCCCCAGCAAAAGGAGACACTGACTTTGTTCTGTTAGTGAAGTAAAAAAAAGTTTGTCAGAAAAGGGATTCGAACCAATGCCCGCATACGTGGACCAGAAGCCTCGTTCAACCCGTATCACTGGGCAAGGTTTCCCTTGAGTCTGGCGCCTTAGACCACTCGGCCATTCTGACACGATATATCAGCCCCAGCAAAAAAAGAGACTGACTTCGTGCTGGCAGTAAAGTAAAAAAAGTTTGTCAGAAGTGGGATTCGAACCCACGCACACATTCGTGGACCAGTAGCCTTGTTACACTCGTATCACTGGGCAAGGTTTCCCTTAAGTCTGGCGCCTTCGACCACTCGGCCATTGTGACAGAATATTTCAGCCAAGCAAAAGGAGACACTGACTTTGTTCTGGTAGTAAAGTAAAAAAACGTTTGTCAGAATAGGATTCGAACCCACGCCCACATACGTCGACAAGAAGCCTCGTTCAACCCGTATCGCTGGGCAAGGTTTCCCTTGAGTCTGGCGCCTTAGACCACTCGGCCATTCTGACACGATATATCAGCCCCAGCAAAAGAAGAGACTGACTTCGTGCTGGCAGTAAAGTAAAAAAAGTTTGTCAGAAGTGGGATTCGAACCCACGCACACATACGTGGACCAGAAGCCTCGTTACACTCTTATCACTGGGCAAGGTTTCCCTTAAGTCTGGCGCCTTCGACCACTCGGCCATTCTGACACAATATTTCAGCCCAGCAAAAGGAGCTGCTGACTTTGTTCTGGTAGTAAAGTAAAAAAAAGTTTGTCAAAATAGAATTCGAACCCACGCCCACATACGTGGACCAGAAGCCTCGTTCAACCCGTATCACTGGCCAAGGTTTCCCTTGAGTCTGGAGCCTTAGACCACTCGGCCATTCTGACACTATATTTCAGCCCCAGCAAAAGGAGACACTGACTTTGAGCTGGAAGTAAAGTAAACAAAAATTGACGGAAGTGAGATTTGAACCCACGCACATATACGTGGACCAGAAGCCTCGTTCAACTCGCATCACCGCGCAAGGTTTCCCTTCAGTCTGGCGCCTTAGACCACTCGGCCATTCTGATACGATATATCAGCCCCAGCAAAAGGAGACACTGACTTTGTTCTGTTAGTGAAGTAAAAAAAAGTTTGTCAGAAAAGGGATTCGAACCAATGCCCGCATACGTGGACCAGAAGCCTCGTTAGACCCGTATCACCGGGCAATGTTTCCCTTAGATCTGGTGCCTTAGACAACTCGGCCGTTCTGACACGATATATAAGCTGCAGCAAAAGAAGACACTGACTTTGTTCTGGTAGTAAAGTAAAAAAAGTTTGTCAGAAGTGGGATTCGAACCCACGCACACATTCGTGGACCAGAAGCCTTGTTACACTCGTATCACTGGGCAAGGTTTCCCTTAAGTCTGGCGCCTTCGACCACTCGGCCATTGTGACAGAATATTTCAGGCAAGCAAAAGGAGACACTGACTTTGTTCTGGTAGTAAAGTAAATAAACGTTTGTCAGAATAGGATTCGAACCCACGCCCACATACGTGGACCAGAAGCCTCATTCAACCCGTATCACTGGGCAAGGTTTCCCTTTAGTCTGGCGCCTTCGACCACTCGGCCATTCTGACACAATACTTTGGTCCTAACCAAAAGAGACACTGGCTTTGTTCTTGTACTAAAATAAAAAAAGTTTGTCAGAAGTAGGATTTAAACCCACGCCCACATACGTGGACCAGAAGCCTCGTTCAACCCGTATCACTGCGCAAGGTTTCCCTTGTGTCTGGCGCCTTAGACGACTCGGCCATTCTGATACGATATGTCAGCCTCAGCAAAAGAAGACGCTGAATCTGTGCTGGTAGTAAAGTAAAAAAACTGACAGAAATGAGATTCGAACCCACGCCCACATACGTGGACCAGAAGCCTCGTTCAACCCCTATCAGTGGGCAAGGTTTCCCTTGAGTCTGGCGCCTTAGACCACTCGGCCATTCTGACACAAATTTTTTTACCATGGTATTTATTAAAGTATTTGGGCAATCATGACAAAATCAAGCGAACAAAAGTACAATCAAATCGCGAAAGTGTGCGTTCAAGTGTTACTCATAAACACTAAATGCCTAACACAGCGCGGGTTCTTCACATGGAGAGTTCTTCACATTGTGTTATACAAACCAAAAAGGGGTGAGGTCAAACAGTTCTCTAAGACGGAGTACCAGTCCGGTCTAAAGTCTAGCTCGTCGTAAATGTTTTTCTGGTGGATAGCCATTTGAATGAAGTGTGCTCTTGAAGAGGTGGTGGGCTCTACATTGCGGTCTTGCATTCGTGTCTTCCACAAGCTGTCCATACCCAAGAGGAAAAACATATCATATGGTACTTCATCAAGCGCTGCTGGCAGAAGATAACGTATTGTGTGAGAATTAATGACAAAACGTTTTTTCAGTGCTCGCTGAAGGACATCCCAAAACAGTAAGGCATCTTTGCAGCTAACAAAGCAATGTTCAATCGTTTCCGGCACACCACATAGATGGCAGTTAACAGACGGAATGAAAATACCTTTTCTTTCTAACCATGCGTTTACCGCCAATGTTTCAGAGTGGAGTTTATAGAAGAATGTTTTTGAATTCGGTGGAATGTACATTTTGCGCACTCGCTTCAACACATCGTGACCTGGAAGATTGGCGTAGAGTGAACAGTACAATGGAGTTGGGAAGAGTGTACTCAGTAGATCCTTATACAGCGCCTTGCGCGATACTGTGTACAGGTATTCTACAGAGAAGCGAGCTTTCACGAAGTCAGTGTCTTCTTTTTCTGTGGCTGATATATCGTGTCAGAATGGCCTCCATGTCCCTGGAGGCCATTCCGACACGATATATCAGCCCCAGCAAAAGAAAACACAGACTTCGTGCTGGTAGTAAAGTAAAAAAAGTTTGTCAGAAGTGGGATTCGAACCCACGCCCACATACGTGGACCAGAAGCCTCGTTTAATCCGTATCACCGGGCAATGTTTCCCTTAAGTCTGGTGCCTTAGACAACTCGGCCGTTCTGACACGATTTATAAGCTCCAGCTAAAGAAGACACTGACTTTGCTCTGGTAGTAAAGTAAAAAAAGTTTGTCAGAAGTGGGATTCGCACCCACGCACACATACGTTGACCTGACGCCTCGTTCAACTCGTATGACTGGGCACGGTTTCCATTGAGTCTAGCGCCTTCGACCACTCGGCCATTCTGACACAATATTTCAGCCCAGCAAAAGGAGACACTGACTTTGTTCTTGTAGTAAAATAAAAAAAGTTTGTCAGACGTAGGATTCAAACCCACGCCCTCATACGTGGACCAGAAGCCTCGTTCAACCCGTATCACTGCGCAAGGTTTACCTTGAGTCTGGCGCCTTAGACCACTCGGCCATTCGATACGTGATGTCAGCCTCAGCAAAAGAAGACGCTGACTCTGTGCTGGTAGTAAAGTAAAAAAAATTGACGGAAGTGAGATTCGAACCCACGCACACATACGAGGACCAGAAACCTCGTTCAACTCGCATCATCGAACAAGGTTTCCCTTCAGTCAGGCGCCTTAGACCACTCGGCCATTCTGATACGATATATCAGCCCCAGCAAAAGAAGACACTGACTTTGTTCTGTTAGTGAAGTAAAAAAAAATTGACGGAAGTGAGATTGGAACCCACGCACACATCCTTGGACCAGAAGCCTCGTTCAACTCGCATCACCGAGCAAGGTTTCCCTTCAGTCTTGCGCCTTAGACCACTCGGCCATTCTGATACGATATATCAGCCTCAGCAAAAGCATACACTGACTTTGTTCTGTTAGTGAAGTAAAAAAAAGTTTGTCAGAAGTGGGATTCGAACCCAGGCCCACATACGTGGACCAGAAGCCCCGTTCAACCCGTATCACTGGGCAAGGTTTCACTTGAGTCTGGAGCCTTAGACCACTCGGCCATTCTGACACGATATTTCAGCCCCAGCAAAAGGAGACACTGACTTTGTGCTGGTAGTAAAGTAAAAAAAAGCTTCTCAGAAGTGGGATTTGTACCCACGCCCACATAGGTAGACCAGAAGGCTCGTTCAACCCGTATCACTCGGCAAGGTTTCCCTTGAGTCTGGCGCCTTAGACCACTCGGCCATTCTGACACGATATATCAGCCCCAGCAAAAGATGAGACTGACTTTGTGCTGGCAGTAAAGTAAAAAAACTTTGTCAGAAGTGGGATTCGAACCCACGCACACATACGTGGACCAGAAGCCTCATTCAACCCGTATCACTGGGCAAGGTTTCCATTAAGCCTGGCGCCTTCAACCACTCGGTCATTCTGACACAATATTTCAGCCCAGCAAAAGGAGACACTGACTTTGTTCTGGTAGTAAAGTAAAAAAAAATTTTGTCAGAATAGAATTCGAACCCACGCCCACATACGTGGACCAGAAGCCTCGTTCAACCCGTATCACTGGGCAAGGTTTCCCTTGAGTCTGGAGCCTTAGACCACTCGGCCATTGTGACACGATATTTCAGCCCCAGCAAAAGGAGACACTGACTTTGTGCTGGTAGTAAAGTAAAAAAATGCCGGAAGTGAGATTCGAACCCACGCACACATACGTGGACCAGAAGCCTCGTTAAACTTGCATCACCGCGCAAGGTTTCCCTTCAGTCTGGCGCCTAAGACCACTCGGCCATTCTGATACGATATATCAGCCCCAGCAAAAGGAGACACTGACTTTGTTCTGTTAGTGAAGTAAAAAAAAGTTTGTCAGAAGTGGGATTCGAACCCACGCCCACATACGTGGACCAGAAGCCTCGTTCAACCCGTATCACTGGGCAAGGTTTCCCTTGAGTCTGGCGCCTTAGACCACTCGGCCATTCTGACACGATATATCAGCCCCAGCAAAAGAAGAGACTGACTTCGTGCTGTTAGTAAAGTAAAAAAAAGATTGTCAGAAGTGGGATTCCAACCCGCGTCGACATACTTGGACCAAAGGCCTCGTTTAAACCGTATCACCGGGCAATGTTTCCCTTAAGTCTGGTGCCTTAGACAACTCGGCCGCTCTGACACGATATATAAGCTGCAGCAAAAGAAGACACTGACTTTGTTCTGGTAGTAAAGTAAAAAAAGTTTGTCAGAAGTGGGATTCGCACCCACGCACACATACGTGGACCAGAAGCCTCGTTCAACTAGTATGACTGGGCACGGTTTCCCTTGAGTCTAGGACCTTCGACCACTCGGCCATTCTGACACAATATTTCAGCCCAGCAAAAGGAGACACTGACTTTGTGCTGGTAATAAATAAAAAAAAGAGTTTGTCAGAAGTGGGATTCGAACCCACGTCGACATACGTGGACCAAAGGCCTCGTTTAACCCGTATCACCGGGCAATATTTCCCTTAAGTCTGGCGCCTTCGACCACTCGGCCATTCTGACACAATATTTCAACCCAGCAAAAGGAGACACTGACTTCGTTCTGGTAGTAAAGTAAAAAAAAAGTTTGTCACAATAGAATTCGAACCCACGCCCACATACGTGGACCAGAAGCCTCGTTTAACCCGTGTCACCGAGCAAGGTTTCCCTTCAGTCTTGCGCCTTAAACCAGGCGGCCATTCTGACACGATATGTCAGCCTCAGCAAAAGAAGACGCTGACTCTGTGCTGGTCGTAAAGTAAAAAAAAGTTTGTCAGAAGTGGGATTCGAACCCACGCCCACGTACGTGGACCAGAAGCCTCGTTCATCAACCCGTATCACTGGGCACGGTTTCCCTTAAGTCTGGCGCCTTTGACTACTCGGCCATTCTGACACAATATTTCGGCCCAGCAAAAGCAGACACTGACTTTGTGCTCGTAGTAAAGTAAAAGAAATTGCCGGAAGTGAGATTCGAACCCACGCACACTTACGTGGACCAGAAGCCTCGTTAAACTCGCATCACCGCGCAAGGTTTCCCTTCAGTGTGGCGCCTTAGACCACTCGGCCATTCTGATAAGATATATCAGCCCCAGCAAAAGGAGACACTGACTTTGTTCTGTTAGTGAAGTAAAAAAAAGTTTGTCAGAAGTGGGATTCCAACCCACATCGACATACTTGGACCAAAGGCCTCGTTGAACCCGTATCACCGGGCAATGTTTCCCTTAAGTCTGGTGCCTTAGACAACTCGGCCGTTCTGACACGATATATAAGCTGCAGCAAAAGAAGACACTGACTTTGTTCTGGTAGTAAAGTAAAAAAGTTTGTCAGAAGTGGGATTCGCACCCACGCACACATACGAGGACCAGAAACCTCGTTCAACTCGCATCATCGAACAAGGTTTCCCTTCAGTCAGGCGCCTTAGACCACTCGGCCATTCTGATACGATATATCAGCCCCAGCAAAAGAAGACACTGACTTTGTTCTGTTAGTGAAGTAAAAAAAATTGACGGAAGTGAGATTGGAACCCACGCACACATCCTTGGACCAGAAGCCTCGTTCAACTCGCATCACCGAGCAAGGTTTCCCTTCAGTCTTGCGCCTTAGACCACTCGGCCATTCTGATACGATATATCAGCCTCAGCAAAAGGATACACTGACTTTGTTCTGTTAGTGAAGTAAAAAAAAGTTTGTCAGAAGTGGGATTTGTACCCACGCCCACATAGGTAGACCAGAAGGCTCGTTCAACCCGTATCACTCGGCAAGGTTTCCCTTGAGTCTGGCGCCTTAGACCACTCGGCCATTCTGACACGATATATCAGCCCCAGCAAAAGATGAGACTGACTTTGTGCTGGCAGTAAAGTAAAAAAACTTTGTCAGAAGTGGGATTCGAACCCACGCACACATACGTGGACCAGAAGCCTCGTTCAACCCGTATCACTGGGCAAGGTTTCCATTAAGCCTGGCGCCTTCAACCACTCGGTCATTCTGACACAATATTTCAGCCCAGCAAAAGGAGACACTGACTTTGTTCTGGTAGTAAAGTAAAAAAAAATTTTGTCAGAATAGAATTCGAACCCACGCCCACATACGTGGACCAGAAGCCTCGTTCAACCCGTATCACTGGGCAAGGTTTCCCTTGAGTCTGGAGCCTTAGACCACTCGGCCATTGTGACACGATATTTCAGTCCCAGCAAAAGGAGACACTGACTTTGTGCTGGTAGTAAAGTAAAAAAATGCCGGAAGTGAGATTCGAACCCACGCACACATACGTGGACCAGAAGCCTCGTTAAACTTGCATCACCGCGCAAGGTTTCCCTTCAGTCTGGCGCCTAAGACCACTCGGCCATTCTGATACGATATATCAGCCCCAGCAAAAGGAGACACTGACTTTGTTCTGTTAGTGAAGTAAAAAAAAGTTTGTCAGAAGTGGGATTCGAACCCACGCCCACATACGTGGACCAGAAGCCTCGTTCAACCCGTATCACTGGGCAAGGTTTCCCTTGAGTCTGGCGCCTTAGACCACTCGGCCATTCTGACACGATATATCAGCCCCAGCAAAAGAAGAGACTGACTTTGTTCTGGTAGTAAAGTAAAAAAGTTTGTCAGAAGTGGGATTCGCACCCACGCACACATACGTGGACCAGAAGCCTCGTTCAACTAGTATGACTGGGCACGGTTTCCCTTGAGTCTAGCACCTTCGACCACTCGGCCATTCTTACACAATATTTCAGCCCAGCAAAAGGAGACACTGACTTTGTTCTTGTAGTAAAATTAAAAAAAATGACGGAAGTGAGATTCGAACCCACGCACACATACGTGGACCAGAAACCTCGTTCAACTCGCATCACCGAGCAAGGTTTCCCTTTAGTATGGCGCCTTAGACCACTCGGCCATTCTGATACGATATATCAGCCCCAGCAAAAGGAGACACTGACTTTGTTCTGTTATTGAAGTAAAAAAGTTTGTCAGAAGTGGGATTCGAACCCACGCCAAAATACGTGGACCAGAAGCCTCGTTCAAACCGTATCACTGGCCAAGGTTCCCCTTGAGTCTGGCGCCTTAGACCACTCGGCCATTCTGACACGATATATCAGCCCCAGCAAAAGAAGAGACTGACTTCGTGCTGGCAGTAAAGTAAAAAAAGTTTGTCAGAAGTGGGATTCGAACCCACGCACACATACGTGGACCAGAAGCCTCGTTACACTCTTATCACTGGGCAAGGTTTCCCTTAAGTCCGGCGCCTTCGACCACTCGGCCGTTCTGACACAATATTTCAGCCCAGCAAAAGGAGCTGCTGACTTTGTTCTGGTAGTAAAGTAAAAAAAAGTTTGTCAAAATAGAATTCGAACCCACGCCCACATACGTGGACCAGAAGCCTCGTTCAACCCGTATCACTGGCCAAGGTTTCCCTTGAGTCTGGAGCCTTAGACCACTCGGCCATTCTGACACTATATTTCAGCCCCAGCAAAAGGAGACACTGACTTTGAGCTGGTAGTAAAGTAAACAAAAATTGACGGAAGTGAGATTTGAACCCACGCACATATACGTGGACCAGAAGCCTCGTTCAACTCGCATCACCGCGCAAGGTTTCCCTTCAGTCTGGCGCCTTAGACCACTCGGCCATTCTGATACGATATATCAGCCCCAGCAAAAGGAGACACTGACTTTGTTCTGTTAGTGAAGTAAAAAAAAGTTTGTCAGAAAAGGGATTCGAACCAATGCCCGCATACGTGGACCAGAAGCCTCGTTCAACCCGTATCACTGGGCAAGGTTTCCCTTGAGTCTGGCGCCTTAGACCACTCGGCCATTCTGACACGATATATCAGCCCCAGCAAAAAAAGAGACTGACTTCGTGCTGGCAGTAAAGTAAAAAAAGTTTGTCAGAAGTGGGATTCGAACCCACGCACACATTCGTGGACCAGTAGCCTTGTTACACTCGTATCACTGGGCAAGGTTTCCCTTAAGTCTGGCGCCTTCGACCACTCGGCCATTGTGACAGAATATTTCAGCCAAGCAAAAGGAGACACTGACTTTGTTCTGGTAGTAAAGTAAAAAAACGTTTGTCAGAATAGGATTCGAACCCACGCCCACATACGTCGACAAGAAGCCTCGTTCAACCCGTATCGCTGGGCAAGGTTTCCCTTGAGTCTGGCGCCTTAGACCACTCGGCCATTCTGACACGATATATCAGCCCCAGCAAAAGAAGAGACTGACTTCGTGCTGGCAGTAAAGTAAAAAAAGTTTGTCAGAAGTGGGATTCGAACCCACGCACACATACGTGGACCAGAAGCCTCGTTACACTCTTATCACTGGGCAAGGTTTCCCTTAAGTCTGGCGCCTTCGACCACTCGGCCATTCTGACACAATATTTCAGCCCAGCAAAAGGAGCTGCTGACTTTGTTCTGGTAGTAAAGTAAAAAAAAGTTTGTCAAAATAGAATTCGAACCCACGCCCACATACGTGGACCAGAAGCCTCGTTCAACCCGTATCACTGGCCAAGGTTTCCCTTGAGTCTGGAGCCTTAGACCACTCGGCCATTCTGACACTATATTTCAGCCCCAGCAAAAGGAGACACTGACTTTGAGCTGGAAGTAAAGTAAACAAAAATTGACGGAAGTGAGATTTGAACCCACGCACATATACGTGGACCAGAAGCCTCGTTCAACTCGCATCACCGCGCAAGGTTTCCCTTCAGTCTGGCGCCTTAGACCACTCGGCCATTCTGATACGATATATCAGCCCCAGCAAAAGGAGACACTGACTTTGTTCTGTTAGTGAAGTAAAAAAAAGTTTGTCAGAAAAGGGATTCGAACCAATGCCCGCATACGTGGACCAGAAGCCTCGTTAGACCCGTATCACCGGGCAATGTTTCCCTTAGATCTGGTGCCTTAGACAACTCGGCCGTTCTGACACGATATATAAGCTGCAGCAAAAGAAGACACTGACTTTGTTCTGGTAGTAAAGTAAAAAAAGTTTGTCAGAAGTGGGATTCGAACCCACGCACACATTCGTGGACCAGAAGCCTTGTTACACTCGTATCACTGGGCAAGGTTTCCCTTAAGTCTGGCGCCTTCGACCACTCGGCCATTGTGACAGAATATTTCAGGCAAGCAAAAGGAGACACTGACTTTGTGCTGGTAGTAAAGTAAATAAACGTTTGTCAGAATAGGATTTAAACCCACGCCCACATACGTGGACCAGAAGCCTCGTTCAACCCGTATCACTGCGCAAGGTTTCCCTTGTGTCTGGCGCCTTAGACGACTCGGCCATTCTGATACGATATGTCAGCCTCAGCAAAAGAAGACGCTGAATCTGTGCTGGTAGTAAAGTAAAAAAACTGACAGAAATGAGATTCGAACCCACGCCCACATACGTGGACCAGAAGCCTCGTTCAACCCCTATCAGTGGGCAAGGTTTCCCTTGAGTCTGGCGCCTTAGACCACTCGGCCATTCTGACACAAATTTTTTTACCATGGTATTTATTAAAGTATTTGGGCAATCATGACAAAATCAAGCGAACAAAAGTACAATCAAATCGCGAAAGTAAGCGTTCAAGTGTTACTCATAAACACTAAATGCCTAACACAGCGCGGGTTCTTCACATGGAGAGTTCTTCACATTGTGTTATACAAACCAAAAAGGGGTGAGGTCAAACAGTTCTCTAAGACGGAGTACCAGTCCGGTCTAAAGTCTAGCTCGTCGTAAATGTTTTTCTGGTGGATAGCCATTTGAATGAAGTGTGCTCTTGAAGAGGTGGTGGGCTCTACATTGCGGTCTTGCATTCGTGTCTTCCACAAGCTGTCCATACCCAAGAGGAAAAACATATCATATGGTACTTCATCAAGCGCTGCTGGCAGAAGATAACGTATTGTGTGAGAATTAATGACAAAACGTTTTTTCAGTGCTCGCTGAAGGACATCCCAAAACAGTAAGGCATCTTTGCAGCTAACAAAGCAATGTTCAATCGTTTCCGGCACACCACATAGATGGCAGTTAACAGACGGAATGAAAATACCTTTTCTTTCTAACCATGCGTTTACCGCCAATGTTTCAGAGTGGAGTTTATAGAAGAATGTTTTTGAATTCGGTGGAATGTACATTTTGCGCACTCGCTTCAACACATCGTGACCTGGAAGATTGGCGTAGAGTGAACAGTACAATGGAGTTGGGAAGAGTGTACTCAGTAGATCCTTATACAGCGCCTTGCGCGATACTGTGTACAGGTATTCTACAGAGAAGCGAGCTTTCACGAAGTCAGTGTCTTCTTTTTCTGTGGCTGATATATCGTGTCAGAATGGCCTCCATGTCCCTGGAGGCCATTCCGACACGATATATCAGCCCCAGCAAAAGAAAACACAGACTTCGTGCTGGTAGTAAAGTAAAAAAAGTTTGTCAGAAGTGGGATTCGTACCCACGCCCACATACGTGGACCAGAAGCCTCGTTTAATCCGTATCACCGGGCAATGTTTCCCTTAAGTCTGGTGCCTTAGACAACTCGGATGTTCTGACACGATTTATAAGCTCCAGCTAAAGAAGACACTGACTTTGCTCTGGTAGTAAAGTAAAAAAAGTTTGTCAGAAGTGGGATTCGCACCCACGCACACATACGTTGACCTGACGCCTCGTTCAACTCGTATGACTGGGCACGGTTTCCATTGAGTCTAGCGCCTTCGACCACTCGGCCATTCTGACACAATATTTCAGCCCAGCAAAAGGAGACACTGACTTTGTTCTTGTAGTAAAATAAAAAAAGTTTGTCAGACGTAGGATTCAAACCCACGCCCTCATACGTGGACCAGAAGCCTCGTTCAACCCGTATCACTGCGCAAGGTTTACCTTGAGTCTGGCGCCTTAGACCACTCGGCCATTCGATACGTGATGTCAGCCTCAGCAAAAGAAGACGCTGACTCTGTGCTGGTAGTAAAGTAAAAAAAATTGACGGAAGTGAGATTCGAACCCACGCACACATACGAGGACCAGAAACCTCGTTCAACTCGCATCATCGAACAAGGTTTCCCTTGAGTCAGGCGCCTTAGACCACTCGGCCATTCTGATACGATATATCAGCCCCAGCAAAAGAAGACACTGACTTTGTTCTGTTAGTGAAGTAAAAAAAAATTGACGGAAGTGAGATTGGAACCCACGCACACATCCTTGGACCAGAAGCCTCGTTCAACTCGCATCACCGAGCAAGGTTTCCCTTCAGTCTTGCGCCTTAGACCACTCGGCCATTCTGATACGATATATCAGCCTCAGCAAAAGCATACACTGACTTTGTTCTGTTAGTGAAGTAAAAAAAAGTTTGTCAGAAGTGGGATTCGAACCCAGGCCCACATACGTGGACCAGAAGCCCCGTTCAACCCGTATCACTGGGCAAGGTTTCACTTGAGTCTGGAGCCTTAGACCACTCGGCCATTCTGACACGATATTTCAGCCCCAGCAAAAGGAGACACTGACTTTGTGCTGGTAGTAAAGTAAAAAAAAGCTTCTCAGAAGTGGGATTTGTACCCACGCCCACATAGGTAGACCAGAAGGCTCGTTCAACCCGTATCACTCGGCAAGGTTTCCCTTGAGTCTGGCGCCTTAGACCACTCGGCCATTCTGACACGATATATCAGCCCCAGCAAAAGATGAGACTGACTTTGTGCTGGCAGTAAAGTAAAAAAACTTTGTCAGAAGTGGGATTCGAACCCACGCACACATACGTGGACCAGAAGCCTCGTTCAACCCGTATCACTGGGCAAGGTTTCCATTAAGCCTGGCGCCTTCAACCACTCGGTCATTCTGACACAATATTTCAGCCCAGCAAAAGGAGACACTGACTTTGTTCTGGTAGTAAAGTAAAAAAAAATTTTGTCAGAATAGAATTCGAACCCACGCCCACATACGTGGACCAGAAGCCTCGTTCAACCCGTATCACTGGGCAAGGTTTCCCTTGAGTCTGGAGCCTTAGACCACTCGGCCATTGTGACACGATATTTCAGCCCCAGCAAAAGGAGACACTGACTTTGTGCTGGTAGTAAAGTAAAAAAATGCCGGAAGTGAGATTCGAACCCACGCACACATACGTGGACCAGAAGCCTCGTTAAACTTGCATCACCGCGCAAGGTTTCCCTTCAGTCTGGCGCCTAAGACCACTCGGCCATTCTGATACGATATATCAGCCCCAGCAAAAGGAGACACTGACTTTGTTCTGTTAGTGAAGTAAAAAAAAGTTTGTCAGAAGTGGGATTCGAACCCACGCCCACATACGTGGACCAGAAGCCTCGTTCAACCCGTATCACTGGGCAAGGTTTCCCTTGAGTCTGGCGCCTTAGACCACTCGGCCATTCTGACACGATATATCAGCCCCAGCAAAAGAAGAGACTGACTTCGTGCTGTTAGTAAAGTAAAAAAAAGATTGTCAGAAGTGGGATTCCAACCCGCGTCGACATACTTGGACCAAAGGCCTCGTTTAAACCGTATCACCGGGCAATGTTTCCCTTAAGTCTGGTGCCTTAGACAACTCGGCCGCTCTGACACGATATATAAGCTGCAGCAAAAGAAGACACTGACTTTGTTCTGGTAGTAAAGTAAAAAAAGTTTGTCAGAAGTGGGATTCGCACCCACGCACACATACGTGGACCAGAAGCCTCGTTCAACTAGTATGACTGGGCACGGTTTCCCTTGAGTCTAGGACCTTCGACCACTCGGCCATTCTGACACAATATTTCAGCCCAGCAAAAGGAGACACTGACTTTGTGCTGGTAATAAATAAAAAAAAGAGTTTGTCAGAAGTGGGATTCGAACCCACGTCGACATACGTGGACCAAAGGCCTCGTTTAACCCGTATCACCGGGCAATATTTTCCTTAAGTCTGGCGCCTTCGACCACTCGGCCATTCTGACACAATATTTCAACCCAGCAAAAGGAGACACTGACTTCGTTCTGGTAGTAAAGTAAAAAAAAAGTTTGTCACAATAGAATTCGAACCCACGCCCACATACGTGGACCAGAAGCCTCGTTTAACCCGTGTCACCGAGCAAGGTTTCCCTTCAGTCTTGCGCCTTAAACCAGGCGGCCATTCTGACACGATATGTCAGCCTCAGCAAAAGAAGACGCTGACTCTGTGCTGGTCGTAAAGTAAAAAAAAGTTTGTCAGAAGTGGGATTCGAACCCACGCCCACGTACGTGGACCAGAAGCCTCGTTCATCAACCCGTATCACTGGGCACGGTTTCCCTTAAGTCTGGCGCCTTTGACTACTCGGCCATTCTGACACAATATTTCGGCCCAGCAAAAGCAGACACTGACTTTGTGCTCGTAGTAAAGTAAAAGAAATTGCCGGAAGTGAGATTCGAACCCACGCACACTTACGTGGACCAGAAGCCTCGTTAAACTCGCATCACCGCGCAAGGTTTCCCTTCAGTGTGGCGCCTTAGACCACTCGGCCATTCTGATAAGATATATCAGCCCCAGCAAAAGGAGACACTGACTTTGTTCTGTTAGTGAAGTAAAAAAAAGTTTGTCAGAAGTGGGATTCCAACCCACATCGACATACTTGGACCAAAGGCCTCGTTGAACCCGTATCACCGGGCAATGTTTCCCTTAAGTCTGGTGCCTTAGACAACTCGGCCGTTCTGACACGATATATAAGCTGCAGCAAAAGAAGACACTGACTTTGTTCTGGTAGTAAAGTAAAAAAGTTTGTCAGAAGTGGGATTCGCACCCACGCACACATACGAGGACCAGAAACCTCGTTCAACTCGCATCATCGAACAAGGTTTCCCTTCAGTCAGGCGCCTTAGACCACTCGGCCATTCTGATACGATATATCAGCCCCAGCAAAAGAAGACACTGACTTTGTTCTGTTAGTGAAGTAAAAAAAATTGACGGAAGTGAGATTGGAACCCACGCACACATCCTTGGACCAGAAGCCTCGTTCAACTCGCATCACCGAGCAAGGTTTCCCTTCAGTCTTGCGCCTTAGACCACTCGGCCATTCTGATACGATATATCAGCCTCAGCAAAAGGATACACTGACTTTGTTCTGTTAGTGAAGTAAAAAAAAGTTTGTCAGAAGTGGGATTTGTACCCACGCCCACATAGGTAGACCAGAAGGCTCGTTCAACCCGTATCACTCGGCAAGGTTTCCCTTGAGTCTGGCGCCTTAGACCACTCGGCCATTCTGACACGATATATCAGCCCCAGCAAAAGATGAGACTGACTTTGTGCTGGCAGTAAAGTAAAAAAACTTTGTCAGAAGTGGGATTCGAACCCACGCACACATACGTGGACCAGAAGCCTCGTTCAACCCGTATCACTGGGCAAGGTTTCCATTAAGCCTGGCGCCTTCAACCACTCGGTCATTCTGACACAATATTTCAGCCCAGCAAAAGGAGACACTGACTTTGTTCTGGTAGTAAAGTAAAAAAAAATTTTGTCAGAATAGAATTCGAACCCACGCCCACATACGTGGACCAGAAGCCTCGTTCAACCCGTATCACTGGGCAAGGTTTCCCTTGAGTCTGGAGCCTTAGACCACTCGGCCATTGTGACACGATATTTCAGCCCCAGCAAAAGGAGACACTGACTTTGTGCTGGTAGTAAAGTAAAAAAATGCCGGAAGTGAGATTCGAACCCACGCACACATACGTGGACCAGAAGCCTCGTTAAACTTGCATCACCGCGCAAGGTTTCCCTTCAGTCTGGCGCCTAAGACCACTCGGCCATTCTGATACGATATATCAGCCCCAGCAAAAGGAGACACTGACTTTGTTCTGTTAGTGAAGTAAAAAAAAGTTTGTCAGAAGTGGGATTCGAACCCACGCCCACATACGTGGACCAGAAGCCTCGTTCAACCCGTATCACTGGGCAAGGTTTCCCTTGAGTCTGGCGCCTTAGACCACTCGGCCATTCCGACACGATATATCAGCCCCAGCAAAAGAAGAGACTGACTTCGTGCTGTTAGTAAAGTAAAAAAAAGATTGTCAGAAGTGGGATTCCAACCCGCGTCGACATACTTGGACCAAAGGCCTCGTTTAAACCGTATCACCGGGCAATGTTTCCCTTAAGTCTGGTGCCTTAGACAACTCGGCCGCTCTGACACGATATATAAGCTGCAGCAAAAGAAGACACTGACTTTGTTCTGGTAGTAAAGTAAAAAAAGTTTGTCAGAAGTGGGATTCGCACCCACGCACACATACGTGGACCAGAAGCCTCGTTCAACTAGTATGACTGGGCACGGTTTCCCTTGAGTCTAGGACCTTCGACCACTCGGCCATTCTGACACAATATTTCAGCCCAGCAAAAGGAGACACTGACTTTGTGCTGGTAATAAATAAAAAAAAGAGTTTGTCAGAAGTGGGATTCGAACCCACGTCGACATACGTGGACCAAAGGCCTCGTTTAACCCGTATCACCGGGCAATATTTCCCTTAAGTCTGGCGCCTTCGACCACTCGGCCATTCTGACACAATATTTCAACCCAGCAAAAGGAGACACTGACTTCGTTCTGGTAGTAAAGTAAAAAAAAAGTTTGTCACAATAGAATTCGAACCCACGCCCACATACGTGGACCAGAAGCCTCGTTTAACCCGTGTCACCGAGCAAGGTTTCCCTTCAGTCTTGCGCCTTAAACCAGGCGGCCATTCTGACACGATATGTCAGCCTCAGCAAAAGAAGACGCTGACTCTGTGCTGGTCGTAAAGTAAAAAAAAGTTTGTCAGAAGTGGGATTCGAACCCACGCCAACGTACGTGGACCAGAAGCCTCGTTCATCAACCCGTATCACTGGGCACGGTTTCCCTTAAGTCTGGCGCCTTTGACTACTCGGCCATTCTGACACAATATTTCGGCCCAGCAAAAGCAGACACTGACTTTGTGCTCGTAGTAAAGTAAAAGAAATTGCCGGAAGTGAGATTCGAACCCACGCACACTTACGTGGACCAGAAGCCTCGTTAAACTCGCATCACCGCGCAAGGTTTCCCTTCAGTGTGGCGCCTTAGACCACTCGGCCATTCTGATAAGATATATCAGCCCCAGCAAAAGGAGACACTGACTTTGTTCTGTTAGTGAAGTAAAAAAAAGTTTGTCAGAAGTGGGATTCCAACCCACATCGACATACTTGGACCAAAGGCCTCGTTTAACCCGTATCACCGGGCAATGTTTCCCTTAAGTCTGGTGCCTTAGACAACTCGGCCGTTCTGACACGATATATAAGCTGCAGCAAAAGAAGACACTGACTTTTTCTGGTAGTAAAGTAAAAAAGTTTGTCAGAAGTGGGATTCGCACCCACGCACACATACGAGGACCAGAAACCTCGTTCAACTCGCATCATCGAACAAGGTTTCCCTTCAGTCAGGCGCCTTAGACCACTCGGCCATTCTGATACGATATATCAGCCCCAGCAAAAGAAGACACTGACTTTGTTCTGTTAGTGAAGTAAAAAAAATTGACGGAAGTGAGATTGGAACCCACGCACACATCCTTGGACCAGAAGCCTCGTTCAACTCGCATCACCGAGCAAGGTTTCCCTTCAGTCTTGCGCCTTAGACCACTCGGCCATTCTGATACGATATATCAGCCTCAGCAAAAGGATACACTGACTTTGTTCTGTTAGTGAAGTAAAAAAAAGTTTGTCAGAAGTGGGATTCGAACCCAGGCCCACATACGTGGACCAGAAGCCCCGTTCAACCCGTATCACTGGGCAAGGTTTCCCTTGAGTCTGGAGCCTTAGACCACTCGGCCATTCTGACACGATATTTCAGCCCCAGCAAAAGGAGACACTGACTTTGTGCTGGTAGTAAAGTAAAAAAAAGCTTCTCAGAAGTGGGATTTGTACCCACGCCCACATAGGTAGACCAGAAGGCTCGTTCAACCCGTATCACTCGGCAAGGTTTCCCTTGAGTCTGGCGCCTTAGACCACTCGGCCATTCTGACACGATATATCAGCCCCAGCAAAAGATGAGACTGACTTTGTGCTGGCAGTAAAGTAAAAAAACTTTGTCAGAAGTGGGATTCGAACCCACGCACACATACGTGGACCAGAAGCCTCGTTCAACCCGTATCACTGGGCAAGGTTTCCATTAAGCCTGGCGCCTTCAACCACTCGGTCATTCTGACACAATATTTCAGCCCAGCAAAAGGAGACACTGACTTTGTTCTGGTAGTAAAGTAAAAAAAAATTTTGTCAGAATAGAATTCGAACCCACGCCCACATACGTGGACCAGAAGCCTCGTTCAACCCGTATCACTGGGCAAGGTTTCCCTTGAGTCTGGAGCCTTAGACCACTCGGCCATTGTGACACGATATTTCAGCCCCAGCAAAAGGAGACACTGACTTTGTGCTGGTAGTAAAGTAAAAAAATGCCGGAAGTGAGATTCGAACCCACGCACACATACGTGGACCAGAAGCCTCGTTAAACTTGCATCACCGCGCAAGGTTTCCCTTCAGTCTGGCGCCTAAGACCACTCGGCCATTCTGATACGATATATCAGCCCCAGCAAAAGGAGACACTGACTTTGTTCTGTTAGTGAAGTAAAAAAAAGTTTGTCAGAAGTGGGATTCGAACCCACGCCCACATACGTGGACCAGAAGCCTCGTTCAACCCGTATCACTGGGCAAGGTTTCCCTTGAGTCTGGCGCCTTAGACCACTCGGCCATTCTGACACGATATATCAGCCCCAGCAAAAGAAGAGACTGACTTCGTGCTGTTAGTAAAGTAAAAAAAAGATTGTCAGAAGTGGGATTCCAACCCGCGTCGACATACTTGGACCAAAGGCCTCGTTTAAACCGTATCACCGGGCAATGTTTCCCTTAAGTCTGGTGCCTTAGACAACTCGGCCGCTCTGACACGATATATAAGCTGCAGCAAAAGAAGACACTGACTTTGTTCTGGTAGTAAAGTAAAAAAAGTTTGTCAGAAGTGGGATTCGCACCCACGCACACATACGTGGACCAGAAGCCTCGTTCAACTAGTATGACTGGGCACGGTTTCCCTTGAGTCTAGGACCTTCGACCACTCGGCCATTCTGACACAATATTTCAGCCCAGCAAAAGGAGACACTGACTTTGTGCTGGTAATAAATAAAAAAAAGAGTTTGTCAGAAGTGGGATTCGAACCCACGTCGACATACGTGGACCAAAGGCCTCGTTTAACCCGTATCACCGGGCAATATTTCCCTTAAGTCTGGCGCCTTCGACCACTCGGCCATTCTGACACAATATTTCAACCCAGCAAAAGGAGACACTGACTTCGTTCTGGTAGTAAAGTAAAAAAAAAGTTTGTCACAATAGAATTCGAACCCACGCCCACATACGTGGACCAGAAGCCTCGTTTAACCCGTGTCACCGAGCAAGGTTTCCCTTCAGTCTTGCGCCTTAAACCAGGCGGCCATTCTGACACGATATGTCAGCCTCAGCAAAAGAAGACGCTGACTCTGTGCTGGTCGTAAAGTAAAAAAAAGTTTGTCAGAAGTGGGATTCGAACCCACGCCAACGTACGTGGACCAGAAGCCTCGTTCATCAACCCGTATCACTGGGCACGGTTTCCCTTAAGTCTGGCGCCTTTGACTACTCGGCCATTCTGACACAATATTTCGGCCCAGCAAAAGCAGACACTGACTTTGTGCTCGTAGTAAAGTAAAAGAAATTGCCGGAAGTGAGATTCGAACCCACGCACACTTACGTGGACCAGAAGCCTCGTTAAACTCGCATCACCGCGCAAGGTTTCCCTTCAGTGTGGCGCCTTAGACCACTCGGCCATTCTGATAAGATATATCAGCCCCAGCAAAAGGAGACACTGACTTTGTTCTGTTAGTGAAGTAAAAAAAAGTTTGTCAGAAGTGGGATTCCAACCCACATCGACATACTTGGACCAAAGGCCTCGTTTAACCCGTATCACCGGGCAATGTTTCCCTTAAGTCTGGTGCCTTAGACAACTCGGCCGTTCTGACACGATATATAAGCTGCAGCAAAAGAAGACACTGACTTTTTCTGGTAGTAAAGTAAAAAAGTTTGTCAGAAGTGGGATTCGCACCCACGCACACATACGAGGACCAGAAACCTCGTTCAACTCGCATCATCGAACAAGGTTTCCCTTCAGTCAGGCGCCTTAGACCACTCGGCCATTCTGATACGATATATCAGCCCCAGCAAAAGAAGACACTGACTTTGTTCTGTTAGTGAAGTAAAAAAAATTGACGGAAGTGAGATTGGAACCCACGCACACATCCTTGGACCAGAAGCCTCGTTCAACTCGCATCACCGAGCAAGGTTTCCCTTCAGTCTTGCGCCTTAGACCACTCGGCCATTCTGATACGATATATCAGCCTCAGCAAAAGGATACACTGACTTTGTTCTGTTAGTGAAGTAAAAAAAAGTTTGTCAGAAGTGGGATTCGAACCCAGGCCCACATACGTGGACCAGAAGCCCCGTTCAACCCGTATCACTGGGCAAGGTTTCCCTTGAGTCTGGAGCCTTAGACCACTCGGCCATTCTGACACGATATTTCAGCCCCAGCAAAAGGAGACACTGACTTTGTGCTGGTAGTAAAGTAAAAAAAAGCTTCTCAGAAGTGGGATTTGTACCCACGCCCACATAGGTAGACCAGAAGGCTCGTTCAACCCGTATCACTCGGCAAGGTTTCCCTTGAGTCTGGCGCCTTAGACCACTCGGCCATTCTGACACGATATATCAGCCCCAGCAAAAGATGAGACTGACTTTGTGCTGGCAGTAAAGTAAAAAAACTTTGTCAGAAGTGGGATTCGAACCCACGCACACATACGTGGACCAGAAGCCTCGTTCAACCCGTATCACTGGGCAAGGTTTCCATTAAGCCTGGCGCCTTCAACCACTCGGTCATTCTGACACAATATTTCAGCCCAGCAAAAGGAGACACTGACTTTGTTCTGGTAGTAAAGTAAAAAAAAATTTTGTCAGAATAGAATTCGAACCCACGCCCACATACGTGGACCAGAAGCCTCGTTCAACCCGTATCACTGGGCAAGGTTTCCCTTGAGTCTGGAGCCTTAGACCACTCGGCCATTGTGACACGATATTTCAGCCCCAGCAAAAGGAGACACTGACTTTGTGCTGGTAGTAAAGTAAAAAAATGCCGGAAGTGAGATTCGAACCCACGCACACATACGTGGACCAGAAGCCTCGTTAAACTTGCATCACCGCGCAAGGTTTCCCTTCAGTCTGGCGCCTAAGACCACTCGGCCATTCTGATACGATATATCAGCCCCAGCAAAAGGAGACACTGACTTTGTTCTGTTAGTGAAGTAAAAAAAAGTTTGTCAGAAGTGGGATTCGAACCCACGCCCACATACGTGGACCAGAAGCCTCGTTCAACCCGTATCACTGGGCAAGGTTTCCCTTGAGTCTGGCGCCTTAGACCACTCGGCCATTCTGACACGATATATCAGCCCCAGCAAAAGAAGAGACTGACTTCGTGCTGTTAGTAAAGTAAAAAAAAGATTGTCAGAAGTGGGATTCCAACCCGCGTCGACATACTTGGACCAAAGGCCTCGTTTAAACCGTATCACCGGGCAATGTTTCCCTTAAGTCTGGTGCCTTAGACAACTCGGCCGCTCTGACACGATATATAAGCTGCAGCAAAAGAAGACACTGACTTTGTTCTGGTAGTAAAGTAAAAAAAGTTTGTCAGAAGTGGGATTCGCACCCACGCACACATACGTGGACCAGAAGCCTCGTTCAACTAGTATGACTGGGCACGGTTTCCCTTGAGTCTAGGACCTTCGACCACTCGGCCATTCTGACACAATATTTCAGCCCAGCAAAAGGAGACACTGACTTTGTGCTGGTAATAAATAAAAAAAAGAGTTTGTCAGAAGTGGGATTCGAACCCACGTCGACATACGTGGACCAAAGGCCTCGTTTAACCCGTATCACCGGGCAATATTTCCCTTAAGTCTGGCGCCTTCGACCACTCGGCCATTCTGACACAATATTTCAACCCAGCAAAAGGAGACACTGACTTCGTTCTGGTAGTAAAGTAAAAAAAAAGTTTGTCACAATAGAATTCGAACCCACGCCCACATACGTGGACCAGAAGCCTCGTTTAACCCGTGTCACCGAGCAAGGTTTCCCTTCAGTCTTGCGCCTTAAACCAGGCGGCCATTCTGACACGATATGTCAGCCTCAGCAAAAGAAGACGCTGACTCTGTGCTGGTCGTAAAGTAAAAAAAAGTTTGTCAGAAGTGGGATTCGAACCCACGCCCACGTACGTGGACCAGAATCCTCGTTCATCAACCCGTATCACTGGGCACGGTTTCCCTTAAGTCTGGCGCCTTTGACTACTCGGCCATTCTGACACAATATTTCGGCCCAGCAAAAGCAGACACTGACTTTGTGCTCGTAGTAAAGTAAAAAAAATTGCCGGAAGTGAGATTCGAACCCACGCACACTTACGTGGACCAGAAGCCTCGTTAAACTCGCATCACCGCGCAAGGTTTCCCTTCAGTGTGGCGCCTTAGACCACTCGGCCATTCTGATAAGATATATCAGCCCCAGCAAAAGGAGACACTGACTTTGTTCTGTTAGTGAAGTAAAAAAAAGTTTGTCAGAAGTGGGATTCCAACCCACATCGACATACTTGGACCAAAGGCCTCGTTTAACCCGTATCACCGGGCAATGTTTCCCTTAAGTCTGGTGCCTTAGACAACTCGGCCGTTCTGACACGATATATAAGCTGCAGCAAAAGAAGACACTGACTTTGTTCTGGTAGTAAAGTAAAAAAGTTTGTCAGAAGTGGGATTCGCACCCACGCACACATACGTGGACCAGAAGCCTCGTTCAACTAGTATGACTGGGCACGGTTTCCCTTGAGTCTAGCACCTTCGACCACTCGGCCATTCTGACACAATATTTCAGTCCAGCAAAAGGAGACACTGACTTTGTTCTTGTAGTAAAATAAAAAAAAATGACGGAAGTGAGATTCGAACCCACGCACACATACGTGGACCAGAAACCTCGTTCAACTCGCATCACCGAGCAAGGTTTCCCTTTAGTATGGCGCCTTAGACCACTCGGCCATTCTGATACGATATATCAGCCCCAGCAAAAGGAGACACTGACTTTGTTCTGTTATTGAAGTAAAAAAGTTTGTCAGAAGTGGGATTCGAACCCACGCCAAAATACGTGGACCAGAAGCCTCGTTCAAACCGTATCACTGGGCAAGGTTTCCCTTGAGTCTGGCGCCTTAGACCACTCGGCCATTCTGACACGATATATCAGCCCCAGCAAAAGAAGAGACTGACTTCGTGCTGGCAGTAAAGTAAAAAAAGTTTGTCAGAAGTGGGATTCGAACCCACGCACACATACGTGGACCAGAAGCCTCGTTACACTCTTATCACTGGGCAAGGTTTCCCTTAAGTCTGGCGCCTTCGACCACTCGGCCATTCTGACACAATATTTCAGCCCAGCAAAAGGAGCTGCTGACTTTGTTCTGGTAGTAAAGTAAAAAAAAGTTTGTCAAAATAGAATTCGAACCCACGCCCACATACGTGGACCAGAAGCCTCGTTCAACCCGTATCACTGGCCAAGGTTTCCCTTGAGTCTGGAGCCTTAGACCACTCGGCCATTCTGACACTATATTTCAGCCCCAGCAAAAGGAGACACTGACTTTGAGCTGGTAGTAAAGTAAACAAAAATTGACGGAAGTGAGATTTGAACCCACGCACATATACGTGGACCAGAAGCCTCGTTCAACTCGCATCACCGCGCAAGGTTTCCCTTCAGTCTGGCGCCTTAGACCACTCGGCCATTCTGATACGATATATCAGCCCCAGCAAAAGGAGACACTGACTTTGTTCTGTTAGTGAAGTAAAAAAAAGTTTGTCAGAAAAGGGATTCGAACCAATGCCCGCATACGTGGACCAGAAGCCTCGTTCAACCCGTATCACTGGGCAAGGTTTCCCTTGAGTCTGGCGCCTTAGACCACTCGGCCATTCTGACACAATATATCAGCCCCAGCAAAAGAAGAGACTGACTTCGTGCTGGCAGTAAAGTAAAAAAAGTTTGTCAGAAGTGGGATTCGAACCCACGCACACATTCGTGGACCAGAAGCCTTGTTACACTCGTATCACTGGGCAAGGTTTCCCTTAAGTCTGGCGCCTTCGACCACTCGGCCATTGTGACAGAATATTTCAGCCAAGCAAAAGGAGACACTGACTTTGTTCTGGTAGTAAAGTAAAAAAACGTTTGTCAGAATAGGATTCGAACCCACGCCCACATACGTGGACCAGAAGCCTCGTTCAACCCGTATCACTGGGCAAGGTTTCCCTTGAGTCTGGAGCCTTAGACCACTCGGCCATTGTGACACGATATTTCAGCCCCAGGAAAAGGAGACACTGACTTTGTGCTGGTAGTAAAGTAAAAAAAGAGCTTCTCATAAGTGGGATTTCAACCCACGCCCACATACGTAGACCAGAAGCCTCGTTCAACCCGTATCACTGGGCAAAGTTTCCCTTGAGTCTGGAGCTTTAGACCACTTGGCCATTCTGATACGATATGTCAGCCTCAGCAAAAGTAGACGCTGACTCTGTGCTGGTAGTAAAGTAAAAAAAAAGTTTGTCAGAAGTGGGATTCGAACCCACGCCTACATACGTGGACCAGAAGCCTCGTTCAACCCGTATCACTGGGCAAAGTTTACCTTAAGTCTGGCGCCTTAAACCACTCGGCCATTCTGACACGATATATCAGCCCCAGCAAAAGAAGAGACTGACTTCGTGCTGGCAGTAAAGTAAAAAAGTGTTTGTCATAAGTGGGATTCGAACCCACGCACACATACGTGGACCAGAAGCCTCGTTTCACTCGTATCACTGGGCAAGGTTTCCCTTAAGTCTGGCGCCTTCGACCACTCGGCCATTCTGACAAAATATTTCAGCCCAGCAAAAGGAGACACTGACTTTGTTCTGGTAGTAAAGTAAAAAAAAGTTTGTCAGAATAGGATTCGAACCCACGCCCACATACGTGGACCACAAGCCTCGTTCAACCCGTATCACTGGGCAAAGTTTCCCTTGAGTCTGGAGCCTTAGACCACTCTGCCATTCTGACACGATACTTTGGTCCTAACCAAAGGAGACACTGGCTTTGTTCTTGTACTAAAATAAAAAAAGTTTGTCAGAAGTGGGATTCAAACCCACGCCCACATACGTGGACCAGAAGCCTCGTTCAACCCGTATCACTGCGCAAGGTTTCCCTGGACTCTGGCGCCTTAGACCACTCGGCCATTCTGATACGATATGTCAGCCTCAGCAAAAGGAGACGCTGACTTTGTGCTGGTAGTAAATAAAAAAAAGACTTTGTCAGAAGGGGGATTCGAACGCACGCACACATACGTTGACCTGAAACCTCGTTCAACTCGTATGACTGGGCACGGTTTCCATTGAGTGTTGCGCCTTCGACCACTCGGCCATTCTGACACAACATTTCAGCCCAGCAAAAGAAGACGCTGACTCTGTGCTTGTAGTAAAGTAAAAAAAGTTTGTCAGTAGTGGGATTCGAATCCACGCCCATATACGTGGACCAGAAGACTCGTTCAACCCGTATCACTGGGAAAGGTTTCCCTTGAGTCTGGCGCCTTAGACCACTTGGCTATTCTGATACGATATGTCAGCATCAGCGAAATTAGACGCTGACTCTGTGCTGGTAGTAAAGTAAAAAGAAGAGCTTCTCAGAAGTGGGATTTCAACACACGCCCACATACGTAGACCAGAAGCCTCGTTCAACCCGTATCACTGGGCAAGGTTTCCTTTAAGTCTGGTGCCTTGGACCACTCGGCCATTCTGACACGATATTTCAGGCCAGCAAAAGAGGACACTGACTTTCTTCTGGTAGTAGATTAAAAACCTTGTCAGAACTGGGATTCAAACCCATGCCCACATACGTGGACCAGAAGCCTCGTTCAATCCGTATCACTGGGCAAGGTTTCCCTTAAGTCTGGCGCCTTCGACCACTCGGCCATTCTGACACAATATTTCGGTCCAGCAAAAGAAGACGCTGACTTTGTTCTGGTAGTAAAGTAAAAAAAGTTTGTCAGAAGTGGGATTCGCTCCCACGCACACATACGTGGACCTGAAGCCTCGTTCAACTAGATTGACTTGGCACGGTTTCTCTTGAGTCTAGCACCTTCGACCACTCGGCCATTCTGACACAATATTTCAGCCCAGCAAAAGGAGACACTGACTTTGTGCTGGTAGTAAATAAAAAAAGAGTTTGTCAGAAGTGGGATTCGAACCCACGTCCACATACGTGGACCAAAGGCCTCGTTTAACCCGTATCACCGGGCAATGTTTCCCTTAAGTCTGGCGCCTTCGACCACTCGGCCATTCTGACACAATACTTTGGTCCTAACCAAAGGAGACACTGGCTTTGTTCTTGTACTAAAATAAAAAAAGTTTGTCAGAAGTAGGATTTAAACCCACGCCCACATACGTGGACCAGAAGCCTCGTTCAACCCGTATCACTGCGCAAGGTTTCCCTTGAGACTGGCGCCTTAGACGACTCGGCCATTCTGATACGATATGTCAGCCTCAGCAAAAGAAGACGCTGAATCTGTGCTGGTAGTAAAGTAAAAAAACTGACAGAAATGAGATTCGAACCCACGCCCACATACGTGGACCAGAAGCCTCGTTCAACCCCTATCAGTGGGCAAGGTTTCCCTTGAGTCTGGCGCCTTAGACCACTCGGCCATTCTGACACGAATTTTTTTACCATGGTATTTCTTAAAGTATTTGGGCAATCATGACAAAATCAAGCGAACAAAAGTACAATCAAATCGCGAAAGTAAGCGTTCAAGTGTTACTCATAAACACTAAATGCCTAACACAGCGCGGGTTCTTCACATGGAGAGTTCTTCACATTGTGTTATACAAACAAAAAAGGGGTGAGGTCATACAGTTCTCTAAGACGGAGTACCAGTCCGGTCTAAAGTCTAGCTCGTCGTAAAAGTTTTTCTGGTGGATAGCCATTTGAATGAAGTGTGCGTTTGAAGAGGTGGTGGGCTCTACATTGCGGTCTTGCATTCGTGTCTTCCACAAGCTGTGCATACCCAAGAGGAAAAACATATCATATGGTACTTCATCAAGCGCTGCTGGCAGAAGATAACGTATTGTGTGAGAATTAATGACAAAACGTTTTTTCAGTGCTCGCTGAAGGACATCCCAAAACAGTAAGGCATCTTTGCAGCTAACAAAGCAATGTTCAATCGTTTCCGGCACATCACATAGATGGCAGTTAAGAGACGGAATGAAAATACATTTTCTTTCTAACCATGCGTTTACCGCCAATGTTTCAGAGTGGAGTTTATAGAAGAATGTTTTTGAATTCGGTAGAATGTACATTTTGCGCACTCGCTTCAACACATCGTGACCTGGAAGATTGGCGTAGAGTGAACAGTACAATGGAGTTGGGAAGAGTGTACTCAGTAGATCCTTATACAGCGCCTTGCGCGATACTGTGTACAGGTATTCTACAGAGAAGCGAGCTTTCACGAAGTCAGTGTCTTCTTTTTCTGTGGCTGATATATCGTGTCAGAATGGCCTCCATGTCCCTGGAGGCCATTCCGACACGATATATCAGCCCCAGCAAAAGAAAACACTGACTTCGTGCTGGTAGTAAAGTAAAAAAAGTTTGTCAGAAGTGGGATTCGAACCCACGCCCACATACGTGGACCAGAAGCCTCGTTTAATCCGTATCACCGGGCAATGTTTCCCTTAAGTCTGGTGCCTTAGACAACTCGGCCGTTCTGACACGATTTATAAGCTCCAGCTAAAGAAGACACTGACTTTGCTCTGGTAGTAAAGTAAAAAAAGTTTGTCAGAAGTGGGATTCGCACCCACGCACACATACGTTGACCTGACGCCTCGTTCAACTCGTATGACTGGGCACGGTTTCCATTGAGTCTAGCGCCTTCGACCACTCGGCCATTCTGACACAATATTTCAGCCCAGCAAAAGGAGACACTGACTTTGTTCTTGTAGTAAAATAAAAAAAGTTTGTCAGACGTAGGATTCAAACCCACGCCCTCATACGTGGACCAGAAGCCTCGTTCAACCCGTATCACTGCGCAAGGTTTACCTTGAGTCTGGCGCCTTAGACCACTCGGCCATTCGATACGTGATGTCAGCCTCAGCAAAAGAAGACGCTGACTCTGTGCTGGTAGTAAAGTAAAAAAAATTGACGGAAGTGAGATTCGAACCCACGCACACATACGTGGACCAGAAACCTCGTTCAACTCGCATCATCGAACAAGGTTTCCCTTCAGTCAGGCGCCTTAGACCACTCGGCCATTCTGATACGATATATCAGCCCCAGCAAAAGAAGACACTGACTTTGTTCTGTTAGTGAAGTAAAAAAAAATTGACGGAAGTGAGATTGGAACCCACGCACACATCCTTGGACCAGAAGCCTCGTTCAACTCGCATCACCGAGCAAGGTTTCCCTTCAGTCTTGCGCCTTAGACCACTCGGCCATTATGATACGATATTTCAGCCCCAGCAAAAAGAGACACTGACTTTGCTCTGGTAGTAAAGTAAAAAAAGTTTGTCAGAAGTGGGATTCGCACCCACGCACACATACGTTGACCTGACGCCTCGTTCAACTCGTATGACTGGGCACGGTTTCCATTGAGTCTAGCGCCTTCGACCACTCGGCCATTCTGACACAATATTTCAGCCCAGCAAAAGGAGACACTGACTTTGTTCTTGTAGTAAAATAAAAAAAGTTTGTCAGAAGTAGGATTCAAACCCACGCCCTCATACGTGGACCAGAAGCCTCGTTCAACCCGTATCACTGCGCAAGGTTTACCTTGAGCCTGGCGCCTTAGACCACTCGGCCATTCGATACGTGATGTCAGCCTCAGCAAAAGAAGACGCTGACTCTGTGCTGGTAGTAAAGTAAAAAAAATTGACGGAAGTGAGATTCGAACCCACGCACACATACGTGGACCAGAAACCTCGTTCAACTCGCATCATCGAGCAAGGTTTCCCTTCAGTCAGGCGCCTTAGACCACTCGGCCATTCTGATACGATATATCAGCCCCAGCAAAAGAAGACACTGACTTTGTTCTGTTAGTGAAGTAAAAAAAATTGACGGAAGGGAGATTGGAACCCACGCACACATCCTTGGACCAGAAGCCTCGTTCAACTCGCATCACCGAGCAAGGTTTCCCTTCAGTCTTGCGCCTTAGACCACTCGGCCATTCTGATACGATATATCAGCCTCAGCAAAAGGATACACTGACTTTGTTCTGTTAGTGAAGTAAAAAAAAGATTGTCAGAAGTTGGATTCGAACCCACGCCCACATACGTGGACCAGAAGCCTCGTTTAACCCGTATCACCGGGCAATGTTTCCCTTGAGTCTAGCGCCTTCGACCACTCGGCCATTCTGACAAAATATTTCAGCCCAGCAAAAGAAGACACTGACTTTGTGCTGGTAGTAAAGTAAAAAAACTTTGTCAGAAGTGGGATTCGAACCCGCGCAAACATACGTGGACCAGAAGCCTCGTTAAACTTACATCACCGCGCAAGGTTTCCCTTCAGTCTAGCGCCTAAGACCACTCGGCCATTCTGATACGATATATCAGCCCCAGCAAAAGGAGACACTGACTTTGTTCAGTTAGTGAAGTAAAAAAAAGTTTGTCAGAAGTGGGATTCGAACCCACGCCCATATACATGGACCAGAAGCCTCGTTCAACTCGTATCACTGGGCAAGGTTTCCCTTGAGTCTGGCGCCTTCGACCGCTCGGCCATTCTGACACAATATTTCAGCCCAGCAAAAGAAGACACTGACTTTGTTCTGGTAGTAAAGTAAAAAAAAAGTTTGTCAGAATAGGATTCGAACCCACGCCCACATACGTGGACCACAAGCCTCGTTCAACCCGTATCACTGGGCAAAGTTTCCCTTGAGTCTGGAGCCTTAGACCACTCTGCCATTCTGACACGATACTTTGGTCCTAACCAAAGGAGACACTGGCTTTGTTCTTGTACTAAAATAAAAAAAGTTTGTCAGAAGTGGGATTCAAACCCACGCCCACATACGTGGACCAGAAGCCTCGTTCAACCCGTATCACTGCGCAAGGTTTCCCTGGAGTCTGGCGCCTTAGACCACTCGGCCATTCTGATACGATATGTCAGCCTCAGCAAAAGGAGACGCTGACTTTGTGCTGGTAGTAAATAAAAAAAAAGACTTTGTCAGAAGTGGGATTCGAACGCACGCACACATACGTTGACCTGAAACCTCGTTCAACTCGTATGACTGGGCACGGTTTCCATTGAGTCTAGCGCCTTTGACCACTCGGCCATTCTGACACAACATTTCAGCCCAGCAAAAGAAGACGCTGACTCTGTGCTTGTAGTAAAGTAAAAAAAGTTTGTCAGTAGTGGGATTCGAATCCACGCCCACATACGTGGACCAGAAGACTCGTTCAACCCGTATCACTGGGAAAGGTTTCCCTTGAGTCTGGCGCCTTAGACCACTTGGCTATTCTGATACGATATGTCAGCATCAGCGAAATTAGACGCTGACTCTGTGCTGGTAGTAAAGTAAAAAGAAGAGCTTCTCAGAAGTGGGATTTCAACACACGCCCACATACGTAGACCAGAAGCCTCGTTCAACCCGTATCACTGGGCAAGGTTTCCTTTAAGTCTGGTGCCTTGGACCACTCGGCCATTCTGACACGATATTTCAGGCCAGCAAAAGAAGACACTGACTTTCTTCTGGTAGTAGATTAAAAACCTTGTCAGAACTGGGATTCAAACCCACGCCCACATACGTGGACCAGAAGCCTCGTTCAATCCGTATCACTGGGCAAGGTTTCCCTTAAGTCTGGCGCCTTCGACCACTCGGCCATTCTGACACAATATTTCGGTCCACCAAAAGAAGACGCTGACTTTGTTCTGGTAGTAAAGTAAAAAAAGTTTGTCAGAAGTGGGATTCGCTCCCACGCACACATACGTGGACCTGAAGCCTCGTTCAACTAGATTGACTTGGCACGGTTTCTCTTGAGTCTAGCACCTTCGACCACTCGGCCATTCTGACACAATATTTCAGCCCAGCAAAAGGAGACACTGACTTTGTGCTGGTAGTAAATAAAAAAAGAGTTTGTCAGAAGTGGGATTCGAACCCACGTCCACATACGTGGACCAAAGGCCTCGTTTAACCCGTATCACCGGGCAATGTTTCCCTTAAGTCTGGCGCCTTCGACCACTCGGCCATTTTGACACAATACTTTGGTCCTAACCAAAGGAGACACTGGCTTTGTTCTTGTACTAAAATAAAAAAAGTTTGTCAGAAGTAGGATTTAAACCCACGCCCACATACGTGGACCAGAAGCCTCGTTCAACCCGTATCACTGCGCAAGGTTTCCCTTGAGACTGGCGCCTTAGACGACTCGGCCATTCTGATACGATATGTCAGCCTCAGCAAAAGAAGACGCTGACTCTGTGCTGGTAGTAAAGTAAAAAAAATTGACGGAAGTGAGATTGGAACCCACGCACACATCCTTGGACCAGAAGCCTCGTTCAACTCGCATCACCGAGCAAGGTTTCCCTTCAGTCTTGCGCCTTAGACCACTCGGCCATTCTGATACGATATATCAGCCCCAGCAAAAGGAGACACTGACTTTGTTCAGTTAGTGAAGTAAAAAAAAGTTTGTCAGAAGTGGGATTCGAACCCACGCCCACATACGTGGACCAGAAGCCTTGTTCAACTCGTATCACTGGGCAAGGTTTCCCTTGAGTCTGGCGCCTTAGACCACTCGGCCATTCTGACACGATATATCAGCCCCAGCAAAAGAAGAGACTGACTTCGTGCTGGTAGTAAAGTAAAAAAAAGATTGTCAGAAGTGGGATTCCAACCCGCGTCGACATACTTGGACCAAAGGCCTCGTTTAAACCGTATCACCGGGCAATGTTTCCCTTAAGTCTGGTGCCTTAGACAACTCGGCCGTTCTGACACGATATATAAGCTGCAGCAAAAGACACTGACTTTGTTCTGGTAGTAAAGTAACAAAGTTTGTCAGAAGTGGGATTCGCACCCACGCACACATACGTTGACCTGAAGCCTCGTTCAACTCGTATGACTGGGCACGGTTTCCATTGAGTCTGGAGCCTTAGACCACTCGGCCGTTCTGACAGGATATTTCAGCCCCAGCAAAAGGAGACACTGACTTTGGGCTCGTAGTAAAGTAAAAAAAGTTTGTCAGAAGTGGGATTCGAACCCACGCCCACATACGTGGACCAGAAGCCTCGTTCAACCCGTATCACTGGGCAAGGTTTCCCTTGAGTCTGGCGCCTTAGACCACTCGGCCATTCTGACACGATATATCAGCCCCAGCAAAAGAAGACACTGACTTCGTGCTGGCAGTAAAGTAAAAAAACTTTGTCAGAAGTGGGATTCGAACCCACGCACACATACGTGGACCAGAAGCCTCCTTACACTCGTATCACTGGGCAAGGTTTCCCTTAAGCCTGGCGCCTTCGACCACTCGGCCATTCTGAAACAATATTTCAGCCCAGCAAAAGGAGACACTGACTTTGTTCTGGTAGTAAAGTAAAAAAAAAGTTTGTCAGAATAGAATTCGAACCCACGCCCACATACGTGGAGCAGAAGCCTCGTTCAACCCGTATCACCGAGCAAGGTTTTCCTTCAGTCTTGCGCCTTAAACCAGGCGGCCATTCTGACACGATATGTCAGCCTCAGCAAAAGAAGACGCTGACTCTGTGCTGGTCGTAAAGTAAAAAAAGTTTGTCAGAAGTGGGATTCGAACCCACGCCCACGTACGTGGACCAGAAGCCTCGTTCAACCCGTATCACTGGGCACGGTTTCCCTTAAGTCTGGCGCCTTTGACTACTCGGCCATTCTGACACAATATTTCAGCCCAGCAAAAGCAGACACTGACTTTGTTCTGGCAGTAAAGTAAAAAACGTTTGTGAGAATAGGATTCGAACCCACGCCCACATACGATGACCAGAAGCCTCGTTCAACCCGTATCACTGGGCAAGGTTTCCCTTGAGTCTGGAGCCTTAGACCACTCGGCCATTCTGACACGATACTTCAGCCCCAGCAAAAGGAGACACTGACTTTGTGCTGGTAGTAAAGTAAAAAAAATTGCCGGAAGTGAGATTCGAACTCACGCACACATACGTGGACCAGAAGCCTCGTTAAACTCGCATCACCGCGCAAGGTTTCCCTTCAGTGTGGCGCCTTAGACCACTCGGCCATTCTGATACGATATATCATCCCCAGCAAAAGGAGACACTGACTTTGTTCTGTTAGTGAAGTAAAAAAAAAGTTTGCCAGAAGTGGGATTCCAACCCACATCGACATACTTGGACCAAAGGCCTCGTTTAACCCGTATCACCGGGCAATGTTTCCCTTAAGTCTGGTGCCTTAGACAACTCGGCCGTTCTGACACGATATATAAGCTGCAGCAAAAGAAGACACTGACTTTGTTCTGGTAGTAAAGTAAAAAAGTTTGTCAGAAGTGGGATTCGCACCCACGCACACGTACGTGGACCAGAAGCCTCGTTCAACTAGTATGACTGGGCACGGTTTCCTTTGAGTCTAGCACCTTCGACACTCGGCCATTCTGACACAATATTTCAGCCCAGCAAAAGGAGACACTGACTTTGTTCTTGTAGTAAAATAAAAAAAAATGACGGAAGTGAGATTCGAACCCACGCACACATACGTGGACCAGAAACCTCGTTCAACTCGCATCACCGAGCAAGGTTTCCCTTTAGTATGGCGCCTTAGACCACTCGGCCATTCTGATACGATATATCAGCCCCAGCAAAAGGAGACACTGACTTTGTTCTGTTATTGAAGTAAAAAAGTTTGTCAGAAGTGGGATTCTAACCCACGCCAAAATACGTGGACCAGAAGCCTCGTTCAAACCGTATCACTGGGCAAGGTTTCCCTTGAGTCTGGCGCCTTAGACCACTCGGCCATTCTGACACGATATATCAGCCCCAGCAAAAGAAGAGACTGACTTCGTGCTGGCAGTAAAGTAAAAAAAGTTTGTCAGAAGTGAGATTCGAACCCACGCCCACATACGTGGACCAGAAGCCTCGTTACACTCTTATCACTGGGGAAGGTTTCCCTTAAGTCTGGCGCCTTCGACCACTCGGCCATTCTGACACAATATTTCAGCCCAGCAAAAGGAGCCGCTGACTTTGTTCTGGTAGTAAAGTAAAAAAAAGTTTGTCAAAATAGAATTCGAACCCACGCCCACATACGTGGACCAGAAGCCTCGTTCAACCCGTATCACTGGGCAAGGTTTCCCTTGAGTCTGGAGCCTTAGACCACTCGGCCATTCTGACACTATATTTCAGCTCCAGCAAAAGAAGACACTGACTTTGAGCTGGTAGTAAAGTAAACAAAAATTGACGGAAGTGAGATTTGAACCCACGCACACATACGTGGACCAGAAGCCTCGTTCAACTCGCATCACCGCGCAAGGTTTCCCTTCAGTCTGGCGCCTTAGACCACTCGGCCATTCTGATACGATATATCAGCTCCAGCAAAAGGAGACACTGACTTTGTTCTGTTAGTGAAGTAAAAAAAAGTTTGTCAGAAAAGGGATTCGAACCAATGCCCGCATACGTGGTCCAGAAGCCTCGTTCAACCCGTATCACTGGGCAAGGTTTCCCTTGAGTCTGGCGCCTTAGACCACTCGGCCATTCTGACACGATATATCAGCCCCAGCAAAAGAAGAGACTGACTTCGTGCTGGCAGTAAAGTAAACAAAGTTTGTCAGAAGTGGGATTCGAACCCACGCCCACATACGTAGACCAGAAGCCTCGTTCAACCCGTATCACTGGGCAAGGTTTCCCTTGAGTCTGGAGCCTTAGACCACTCGGCCATTCTGATACGATATGTCAGCCTCAGCAAAAGTAGACGCTGACTCTGTGCTGGTAGTAAAGTAAAAAAAAGTTTGTCAGAAGTGGGATTCGAACCCACGCCTACATACGTGGACCAGAAGCCTCGTTCAACCCGTATCACTGGGCAAAGTTTACCTTGAGTCTGGCGCCTTAGACCACTCGGCCATTCTGACACGATATATCAGCCCCAGCAAAAGAAGAGACTGACTTCGTGCTGGCAGTAAAGTAAAAAAGTGTTTGTCATAAGTGGGATTCAAACTCACGCACACATACGTGGACCAGAAGCCTCGTTCAACCCGTATCACTGGGCAAGGTTTCCCTTGAGTCTGGCGCCTTAGACCACTTGGCTATCCTGATACGATATGTCAGCATCAGCGAAATTAGACGCTGACTCTGTGCTGGTAGTAAAGTAAAAAGAAGAGCTTCTCAGAAGTGGGATTTCAACACACGCCCACATACGTAGACCAGAAGCCTCGTTCAACCCGTATCACTGGGCAAGGTTTCCTTTAGGTCTGGTGCCTTGGACCACTCGGCCATTCTGACACGATATTTCAGGCCAGCAAAAGAAGACACTGACTTTCTTCTGGTAGTAGATTAAAAACCTTGTCAGAACTGGGATTCAAACCCACGCCCACATACGTGGACCAGAAGCCTCGATCAATCCGTATCACTGGGCAAGGTTTCCCTTAAGTCTGGCGCCTTCGACCACTCGGCCATTCTGACACAATATTTCGGTCCAGCAAAAGAAGACGCTGACTTTGTTCTGGTAGTAAAGTAAAAAAAGTTTGTCAGAAGTGGGATTCGCTCCCACGCACACATACGTGGACCTGAAGCCTCGTTCAACTAGATTGACTTGGCACGGTTTCTCTTGAGTCTAGCACCTTCGACCACTCGGCCATTCTGACACAATATTTCAGCCCAGCAAAAGGAGACACTGACTTTGTGCTGGTTGTAAATAAAAAAAGAGTTTGTCAGAAGTGGGATTCGAACCCACGTCCACATACGTGGACCAAAGGCCTCGTTTAACCCGTATCACCAGGCAATGTTTCCCTTAAGTCTGGCGCCTACGACCACTCGGCCATTCTGGCACAATACTTTGGTCCTAACCAAAGGAGACACTGGCTTTGTTCTTGTACTAAAATAAAAAAGTTTGTCAGAAGTAGGATTTAAACCCACGCCCACATACGTGGACCAGAAGCCTCGTTCAACCCGTATCACTGCGCAAGGTTTCCCTTGAGACTGGCGCCTTAGACGACTCGGCCATTCTGATACGATATGTCAGCCTCAGCAAAAGAAGACGCTGAATCTGTGCTGGTAGTAAAGTAAAAAAACTGACAGAAATGAGATTCGAACCCACGCCCACATACGTGGACCAGAAGCCTCGTTCAACCCCTATCAGTGGGCAAGGTTTCCCTTGAGTCTGGCGCCTTAGACCACTCGGCCATTCTGACACGAATTTTTTTACCATGGTATTTATTAAAGTATTTGGGCAATCATGACAAAATCAAGCGAACAAAAGTACAATCAAATCGCGAAAGTAAGCGTTCAAGTGTTACTCATAAACACTAAATGCCTAACACAGCGCGGGTTCTTCACATGGAGAGTTCTTCACATTGTGTTATACAAACAAAAAAGGGGTGAGGTCAAACAGTTCTCTAAGACGGAGTACCAGTCCGGTCTAAAGTCTAGCTCGTCGTAAATGTTTTTCTGGTGGATAGCCATTTGAATGAAGTGTGCGCTTGAAGAGGTGGTGGGCTCTACATTGCGGTCTTGCATTCGTGTCTTCCACAAGCTGTGCATACCCAAGAGGAAAAACATATCATATGGTACTTCATCAAGCGCTGCTGGCAGAAGATAACGTATTGTGTGAGAATTAATGACAAAACGTTTTTTCAGTGCTCGCTGAAGGACATCCCAAAACAGTAAGGCATCTTTGCAGCTAACAAAGCAATGTTCAATCGTTTCCGGCACATCACATAGATGGCAGTTAAGAGACGGAAGGAAAATACCTTTTCTTTCTAACCATGCGTTTACCGCCAATGTTTCAGAGTGGAGTTTATAGAAGAATGTTTTTGAATTCGGTGGAATGTACATTTTGCGCACTCGCTTCAACACATCGTGACCTGGAAGATTGGCGTAGAGTGAACAGTACAATGGAGTTGGGAAGAGTGTATTCAGTAGATCCTTATACAGCGCCTTGCGCGATACTGTGTACAGGTATTCTACAGAGAAGCGAGCTTTCACGAAGTCAGTGTCTTCTTTTTCTGTGGCTGATATATCGTGTCAGAATGGCCTCCATGTCCCTGGAGGCCATTCCGACACGATATATCAGCCCCAGCAAAAGAAAACACTGACTTCGTGCTGGTAGTAAAGTAAAAAAAGTTTGTCAGAAGTGGGATTCGAACCCACGCCCACATACGTGGACCAGAAGCCTCGTTTAATCCGTATCACCGGGCAATGTTTCCCTTAAGTCTGGTGCCTTAGACAACTCGGCCGTTCTGACACGATTTATAAGCTCCAGCTAAAGAAGACACTGACTTTGCTCTGGTAGTAAAGTAAAAAAAGTTTGTCAGAAGTGGGATTCGCACCCACGCACACATACGTTGACCTGACGCCTCGTTCAACTCGTATGACTGGGCACGGTTTCCATTGAGTCTAGCGCCTTCGACCACTCGGCCATTCTGACACAATATTTCAGCCCAGCAAAAGGAGACACTGACTTTGTTCTTGTAGTAAAGTAAAAAAAGTTTGTCAGACGTAGGATTCAAACCCACGCCCTCATACGTGGACCAGAAGCCTCGTTCAACCCGTATCACTGCGCAAGGTTTACCTTGAGTCTGGCGCCTTAGACCACTCGGCCATTCGATACGTGATGTCAGCCTCAGCAAAAGAAGACGCTGACTCTGTGCTGGTAGTAAAGTAAAAAAAATTGACGGAAGTGAGATTCGAACCCACGCACACATACGTGGACCAGAAACCTCGTTCAACTCGCATCATCGAACAAGGTTTCCCTTCAGTCAGGCGCCTTAGACCACTCGGCCATTCTGATACGATATATCAGCCCCAGCAAAAGAAGACACTGACTTTGTTCTGTTAGTGAAGTAAAAAAAAATTGACGGAAGTGAGATTGGAACCCACGCACACATCCTTGGACCAGAAGCCTCGTTCAACTCGCATCACCGAGCAAGGTTTCCCTTCAGTCTTGCCCCTTAGACCACTCGGCCATTATGATACGATATTTAGCCCCAGCAAAAAGAGACACTGACTTTGCTCTGGTAGTAAAGTAAAAAAAGTTTGTCAGAAGTGGGATTCGCACCCACGCACACATACGTTGACCTGACGCCTCGTTCAACTCGTATGACTGGGCACGGTTTCCATTGAGTCTAGCGCCTTCGACCACTCGGCCATTCTGACACAATATTTCAGCACAGCAAAAGGAGACACTGACTTTGTTCTTGTAGTAAAATAAAAAAAGTTTGTCAGAAGTAGGATTCAAACCCACGCCCTCATACGTGGACCAGAAGCCTCGTTCAACCCGTATCACTGCGCAAGGTTTACCTTGAGCCTGGCGCCTTAGACCACTCGGCCATTCGATACGTGATGTCAGCCTCAGCAAAAGAAGACGCTGACTCTGTGCTGGTAGTAAAGTAAAAAAAATTGACGGAAGTGAGATTCGAACCCACGCACACATACGTGGACCAGAAACCTCGTTCAACTCGCATCATCGAGCAAGGTTTCCCTTCAGTCAGGCGCCTTAGACCACTCGGCCATTCTGATACGATATATCAGCCCCAGCAAAAGAAGACACTGACTTTGTTCTGTTAGTGAAGTAAAAAAAATTGACGGAAGTGAGATTGGAACCCGCGCACACATCCTTGGACCAGAAGCCTCGTTCAACTCGCATCACCGAGCAAGGTTTCCCTTCAGTCTTGCGCCTTAGACCACTCGGCCATTCTGATACGATATATCAGCCTCAGCAAAAGGATACACTGACTTTGTTCTGTTAGTGAAGTAAAAAAAATATGTCAGAAGTTGGATTCGAACCCACGCCCACATACGTGGACCAGAAGCCTCGTTTAACCCGTATCACCGGGCAATGTTTCCCTTGAGTCTAGCGCCTTCGACCACTCGGCCATTCTGACAAAATATTTCAGCCCAGCAAAAGGAGACACTGACTTTGTGCTGGTAGTAAAGTAAAAAAACTTTGTCAGAAGTGGGATTCGAACCCACGCAAACATACGTGGACCAGAAGCCTCGTTACACTCGTATCACTGGGCAAGGTTTCCCTTAAGCCTGGCGCCTTTATCCACTCGGCCATTCTGACACAATATTTCAGCCCAGCAAAAGGAGACACTGACTTTGTTCTGGTAGTAAAGTAAAAAAAAAGTTTGTCAGAATAGAATTCGAACCCACGCCCACATACGTGGACCAGAAGCCTCGTTCAACCCGTATCACTGGGCAAGGTTTCCCTTGAGTCTGGAGCCTTAGACCACACGGCCATTGTGACACGATATTTCAGCCCCAGCAAAAGGAGACACTGACTTTGTGCTGGTAGTAAAGTAAAAAAATGCCGGAAGTGAGATTCGAACCCACGCACACATACGTGGACCAGAAGCCTCGTTAATCTTGCATCACCGCGCAAGGTTTGCCTTCAGTCTGGCGCCTAAGACCACTCGGCCATTCTGATACGATATGTCAGCCTCAGCAAAAGGAGACGCTGACTTTGTGCTGGTAGTAAATAAAAAAAAAGACTTTGTCAGAAGTGGGATTCGAACGCACGCACACATACGTTGACCTGAAACCTCGTTCAACTCGTATGACTGGGCACGGTTTCCATTGAGTCTAGCGCCTTCGACCACTCGGCCATTCTGACACAACATTTCAGCCCAGCAAAAGAAGACGCTGACTCTGTGCTTGTAGTAAAGTAAAAAAAGTTTGTCAGTAGTGGGATTCGAATCCACGCCCACATACGTGGACCAGAAGACTCGTTCAACCCGTATCACTGGGAAAGGTTTCCCTTGAGTCTGGCGCCTTAGACCACTTGGCTATTCTGATACGATATGTCAGCATCAGCGAAATTAGACGCTGACTCTGTGCTGGTAGTAAAGTAAAAAGAAGAGCTTCTCAGAAGTGGGATTTCAACACACGCCCACATACGTAGACCAGAAGCCTCGTTCAACCCGTATCACTGGGCAAGGTTTCCTTTAAGTCTGGTGCCTTGGACCACTCGGCCATTCTGACACGATATTTCAGGCCAGCAAAAGAAGACACTGACTTTCTTCTGGTAGTAGATTAAAAACCTTGTCAGAACTGGGATTCAAACCCACGCCCACATACGTGGACCAGAAGCCTCGTTCAATCCGTATCACTGGGCAAGGTTTCCCTTAAGTCTGGCGCCTTCGACCACTCGGCCATTCTGACACAATATTTCGGTCCAGCAAAAGAAGACGCTGACTTTGTTCTGGTAGTAAAGTAAAAAAAGTTTGTCAGAAGTGGGATTCGCTCCCACGCACACATACGTGGACCTGAAGCCTCGTTCAACTAGATTGACTTGGCACGGTTTCTCTTGAGTCTAGCACCTTCGACCACTCGGCCATTCTGACACAATATTTCAGCCCAGCAAAAGGAGACACTGACTTTGTGCTGGTAGTAAATAAAAAAAGAGTTTGTCAGAAGTGGGATTCGAACCCACGTCCACATACGTGGACCAAAGGCCTCGTTTCACCCGTATCACCGGGAAATGTTTCCCTTAAGTCTGGCGCCTTCGACCACTCGGCCATTTTGACACAATACTTTGGTGCTAACCAAAGGAGACACTGGCTTTGTTCTTGTACTAAAATAAAAAAGTTTGTCAGAAGTAGGATTTAAACCCACGCCCACATACGTGGACCAGAAGCCTCGTTTAACCCGTATCACTGCGCAAGGTTTCCCTTGAGACTGGCGCCTTAGACGACTCGGCCATTCTGATACGATATGTCAGCCTCAGCAAAAGAAGACGCTGAATCTGTGCTGGTAGTAAAGTAAAAAAACTGACAGAAATGAGATTCGAACCCACGCCCACATACGTGGACCAGAAGCCTCGTTCAACCCCTATCAGTGGGCAAGGTTTCCCTTGAGTCTGGCGCCTTAGACCACTCGGCCATTCTGACACGAATTTTTTTACCATGGTATTTATTAAAGTATTTGGGCAATCATGACAAAATCAAGCGAACAAAAGTACAATCAAATCGCGAAAGTAAGCGTTCAAGTGTTACTCATAAACCCTAAATGCCTAACACAGCGCGGGTTCTTCACATGGAGAGTTCTTCACATTGTGTTATACAAACAAAAAAGGGGTGAGGTCAAACAGTTCTCTAAGACGGAGTACCAGTCCGGTCTAAAGTCTAGCTCGTCGTAAATGTTTTTCTGGTGGATAGCCATTTGAATGAAGTGTGCGCTTGAAGAGGTGGTGGGCTCTACATTGCGGTCTTGCATTCGTGTCTTCCACAAGCTGTGCATACCCAAGAGGAAAAACATATCATATGGTACTTCATCAAGCGCTGCTGGCAGAAGATAACGTATTGTGTGAGAATTAATGACAAAACGTTTTTTCAGTGCTCGCTGAAGGACATCCCAAAACAGTAAGGCATCTTTGCAGCTAACAAAGCAATGTTCAATCGTTTCCGGCACATCACATAGATGGCAGTTAAGAGACGGAATGAAAATACCTTTTCTTTCTAACCATGCGTTTACCGCCAATGTTTCAGAGTGGAGTTTATAGAAGAATGTTTTTGAATTCGGTGGAATGTACATTTTGCGCACTCGCTTCAACACATCGTGACCTGGAAGATTGGCGTAGAGTGAACAGTACAATGGAGTTGGGAAGAGTGTATTCAGTAGATCCTTATACAGCGCCTTGCGCGATACTGTGTACAGGTATTCTACAGAGAAGCGAGCTTTCACGAAGTCAGTGTCTTCTTTTTCTGTGGCTGATATATCGTGTCAGAATGGCCTCCATGTCCCTGGAGGCCATTCCGACACGATATATCAGCCCCAGCAAAAGAAAACACTGACTTCGTGCTGGTAGTAAAGTAAAAAAAGTTTGTCAGAAGTGGGATTCGAACCCACGCCCACATACGTGGACCAGAAGCCTCGTTTAATCCGTATCACCGGGCAATGTTTCCCTTAAGTCTGGTGCCTTAGACAACTCGGCCATTCTGACACGATTTATAAGCTCCAGCTAAAGAAGACACTGACTTTGCTCTGGTAGTAAAGTAAAAAAAGTTTGTCAGAAGTGGGATTCGCACCCACGCACACATACGTTGACCTGACGCCTCGTTCAACTCGTATGACTGGGCACGGTTTCCATTGAGTCTAGCGCCTTCGACCACTCGGCCATTCTGACACAATATTTCAGCCCAGCAAAAGGAGACACTGACTTTGTTCTTGTAGTAAAATAAAAAAAGTTTGTCAGACGTAGGATTCAAACCCACGCCCTCATACGTGGACCAGAAGCCTCGTTCAACCCGTATCACTGCGCAAGGTTTACCTTGAGTCTGGCGCCTTAGACCACTCGGCCATTCGATACGTGATGTCAGCCTCAGCAAAAGAAGACGCTGACTCTGTGCTGGTAGTAAAGTAAAAAAAAAATTGACGGAAGTGAGATTCGAACCCACGCACACATACGTGGACCAGAAACCTCGTTCAACTCGCATCATCGAACAAGGTTTCCCTTCAGTCAGGCGCCTTAGACCACTCGGCCATTCTGATACGATATATCCGCCCCAGAAAAAGAAGACACTGACTTTGTTCTGTTAGTGAAGTAAAAAAAATTGACGGAAGTGAGATTGGAACCCACGCACACATCCTTGGACCAGAAGCCTCGTTCAACTCGCATCACCGAGCAAGGTTTCCCTTCAGTCTTGCGCCTTAGACCACTCGGCCATTATGATACGATATTTCAGCCCCAGCAAAAAGAGACACTGACTTTGCTCTGGTAGTAAAGTAAAAAAAGTTTGTCAGAAGTGGGATTCGCACCCACGCACACATACGTTGACCTGACGCCTCGTTCAACTCGTATGACTGGGCACGGTTTCCATTGAGTCTAGCGCCTTCGACCACTCGGCCATTCTGACACAATATTTCAGCCCAGCAAAAGGAGACACTGACTTTGTTCTTGTAGTAAAATAAAAAAAGTTTGTCAGAAGTAGGATTCAAACCCACGCCCTCATACGTGGACCAGAAGCCTCGTTCAACCCGTATCACTGCGCAAGGTTTACCTTGAGCCTGGCGCCTTAGACCACTCGGCCATTCGATACGTGATGTCAGCCTCAGCAAAAGAAGACGCTGACTCTGTGCTGGTAGTAAAGTAAAAACAAATTGACGGAAGTGAGATTGGAACCCACGCACACATCCTTGGACCAGAAGCCTCGTTCAACTCGCATCACCGAGCAAGGTTTCCCTTCAGTCTTGCGCCTTAGACCACTCGGCCATTCTGATACGATATATCAGCCTCAGCAAAAGGATACACTGACTGTGTTCTGTTAGTGAAGTAAAAAAAAGATTGTCAGAAGTTGGATTCGAACCCACGCCCACATACGTGGACCAGAAGCCTCGTTTAACCCGTATCACCGGGCAATGTTTCCCTTGAGTCTAGCGCCTTCGACCACTCGGCCATTCTGACAAAATATTTCAGCCCAGCAAAAGGAGACACTGACTTTGTGCTGGTAGTAAAGTAAAAAAACTTTGTCAGAAGTGGGATTCGAACCCACGCAAACATACGTGGACCAGAAGCCTCGTTACACTCGTATCACTGGGCAAGGTTTCCCTTAAGCCTGGCGCCTTCATCCACTCGGCCATTCTGACACAATATTTCAGCCCAGCAAAAGGAGACACTGACTTTGTTCTTGTAGTAAAGTAAAAAAAAAGTTTCTCAGAATAGAATTCGAACCCACGCCCACATACGTGGACCAGAAGCCTCGTTCAACCCGTATCACTGGGCAAGGTTTCCCTTGAGTCTGGAGCCTTAGACCACTCGGCCATTGTGACACGATATTTCAGCCCAGCAAAAGAAGACACTGACTTTGTGCTGGTAGTAAAGTAAAAAAATGCCGGAAGTGAGATTCGAACCCACGCACACATACGTGGACCAGAAGCCTCGTTAAATTTGCATCACCGCGCAAGGTTTCCCTTCAGTCTGGCGCCTAAGACCACTCGGCCATTCTGATACGATATATCAGCCCCAGCAAAAGGAGACACTGACTTTGTTCAGTTGGTGAAGTAAAAAAAAGTTTGTCAGAAAAGGGATTCGAACCAATGCCCGCATACGTGGTCCAGAAGCCTCGTTCAACCCGTATCACTGGGCAAGGTTTCCCTTGAGTCTGGCGCCTTAGACCACTCGGCCATTCTGACACGATATATCAGCCCCAGCAAAAGAAGAGACTGACTTCGTGCTGGCAGTAAAGTAAACAAAGTTTGTCAGAAGTGGGATTCGAACCCACGCCCACATACGTAGACCAGAAGCCTCGTTCAAGCCGTATCACTGGGCAAGGTTTCCCTTGAGTCTGGAGCCTTAGACCACTCGGCCATTCTGATACGATATGTCAGCCTCAGCAAAAGCAGACGCTGACTCTGTGCTGGTAGTAAAGTAAAAAAAAAGTTTGTCAGAAGTGGGATTCGAACCCACGCCTACATACGTGGACCAGAAGCCTCGTTCAACCCGTATCACTGGGCAAAGTTTACCTTGAGTCTGGCGCCTTAGACCACTCGGCCATTCTGACACGATATATCAGCCCCAGCAAAAGAGGAGACTGACTTCGTGTTGGCAGTAAAGTAAAAAAGTGTTTGTCATAAGTGGGATTCAAACCCACGCACACATACGTGGACCAGAAGCCTCGTTCAACCCGTATCACTGGGCAAGGTTTCCCTTGAGTCTGGCGCCTTAGACCACTTGGCTATTCTGATACGATATGTCAGCATCAGCGAAATTAGACGCTGACTCTGTGCTGGTAGTAAAGTAAAAAGAAGAGCTTCTCAGAAGTGGGATTTCAACACACACCCACATACGTAGACCAGAAGCCTCGTTCAACCCGTATCACTGGGCAAGGTTTCCTTTAGGTCTGGTGCCTTGGACCACTCGGCCATTCTGACACGATATTTCAGGCCAGCAAAAGAAGACACTGACTTTCTTCTGGTAGTAGATTAAAAACCTTGTCAGAACTGGGATTCAAACCCACGCCCACATACGTGGACCAGAAGCCTCGTTCAATCCGTATCACTGGGCAAGGTTTCCCTTAAGTCTGGCGCCTTCGACCACTCGGCCATTCTGACACAATATTTCGGTCCAGCAAAAGAAGACGCTGACTTTGTTCTGGTAGTAAAGTAAAAAAAGTTTGTCAGAAGTGGGATTCGCTCCCACGCACACATACGTGGACCTGAAGCCTCGTTCAACTAGATTGACTTGGCACGGTTTCTCTTGAGTCTAGCACCTTCGACCACTCGGCCATTCTGACACAATATTTCAGCCCAGCAAAAGGAGACACTGACTTTGTGCTGGTAGTAAATAAAAAAAGAGTTTGTCAGAAGTGGGATTCGAACCCACGTCCACATACGTGGACCAAAGGCCTCGTTCAACCCGTATCACTGCGCAAGGTTTCCCTTGAGACTGGCGCCTTAGACGACTCGGCCATTCTGATACGATATGTCAGCCTCAGCAAAAGAAGACGCTGAATCTGTGCTGGTACTAAAGTAAAAAAACTGACAGAAATGAGATTCGAACCCACGCCCACATACGTGGACCAGAAGCCTCGTTCAACCCCTATCAGTGGGCAAGGTTTCCCTTGAGTCTGGCGCCTTAGACTACTCGGCCATTCTGACACGAATTTTTTTACCATGGTATTTATTAAAGTATTTGGGCAATCATGACAAAATCAAGCGAACAAAAGTACAATCAAATCGCGAAAGTAAGCGTTCAAGTGTTACTCATAAACACTAAATGCCTAACACAGCGCGGGTTCTTCACATGGAGAGTTCTTCACATTGTGTTATACAAACAAAAAAGGGGTGAGGTCAAACAGTTCTCTAAGACGGAGTACCAGTCCGGTCTAAAGTCTAGCTCGTCGTAAATGTTTTTCTGGTGGATAGCCATTTGAATGAAGTGTGCGCTTGAAGAGGTGGTGGGCTCTACATTGCGGTCTTGCATTCGTGTCTTCCACAAGCTGTGCATACCCAAGAGGAAAAACATATCATATGGTACTTCATCAAGCGCTGCTGGCAGAAGATAACGTATTGTGTGAGAATTAATGACAAAACGTTTTTTCAGTGCTCGCTGAAGGACATCCCAAAACAGTAAGGCATCTTTGCAGCTAACAAAGCAATGTTCAATCGTTTCCGGCACATCACATAGATGGCAGTTAAGAGACGGAATGAAAATACCTTTTCTTTCTAACCATGCGTTTACCGCCAATGTTTCAGAGTGGAGTTTATAGAAGAATGTTTTTGAATTCGGTGGAATGTACATTTTGCGCACTCGCTTCAACACATCGTGACCTGGAAGATTGGCGTAGAGTGAACAGTACAATGGAGTTGGGAAGAGTGTACTCAGTAGATCCTTATACAGCGCCTTGCGCGATACTGTGTACAGGTATTCTACAGAGAAGCGAGCTTTCACGAAGTCAGTGTCTTCTTTTTCTGTGGCTGATATATCGTGTCAGAATGGCCTCCATGTCCCTGGAGGCCATTCCGACACGATATATCAGCCCCAGCAAAAGAAAACACTGACTTCGTGCTGGTAGTAAAGTAAAAAAAGTTTGTCAGAAGTGGGATTCGAACCCACGCCCACATACGTGGACCAGAAGCCTCGTTTAATTCGTATCACCGGGCAATGTTTCCCTTAAGTCTGGTGCCTTAGACAACTCGGCCGTTTTGACACGATTTATAAGCTCCAGCTAAAGAAGACACTGACTTTGCTCTGGTAGTAAAGTAAAAAAAGTTTGTCAGAAGTGGGATTCGCACCCACGCACACATACGTTGACCTGACGCCTCGTTCAACTCGTATGACTGGGCACGGTTTCCATTGAGTCTAGCGCCTTCGACCACTCGGCCATTCTGACACAATATTTCAGCCCAGCAAAAGGAGACACTGACTTTGTTCTTGTAGTAAAATAAAAAAAGTTTGTCAGACGTAGGATTCAAACCCACGCCCTCATACGTGGACCAGAAGCCTCGTTCAACCCGTATCACTGCGCAAGGTTTACCTTGAGTCTGGCGCCTTAGACCACTCGGCCATTCGATACGTGATGTCAGCCTCAGTAAAAAAAGACGCTGACTCTGTGCTGGTAGTAAAGTAAAAAAAATTGACGGAAGTGAGATTCGAACCCACGCACACATACGTGGACCAGAAACCTCGTTCAACTCGCATCATCGAACAAGGTTTCCCTTCAGTCAGGCGCCTTAGACCACTCGGCCATTCTGATACGATATATCAGCCCCAGCAAAAGAAGACACTGACTTTGTTCTGTTAGTGAAGTAAAAAAAAATTGACGGAAGTGAGATTGGAACCCACGCACACATCCTTGGACCAGAAGCCTCGTTCAACTCGCATCACCGAGCAAGGTTTCCCTTCAGTCTTGCGCCTTAGACCACTCGGCCATTATGATACGATATTTCAGCCCCAGCAAAAAGAGACACTGACTTTGCTCTGGTAGTAAAGTAAAAAAAGTTTGTCAGAAGTGGGATTCGCACCCACGCACACATACGTTGACCTGACGCCTCGTTCAACTCGTATGACTGGGCACGGTTTCCATTGAGTCTAGCGCCTTCGACCACTCGGCCATTCTGACACAATATTTCAGCCCAGGAAAAGGAGACACTGACTTTGTTCTTGTAGTAAAATAAAAAAAGTTTGTCAGAAGTAGGATTCAAACCCACGCCCTCATACGTGGACCAGAAGCCTCGTTCAACCCGTATCACTGCGCAAGGTTCACCTTGAGCCTGGCGCCTTAGACCACTCGGCCATTCGATACGTGATGTCAGCCTCAGCAAAAGAAGACGCTGACTCTGTGCTGGTAGTAAAGTAAAAAAAATTGACGGAAGTGAGATTCGAACCCACGCACACATACGTGGACCAGAAACCTCGTTCAACTCGCATCATCGAGCAAGGTTTCCCTTCAGTCAGGCGCCTTAGACCACTCGGCCATTCTGATACGGTATATCAGCCCCAGCAAAAGAAGACACTGACTTTGTTCTGTTAGTGAAGTAAAAAAAATTGACGGAAGTGAGATTGGAACCCACGCACACATCCTTGGACCAGAAGCCTCGTTCAACTCGCATCACCGAGCAAGGTTTCCCTTCAGTCTTGCGCCTTAGACCACTCGGCCATTCTGATACGATATATCAGCCTCAGCAAAAGGATACACTGACTTTGTTCTGTTAGTGAAGTAAAAAAAAGATTGTCAGAAGTTGGATTCGAACCCACGCCCACATACGTGGACCAGAAGCCTCGTTTAACCCGTATCACCGGGCAATGTTTCCCTTGAGTCTAGCGCCTTCGACCACTCGGCCATTCTGACAAAATATTTCAGCCCAGCAAAAGGAGACACTGACTTTGTGCTGGTAGTAAAGTAAAAAAACTTTGTCAGAAGTTGGATTCGAACCCACGCAATCATACGTGGACCAGAAGCCTCGTTACACTCGTATCACTGGGCAAGGTTTCCCTTAAGCCTGGCGCCTTCATCCACTCGGCCATTCTGACACAATATTTCAGCCCAGCAAAAGGAGACACTGACTTTGTTCTGGTAGTAAAGTAAAAAAAAAGTTTGTCAGAATAGAATTCGAACCCACGCCCACATACGTGGACCAGAAGCCTCGTTCAACCCGTATCACTGGGCAAGGTTTCCCTTGAGTCTGGAGCCTTAGACCACACGGCCATTGTGACACAATATTTCAGCCCCAGCAAAAGGAGACACTGACTTTGTGCTGGTAGTAAAGTAAAAAAATGCCGGAAGTGAGATTCGAACCCACGCACACATACGTGGACCAGAAGCCTCGTTAAACTTGCATCACCGCGCAAGGTTTCCCTTCAGTCTGGCGCCTAAGACCGCTCGGCCATTCTGATACGATATATCAGCCCCAGCAAAAGGAGACACTGACTTTGTTCAGTTAGTGAAGTAAAAAAAAGTTTGTCAGAAGTGGGATTCGAACCCACGCCCACATACGTGGACCAGAAGCCTCGTTCAACTCGTATCACTGGGCAAGGTTTCCCTTGAGTCTGGCGCCTTCGACCGCTCGGCCATTCTGACACAATATTTCAGCCCAGCAAAAGGAGACACTGACTTTGTTCTGGTAGTAAAGTAAAAAAAAAAGTTTGTCAGAATAGGATTCGAACCCACGCCCACATACGTGGACCAGAAGACTCGTTCAACCCGTATCACTGGGAAAGGTTTCCCTTGAGTCTGGCGCCTTAGACCACTTGGCTATTCTGATACGATATGTCAGCATCAGCGAAATTAGACGCTGACTCTGTGCTGGTAGTAAAGTAAAAAGAAGAGCTTCTCAGAAGTGGGATTTCAACACACGCCCACATACGTAGACCAGAAGCCTCGTTCAACCCGTATCACTGGGCAAGGTTTCCTTTAAGTCTGGTGCCTTGGACCACTCGGCCATTCTGACACGATATTTCAGGCCAGCAAAAGAAGACACTGACTTTCTTCTGGTAGTAGATTAAAAACCTTGTCAGAACTGGGATTCAAACCCACGCCCACATACGTGGACCAGAAGCCTCGTTCAATCCGTATCACTGGGCAAGGTTTCCCTTAAGTCTGGCGCCTTCGACCACTCGGCCATTCTGACACAATATTTCGGTCCAGCAAAAGAAGACGCTGACTTTGTTCTGGTAGTAAAGTAAAAAAAGTTTGTCAGAAGTGGGATTCGCTCCCACGCACACATACGTGGACCTGAAGCCTCGTTCAACTAGATTGACTTGGCACGGTTTCTCTTGAGTCTAGCACCTTCGACCACTCGGCCATTCTGACACAATATTTCAGCCCAGCAAAAGGAGACACTGACTTTGTGCTGGTAGTAAATAAAAAAAGAGTTTGTCAGAAGTGGGATTCGAACCCACGTCCACATACGTGGACCAAAGGCCTCGTTTCACCCGTATCACCGGGCAATGTTTCCCTTAAGTCTGGCGCCTTCGACCACTCGGCCATTTTGACACAATACTTTGGTCCTAACCAAAGGAGACACTGGCTTTGTTCTTGTACTAAAATAAAAAAAGTTTGTCAGAAGTAGGATTTAAACCCACGCCCACATACGTGGACCAGAAGCCTCGTTCAACCCGTATCACTGCGCAAGGTTTCCCTAGAGACTGGCGCCTTAGACGACTCGGCCATTCTGATATGATATGTCAGCCTCAGCAAAAGAAGACGCTGAATCTGTGCTGGTAGTAAAGTAAAAAAACTGACAGAAATGAGATTCGAACCCACGCCCACATACGTGGACCAGAAGCCTCGTTCAACCCCTATCAGTGGGCAAGGTTTCCCTTGAGTCTGGCGCCTTAGACCACTCGGCCATTCTGACACGAATTTTTTTACCATGGTATTTATTAAAGTATTTGGGCAATCATGACAAAATCAAGCGAACAAAAGTACAATCAAATCGCGAAAGTAAGCGTTCAAGTGTTACTCATAAACCCTAAATGCCTAACACAGCGCGGGTTCTTCACATGGAGAGTTCTTCACATTGTGTTATACAAACAAAAAAGGGGTGAGGTCAAACAGTTCTCTAAGACGGAGTACCAGTCCGGTCTAAAGTCTAGCTCGTCGTAAATGTTTTTCTGGTGGATAGCCATTTGAATGAAGTGTGCGCTTGAAGAGGTGGTGGGCTCTACATTGCGGTCTTGCATTCGTGTCTTCCACAAGCTGTGCATACCCAAGAGGAAAAACATATCATATGGTACTTCATCAAGCGCTGCTGGCAGAAGATAACGTATTGTGTGAGAATTATTGACAAAACGTTTTTTCAGTGCTCGCTGAAGGACATCCCAAAACAGTAAGGCATCTTTGCAGCTAACAAAGCAATGTTCAATCGTTTCCGGCACATCACATAGATGGCAGTTAAGAGACGGAATGAAAATACCTTTTCTTTCTAACCATGCGTTTACCGCCAATGTTTCAGAGTGGAGTTTATAGAAGAATGTTTTGAATTCGGTGGAATGTACATTTTGCGCACTCGCTTCAACACATCGTGACCTGGAAGATTGGCGTAGAGTGAACAGTACAATGGAGTTGGGAAGAGTGTATTCAGTAGATCCTTATACAGCGCCTTGCGCGATACTGTGTACAGGTATTCTACAGAGAAGCGAGCTTTCACGAAGTCAGTGTCTTCTTTTTCTGTGGCTGATATATCGTGTCAGAATGGCCTCCATGTCCCTGGAGGCCATTCCGACACGATATATCAGCCCCAGCAAAAGAGAACACTGACTTCGTGCTGGTAGTAAAGTAAAAAAAGTTTGTCAGAAGTGGGATTCGAACCCACGCCCACATACGTGGACAAGAAGCCTCGTTTAATCCGTATCACCGGGCAATGTTTCCCTTAAGTCTGGTGCCTTAGACAACTCGGCCGTTCTGACACGATTTATAAGCTCCAGCTAAAGAAGACACTGACTTTGCTCTGGTAGTAAAGTAAAAAAAGTTTGTCAGAAGTGGGATTCGCACCCACGCACACATACGTTGACCTGACGCCTCGTTCAACTCGTATGACTGGGCACAGTTTCCATTGAGTCTAGCGCCTTCGACCACTCGGCCATTCTGACACAATATTTCAGCCCAGCAAAAGGAGACACTGACTTTGTTCTTGTAGTAAAATAAAAAAAGTTTGTCAGACGTAGGATTCAAACCCACGCCCTCATACGTGGACCAGAAGCCTCGTTCAACCCGTATCACTGCGCAAGGTTTACCTTGAGTCTGGCGCCTTAGACCACTCGGCCATTCGATACGTGATGTCAGCCTCAGCAAAAGAAGACGCTGACTCTGTGCTGGTAGTAAAGTAAAAAAAATTGACGGAAGTGAGATTCGAACCCGCGCACACATACGTGGACCAGAAACCTCGTTCAACTCGCATCATCGAACAAGGTTTCCCTTCAGTCAGGCGCCTTAGACCACTCGGCCATTCTGATACGAAATATCAGCCCCAGAAAAAGAAGACACTGACTTTGTTCTGTTAGTGAAGTAAAAAAAATTGACGGAAGTGAGATTGGAACCCACGCACACATCCTTGGACCAGAAGCCTCGTTCAACTCGCATCACCGAGCAAGGTTTCCCTTCAGTCTTGCGCCTTAGACCACTCGGCCATTATGATACGATATTTCAGCCCCAGCAAAAAGAGACACTGACTTTGCTCTGGTAGTAAAGTAAAAAAAGTTTGTCAGAAGTGGGATTCGCACCCACGCACACATACGTTGACCTGACGCCTCGTTCAACTCGTATGACTGGGCACGGTTTCCATTGAGTCTAGCGCCTTCGACCACTCGGCCATTCTGACACAATATTTCAGCCCAGCAAAAGGAGACACTGACTTTGTTCTTGTAGTAAAATAAAAAAAGTTTGTCAGAAGTAGGATTCAAACCCACGCCCTCATACGTGGACCAGAAGCCTCGTTCAACCCATATCACTGCGCAAGGTTTACCTTGAGCCTGGCGCCTTAGACCACTCGGCCATTCGATACGTGATGTCAGCCTCAGCAAAAGAAGACGCTGACTCTGTGCTGGTAGTAAAGTAAAAAAAATTGACGGAAGTGAGATTCGAACCCACGCACACATACGTGGACCAGAAACCTCGTTCAACTCGCATCATCGAGCAAGGTTTCCCTTCAGTCAGGCGCCTTAGACCACTCGGCCATTCTGATACGATATATCAGCCCCAGCAAAAGAAGACACTGACTTTGTTCTGTTAGTGAAGTAAAAACAAATTGACGGAAGTGAGATTGGAACCCACGCACACATCCTTGGACCAGAAGCCTCGTTCAACTCGCATCACCGAGCAAGGTTTCCCTTCAGTCTTGCGCCTTAGACCACTCGGCCATTCTGATACGATATATCAGCCTCAGCAAAAGGATACACTGACTTTGTTCTGTTAGTGAAGTAAAAAAAAAGATTGTCAGAAGTTGGATTCGAACCCACGCCCACATACGTGGACCAGAAGCCTCGTTTAACCCGTATCACCGGGCAATGTTTCCCTTGAGTCTAGCGCCTTCGACCACTCGGCCATTCTGACAAAATATTTCAGCCCAGCAAAAGGAGACACTGACTTTGTGCTGGTAGTAAAGTAAAAAAACTTTGTCAGAAGTGGGATTCGAACCCACGCAAACATACGTGGACCAGAAGCCTCGTTACACTCGTATCACTGGGCAAGGTTTCCCTTAAGCCTGGCGCCTTCATCCACTCGGCCATTCTGACACAATATTTCAGTCCAGCAAAAGGAGACACTGACTTTGTTCTGGTAGTAAAGTAAAAAAAAAGTTTGTCAGAATAGAATTCGAACCCACGCCCACATACGTGGACCAGAAGCCTCGTTCAACCCGTATCACTGGGCAAGGTTTCCCTTGAGTCTGGAGCCTTAGACCACTCGGCCATTGTGACACGATATTTCAGCCCCAGCAAAAGGAGACACTGACTTTGTGCTGGTAGTAAAGTAAAAAAATGCCGGAAGTGAGATTCGAACCCACGCACACATACGTGGACCAGAAGCCTCGTTAAACTTGCATCACCGCGCAAGGTTTCCCTTCAGTCTGGCGCCTAAGACCACTCGGCCATTCTGATACGATATATCAGCCCCAGCAAAAGGAGACACTGACTTTGTTCAGTTAGTGAAGTAAAAAAAAGTTTGTCAGAAGTGGGATTCGAACCCACGCCCACATACGTGGACCAGAAGCCTCGTTCAACTCGTATCACTGGGCAAGGTTTCCCTTGAGTCTGGCGCCTTAGACCACTCGGCCATTCTGACACGATATATCAGCCCCAGCAAAAGAAGAGACTGACTTCGTGCTGGTAGTAAAGTAAAAAAAAGATTGTCAGAAGTGGGATTCCAACCCGCGTCGACATACTTGGACCAAAGGCCTCGTTTAAACCGTATCACCGGGCAATGTTTCCCTTAAGTCTGGTGCCTTAGACAACTCGGCCGTTCTGACACGATATATAAGCTGCAGCAAAAGACACTGACTTTGTTCTGGTAGTAAAGTAAAAAAGTTTGTCAGAAGTGGGATTCGCACCCACGCACACATACGTTGACCTGAAGCCTCGTTCAACTCGTATGACTGGGCACGGTTTCCATTGAGTCTGGAGCCTTAGACCACTCGGCCGTTCTGACAGGATATTTCAGCCCCAGCAAAAGGAGACACTGACTTTGGGCTGGTAGTAAAGTAAAAAAAGTTTGTCAGAAGTGGGATTCGAACCCACGCCCACATACGTGGACCAGAAGCCTCGTTCAACCCGTATCACTGGGCAAGGTTTCCCTTGAGTCTGGCGCCTTAGACCACTCGGCCATTCTGACACGATATATCAGCCCCAGCAAAAGAAGAGACTGACTTCGTGCTGGCAGTAAAGTAAAAAAACTTTGTCAGAAGTGGGATTCGAACCCACGCACACATACGTGGACCAGAAGCCTCGTTACACTCGTATCACTGGGCAAGGTTTCCCTTAAGCCTGGCGCCTTCGACCACTCGGCCATTCTGACACAATATTTCAGCCCAGCAAAAGGAGACACTGACTTTGTTCTGGTAGTAAAGTAAAAAAAAGTTTGTCAGAATAGAATTCGAACCCACACCCACATACCTGGAGCAGAAGCCTCGTTCAACCCGTATCACCGAGCAAGGTTTTCCTTCAGTCTTGCGCCTTAAACCAGGCGGCCATTCTGACACGATATGTCAGCCTCAGCAAAAGAAGACGCTGACTCTGTGCTGGTCGTAAAGTAAAAAAAGTTTGTCAGAAGTGGGATTCGAACCCACGCCCACGTACGTGGACCAGAAGCCTCGTTCAACCCGTATCACTGGGCACGGTTTCCCTTAAGTCTGGCGCCTTTGACTACTCGGCCATTCTGACACAATATTTCAGCCCAGCAAAAGCAGACACTGACTTTGTTCTGGCAGTAAAGTAAAAAACGTTTGTGAGAATAGGATTCGAACCCACGCCCACATACGATGACCAGAAGCCTCGTTCAAGCCGTATCACTGGGCAAGGTTTCCCTTGAGTCTGGAGCCTTAGACCACTCGGCCATTCTGACACGATATTTCAGCCCCAGCAAAAGGAGACACTGACTTTGTGCTGGTAGTAAAGTAAAAAAAATTGCCGGAAGTGAGATTCGAACTCACGCACACATACGTGGACCAGAAGCCTCGTTAAACTCGCATCACTGCGCAAGGTTTCCCTTCAGTGTGGCGCCTTAGACCACTCGGCCATTCTGATACGATATATCAGCCCCAGCAAAAGGAGACACTGACTTTGTTCTGTTAGTGAAGTAAAAAAAAAGTTTGCCAGAAGTGGGATTCCAACCCACATCGACATACTTGGACCAAAGGCCTCGTTTAACCCGTATCACCGGGCAATGTTTCCCTTAAGTCTGGTGCCTTAGACAACTCGGCCGTTCTGACACGATATATAAGCTGCAGCAAAAAAAGACACTGACTTTGTTCTGGTAGTAAAGTAAAAAAGTTTGTCAGAAGTGGGATTCGCACCCACGCACACGTACGTGGACCAGAAGCCTCGTTCAACTAGTATGACTGGGCACGGTTTCCTTTGAGTCTAGCACCTTCGACACTCGGCCATTCTGACACAATATTTCAGCCCAGCAAAAGGAGACACTGACTTTGTTCTTGTAGTAAAATAAAAAAAATGACGGAAGTGGGATTCGAACCCACGCCAAAATACGTGGACCAGAAGCCTCGTTCAAACCGTATCACTGGGCAAGGTTTCCCTTGAGTCTGGCGCCTTAGACCACTCGGCCATTCTGACACGATATATCAGCCCCAGCAAAAGAAGAGACTGACTTCGTGCTGGCAGTAAAGTAAAAAAAGTTTGTCAGAAGTGAGATTTGAACCCACGCACACATACGTGGACCAGAAGCCTCGTTCAACTCGCATCACCGCGCAAGGTTTCCCTTCAGTCTGGCGCCTTAGACCACTCGGCCATTCTGATACGATATATCAGCTCCAGCAAAAGGAGACACTGACTTTGTTCTGTTAGTGAAGTAAAAAAAAGTTTGAAAGAAAAGGGATTCGAACCCACGCACACATCCTTGGACCAGAAGCCTCGTTCAACTCGCATCACCGAGCAAGGTTTCCCTTCATTCTTGCGCCTTAGACCACTCGGCCATTCTGATACGATATATCAGCCTCAGCAAAAGGATACACTGACTTTGTTCTGTTAGTGAAGTAAAAAAAAGATTGTCAGAAGTTGGATTCGAACCCACGCCCACATACGTGGACCAGAAGCCTCGTTTAACCCGTATCACTGGGCAATGTTTCCCTTGAGTCTAGCGCCTTCGACCACTCGGCCATTCTGACAAAATATTTCAGCCCAGCAAAAGGAGACACTGACTTTGTGCTGGTAGAAAAGTAAAAAAACTTTGTCAGAAGTGGGATTCGAACCCACGCAAACATACGTGGACCAGAAGCCTCGTTACACTCGTATCACTGGGCAAGGTTTCCCTTAAGCCTGGCGCCTTCATCCACTCGGCCATTCTGACACAATATTTCAGCCCAGCAAAAGGAGACACTGACTTTGTTCTGGTAGTAAAGTAAAAAAAAAGTTTGTCAGAATAGAATTCGAACCCACGCCCACATACGTGGACCAGAAGCCTCGTTCAACCCGTATCACTGGGCAAGGTTTCCCTTGAGTCTGGAGCCTTAGACCACTCGGCCATTGTGACACGATATTTCAGCCCCAGCAAAAGGAGACACTGACTTTGTGCTGGTAGTAAAGTAAAAAAATGCCGGAAGTGAGATTCGAACCCACGCACACATACGTGGACCAGAAGCCTCGTTAAACTTGCATCACCGCGCAAGGTTTCCCTTCAGTCTGGCGCCTAAGACCACTCGGCCATTCTGATACGATATATCAGCCGCAGCAAAAGGAGACACTGACTTTGTTCAGTTAGTGAAGTAAAAAAAAGTTTGTCAGAAGTGGGATTCGAACCCACGCCCACATACGTGGACCAGAAGCCTCGTTCAACTCGTATCACTGGGCAAGGTTTCCCTTGAGTCTGGCGCCTTAGACCACTCGGCCATTCTGACACGATATATCAGCCCCAGCAAGAGAAGAGACTGACTTCGTGCTGGTAGTAAAGTAAAAAAAGATTGTCAGAAGTGGGATTCCAACCCGCGTCGACATACTTGGACCAAAGGCCTCGTTTAAACCGTATCACCGGGCAATGTTTCCCTTAAGTCTGGTGCCTTAGACAACTCGGCCGTTCTGACACGATATATAAGCTGCAGCAAAAGACACTGACTTTGTTCTGGTAGTAAAGTAAAAAAGTTTGTCAGAAGTGGGATTCGCACCCACGCACACATACGTTGACCTGAAGCCTCGTTCAACTCGTATGACTGGGCACGGTTTCCATTGAGTCTGGAGCCTTAGACCACTCGGCCGTTCTGACAGGATATTTCAGCCCCAGCAAAAGGAGACACTGACTTTGGGCTGGTAGTAAAGTAAAAAAAGTTTGTCAGAAGTGGGATTCGAACCCACGCCCACATACGTGGACCAGAAGCCTCGTTCAACCCGTATCACTGGGCAAGGTTTCCCTTGAGTCTGGCGCCTTAGACCACTCGGCCATTCTGACACGATATATCAGCCCCAGCAAAAGAAGACACTGACTTCGTGCTGGCAGTAAAGTAAAAAAACTTTGTCAGAAGTGGGATTCGAACCCACGCACACATACGTGGACCAGAAGCCTCGTTACACTCGTATCACTGGGCAAGGTTTCCCTTAAGCCTGGCGCCTTCGACCACTCGGCCATTCTGACACAATATTTCAGCCCAGCAAAAGGAGACACTGACTTTGTTCTGGTAGTAAAGTAAAAAAAAAGTTTGTCAGAATAGAATTCGAACCCACGCCCACATACGTGGAGCAGAAGCCTCGTTCAACCCGTATCACCGTGCAAGGTTTTCCTTCAGTCTTGCGCCTTAAACCAGGCGGCCATTCTGACACGATATGTCAGCCTCAGCAAAAGAAGACGCTGACTCTGTGCTGGTCGTAAAGTAAAAAAAGTTTGTCAGAAGTGGGATTCGAACCCACGCCCACGTACGTGGACCAGAAGCCTCGTTCAACCCGTATCACTGGGCACGGTTTCCCTTAAGTCTGGCGCCTTTGACTACTCGGCCATTCTGACACAATATTTCAGCCCAGCAAAAGCAGACACTGACTTTGTTCTGGCAGTAAAGTAAAAAACGTTTGTGAGAATAGGATTCGAACCCACGCCCACATACGATGACCAGAAACCTCGTTCAACCCGTATCACTGGGCAAGGTTTCCCTTGAGTCTGGAGCCTTAGACCACTCGGCCATTCTGACACGATATTTCAGCCCCAGCAAAAGGAGACACTGACTTTGTGCTGGTAGTAAAGTAAAAAAAAATTGCCGGAAGTGAGATTCGAACTCACGCACACATACGTGGACCAGAAGCCTCGTTAAACTCGCATCACCGCGCAAGGTTTCCCTTCAGTGTGGCGCCTTAGACCACTCGGCCATTCTGATACGATATATCAGCCCCAGCAAAAGGAGACACTGACTTTGTTCTGTTAGTGAAGTAAAAAAAAAGTTTGCCAGAAGTGGGATTCCAACCCACACCGACATACTTGGACCAAAGGCCTCGTTTAATCCGTATCACCGGGCAATGTTTCCCTTAAGTCTGGTGCCTTAGACAACTCGGCCGTTCTGACACGATATATAAGCTGCAGCAAAAGAAGACACTGACTTTGTTCTGGTAGTAAAGTAAAAAAGTTTGTCAGAAGTGGGATTCGCACCCACGCACACGTACGTGGACCAGAAGCCTCGTTCAACTAGTATGACTGGGCACGGTTTCCTTTGAGTCTAGCACCTTCGACACTCGGCCATTCTGACACAATATTTCAGCCCAGCAAAAGGAGACACTGACTTTGTTCTTGTAGTAAAATAAAAAAAAATGACGGAAGTGAGATTCGAACCCACGCACACATACGTGGACCAGAAACCTCGTTCAACTCGCATCACCGAGCAAGGTTTCCCTTTAGTATGGCGCCTTAGACCACTCGGCCATTCTGATACGATATATCAGCCCCAGCAAAAGGAGACACTGACTTTGTTCTGTTATTGAAGTAAAAAAGTTTGTCAGAAGTGGGATTCGAACCCACGCCAAAATACGTGGACCAGAAGCCTCCTTCAAACCGTATCACTGGGCAAGGTTTCCCTTGAGTCTGGCGCCTTAGACCACTCGGCCATTCTGACACGATATGTCAGCCCCAGCAAAAGAAGAGACTGACTTCGTGCTGGCAGTAAAGTAAAAAAAGTTTGTCAGAAGTGGGATTCGAACCCACGCCCACATACGTGGACCAGAAGCCTCGTTACACTCTTATCACTGGGCAAGGTTTCCCTTAAGTCTGGCGCCATCGACCACTCGGCCATTCTGACACAATATTTCAGCCCAGCAAAAGGAGCCGCTGACTTTGTTCTGGTAGTAAAGTAAAAAAAAGTTTGTCAAAATAGAATTCGAACCCACGCCCACATATGTGGACCAGAAGCCTCGTTCAACCCGTATCACTGGGCAAGGTTTCCCTTGAGTCTGGCGCCTTAGACCACTCGGCCATTCTGACACGATATATCAGCCCCAGCAAAAGAAGAGACTGACTTCGTGCTGGCAGTAAAGTAAACAAAGTTTGTCAGAAGTGGGATTCGAACCCACGCCTACATACGTGGACCAGAAGCCTCGTTCAACCCGTATCACTGGGCAAAGTTTACCTTGAGTCTGGCGCATTAGGCCACTCGGCCATTCTGACACGATATATCAGCCCCAGCAAAAGAAGAGACTGACTTCGTGCTGGCAGTAAAGTAAAAAAGTGTTTGTCAAAAGTGGGATTCAAACCCACGCACACATACGTGGACCAGAAGCCTCGTTCAACCCGTATCACTGGGCAAGGTTTCCCTTGAGTCTGGAGCCTTAGACCACTTGGCCATTCTGATACGATATGTCAGCCTCAGCAAAAGTAGACGCTGACTCTGTGCTGGTAGTAGAGTAAAAAAAAGTTTGTCAGAAGTGGGATTCGAACCCACGCCTACATACGTGGACCAGAAGCCTCGTTCAACCCGTATCACTGGGCAAAGTTTCCCTTGAGTCTGGAGCCTTAGACCACTCGGCCATTCTGACACGATACTTTGGTCCTAACCAAAGGAGACACTGGCTTTGTTCTTGTACTAAAATAAAAAAAGTTTGTCAGAAGTGGGATTCAAACCCACGCCCACATACGTGGACCAGAAGCCTCGTTCAACCCGTATCACTGCGCAAGGTTTCCCTGGAGTCTGGCGCCTTAGACCACTCGGCCATTCTGATACGATATGTCAGCCTCAGCAAAAGGAGACGCTGACTTTGTCCTGGTAGTAAAGTAAAAAAAGTTTGTCAGAAGTGGGATTCGCACCCACGCACACATACGTTGACCTGACGCCTCGTTCAACTCGTATGACTGGGCACGGTTTCCATTGAGTCTAGCGCCTTCGACCACTCGGCCATTCTGACACAATATTTCAGCCCAGCAAAAGGAGACACTGACTTTGTTCTTGTAGTAAAATAAAAAAAGTTTGTCAGACGTAGGATTCAAACCCACGCCCTCATACGTGGACCAGAAGCCTCGTTCAACCCGTATCACTGCGCAAGGTTTACCTTGAGTCTGGCGCCTTAGACCACTCGGCCATTCGATACGTGATGTCAGCCTCAGCAAAAGAAGACGCTGACTCTGTGCTGGTAGTAAAGTAAAAAAAATTGACGGAAGTGAGATTCGAACCCACGCACACATACGTGGACCAGAAACCTCCTTCAACTCGCATCATCGAACAAGGTTTCCCTTCAGTCAGGCGCCTTAGACCACTCGGCCATTCTGATACGATATATCAGCCCCAGCAAAAGAAGACACTGACTTTGTTCTGTTAGTGAAGTAAAAAAAATTGACGGAAGTGAGATTGGAACCCACGCACACATCCTTGGACCAGACGCCTCGTTCAACTCGCATCACCGAGCAAGGTTTCCCTTCAGTCTTGCGCCTTAGACCACTCGGCCATTATGATACGATATTTCAGCCCCAGCAAAAAGAGACACTGACTTTGCTCTGGTAGTAAAGTAAAAAAAGTTTGTCAGAAGTGGGATTCGCACCCACGCACACATACGTTGACCTGACGCCTCGTTCAACTCGTATGACTGGGCACGGTTTCCATTGAGTCTAGCGCCTTCGACCACTCGGCCATTCTGACACAATATTTCAGCCCAGCAAAAGGAGACACTGACTTTGTTCTTGTAGTAAAATAAAAAAAGTTTGTCAGAAGTAGGATTCAAACCCACGCCCTCATACGTGGACCAGAAGCCTCGTTCAACCCGTATCACTGCGCAAGGTTTACCTTGAGCCTGGCGCCTTAGACCACTCGGCCATTCGATACGTGATGTCAGCCTCAGCAAAAGAAGACGCTGACTCTGTGCTGGTAGTAAAGTAAAAAAAATTGACGGAAGTGAGATTCGAACCCACGCACACATACGTGGACCAGAAACCTCGTTCAACTCGCATCATCGAGCAAGGTTTCCCTTCAGTCAGGCGCCTTAGACCACTCGGCCATTCTGATACGATATATCAGCCCCAGCAAAAGAAGACACTGACTTTGTTCTGTTAGTGAAGTAAAAAAAAATTGACGGAAGTGAGATTGGAACCCACGCACACATCCTTGGAACAGAAGCCTCGTTCAACTCGCATCACCGAGCAAGGTTTCCCTTCAGTCTTGCGCCTTAGACCACTCGGCCATTCTGATACGATATATCAGCCTCAGCAAAAGGATACACTGACTTTGTTCTGTTAGTGAAGTAAAAAAAAGATTGTCAGAAGTTGGATTCGAACCCACGCCCACATACGTGGACCAGAAGCCTCGTTTAACCCGTATCACCGGGCAATGTTTCCCTTGAGTCTAGCGCCTTCGACCACTCGGCCATTCTGACAAAATATTTCAGCCCAGCAAAAGGAGACACTGACTTTGTGCTGGTAGTAAAGTAAAAAAACTTTGTCAGAAGTGGGATTCGAACCCACGCAAACATACGTGGACCAGAAGCCTCGTTACACTCGTATCACTGGGCAAGGTTTCCCTTAAGCCTGGCGCCTTCATCCACTCGGCCATTCTGACACAATATTTCAGCCCAGCAAAAGGAGACACTGACTTTGTTCTGGTAGTAAAGTAAAACAAAAGTTTGTCAGAATAGAATTCGAACCCACGCCCACATACGTGGACCAGAAGCCTCGTTCAACCCGTATCACTGGGCAAGGTTTCCCTTGAGTCTGGAGCCTTAGACCACTCGGCCATTGTGACACGATATTTCAGCCCCAGCAAAAGGAGACACTGACTTTGTGCTGGTAGTAAAGTAAAAAAATGCCGGAAGTGAGATTCGAACCCACGCACACATACGTGGACCAGAAGCCTCGTTAAACTTGCATCACCGCGCAAGGTTTCCCTTCAGTCTGGCGCCTAAGACCACTCGGCCATTCTGATACGATATATCAGCCCCAGCAAAAGGAGACACTGACTTTGTTCAGTTAGTGAAGTAAAAAAAAGTTTGTCAGAAGTGGGATTCGAACCCACGCCCACATACGTGGACCAGAAGCCTCGTTCAACTCGTATCACTGGGCAAGGTTTCCCTTGAGTCTGGCGCCTTAGACCACTCGGCCATTCTGACACGATATATCAGCCCCAGCGAAAGAAGAGACTGACTTCGTGCTGGTAGTAAAGTAAAAAAAAGATTGTCAGAAGTGGGATTCCAACCCGCGTCGACATACATGGACCAATGGCCTCGTTTAAACCGTATCACCGGGCAATGTTTCCCTTAAGTCTGGTGCCTTAGACAACTCGGCCGTTCTGACACGATATATAAGCTGCAGCAAAAGACACTGACTTTGTTCTGGTAGTAAAGTAAAAAAGTTTGTCAGAAGTGGGATTCGCACCCACGCACACATACGTTGACCTGAAGCCTCGTTCAACTCGTATGACTGGGCACGGTTTCCATTGAGTCTGGAGCCTTAGACCACTCGGCCGTTCTGACAGGATATTTCAGCCCCAGCAAAAGGAGACACTGACTTTGGGCTGGTAGTAAAGTAAAAAAAGTTTGTCAGAAGTGGGATTCGAACCCACGCCCACATACGTGGACCAGAAGCCTCGTTCAACCCGTATCACTGGGCAAGGTTTCCCTTGAGTCTGGCGCCTTAGACCACTCGGCCATTCTGACACGATATATCAGCCCCAGCAAAAGAAGACACTGACTTCGTGCTGGCAGTAAAGTAAAAAAACTTTGTCAGAAGTGGGATTCGAACCCACGCACACATACGTGGACCAGAAGCCTCGTTACACTCGTATCACTGGGCAAGGTTTCCCTTAAGCCTGGCGCCTTCGACCACTCGGCCATTCTGACACAATATTTCAGCCCAGCAAAAGGAGACACTGACTTTGTTCTGGTAGTAAAGTAAAAAAAAAGTTTGTCAGAATAGAATTCGAACCCACGCCCACATACGTGGAGCAGAAGCCTCGTTCAACCCGTATCACCGAGCAAGGTTTTCCTTCAGTCTTGCGCCTTAAACCAGGCGGCCAATCTGACACGATATGTCAGCCTCAGCAAAAGAAGACGCTGACTCTGTGCTGGTCGTAAAGTAAAAAAAGTTTGTCAGAAGTGGGATTCGAACCCACGCCCACGTACGTGGACCAGAAGCCTCGTTCAACCCGTATCACTGGGCACGGTTTCCCTTAAGTCTGGCGCCTTTGACTACTCGGCCATTCTGACACAATATTTCAGCCCAGCAAAAGCAGACACTGACTTTGTTCTGGCAGTATAGTAAAAAACGTTTGTGAGAATAGGATTCGAACCCACGCCCACATACGATGACCAGAAGCCTCGTTCAATCAGTATCACTGGGCAAGGTTTCCCTTGAGTCTGGAGCCTTAGACCACTCGGCCATTCTGACACGATATTTCAGCCCCAGCAAAAGGAGACACTGACTTTGTGCTGGTAGTAAAGTAAAAAAAAAATTGCCGGAAGTGAGATTCGAACCCACGCACACATACGTGGACCAGAAGCCTCGTTAAACTCGCATCACCGCGCAAGGTTTCCCTTCAGTGTGGCGCCTTAGACCACTCGGCCATTCTGATACGATATATCAGCCCCAGCAAAAGGAGACACTGACTTTGTTCTGTTAGTGAAGTAAAAAAAAAGTTTGTCAGAAGTGGGATTCCAACCCACATCGACATACTTGGACCAAAGGCCTCGTTTAACCCGTATCACCGAGCAATGTTTCCCTTAACTCTGGTGCCTTAGACAACTCGGCCGTTCTGATACGATATGTCAGCCTCAGCAAAAGTAGACGCTGACTCTGTGCTGGTAGTAAAGTAAAAAAAAGTTTGTCAGAAGTGGGATTCGAACCCACGCCTACATACGTGGACCAGAAGCCTCGTTCAACCCGTATCACTGGGCAAAGTTTACCTTGAGTCTGGCGCCTTAGACCACTCGGCCATTCTGACACGATATATCAGCCCCAGCAAAAGAAGAGACTGACTTCGTGCTGGCAGTAAAGTAAAAAAGTGTTTGTCATAAGTGGGATTCAAACCCACGCACACATACGTGGACCAGAAGCCTCGTTCAACCCGTATCACTGGGCAAGGTTTCCCTTGAGTCTGGAGCCTTAGACCACTTGGCCATTCTGATACGATATGTCAGCCTCAGCAAAAGTAGACGCTGACTCTGTGCTGGTAGTAAAGTAAAAAAATAGTTTGTCAGAAGTGCGATTCGAACCCACGCCTACATACGTGGACCAGAAGCCTCGTTCAACCCGTATCACTGGGCAAAGTTTACCTTGAGTCTGGCGCCTTAGACCACTCGGCCATTCTGACACGATATATCAGCCCCAGCGAAAGAAGAGACTGACTTCGTGCTGGCAGTAAAGTAAAAAAGTGTTTGTCATAAGTGGGATTCAAACCCACGCACACATACATGGACCAGAAGCCTCGTTTCACTCGTATCACTGGGCAAGGTTTCCCTTAAGTCTGGCGCCTTCGACCACTCGGCCATTCTGACAAAATATTTCAGCCCAGCAAAAGGAGACACTGACTTTGTTCTGGTAGTAAAGTAAAAAAAAGTTTGTCAGAATAGGATTCGAACCCACGCCCACATACGTGGGCCAGCAGCCTCGTTCAACCCGTATCACTGGGCAAAGTTTCCCTTGAGTCTGGAGCCTTAGAGCACTCGGCCATTCTGACACGATACTTTGGTCCTAACCAAAGGAGACACTGGCTTTGTTCTTGTACTAAAATAAAAAAAGTTTGTCAGAAGTGGGATTCAAACCCACGCCCACATACGTGGACCAGAAGCCTCGTTCAACCCGTATCACTGCGCAAGGTTTCCCTGGAGTCTGCCGCCTTAGACCACTCGGCCATTCTGATACGATATGTCAGCCTCAGCAAAAGGAGACGCTGACTTTGTCCTGGTAGTAAAGTAAAAAAAGTTTGTCAGAAGTGGGATTCGCACCCACGCACACATACGTTGACCTGACGCCTCGTTCAACTCGTATGACTGGGCACGGTTTCCATTGAGTCTAGCGCCTTCGACCACTCGGCCATTCTGACACAATATTTCAGCCCAGCAAAAGGAGACACTGACTTTGTTCTTGTAGTAAAATAAAAAAAGATTGTCAGACGTAGGATTCAAACCCACGCCCTCATACGTGGACCAGAAGCCTCGTTCAACCCGTATCACTGCGCAAGGTTTACCTTGAGTCTGGCGCCTTAGACCACTCGGCCATTCGATACGTGATGTCAGCCTCAGCAAAAGAAGACGCTGACTCTGTGCTGGTAGTAAAGTAAAAAAAATTGACGGAAGTGAGATTCGAACCCACGCACACATACGTGGACCAGAAACCTCGTTCAACTCGCATCATCGAACAAGGTTTCCCTTCAGTCAGGCGCCTTAGACCACTCGGCCATTCTGATACGATATATCAGCCCCAGCAAAAAAAGACACTGACTTTGTTCTGTTAGTGAAGTAAAAAAAATTGACGGAAGTGAGATTGGAACCCACGCACACATCCTTGGACCAGAAGCCTCGTTCAACTCGCATCACCGAGCAAGGTTTCCCTTCAGTCTTGCGCCTTAGACCACTCGGCCATTATGATACGATATTTCAGCCCCAGCAAAAAGAGACACTGACTTTGCTCTGGTAGTAAAGTAACAAAAGTTTGTCAGAAGTGGGATTCGCACCCACGCACACATACGTTGACCTGACGCCTCGTTCAACTCGTATGACTGGGCACGGTTTCTATTGAGTCTAGCGCCTTCGACCACTCGGCCATTCTGACACAATATTTCAGCCCAGCAAAAGGAGACACTGACTTTGTTCTTGTAGTAAAATAAAAAAAGTTTGTCAGAAGTAGGATTCAAACCCACGCCCTCATACGTGGACCTGAAGCCTCGTTCAACCCGTATCACTGCGCAAGGTTTACCTTCAGCCTGGCGCCTTAGACCACTCGGCCATTCGATACGTGATGTCAGCCTCAGCAAAAGAAGACGCTGACTCTGTGCTGGTAGTAAAGTAAAAAAAATTGACGGAAGTGAGATTCGAACCCACGCACACATACGTGGACCAGAAATCTCGTTCAACTCGCATCATCGGGCAAGGTTTCCCTTCAGTCAGGCGCCTTAGACCACTCGGCCATTCTGATACGATGTATCAGCCCCAGCAAAAGAAGACACTGACTTTGTTCTGTTAGTGAAGTAAAAAAAAATTGACGGAAGTGAGATTGGAACCCACGCACACATCCTTGGACCAGAAGCCTCGTTCAACTCGCATCACCGAGCAAGGTTTCCCTTCAGTCTTGCGCCTTAGACCACTCGGCCATTCTGATACGATATATCAGCCTCAGCAAAAAGATACACTGACTTTGTTCTGTTAGTGAAGTAAAAAAAGATTGTCAGAAGTTGGGTTCGAACCCACGCCCACATACGTGGACCAGAAGCCTCGTTTAACCCGTATCACCGGGCAATGTTTCCCTTGAGTCTAGCGCCTTCGACCACTCGGCCATTCTGACACAATATTTCAGCCCAGCAAAAGGAGACACTGACTTTGTTCTGGTAGTAAAGTAAAAAAAAAGTTTGTCAGAATAGGATTCGAACCCACGCCCACATACGTGGACCAGAAGCCTCGTTCAACCCGTATCACTGGGCAAAGTTTCCCTTGAGTCTGGAGCCTTAGACCACTCGGCCATTCTGACACGATACTTTGGTCCTAACCAAAGGAGACACTGGCTTTGTTCTTGTACTAAAATAAAAAAAGTTTGTCAGAAGTGGGATTCAAACCCACGCCCACATACGTGGACCAGAAGCCTCGTTCAACCCGTATCACTGCGCAAGGTTTCCCTGGAGTCTGGCGCCTTAAACCACTCGACCATTCTGATACAATATGTCAGCCTCAGCAAAAGGAGACGCTGACTTTGTTCAGTTAGTGAAGTAAAAAAAAGTTTGTCAGAAGTGGGATTCGAACCCACGCCCACATACGTGGACCAGAAGCCTCGTTCAACTCGTATCACTGGGCAAGGTTTCCCTTGAGTCTGGCGCCTTAGACCACTCGGCCATTCTGACACGATATATCAGCCCCAGCAAAAGAAGAGACTGACTTCGTGCTGGTAGTAAAGTAAAAAAAAGATTGTAAGAAGTGGGATTCCAACCCGCGTCGACATACTTGGACCAAAGGCCTCGTTTAAACCGTATCACTGGGCAATGTTTCCCTTAAGTCTGGTGCCTTAGACAACTCGGCCGTTCTGACACGATATATAAGCTGCAGCAAAAGACACTGACTTTGTTCTGGTAGTAAAGTAAAAAAGTTTGTCAGAAGAGGGATTCGCACCCACGCACACATACATTGACCTGAAGCCTCGTTCAACTCGTATGACTGGGCACGGTTTCCATTGAGTCTGGAGCCTTAGACCACTCGGCCGTTCTGACAGGATATTTCAGCCCCAGCAAAAGGAGACACTGACTTTGGGCTGGTAGTAAAGTAAAAAAAGTTTGTCAGAAGTGGGATTCCAACCTACATCGACATATTTGGACCAAAGGCCTCGTTTAACCCGTATCACCGGGCAATGTTTCCCTTAAGTCTGGTGCCTTAGACAACTCGGCCGTTCTGATACGATATGTCAGCCTCAGCAAAAGTAGACGCTGACTCTGTGCTGGTAGTAAAGTAAAAAAAAAGTTTGTCAGAAGTGGGATTCGAACCCACGCCTACATACGTGGACCAGAAGCCTCGTTCAACCCGTATCACTGGGCAAGGTTTCCCTTGAGTCTGGAGCCTTAGACCACTTGGCCATTCTGATACGATATGTCAGCCTCAGCAAAAGTAGACGCTGACTCTGTGCTGGTAGTAAAGTAAAAAAAAGTTTGTCAGAAGTGGGATTCGAACCCACGCCTACATACGTGGACCAGAAGCCTCGTTCAACCCGTATCACTGGGAAAAGTTTACCTTGAGTCTGGCGCCTTAGACCACTCGGCCATTCTGACACGACATATCAGCCCCAGCAAAAGAAGAGACTGACTTCGTGCTGGCAGTAAAGTAAAAAAGTGTTTGTCATAAGTGGGATTCGCACCCACGCACACATACGTTGACCTGACGCCTCGTTCAACTCGTATGACTGGGCACGGTTTCCATTGAGTCTAGCGCCTTCGACCACTCGGCCATTCTGACACAATATTTCAGCCCAGCAAAAGGAGACACTGACTTTGTTCTTGTAGTAAAATAAAAAAAGTTTGTCAGACGTAGGATTCAAACTCACGCCCTCATACGTGGACCAGAAGCCTCGTTCAACCCGTATCACTGCGCAAGGTTTACCTTGAGTCTGGCGCCTTAGACCACTCGGCCATTCGATACGTGATGTCAGCCTCAGCAAAAGAAGACGCTGACTCTGTGCTGGTAGTAAAGTAAAAAAAATTGACGGAAGTGAGATTCGAACCCACGCACACATACGTGGACCAGAAACCTCGTTCAACTCGCATCATCGAACAAGGTTTCCCTTCAGTCAGGCGCCTTAGACCACTCGGCCATTCTGATACGATATATCAGCCCCAGCAAAAGAAGACACTGACTTTGTTCTGTTAGTGAAGTAAAAAAATTGACGGAAGTGAGATTGGAACCCACGCACACATCCTTGGACCAGAAGCCTCGTTCAACTCGCATCACCGAGCAAGGTTTCCCTTCAGTCTTGCGCCTTAGACCACTCGGCCATTATGATACGATATTTCAGCCCCAGCAAAAAAGAGACGCTGACTTTGCTCTGGTAGTAAAGTAAAAAAAGTTTGTCAGAAGTGGGATTCGCACCCACGCACACATACGTTGACCTGACGCCTCGTTCAACTCGTATGACTGGGCACGGTTTCTATTGAGTCTAGCGCCTTCGACCACTCGGCCATTCTGACACAATATTTCAGCCCAGCAAAAGGAGACACTGACTTTGTTCTTGTAGTAAAATAAAAAAAGTTTGTCAGAAGTAGGATTCAAACCCACGCCCTCATACGTGGACCAGAAGCCTCGTTCAACCCGTATCACTGCGCAAGGTTTACCTTGAGCCTGGCGCCTTAGACCACTCGGCCATTCGATACGTGATGTCAGCCTCAGCAAAAGAAGACGCTGACTCTGTGCTGGTAGTAAAGTAAAAAAAATTGACGGAAGAGAGATTCGAACCCACGCACACATACGTGGACCAGAAACCTCGTTCAACTCGCATCATCGAGCAAGGTTTCCCTTCAGTCAGGCGCCTTAGACCACTCGGCCATTCTGATACGATATATCAGCCCCAGCAAAAGAAGACACTGACTTTGTTCTGTTAGTGAAGTAAAAAAAAATTGACGGAAGTGAGATTGGAACCCACGCACACATTCTTGGACCAGAAGCCTCGTTCAACTCGCATCACCGAGCAAGGTTTCGCTTCAGTCTTGCGCCTTAGACCACTCGGCCATTCTGATACGATATATCAGCCTCAGCAAAAGGATACACTGACTTTGTTCTGTTAGTGAAGTAAAAAAAAGATTGTCAGAAGTTGGATTCGAACCCACGCCCACATACGTAGACCAGAAGCCTCGTTTAACCCGTATCACCGGGCAATGTTTCCCTTGAGTCTAGCGCCTTCGACCACTCGGCCATTCTGACACAATATTTCAGCCCAGCAAAAGGAGACACTGACTTTGTGCTGGTAGTAAAGTAAAAAAACTTTGTCAGAAGTGGGATTCGGACCCACGCAAACATACGTGGACCAGAAGCCTCGTTACACTCGTATCACTGGGCAAGGTTTCCCTTAAGCCTGGCGCCTTCATCCACTCGGCCATTCTGACACAATATTTCAGCCCAGCAAAAGGAGACACTGACTTTGTTCTGGTAGTAAAGTAAAAAAAAAAGTTTGTCAGAATAGAATTCGAACCCACGCCCACATACGTGGACCAGAAGCCTCGTTCAACCCGTATCACTGGGCAAGGTTTCCCTTGAGTCTGGAGCCTTAGACCACTCGGCCATTGTGACACGATATTTCAGCCCCAGCAAAAGGAGACACTGACTTTGTGCTGGTAGTAAAGTAAAAAAATGCCGGAAGTGAGATTCGAACCCACGCACACATACGTGGACCAGAAGCCTCGTTAAACTTGCATCACCGCGCAAGGTTTCCCTTCAGTCTGGCGCCTAAGACCACTCGGCCATTCTGATACGATATATCAGCCCCAGCAAAAGGAGACACTGACTTTGTTCAGTTAGTGAAGTAAAAAAAAGTTTGTCAGAAGTGGGATTCGAACCCACGCCCACATACGTGGACCAGAAGCCTCGGTCAACTCGTATCACTGGGCAAGGTTTCCCTTGAGTCTGGCGCCTTAGACCACTCGGCCATTCTGACACGATATATCAGCCCCAGCAAAAGAAGAGACTGACTTCGTGCTGGTAGTAAAGTAAAAAAAAGATTGTCAGAAGTGGGATTCCAACCCGCGTCGACATACTTGGACCAAAGGCCTCGTTTAAACCGTATCACCGGGCAATGTTTCCCTTAAGTCCGGTGCCTTAGAACACTCGGCCGTTCTGACACGATATATAAGCTGCAGCAAAAGACACTAACTTTGTTCTGGTAGTAAAGTAAAAAAGTTTGTCAGAAGTGGGATTCGCACCCACGCACACATACGTTGACCTGAAGCCTCGTTCAACTCGTATGACTGGGCACGGTTTCCATTGAGTCTGGAGCCTTAGACCACTCGGCCGTTCTGACAGGATATTTCAGCCCCAGCAAAAGGAGACACTGACTTTGGGCTGGTAGTAAAGTAAAAAAAGTTTGTCAGAAGTGGGATTCGAACCCACGCCCACATACGTGGACCAGAAGCCTCGTTCAACCCGTATCACTGGGCAAGGTTTCCCTTGAGTCTGGCGCCTTAGACCACTCGGCCATTCTGACACGATATATCAGCCCCAGCAAAAGAAGACACTGACTTCGTGCTGGCAGTAAAGTAAAAAAACTTTGTCAGAAGTGGGATTCGAACCCACGCACACATACGTGGACCAGAAGCCTCGTTACACTCGTATCACTGGGCAAGGTTTCCCTTAAGCCTGGCGCCTTCGACCACTCGGCCATTCTAACACAATATTTCAGCCCAGCAAAAGGAGACACTGACTTTGTTCTGGTAGTAAAGTAAAAAAAAGTTTGTCAGAAAAGGGATTCGAACCAATGCCCGAATACGTGGTCCAGAAGCCTCGTTCAACCCGTATCACTTGGCAAGGTTTCCCTTGAGTCTGGCGCCTTAGACCACTCGGCCATTCTGACACGATATATCAGCCCCAGCAAAAGAAGAGACTGACTTCGTGCTGGCAGTAAAGTAAACAAAGTTTGTCAGAAGTGGGATTCGAACCCACGCCCACATACGTAGACCAGAAGCCTCGTTCAACCCGTATCACTGGGCAAGGTTTCCCTTGAGCCTGGCGCCTTTGACTACTCGGCCATTCTGACACAATATTTCAGCCCAGCAAAAGCAGACACTGACTTTGTTCTGGCAGTAAAGTAAAAAACGTTTGTGAGAATAGGATTCGAACCCACGCCCACATACGATGACCAGAAGCCTCGTTCAACCCGTATCACTGGGCAAGGTTTCCCTTGAGTCTGGAGCCTTAGACCACTCGGCCATTCTGACACGATATTTCAGCCCCAGCAAAAGGAGACACTGACTTTGTGCTGGTAGTAAAGTAAAAAAAATTGCCGGAAGTGAGATTCGTACCCACGCACACATACGTGGACCAGAAGCCTCGTTCAACTCGCATCACCGCGCAAGGTTTCCCTTCAGTCTGGCGCCTTAGACCACTCGGCCATTCTGATACGATATATCAGCTCCAGCAGAAGGAGACACTGACTTTGTTCTGTTAGTGAAGTAAAAAAAAGTTTGTCAGAAAAGGGATTCGAACCAATGCCCGCATACGTGGTCCAGAAGCCTCGTTCAACCCGTATCACTGGGCAAGGTTTCCCTTGAGTCTGGCGCCTTAGACCACTCGGCCATTCTGACACGATATATCAGCCCCAGCAAAAGAAGAGACTGACTTCGTGCTGGCAGTAAAGTAAACAAAGTTTGTCAGAAGTGGGATTCGAACCCACGCCCACATACGTAGACCAGAAGCCTCGTTCAAACCGTATCACTGGGCAAAGTTTCCCTTGAGTCTGGCGCCTTAGACCACTCGGCCATTCTGACACGATATATCAGCCCCAGCAAAAGAAGAGACTGACTTCGTGCTGGCAGTAAAGTAAAAAAGTGTTTGTCATAAGTGGGATTCAAACCCACGCACACATACGTGGACCAGAAGCCTCGTTCAACCCGTATCACTGGGCAAGGTTTCCCTTGAGTCTGGAGCCTTAGACCACTTGGCCATTCTGATACGATATGTCAGCCTCAGCAAAAGTACACGCTGACTCTGTGCTGGTAGTAAAGTAAAAAAAAAGTTTGTCAGAAGTGGGATTCGAACCCACGCCTACATACGTGGACCAGAAGCCTCGTTCAACCCGTATCACTGGGCAAAGTTTACCTTGAGTCTGGCGCCTTAGACCACTCGGCCATTCTGACACGATATATCAGCCCCAGCAAAAGAAGAGACTGACTTCGTGCTGGCAGTAAAGTAAAAAAGTGTTTGTCATAAGTGGGATTCAAACCCACGCACACATACGTGGACCAGAAGCCTCGTTCAACCCGTATCACTGGGCAAAGTTTCCCTTGAGTCTGGAGCCTTAGACCACTCGGCCATTCTGACACGATACTTTGGTCCTAACCAAAGGAGACACTGGATTTGTTCTTGTACTAAAATAAAAAAAGTTTGTCAGAAGTGGGATTCAAACCCACGCCCACATACGTGGACCAGAAGCCTCGTTCAACCCGTATCACTGCGCAAGGTTTCCCTTGAGTCTGGCGCCTTAGACCACTCGGCCATTCTGATACGATATGTCAGCCTCAGCAAAAGGAGACGCTGACTTTGTCCTGGTAGTAAATAAAAAAAAGACTTTGTCAGAAGTAGGATTCGAACACACGCACACATACGTTGACCTGAAACCTCGTTCAACTCGTATGACTGGGCACGGTTTCCATTGAGTCTAGCGCCTTCGACCACTCGGCCATTCTGACACAACACTTCAGCCCAGCAAAAGAAGACGCTGACTCTGTGCTTGTAGTAAAGTAAAAAAAGTTTGTCAGTAGTGGGATTCGAATCCACGCCCACATACGTGGACCAGAAGACTCGTTAAACCCGTATCAATGAGAAAGGTTTCCCTTGAGTCTGGCGCCTTAGACCACTTGGCCATTCTGATACGATTTGTCCGCCTCAGCGAAATTAGACGCTGACTCTGTGCTGGTAGTAAAGTAAAAAAAATTTGACGGAAGTGAGATTCGAACCCACGCCATACGTGGACCAGAAGCCTCGTTCAACTCGCATCACCGCGCAAGGTTTCCCTTCAGTATGGCGCCTTAGACCACTCGGCCATTCTGATACGATATATCAGCCCCAGCAAAAGGAGACAGTGACCTTGTTCTGTTAGTGAAGTAAAAAAAAGTTTGTCAGAAAAGGGATTCGAACCCACGCCCACATACGTGGACCAGAAGCCTCGTTCAACCCGTATCACTGGGCAAGGTTTCCCTTGAGTCTGGCGCCTTAGACCACTCGGCCATTCTGACACAATATATCAGCCCCAGCAAAAGAAGAGACTGACTTCGTGCTGGCAGTAAAGTAAAAAAAGTTTGTCAGAAGTGGGATTTGAACCCACGCACACATACGTGGACCAGAAGCCTCGTTACACTCGTATCACTGAGCAAGGCTTCGCTTAAGTCTGGCGCCTTCGACCACTCGGCCATTCTGACACAATATTTCAGCCCAGCAAAAGGAGACACTGACTTTGTTCTGGTAGTAAAGTAAAAAAAGTTTGTCAGAATAGAATTCGAACCCACGCCCACATACGTCGACCAGAAGCCTCGTTCAACCCTTATCACTGGCAAGGTTTCCCTTGAGTCGGGAGCCTTAGACCACTCGGCCATTCTGACACGAAATTTCAGCCCCAGCAAAAGGAGACACTGACTTTGTGCTGGTAGTAAAGTAAAAAGAAGAGCTTCTCAGAAGTGGGATTTCAACACACGCCCACATACGTAGACCAGAAGCCTCGTTCAACCCGTATCACTGGGCAAGGTTTCCTTTAAGTCTGGTGCCTTGGACCACTCGGCCATTCTGACACGATATTTCAGGCCAGCAAAAGAAGACACTGACTTTTTTCTGGTAGTAGATTAAAAAACTTGTCAGAAGTGGGATTCAAACCCACGCCCACATACGTGGACCAGAAGCCTCGTTCAATCCGTATCACTGGGCAAGGTTTCCCTTAAGTCTGGCGCCTTCTTCCACTCAGCCATTCTGACACAATATTTCGGTCCAGCAAAAGAAGACGCTGACTTTGTTCTGGTAGTAAAGTAAAAAAAGTTTGTCAGAAGTGGGATTCGCTCCCAGGCACACATACGTGGACCTGAAGCCTCGTTCAACTAGTTTGACTTGGCACGGTTTCTCTTGAGTCTAGCACCTTCGACCACTCGGCCATTCTGACACAATATTTCAGCCCAGCAAAAGGAGACACTGACTTTGTGCTGGTAGTAAATAAAAAAAGAGTTTGTCAGAAGTGGGATTCGAACCCACGCCCACATACATGGACCAGAAGCCTCATTCAACCCGTATTACTGGGCAAGGTTTCCCTTAAGTCTGGCGCCTTCGACCACTCGGCCATTCTGACACGAAAATTTTTTTTTTATTTTTTTATTTAAAAATACCTTACAGGCCCTTGTTGCAGGGCATTGTGTAAGGGGGGTTACAAAGGGTGAGTGTCGCGACAAAACCGTAAGGAAACATCAAACAATGAAAGAACTCAACAAAAATAACGCGTTATATGTCACTAAAGAGAGAATGTACAAAAAGTCATTTGAAGTTGATTTGATTGATTTGTGGGGTTTAACGTCCCAAAACCACCATATGATTATGAGAGACGTCGTAGTGGAGGGCTCCGGAAATTTTGACCACCTGGGGTTCTTTAACGTGCACCCAAATCTGAGCACACGGGCCTCAACATTTCCGCCTCCATCGGAAATGCAGCCGCCGCAGCCGGGATTTGAACCCGCGACCTGCGGGTCAGCAGCCGAGTACCTTAGCCACTAGACCACCGCGGCGGGGCCAAGTCATTTGAAGTTACACATCGGAACATTGCAGGTGGGAGGAGAATAAATATCCGCAATACACTTACTAAAAAACACCTAGCACACACGTAGCCAAAAATATTTTCGAGCAGCGCGCAGAAAGCAATTTGTTCTTGTTTAAGAAATACAGGATAATAAAGGGCGATAAGAGAGTTTTTCTCGTGTGTATAAGAACAATATAAAGTAGGAGAATGCAGGCGGTCACAAAGTGTGAAAAAAAAGCGCGTGCTCTTTACTGAACGAACACAAGGCCCTAAGCTGTAAGTGGGAGGAAATGGAAAAAAACGAATGAATATAATCACACTGGAACGATACAGGAGGTGCAACAAATACTTGTAAAAAGGAACCAATCGAAGTGTCTATGACTGAAAGAAAGGGTGAAGAAGTTGTCTGAATTTTTCGGGGTCTGATTGATATACAATGTCATTCGAGAGATCATTCCACAAGCGGATGACGCGAGGAAGAGCCGATGAGTTAAAGGCGTCCGTTGACCCATATAATCGCGTGAAACTTAAGTTATTATGCAGGCTACGAGATGTAACGCAAGGTTTATCGAGTTGGAATGGGAATGGTTTGTTACTGTAAACATACTTATGGAAGAGGCATAGGAGAGAAATATCCCGCCGAGTACTCAACAGTTGAAGAGAAAGGCAAAGTTTAATTTCCGTTATGCTGCTATTGTAGTCGTAATTTCGTGAGATGAATCGGGCTGCCCTATTTTAAATAGCTTCAAGCATGTTGATTAAGTAATTTTGGTATGGGGACCAGATCGATGTGGCGAATTCAAGTTGTGGTCGAACGAAGGTCTGATAAGCTAGCTGCCGAACATGGGATGGGCAGCTATGCAAGTTGCGGCGTAAGTAACCCAATGATTTTGAAGCTTTCGCACAAATGGTTGTGATATGGTGTGACCGAGAAAGATTTGGTGTGAAATAAATACCGAGGTACTTGTAGGATGATGCGTACGACAGAGGGTAGTCATCAATTATGTACGAATGGCTAGAAATATGTTGCTTGCGTGTAAAACACATAATTTTGCACTTCTGCTTGTTTAGCGACATAAGCCATTTTTTGCACCAGTCATTAATCTTGTTGAGGTCATTTTGCAGTGTTAGGTGATCATCGGTACAGGTTATTGAGCGATATATAATGCAATCATCGGCGAAAATTCGCATGCGAGATGAGGTGCTGATTGGCAAATCGTTAATATAAATTAAGAACAGCAGGGGGTCGAGGACGCACCCCTGCGGTACACCTGAGGTTACGTGGGAAAGAGGGGATTGGATATTGTTTATTACCGTGAACTGCTGGCGGAGTGAAAGAAAGTTTCGAAGCCAAGATAAAGTGAGCGAATCTAATCGGAGTGAAGATAATTTAGAAATCAGACGACAGTGGGGTACGCGATCAAATGCTTTTGAAAAATTGAGAAAAATGCAGTCAGTCTGAAGGTTATTGTTCATGTTGCAATGTAGTTCTGACGTAAATTCCAGCAGCTGTGTTTCGCACGAAAAACCTTTTCTAAATCCATGTTGGTTAATAAAAAAGTAATGGTTAGATTCTAAGTGCCTGAAAACATGAGAAGCGATTATCAGTTCCAGGAGTTTGCAGCAGATGCACGTGAGAGAGATGGGGCGATAACTTTCGGGTGAATGTTTATCGCCGGCTTTGAACACAGGGACTATTTTACCAATCTTCCAGTCAATGGGAAGCTGGCCTGTTGTTAATGATTGTCTGAAAAGGTGATACAGGATATTAACAGAAACAGAAAGGGTGTTTTTCAGAAGTTTGGAATTTATACCGTCAATGCCAGCTGAAGTAGATAGTTTAAGATTAGTGACAAGAAGTGCGATACCCTCAGGCGTTATTTCAATAGGTTGCATATAATCTATGTTAAGATCGGGAACGTTCGGAACGTCGGCGTGGTCTTCCCGGGTGAAAACGGATGAAAAGAAGGTGTTAAATGCTGAGGTGCAATGACTATCTGAGAGGAGAGCATGGTGATCATCTAGCAAGGAAATCTGTTTAACATCGTGTTCCGCAGATATTTGATTCCAGAATTTCCTAGGATTTGATTTCAGAAGGGAAGGCAAGTCATTAGAGAAATACTTTAGTTTAGCTGATTTAATTGTGGAACAGTATATTTTCAGAACATTTTTGTACGCCTCCCATGCAGAGGACGTACCAAGTCGTTTAGCCGCGCGGTATAGACGCTTCTTTTTATTTCTGAGCTGTCGGATGGATTTAGTAAACCAGGGGTTTGTTTTATCATTTTTGACCGAAACAAGTGGAAAATACCGGTTTGCCAGTGCGCATAATTTGTCTCTGTACAGCATCCAGTTATCATTGACGTCACGACTGGAAGAGGATGGCAGGAATATGTCATTGTAGAAGGTCTCTAGTTCGGAGTTGATTTTGCTGTAGTTAGCTTTATTGTAATCGCGGATTTTTTTATGTTCAATGCCAGAGAAAGGTGGTTGAATGTTAAGGGTTACTTAAAGAAGACAATGATCGCTGAATCCATCTATGTTCAGCATGGTGTTTACTGTTTCAGGAGCAGAGGTGAGAATTAGGTCGAGGATGTTTGAACCACGAGTGGGCTGATTCCCCATTTGCGATAAGTTAAAGTCTAAGGTTAGGTTGATAAATTCTGTAGACATGCGGCAAGGGGAAGACAACTGGTTCCAGTCAATCGCGGGAAAATTGAAATCACCAAAGATGAATATAGAATCGGTATGGCAGAGATGGATGGCCTCAGTGAAGCTACTGCGCAGTTCTTCCAAAAGTGAATGTTTACAGTCAGGAGGTCGGTAACAATTTCTCATGAGCAGTGTGGCGGACTTTGTTAAGCATGCTACCCAGATAATTTCTATGTTAGAGTGTACTTTGATGGCATACGATTGTAAAGTTTTTTTTACTGCGAGAAGAACCCCTCCCCCCGCCTATCAGTACGGTCATTTCGGTAAATGCTGAAATTTCTGCGATCAGGGAGAACTTCATTATCGGTTACGTCAGGGTATAGCCAGGTTTCAGTGAGGGCAAGAATATCGCAGTCACAATCGTCAAGGAAGGAACATAACAAATCCCGTTTTGGCATCAGGCTGCAGATGTTAGTAGACAATAGCGATAATGTGGTGATGGCTTGAAAGGGCGAAGTCATATTCCGATCTTGCCCACACGTGTTATTTAGCTATCTGTTAGTTAGTACGACATCATCACTGGCGACGTCATAAATGTAAACCTTTGGTCCTAACCAAAGGAGACACTGGCTTTGTTCTTGTACTAAAATAAAAAAAAGTTTGTCAGAAGTAGGATTCAAACCCACGCCCACATACGTGGACCAGAAGCCTCGTTCAACCCGTATCACTGCGCAAGATTTCCCTTGAGCCTGGCGCCTTAGACGACTCGGCCATTCTGATACGATATGTCAGCCTCAGCAAAAGAAGACGCTGACTCTGTGCTGGTAGTAAAGTAAAAAAATTGACAGAAGTGAGATTCGAACCCACGCCCACATACGTGGACCAGAAGCCTCGTTCAACCCGTATCACTGGGCAACGTTTCCTTTGAGTCTGGAGCCTTAAACCACTCGGCCATTCTGATACGATATGTCAGCCGCAGCAAAAGTAGACGCTGACTCTGTGCTGGTAGTAAAGTAAAAAAAATGACGGAAGTGAGATTTGAACCCACGCACACATACGTGGACCAGAAGCCCCGTTCAACTCGCATCACCGCACAAGGTTTCCCTTCAGTCTGGCGCCTCAGACCACTCGGCCATTCTGATACGATATATCAGCCCCAGCAAAAGGAGACACTGACTTTGTTCTGTTAGTGAAGTAAAAAAAAGTTTGTCAGAAAAGGGATTCGAACCCACGCCCACATACTTGGACCAGAAGCCTCGTTCAACCCGTATCACTGGGCAAGGTTTCCCTTGAGTCTGGCGCCTTAGACCACTCGGCCATTCTGACACAATATATCAGCCCCAGCAAAAGAAGAGACTGACTTCGTGCTGGCAGTAAAGTAAAAAAAGTTTGTCAGAAGTGGGATTTGAACCCACGCACACATACGTGGACCAGAAGCCTCGTTACACTCGTATCACTGAGCAAGGCTTCGCTTAAGTCTGGCGCCTTCGACCACTCGGCCATTCTGACACAATATTTCAGCCCAGCAAAAGGAGACACTGACTTTGTTCTGGTAGTAAAGTAAAAAAAGTTTGTCAGAATAGAATTCGAACCCACGCCCACATACGTCGACCAGAAGCCTCGTTCAACCCTTATCACTGGCAAGGTTTCCCTTGAGTCGGGAGCCTTAGACCACTCGGCCATTCTGACACGAAATTTCAGCCCCAGCAAAAGGAGACACTGACTTTGTGCTGGTAGTAAAGTAAAAAGAAGAGCTTCTCAGAAGTGGGATTTCAACACACGCCCACATACGTAGACCAGAAGCCTCGTTCAACCCGTATCACTGGGCAAGGTTTCCTTTAAGTCTGGTGCCTTGGACCACTCGGCCATTCTGACACGATATTTCAGGCCAGCAAAAGAAGACACTGACTTTTTTCTGGTAGTAGATTAAAAAACTTGTCAGAAGTGGGATTCAAACCCACGCCCACATACGTGGACCAGAAGCCTCGTTCAATCCGTATCACTGGGCAAGGTTTCCCTTAAGTCTGGCGCCTTCGACCACTCAGCCATTCTGACACAATATTTCGGTCCAGCAAAAGAAGACGCTGACTTTGTTCTGGTAGTAAAGTAAAAAAAGTTTGTCAGAAGTGGGATTCGCTCCCAGGCACACATACGTGGACCTGAAGCCTCGTTCAACTAGTTTGACTTGGCACGGTTTCTCTTGAGTCTAGCACCTTCGACCACTCGGCCATTCTGACACAATATTTCAGCCCAGCAAAAGGAGACACTGACTTTGTGCTGGTAGTAAATAAAAAAAGAGTTTGTCAGAAGTGGGATTCGAACCCACGCCCACATACATGGACCAGAAGCCTCATTCAACCCGTATTACTGGGCAAGGTTTCCCTTAAGTCTGGCGCCTTCGACCACTCGGCCATTCTGACACGAAAGTTTTTTTTTATTTTTTTATTTAAAAATACCTTACAGGCCCTTGTTGCAGGGCATTGTGTAAGGGGGGTTACAAAGGGTGAGTGTCGCGACAAAACCGTAAGGAAACATCAAACAATGAAAGAACTCAACAAAAATAACGCGTTATATGTCACTAAAGAGAGAATGTACAAAAAGTCATTTGAAGTTGATTTGATTGATTTGTGGGGTTTAACGTCCCAAAACCACCATATGATTATGAGAGACGTCGTAGTGGAGGGCTCCGGAAATTTTGACCACCTGGGGTTCTTTAACGTGCACCCAAATCTGAGCACACGGGCCTCAACATTTCCGCCTCCATCGGAAATGCAGCCGCCGCAGCCGGGATTTGAACCCGCGACCTGCGGGTCAGCAGCCGAGTACCTTAGCCACTAGACCACCGCGGCGGGGCCAAGTCATTTGAAGTTACACATCGGAACATTGCAGGTGGGAGGAGAATAAATATCCGCAATACACTTACTAAAAAACACCTAGCACACACGTAGCCAAAAATATTTTCGAGCAGCGCGCAGAAAGCAATTTGTTCTTGTTTAAGAAATACAGGATAATAAAGGGCGATAAGAGAGTTTTTCTCGTGTGTATAAGAACAATATAAAGTAGGAGAATGCAGGCGGTCACAAAGTGTGAAAAAAAAGCGCGTGCTCTTTACTGAACGAACACAAGGCCCTAAGCTGTAAGTGGGAGGAAATGGAAAAAAACGAATGAATATAATCACACTGGAACGATACAGGAGGTGCAACAAATACTTGTAAAAAGGAACCAATCGAAGTGTCTATGACTGAAAGAAAGGGTGAAGAAGTTGTCTGAATTTTTCGGGGTCTGATTGATATACAATGTCATTCGAGAGATCATTCCACAAGCGGATGACGCGAGGAAGAGCCGATGAGTTAAAGGCGTCCGTTGACCCATATAATCGCGTGAAACTTAAGTTATTATGCAGGCTACGAGATGTAACGCAAGGTTTATCGAGTTGGAATGGGAATGGTTTGTTACTGTAAACATACTTATGGAAGAGGCATAGGAGAGAAATATCCCGCCGAGTACTCAACAGTTGAAGAGAAAGGCAAAGTTTAATTTCCGTTATGCTGCTATTGTAGTCGTAATTTCGTGAGATGAATCGGGCTGCCCTATTTTGAATAGCTTCAAGCATGTTGATTAAGTAATTTTGGTATGGGGACCAGATCGATGTGGCGAATTCAAGTTGTGGTCGAACGAAGGTCTGATAAGCTAGCTGCCGAACATGGGATGGGCAGCTATGCAAGTTGCGGCGTAAGTAACCCAATGATTTTGAAGCTTTCGCACAAATGGTTGTGATATGGTGTGACCGAGAAAGATTTGGTGTGAAATAAATACCGAGGTACTTGTAGGATGATGCGTACGACAGAGGGTAGTCATCAATTATGTACGAATGGCTAGAAATATGTTGCTTGCGTGTAAAACACATAATTTTGCACTTCTGCTTGTTTAGCGACATAAGCCATTTTTTGCACCAGTCATTAATCTTGTTGAGGTCATTTTGCAGTGTTAGGTGATCATCGGTACAGGTTATTGAGCGATATATAATGCAATCATCGGCGAAAATTCGCATGCGAGATGAGGTGCTGATTGGCAAATCGTTAATATAAATTAAGAACAGCAGGGGGTCGAGGACGCACCCCTGCGGTACACCTGAGGTTACGTGGGAAAGAGGGGATTGGATATTGTTTATTACCGTGAACTGCTGGCGGAGTGAAAGAAAGTTTCGAAGCCAAGATAAAGTGAGCGAATCTAATCGGAGTGAAGATAATTTAGAAATCAGACGACAGTGGGGTACGCGATCAAATGCTTTTGAAAAATTGAGAAAAATGCAGTCAGTCTGAAGGTTATTGTTCATGTTGCAATGTAGTTCTGACGTAAATTCCAGCAGCTGTGTTTCGCACGAAAAACCTTTTCTAAATCCATGTTGGTTAATAAAAAAGTAATGGTTAGATTCTAAGTGCCTGAAAACATGAGAAGCGATTATCAGTTCCAGGAGTTTGCAGCAGATGCACGTGAGAGAGATGGGGCGATAACTTTCGGGTGAATGTTTATCGCCGGCTTTGAACACAGGGACTATTTTACCAATCTTCCAGTCAATGGGAAGCTGGCCTGTTGTTAATGATTGTCTGAAAAGGTGATACAGGATATTAACAGAAACAGAAAGGGTGTTTTTCAGAAGTTTGGAATTTATACCGTCAATGCCAGCTGAAGTAGATAGTTTAAGATTAGTGACAAGAAGTGCGATACCCTCAGGCGTTATTTCAATAGGTTGCATATAATCTATGTTAAGATCGGGAACGTTCGGAACGTCGGCGTGGTCTTCCCGGGTGAAAACGGATGAAAAGAAGGTGTTAAATGCTGAGGTGCAATGACTATCTGAGAGGAGAGCATGGTGATCATCTAGCAAGGAAATCTGTTTAACATCGTGTTCCGCAGATATTTGATTCCAGAATTTCCTAGGATTTGATTTCAGAAGGGAAGGCAAGTCATTAGAGAAATACTTTAGTTTAGCTGATTTAATTGTGGAACAGTATATTTTCAGAACATTTTTGTACGCCTCCCATGCAGAGGACGTACCAAGTCGTTTAGCCGCGCGGTATAGACGCTTCTTTTTATTTCTGAGCTGTCGGATGGATTTAGTAAACCAGGGGTTTGTTTTATCATTTTTGACCGAAACAAGTGGAAAATACCGGTTTGCCAGTGCGCATAATTTGTCTCTGTACAGCATCCAGTTATCATTGACGTCACGACTGGAAGAGGATGGCAGGAATATGTCATTGTAGAAGGTCTCTAGTTCGGAGTTGATTTTGCTGTAGTTAGCTTTATTGTAATCGCGGATTTTTTTATGTTCAATGCCAGAGAAAGGTGGTTGAATGTTAAGGGTTACTTAAAGAAGACAATGATCGCTGAATCCATCTATGTTCAGCATGGTGTTTACTGTTTCAGGAGCAGAGGTGAGAATTAGGTCGAGGATGTTTGAACCACGAGTGGGCTGATTCCCCATTTGCGATAAGTTAAAGTCTAAGGTTAGGTTGATAAATTCTGTAGACATGCGGCAAGGGGAAGACAACTGGTTCCAGTCAATCGCGGGAAAATTGAAATCACCAAAGATGAATATAGAATCGGTATGGCAGAGATGGATGGCCTCAGTGAAGCTACTGCGCAGTTCTTCCAAAAGTGAATGTTTACAGTCAGGAGGTCGGTAACAATTTCTCATGAGCAGTGTGGCGGACTTTGTTAAGCATGCTACCCAGATAATTTCTATGTTAGAGTGTACTTTGATGGCATACGATTGTAAAGTTTTTTTTACTGCGAGAAGAACCCCTCCCCCCGCCTATCAGTACGGTCATTTCGGTAAATGCTGAAATTTCTGCGATCAGGGAGAACTTCATTATCGGTTACGTCAGGGTATAGCCAGGTTTCAGTGAGGGCAAGAATATCGCAGTCACAATCGTCAAGGAAGGAACATAACAAATCCCGTTTTGGCATCAGGCTGCAGATGTTAGTAGACAATAGCGATAATGTGGTGATGGCTTGAAAGGGCGAAGTCATATTCCGATCTTGCCCACACGTGTTATTTAGCTATCTGTTAGTTAGTACGACATCATCACTGGCGACGTCATAAATGTAAACCTTTGGTCCTAACCAAAGGAGACACTGGCTTTGTTCTTGTACTAAAATAAAAAAAAGTTTGTCAGAAGTAGGATTCAAACCCACGCCCACATACGTGGACCAGAAGCCTCGTTCAACCCGTATCACTGCGCAAGATTTCCCTTGAGCCTGGCGCCTTAGACGACTCGGCCATTCTGATACGATATGTCAGCCTCAGCAAAAGAAGACGCTGACTCTGTGCTGGTAGTAAAGTAAAAAAATTGACAGAAGTGAGATTCGAACCCACGCCCACATACGTGGACCAGAAGCCTCGTTCAACCCGTATCACTGGGCAACGTTTCCTTTGAGTCTGGAGCCTTAAACCACTCGGCCATTCTGATACGATATGTCAGCCGCAGCAAAAGTAGACGCTGACTCTGTGCTGGTAGTAAAGTAAAAAAAATGACGGAAGTGAGATTTGAACCCACGCACACATACGTGGACCAGAAGCCCCGTTCAACTCGCATCACCGCACAAGGTTTCCCTTCAGTCTGGCGCCTCAGACCACTCGGCCATTCTGATACGATATATCAGCCCCAGCAAAAGGAGACACTGACTTTGTTCTGTTAGTGAAGTAAAAAAAGTTTGTCAGAAAATGGACTCGAACCCACGCCCACATACGTGGACCAGAAGCCTCGTTCAACCCGTATCACTGGGCAAGGTTTCCCTTGAGTCTGGCGCCTTAGACAACTCGGCCATTCTGACACGATATGTCAGCCCCAGCAAAAGAAGAGACTGACTTCGTGCTGGCAGTAAAGTAAAAAAAGTTTGTCAAAAGTGGGATTCGAACCCACGCACACATACGTGGACCAGAAGCCTCGTTCAACCCCTATCACTGGGCAAGGTTTCCCTTGAGTCTGGCGCCTTAGACCACTCGGCCATTCTGACACGATATAGCAGCCCCAGCAAAAGGAGACACTGACTTTCTTCTGGTAGTAGATTAAAAAATTTTGTCAGAAGTGGGATTCAAACCCACACCCACATACGTGGACCAGAAGCCTCGTTCAATCCGTATCACTGGGCAAGGTTTCCCTCAAGTCTGGCGCCTTCGACCACTCGGCCATTCTGACACAATATTTCGGCCCAGCAAAAGAAGACGCTAACTCTGTGCTGGTAGTAAAGTAAAAAAATTGACAGAAGTGGGATTCGAACCCACGCACACATACGTGTACCAGAAGCCTCGTTCAACTCACTGGGCAAGGTTTCCCTTGAGTCTGGAGCCTTAGACCACTCGACCATTCTGGCACGATATTTCAGCCTTAGCAGAAGGAGACACTGACTCTGTGCTGGTAGTAAAGTAAAAAAAATTGACGGAAGTGAGATTCGAACCGACGCACAGATACTTGGACCAGAAGCCTCGTTCAACTCGCATCACCGAGCAAGGTTTCCCTTCAGTCTGGCGCCTTAGACCACTCGGCCATTCTGATACGATATATCAGCCCCAGCAAAAGGAGACACTGACTTTGTTCTGTTAGTGAAGTAAAAAAAAGTTTGTCAGAAAAGGGATTCGAACCCACGCCCACATACGTGGACCAGAAGCCTCATTCAACCCGTATCACTGGGCAAGGTTTCCCTTGGGTCTGGCGCCTTAGACTACTCGGCCATTCTGACGCGATATATCAGCCTCAGCAAAAGAAGAGACTGACTTCGTGCTCGCAGTAACGTAAAAAATGTGTGCCAGAATTGGGATTCGAACCCACGCACACATACATGGACCAGAAGCCTCGTTACACTCGTATCACTGGGCAAGGTTTCCCTTAAGTCTGGCGCCTTCGACCACTCGGCCATTCTGACACAATATTTCAGCCCAGCAAAAGGAGACACTGACTTTGTTCTGGTAGTAAAGTAAAAAAAAGTTTGTCAGAATAGGATTCGAACCCACCCCCACATACGTGGACCAGAAGCCTCGTTCAACCCGTATCACTGGGCAAGGTTTCCCTTGAGTCTGGAGCCTTAGACAACTCGGCCATTCTGACACGACACTTTGGTCCTAACCAAAGGAGACACTGGCTTTGTTCTTGTACTAAAATAAAAAAAGTTTGTCAGAAGTAGGATTCAAACCCACGCCCACATACGTAGACCAGAAAACTCGTTCAAACCGTATCAGTGCGCAAGGTTTCCCTTGAGTCTGGCGCCTTAGACCACTCGGCCATTCTGATACGATATGTCAGCCTCAGCAAAAGGAGACACTGACTTTGTGCTGGTAGTAAATAAAAAAAGAGTTTGTCGTAAGTGGGATTCGAACACACGCACACATACGTTGACCTCAAACCTCGTTCAACTCGTATGACTGGGCACGGTTTCCATTGAGTCTAGCGCCTTCGACCACTCGGCCATTCTGACACAATATTTCAGCCCAGCAAAAGGATACACTGACTTTCTTCTTGTAGTAAAGTAAAAAAAGTTTGTCAGAAGTGGGATTCGAACCTACGCCCTCATATATAGACCAGAAGCCTCGTTCAACCCGTATCACTGTGCAAGGTTTACCTTGAGTCTGGCGCCTTAGACCACTCGGCCATTCTGATACGATATATCAGCCCCAGCAAAAGGAGACACTGACTTTGTTCTGTTAGTGAAGTAAAAAAAGTTTGTCAGAAAAGGATTCGAACCCACGCCCACATACGTGGACCAGAAGCCTCGGTCAACCCGTATCACTGGGCAAGGTTTCCCTTGAATCTGGCGCCTTAGACCACTCGGCCATTCTGACACGATATATCAGCCCCAGCAAAAGAAGAGACTGACTTCGTGCTTGCAGTAAAGTAAAAAAAGTTTGTCAGAAGTGGGATTCGAACCCACGCACACATACGAGGACCAGAAGCCTCGTTACACTCGTATCACTGGGCAAGGTTTTCCTTAAGTCTGGCGCCTTCGACCACTCGGCCATTCTGACACAATATTTCAGCCCAGCAAAAGGAGACACTGACTTTGTTCTGGTAGTAAAGTAAAAAAAAGTTTGTCAGAATAGGATTCGAACCCACGCTCACATACGTCGACCACAAACCTCGTTCAACTCGTATCACTGGGCAAGGTTTCCCTTATGTCTGGCGCCTTGGACAACTCGGCCATTCTGACACGATATTTCAGCCAAGCAAAAGAAGACACTGACTTTCTTCTGGTAGTAAAGTAAAAAAAAATTGTCAGAAGTGGCATTCGAACCCACGCACACATACGTGAACCAGGAGCCTCGTTCAACTCGTATCACTGGGCAAGGTTTCCCTTGAATCTGGCGCCTTAGACCACGCGGCCATTCTGATACAATATGTCAGCCCCAGTAAAAGAAGACGCTGACTCTGTGCTATTAGTAAAGTAAAAAAAATTGTCAGAAGTGGGATTCGAACCCACGCACACATACGTGGACCAGGAGCCTCGTTCAACTCGTATCACTGGGCAAGGTTTCCCTTGAATCTGGCGCCTTAGACCACGCGGCCATTCTGATACAATATGTCAGCCCCAGTAAAAGAAGACGCTGACTTTGTTCTGGTAGTAAAGTAAAAAAAGTTTGTCAGAATAGGATTCGAACCCACGCCCACATACGTCGACCAAAAGCCTCGTTCAACCCGTATCACTGGGCAAGGTTTCCCTTGAGTCTGGAGCCTTAGACCACTCGGCCATTCTGACACGAAATTTCAGCCCCCGCAAAAGGAGACACTGACTTTGTGCTGGTAGTAAAGTAAAAAAAGGGCTTCTCAGAAGTGGGTTTCAACCCACGCCCACATACGTAGACCAGAAGCCTCGTTCAAGCCGTATCACTGGGCAAGCTTTCCCTTGAGTCTGGAGCCTTAGACCACTCGGCCATTCTGATACGATATGTCAGCCTCAGCAAAAGTAGACGCTGACTCTGTGCTGGTAGTAAAGTAAAAAAAATTGACGGAAGTGAGATTCGAACCGACGCACAGATACTTGGACCAGAAGCCTCGTTCAACTCGCATCACCGAGCAAGGTTTCCCTTCAGTCTGGCGCCTTAGACCACTCGGCCATTCTGATACGATATATCAACCCCAGCAAAAGGAGACACTGACTTTGTTCTGTTAGTGAAGTAAAAAAAAGTTTGTCAGAAAAGGGATTCGAACCCACGCCCACATACGTGGACCAGAAGCCTCGTTCAACCCGTATCACTGGGCAAGGTTTCCCTTGAGTCTGGAGCCTTAGACAACTCGGCCATTCTGACACGACTCTTTGGTCCTAACCAAAGGAGACACTGGCTTTGTTCTTGTATTAAATAAAAAAAGTTTGTCAGAAGTAGGATTCAAACCCACGCCCACATACGTATACCAGAAGCCTCGTTCAAACCGTATCACTGCGCAAGGTTTCCCTTGAGTCTGGCGCCTTAGACCACTCGGCCATTCTGATACGATATGTCAGCCTCAGCAAAAGGAGACACTGACTTTGTGCTGGTAGTAAATAAAAAAGAGTTTGTCGTAAGTGGGATTCGAACACACGCACACATACGTTGACCTGAAACCTCGTTCAACTCGTATGACTGGGCACGGTTTCCATTGAGTCTAGCGCCTTCGACCACTCGGCCATTCTGACACAATATTTCAGCCCAGCAAAAGGAGACACTGACTTTCTTCTTGTAGTAAAGTAAAAAAAGTTTGTCAGAAGTGGGATTCGAACCAACGCCCTCATATATGGACCAGAAGCCTCGTTCAACCCGTATCACTGCGCAAGGTTTACCTTGAGTCTGGGGTCTTCGACCACTCGGCCATTCTGATACGATATATCAGCCCCAGCAAAAGGAGACACTGACTTTGTTCTGTTAGTGAAGTAAAAAAAGTTTGTCAGAAAAGGATTCGAACCGACGCCCACATACGTGGACCAGAAGCCTCGTTCAACCCGTATCACTGGGCAAGGCTTCCCTTGAATCTGGCGCCTTAGACCACTCGGCCATTCTGACACGATATATCAGCCCCAGCAAAAGAAGAGACTGACTTCGTGCTTGCAGTAAAGTAAAAAAAGTTTGTCAGAAGTGGGATTCAAACCCACGCACACATACGTGGACCAGAAGCCTCGTTACACTCGTATCACTGGGCAAGGTTTCCCTTAAGTCTGGCGCCTTCGACCACTCGGCCATTCTGACACAATATTGCATCCCAGCAAAAGGAGACACTGACTTTGTTCTGGTAGTAAAGTAAAAAAAAGTTTGTCAGAATAGGATTCAAACCCACGCTCACATACGTCGACCACAAACCTCGTTCAACTCGCATCACCGAGCAAGGTTTCCCTTCCGTCTGGCGCCTTAGACCACTCGGCCATTCTGACACGATATTTGAGCCCCAGCAAAAGGAGACACTGACTTTGTGCTGGTAGTAAAGTAAAAAAAAGCTTCTCAGAAGTGGGATTTGAACCCACGCCCACATAGGTAGACCAGAAGCCTCGTTCAACTCGTATCACTGGGCAAGGTTTCCCTTATGTCTGGCGCCTTGGACAACTCGGCCATTCTGACACGATATTTCAGCCAAGCAAAAGAAGACACTGACTTTCTTCTGGTAGTAAAGTAAAAAAAATTGTCAGAAGTGGGATTCGAACCCACGCACACATACGTGGACCAGGAGCCTCGTTCAACTCGTATCACTGGGCAAGGTTTCCCTTGAATCTGGCGCCTTAGACCACGCGGCCATTCTGATACAATATGTCAGCCCCAGTAAAAGAAAACGCTGACTCTGTGCTATTAGTAAAGTAAAAAAATTGACAGAAGTGGGATTCGAACCCATGCACACATACGTGGACCAGAAGCCTCGTTCAACTCGTATCACTGGGCAAGGTTTCCCTTGCGTCTGGCGCCTTCGACCACTCGGCCATTCTGACACAATATTTCAGCCCAGCAAAAGGAGACACTGACTTTGTGCTGGTAGTAAATAAAAAAAAGAGTTTGTCAGAAGTGGGATTCCAACCCACGCCCACATACGTGGACCAGAAGCCTCATTCTACCCGTATCACTGGGCAAGGTTTCCCTTAGGTCTGGCGCCTTCGACCACTCGGCCATTCTGACACGATACTTTGGTCCTAACCAAAGAAGACACTGGCTTTGTTCTTGTACTAAAATAAAAAAAGTTTGTCAGAAGTAGGATTCAAACCCACGCCCACATATGTGGACCAGAAGCCTCGTTCAACCCGTATCACTGCGCAAGGTTTCCCTTGAGTCTGGCGCCTTAGACCACTCGGCCATTCTGATACGATATGTAAGCCCCAGAAAAAGAAGAGACTGACTTCGTGCTTGCAGTAAAGTAAAAAAAGTTTGTGAGAAGTGGGATTTGAACCCACGCACACATACGTGAACCAGAAGTCTCGTTTTACCCGTATCACCGGGAAATGTTTCCCTTAAGTCTGGTGCCTTAGACAACTCGGCCGTTCTGACACGATTTATAAGCTCCAGCAAAAGAAGACACTGACTTTGTTCTTGTAGTAAAGTAAAAAAAGTTTATCAGAAGTGGGATTCGCACCCACGCACACATGTTGACCTGAAGCCTCGTTCAACTCGTATGACTGGGCACGGTTTCCATTGAGTCTAGCGCCTTCCACCACTCGGCCATTCTGACACAATATTTCAGCCCAGAAAAAGGAGACACTGACTTTGTTCTTGTAGTAAAATAAAAAAGTTTGTCAGAAGTAGGATTCAAACCCACGCCCTCATACGTGGACCAGAAGCCTCGTTCAACCCGTATCACTGGGCAAGGTTTCCCTTATGTCTGGCGCCTTGGACAACTCGGCCATTCTGACACGATATTTCAGCCCAGCAAAAGGAGACACTGACTTTCTTCTCGTAGTAAACTAAAAAAATTGTCAGAAGTGGGATTCGAACCCACGCCCACATACGTGGACCAGAAGCCTCGTTCGACTCGTATCACTGGGAAAGGTTTCCCTTGAATCTGGCGCCTTAGACCACGCGGCCATTCTGATACAATATGGCAGCCCCAGTAAAAGAAGACGCTGACTTTGTGCTGGTAGTAAAGTAAAAAAAAATTGACAGAAGTGGGATTCGAACCCACGCACACATACGTTGACCTGAAGCCTCATTCAACTCGTATGACTGGGCACGGTTTCCATTGAGTCTAGCGCCTTCCACCACTCGGCCATTCTGACACAATATTTCAGCCCAGCAAAAGGAGACACTGACTTTGTTCTTGTAGTAAATAAAAAAAGAGTTTGTCGTAAGTGGGATTCGAACACACGCACACATACGTTGACCTGAAACCTCGTTCATCTCGTATGACTGGGCACGGTTTCCATTGAGTCTAGCGCCTTCGACCACTCGGCCATTCTGACACAATATTTCAGCCCAGCAAAAGGAGACACTGACTTTCTTCTTGTAGTAAAGTAAAAAAAGTTTGTCAGAAGTGGGATTCAAACCCACGCCCTCATATATGGACCAGAAGTCTCGTTCAACTCGTATCACTGGGCAAGGTTTTCCTTGCGTCTGGCGCCTTAGACCACTCGGCCATTCTGATACGATATATCAGCCCCAGCAAAAGAAAAAACTGACTTTATGCTCGTAGTAAAGTAAAAACGAAGAGTTTGTCTGAAGTGGGGTTTGAACCCACGCCCACACACCTGGACCAGAAGCCTCGTTCAACCCGTATCACTGAGCAAGGTTTCCCTTAAGTCTGGCGCCTTCGACCACTCTGCAATTCTGACACGATATATCAGCCCCAGCAAAAAAACACTGACTTTATGCTGGTAGTAAAGTAAAAAACAAGATTGTCAGAAGTGCGATTCGAACCCACGCCCACATACGTGGACCAGAAGCCTCGTTTAACCCGTATCACCGGGCAATGTTTCCCTTAAGTCTGATGCATTAGACAACTCGGCCGTTCTGACACGATATATAAGCTTCAGCAGAAGAAGACACAGACTTCGTTTTGGTAGTAAAGTAAAAAAAGTTTGTCAGAAGTGGGATTCGCACCCACGCACACATACGTTGACCAGAACCCTCGTTCAACTCAAATGACTGGACATGGCTTCCCTTGAGTCTAGCGCCTTCGACCGCTCGGCCATTCTGACACAATATTTCTGCCCAGCAAAAGGAGACACTGACTTTGTGCTGGTAGTAAATAAAAAAAGAGTTTGTCAGAAGTGGGATTCGAACCCACGCCCACATACATGGACCAGAAGCCTCATTCAACCCGTACCACTGGGCAAGGTTTCCCTTAGGTCTGGCGCCATCGACCACTCGGCCATTCTGACACGATACTTTGGTCCTAACCAAAGGAGACACTGGCTTTGTTCTTGCACTAAAATAAAAAAGCTTGTCAGAAGTAGGATTCAAACCCACGCCCACATACGTGGACCAGAAGCCTCGTTCAACCCGTATCACTGCGCAAGGTTTCCCTTGAGTCTGGCGCCTTAGACCACTCGGCCATTCTGATACATGTCAGCCTCAGCAAAAGAAGACGCTTACTCCGTTCTGGTAGTAAAGTAAAAAAATTGACAGAAGTGAGATTCGAACCCACGCACACATACGTGGACCAGAAGCCTCGTTCAACTCGCATCACCGGGCAAGGTTTCATTTCAGTCTGGCGCCTTAGACCACTCGGCCATTCTGACACGACATGTCGGCCCCAGCAAAAGAAGACACTGACTTCGTGCTGGTAGTAAAGTAAAAAAAGTTTGTCAGAAGTGGGATTCGAACCCACGCCCACATTCGTGGACCAGAAGCCTCGTTTAACCCGTATCACCGGGCAATGTTTCCCTTAAGTTAAGCAAAAGAAGACACTGACTTTGTTCTGGTAGTAAAGTAAAAAAAGTTTGTCTGAAGTGGGATTCGTACCCACACACACATACGTTGACCTGAAGCCTCGTTCAACTCGTATGACTGGGCACGGTTTCCATTGAGCCTAGCGCCTTCCACCACTCGGCCATTCTGACACAATATTTCAGCCCAGCAAAAGGAGACACTGACTTTGTTCTTGTAGTAAAATAAAAAAAGTTTGTCAAAAGTAGGATTCAAACCCACGCCCTCATACGTGGACCAGAAGCCTCATTCAGCCCAGCAAAAGGAGACACTGACTTTGTTCTTGTAGTAAAATAAAAAAAGTTTGTCAGAAGTAGGATTCAAACCCACGCCGTCATACGTGGTCCAGAAGCCTCATTCAACCCGCATCACTCCGCAAGGTTTACCTTGTGTCTGGCGCCTTAGACCACTCGGCCATTCTGATACGATATGTCAGCCTCAGCAAAAGAAGACGCTGACTCTGTGCTGGTAGTAAAGTAAAAATCGGCCGTTCTGACACGATTTATAAGCTCCAGCAAAAAAAGACACTGACTTTGTTCTGGTAGTAAAGAAAAAAAAGTTTGTCTTAAGTGGGATTCGCACCCACGCACACATACGTTGACCTGAAGCCTCGTTCAACTCGTATGACTGGGCACGGTTTCCATTGAGTCTAGCGCCTTCCACCACTCGGCCATTCTGACACAATATTTCAGCCCAGAAAAGGAGACACTGACTTTGTTCTTGTAGTAAAATAAAAAAAGTTTGTCAGAAGTAGGATTCAAACCCACGCCCTCATACGTGGACCAGAACCCTCATTCAACCCGTATCACTGCGCAAGGCGTACCTTGAGTCTGGCGCCTTAGACCACTCGGTCATTCTGACACAATATTTCAGCCCAGCAAAAGGAGACACTGGCCTTGTTCTGGTAGTAAAGTAAAAAAAAGTTGTGAGAATAGGATTCGAACCCACGCCCACATACGTGGACCAGAAGCCTCGTTCAACCCGTATCACTGGGCAAGGTTTCCCTTGAGTCTGGAGCATTAGATCACTCGGCCATTCTGACACGATATTTCAGCCCCAGCAAAAAGAGACACTGACTTTGTGCTGGTAGTAAAGTAAAAAAAAGAGCTTCTCAGAAGTGGGATTTGTACCCACGCCCACATACGTAGACCAGAAGCCTCGTTCAACCCGTATCACTGGGCAAGGTTTCCATTGAGTCTAGCGCCTTCGACCACTCGGCCATTCTGACACAATATTTCAGCCCAGCGAAAGGAGACACTGACTTTCTTCTTGTAATAAAATAAAAAAAGTTTGTCAAAAGTGGGCTTCGATCCCACGCCCTCATATGTGGGCCAGAAGCCTCGTTCAACCCGTATCACTGCGCAAGGTTTACCTTGTGTCTGGCGCCTTAGACCACTCGGCCATTCTGATACGATATGTCAGCCTCAGCAAAAGAAGACGCTGACTCTGTGCTGGTAGTAAAGTAAAAAAAGTTTGTCAGAAGTGGGATTTGAACCCACGCCCACATAGGTAGACCAGAAGCCTCTTTCAACCCGTATCCCTGGGCAAGGTTTCCCTTATATCTGGCGCCTTGGACAACTCGGCCATTCTGACACGATATTTCAGCCCAGCAAAAGGGGACACTGACTTTCTTCTGGTAGTAAAGTAAAAAAAATTGTCGGAAGTGGGATTCGAACCCACGCACACATACGTGGACCAGAAGCCTCGTTCAACTCGTATCACTGGGAAAGGTTTCCCTTGAATCTAGCGCCTTAGACCACGCGGCCATTCTGATAAAATATGTCAGCCCGAGTAAAAGAAGACGCTGACTCTGTGCTGGCAGTAAAGTAAAAAAAAATTGACGGAAGTGAGAATCGAACCCACGCACACATACTTGGACCAGAAGCCTCGTTACACTCGTATCACTGGGCACGGTTTCCCTTAAGTCGGGCGCCTTTGACCACTCGGCCATTCTGACACAATAATTCAGCCCAGCAAAAGGAGACACTGACTTTTTCTGGTAGTAAAGTAGAAAAAAGTTTGTGAGAATAGGGTTCAAACCCACGCCCACATACGTGGACCAGAAGCCTCGTTCAACCCGTATCACTGGGCAAGGTTTCCATTGAGTCTAGCGCCTTCGACCACTCGGCCATTCTGACACAATATTTCAGCCCAGCGAAAGGAGACACTGACTTTCTTCTTGTAATAAAATAAAAAAAGTTTGTCAAAAGTAGGCTTCGAACACACGCCCTCATCAGTGGGCCAGAAGCCTCGTTCAACCCGTATCACTGCGCAAGGTTTACCTTGTGTCTGGCGCCTTAGACCACTCGGCCATTCTGATACGATATGTCAGCCTCAGCAAAAGAAGACGCTGACTCTGTGTTGGTAGTAAAGTAAAAAAAGTTTGTCAGAAGTGGGATTTGAACCCACGCCCACATAGGTAGACCAGAAGCCTCTTTCAACCCGTATCCCTGGGCAAGGTTTCCCTTATATCTGGCGCCTTGGACAACTCGGCCATTCTGACACGATATTTCAGCCCAGCAAAAGGGGACACTGACTTTCTTCTGGTAGTAAAGTAAAAAAAATTGTCGGAAGTGGGATTCGAACCCACGCACACATACGTGGACCAGAAGCCTCGTTCAACTCGTATCACTGGGAAAGGTTTCCCTTGAATCTAGCGCCTTAGACCACGCGGCCATTCTGATAAAATATGTCAGCCCGAGTAAAAGAAGACGCTGACTCTGTGCTGGCCGTAAAGTAAAAAAAATTGACGGAAGTGAGAATCAAACCCACGCACACATACTTGGACCAGAAGCCTCGTTACACTCGTATCACTGGGCACGGTTTCCCTTAAGTCGGGCGCCTTTGACCACTCGGCCATTCTGACACAATAATTCAGCCCAGCAAAAGGAGACACTGACTTTTTCTGGTAGTAAAGTAGAAAAAAGTTTGTGAGAATAGGGTTCAAACGCACGCCCACATACGTGGACCAGAAGCCTCGTTCAACCCGTATCACTGGGCAAGGTTTCCCTTGAGTCTGGAGCCTTAGACCACTCGGCCATTCTGACACGATATTTCAGCCCCAGCAAAAGGAGACACTGACTTTGTGCTGGTAGTAAAGTAAAAAAATTCACGGAAGTGAGATTCGAACCCACGCACACATACGTGGACCAGAAGCCTCGTTCAGCTTGCATCACCGCGCAAGGTTTCCCTTCAGTCTGGCGCCTCAGACCACTCGGCTTTTCTGATACGATATATCAGCCCCAGCAAAAGGAGACACTGACTTTGTTCTGGTAGTAAAGTAAAAAAAAGTTTGTCAGAATAGGATTCGAACCCACGCCCACATACGTCGACCACAAACCTCGTTCAACTCGCATCACCGAGCAAGGTTTCCCTTGAGTCAGGCGCCTTAGACCACTCGGCCATTCTGACACAATATATCAGCCCCAGCAAAAGAAGAGACTGACTTCGTGCTTGCAGTAAAGTAAAAAAAGTTTGTCAGAAGTGGGATTCGAACCCACGCACACATACGTGGACCAGAAGCCTCGTTACACTCGTATCACTGGGCAAGGTTTCCCTTAAGTCTGGCGCCTTCAACCACTCGGCCATTCTGACAGAATATTTCAGCCCAGCAAAAGGAGACACTGACTTTGTTTTGGTAGTAAAGTAAAAAAAAGTTTGTCAGAATAGGATTCGAACCCACGCCCACATACGTCGACCACAAACCTCGCTCAACTCGCATCACCGAGCAAGGTTTCCCTTCCGTCTGGCGCCTTAGACCACTCGGCCATTCTGACTTTTTTTTTCTTTATTGCCTTGCAAATCATGACTGTTCACATTTTACATATTTACATATTGGTCCATATTCAAGTGCGTCACAAAATACACCCACAGAATTCATTGAGGTACCGTCAGCTCTGGGCTGACTATTAATCAATACTTGGGCATTCGTAACAATCGCTCAATGCACCCAATCCAGTCTGGCACATCCTCTTGGCTTTTCAGCATTTCAAGAAAATGGCACACAGATTTGCAAAAATATTGGCGCACAGCTAGCACTTCAACATCCGCGTTTTCAAAGGCACATCGGGTTTTCCATATACTGTGCAGGCCCAGAAGCATGATAAGATCATAAGGTACACCTGCCTCGTTTTTAACCGAAAGAAAACGGATGCCATGTGGACTTAACGGTAATTCTTTTTTCAAGGTTCTTTGCAGTATATCCCAGAAAAAGACCCCGCTCCAGCAATCTATAAACACGTGTTCAGTTGTTTCCGGTTTATTACACAAGTGGCAATTTGTGCTCCATGGCACGAATATTCCCTTATCCTGCAACCACGTTTTAACTGGTAAGGTACCAGTATGTAATTTAAAGAAAAAAGTTTTGACCCCTGGCGCTACAAGCATTCTTTTAACACGTTTCATAACATCCTGTCCTGGGCCTGCACAATATAGCTGACGGTACAATGGAACAGGCAGTAAAACATCGACAAGGTCTCTATACAATTTTTTACGTGGTACTTCAGCCAGATACTCTAACGAAAATCTTACTGACAAAAAGCGGAAAGACGAAACAACTTCTTTTAAATACCCTTGTATTGGTCCTTGCATATTTGATGATGATACGAGAAATCCCGGCAGCACTCTAGATAACCTTAGTTGTATAACAGTTCTCAAAAAGGGGTCATCCACATCACGCAGAAAAAGGAAACGATTGACAAGTTGTCTTATGTACAAATGAACTAATCCGAGTCCACCATCTCTAACTTTTCTGAAAAGGTTTGTGCGGCTTGATCTTTCCCATACAGAGCTCTATATGAAAATTGCAAATACTCTGTGTATTTTCTGTACACTTATTCTACTGCAGTGCAAAACCTGCATTACGTACCACAGCTTGCTCACCAGAAACAAGTTGCATGTTGTGGCCCGTGCGAATATCGAAATACCCCAACCTTTCCATTTTTCTACATCATTGCGCAATGCCTGTGTTTCTTTTTTCCAATACGGTTCACTGTCATGATAGATATCCAGCGGCACTCCTAAATACTTCACTGGTGTTTCCTGCCATTTAATGTTTAGAAATACTCTTGGCGTGACGTCCCATTCCCCATGCCAGAAGCCAAGGCACTTATCCCAGTTCACGGCACTACCACTCGCCTGGCAAAAAGTTTTCACGGCATTTACAGCATGCATTATACTCTCATAATTTGTACAGAAAACTGCAATGTCGTCTGCGTATGCGAGGAGGCTAACCTCAGCTTCATGCAGTTTAAAGCCGCTTATTGCAGGGTTATTAATTACACTTAAGCAGAAAGGTTCAATGAAAATAGCAAAAAGCAGGGGCGATAGTGGACACCCCTGTCTCACTGACCGCAGCACAGGTATACGCTCACCCGCAGTTTTATTTAATACCAATCTCGTCGTGCATCCAGTGTAAGCCATGCGCACTCCTTCGCTAATCAAACTCCCTACGTTAATGTGCTCAAGTAATGAAAGGAGCACGTCGTGCGGCACGCTATCAAATGCCTTTTCGAGGTCAATTTGAAGCATGGCAACATTGAGATGCATAACGTCACAACTTTCTAGGATTGATCGTGCTATGTTTATGTTGGTCATTATTTTCCTTCCCTTTATGCTACAAGTTTGGTGGGGCCCAATCAGTTTTGTCATAACTGTCTGGAGTCTTCTGGCCAATATTTTCATCAATATTTTATAGTCAACATTAGTTAGGCTAATTGGTCTATATGCAGTAACACTTCTTAACTTCGCGGGATCTTCTGTTTTAGGTATTAAGACCGTGTGGGCTGACAAAAACGATGGTGGAAGTTGTTTACACTTAAAAGCCTCGTTAAATACCTCCCTCAAAATAGGTGAAACTACGTGTTTGAATTCCTTGTACACTGCAGCACTAAGGCCATCTGGTCCTGGAGACTTACCATTGTTTAACTTATCAATTGCTTTTTCAACTTCTCGCTCTGTTATAGGCAATTCTAAAATTTTCTTTCTTTCGTCATCAAGTCTTGGCATTAATGAAATGAAATCGCTATTAAAACGTTCTGCGTGTACACTGGTTGGTGTGAATACCTCTTTGTAATATTCGAAAAAAGCACCGGCTATTGCTTCTTTCGTATGGCACCTTGTTCCTTTATATTCTATTTCTCTTATTTCATTCTTACAGGCATGTCTCTTCTCAGCTCCAAGAGCTCGTTTTGTTGGCATTTCTCCCGCTACCAAGTTTTCTGCTCGAGCTCGAATCAATGCTCCACGATAACGTTCTTGGTCTATCAACTCTAGCTTCTGTTTAGTTATGTTTATCTCCTCTGAAAATGTTCCAGCCTGAGTACATTCATCCGCTACTAACTGTTGCAAGTTTTCACGCAAACGCACTTCAAGTTCTTTTTCAGCATGTCTCAGGATACTGGCTCTCTCAAGTGCTTTCAGTTTAATGGTCTGTTTAAATATTTCCCACTTATGTCCCCAGGATTCAAGTGTTCTATTTGCTAAGTCTTCTATGCCCTCTAGAAAAATCCGATTAAACTCTTCATCCTTTAGTAGCTTTACATTAAATTTCCAGAGGTCCCAAGAGAAATGTTTGTTATTCCTTTTATGTTTACCCATTGAGAATGAAACCAAACAATGATCACTAAACGTAACAGGTGTAACTCTGTAATCATGGCACGAAGGAATGATTTCGGAAGACACATATACTCTGTCAAGTCTAGCATGGCTTGAACGCTGAAAGTGGGTAAACATAACCCCTTTTCCACTGCAAAGACATTCACCCACGTCCTCTAGCTGAGCTTTCGCCACCATATCAATTAGAACGGCAGTGCTTAAATCTCTGTATGGCCTGGAACTTGATTTATCTATACTCGAACAAACGCAGTTGAAATCCCCAGCCAAAATTAGTTTACGTTCACATTTTAAATACACATCAAGTTTTTCAAAAAACTCCTTTCGATCTTGAATCACAGTGGGTGCGTACACACAGATTACTCTCCATTTTTCTCTTGGTAGGGATAAATCACATATAATAAAACGACCCGCCTCGCAGGTAGTTACAGACTCCACTTTCGCATTAAGGCTCTGCCGAATTAACAAGAGGCAACCTGCAGACGCACCCACCGCGTGACAAACGCACACATCAAACACTCTCGTGAAACGCTGCACCATTCGCTCAGCGTGCTCTTCACTCTCTACTTTAGTTTCCTGTACAGCGACGATGTCCAGATCTTGTTCTATAATCAGGCGGTAAAGCTGGTTTTGCCGCCGTTTGGCAGAAAGCCCACGTACATTTAGCGTCGCCAATCTAATCGTCGCCATCGTGATGAGAGAAAGCCGAGCGAAAGACGCTTACCTAACCAACACCTAAACAACTGTCCGGCCGACGCTCAAGGCGTCGTCCCGTCGCCGCCGCGTGAAAGCGACGACGAACGCAGGCGGCCAGCACCCCGAGACTTTTTGGAGCCAGCCACTCGCCACTGCCCTTGATCTTCCTGGGTCAGACGCTGCTGGGACGCCGCGTCTCCCTCATTCAGGCGTCGCTTTACTGGCGTAGCTTCAACTGTATCCATGTCCGAAGTAGCGTCGGACCCGATGACTGGTTCAGCCTTGTGCTGGGTTTCCATTTGAGTCGAATGCCGTTGCGTTGGAGTGCCCACAACCATATTTTCATCTGTGCCTGTGTCTTGCTTAGGTGTCTCCGTCTTTTCCTCGCTGGTCGCCACTGCATGAGACGCCTCTTCTCCTGCCTTCGACGCCGCGGCCCTCTCTGCTTCCTCTTCATCCATGAGCAATTCACTGTGGTCGGCATTTGTTGCTCGACTTGCTGCACTGGCATAGGAACGAGTACAGTCCGCCTGCTCATGCCCAAAAGCGCGACAACCAGCGCACCTGGGCACCCTGCAGTCGCGACGAATGTGTCCCGTGTTCCGGCAACGCAGGCACAGCGGTGCTCTTCCTGGCACGACCACCAGTGCCATGCCGCTTCCGAGACGCATCTGGTGGGGTATGCGATCCGTAGTAACGCCTTCTTTAAGTAGTAGCCGAACGAATCTTGTGGTTGACTCAACTCCTTCGAAGTCTTCGTCTCTCCACTTGTCGCTGATAACTTCTTTCACTTCACCGTACTCCCGGAAAGCACGCCGTACAGTCTCTGCGTTGACGTCAAAGGCTACCCAATGCAACTTGAGACGCACCTCTTGCCTTTCTGGGTCGACGACGACGCAGGGCCGGTCTTTCACGGAGAGTAGGCCAGCGTCCAGAACTATCTTCTTGGCTTCATCTGTCTTCATGTTAAGAAGCCAGACGTGCGACATCTGATACGCTCCTATGCCGCTTACCTCTTGAATGATGCCTAGTTCCTTGAGCGGCTTTCGGAAGTCATTATTCCCGTACGGACGCGCTGCGATGTCGCAGTGCAGAACCAACGTGCGTCTGAGTCCTTCTCCTGTGGGCAGTGGTGGCAGAATTAAACGGTAGTCCTTGGGAAGCGATGTGCACGAGAAACCGCGGCCAGCGTCGGCCGCTGTAACAGCTCTTGAGGAGCCTGCCATCCTGCGTCCGCACGCGTCGGTGACCAGAAGCAGAATGGCTTGGCCATTCTGACACGATATTTGAGCCCCAGCAAAAGTAGACACTGACTTTGTGCTGGTAGTAAAGTAAAAAAAAGCTTCTCAGAAGTGGGATTTGAACCCACGCCCACATAGGTAGACCAGAAGCCTCGATCAACTCGTATCACTGGGCAAGGTTTCCCTTATGTCTGGCGCCTTGGACAACTCGGCCATTCTGACACGATATTTCAGCCAAGCAAAAGGAGACAATGACTTTCTTCTGGTAGTAAAGTAAAAAAAAAAATTGACAGAAGTGGGATTCGAACCCACGCACACATACGTGGACCAGAAGCCTAGTTCAACTCGTATCACTGGGCAAGGTTTCCCTTGCGTCTGGCGCCTTAGACCACTCGGCCATTCTGATACGATATATCAGCCCCAGCAAAAGGAGACACTGACTTTGTTCTTGTAGTAAAATAAGAAAGTTTGTCAGAAGTAGGATTCAAACCCACGCCATCATACGTGGACCAGAAGCCTCATTCAACCCGTATCACTGCGCAAGGTTTACCTTGAGTCTGGCGCCTTAGACCACTCGGTCATTCTGACACAATATTTCAGCCCAGCAAAAGGAGACACTGGCTTTGTTCTGGTAGTAAAGTAAAAAAAAGTTGTGAGAATAGGATTCGAACCCACGCCCACATACGTAGACCAGAAGCCTCGTTCAACTCGCATCACCGCGCAAGGTTTCCCTTCAGTCGGGCGCCTTAGACCACTCGGCCATTCTGATACGATATATCAGCCCCAGCAAAAGAAAAAAACTGACTTTATGCTCGTTGTAAAGTAAAAAAGAAGAGTTTGTCTGAAGTGGGATTTGAACCCACGCCCACCCACCTGGACCAAAAGCCTCGTTCAACCCGCATCACTGAGCAAGGTTTCCCTTAAGTGTGGCGCCTTCGACCACTCGGCCATTCTGTCACGATATTTCAGCCCAGCAAAAGGAGACACTGACTTTGTGCTGGTAGTAAAGTAAAAAAATTGAGGGAAGTGAGATTCGAACCCACGCACACATACGTGGACCAGAAGCCTCGTTCAACTCGCATCACCGCGCAAGGTTTCCCTTCAGTCGGGCGCCTTAGACCACTCGGCCATTCTGATACGATATATCAGCCCCAGCAAAAGGAGTCACTGACTTTGTTCTTGTAGTAAAATAAGAAAGTTTGTCAGAAGTAGGATTCAAACCCACGCCATCATACGTGGACCAGAAGCCTCATTCAACCCGTATCACTGCGCAAGGTTTACCTTGAGTCTGGCGCCTTAGACCACTCGGTCATTCTGACACAATATTTCAGCCCAGCAAAAGGAGACACTGGCTTTGTTCTGGTAGTAAAGTAAAAAAAAGTTGTGAGAATAGGATTCGAACCCACGCCCACATACGTGGACCAGAAGCCTCGTTCAACCCGTATCACTGGGCAAGGTTTCCCTTGAGTCTGGAGCCTTAGACCACTCGGCCATTCTGACACGATATTTCAGCCCCAGCAAAAAGAGACACTGACTTTGTGCTGGTAGTAAAGTAAAAAAAGAGCTTCTCAGAAGTGGGATTTGAACCCACGCCCACATACGTAAACCAGAAGCCTCGTTCAACCCGTATCACTGGGCAAGGTTTCCCTTGAGTCTGGAGCCTTAGACCACTCGGCCATTCTGACACAATATTTCAGCCCCAGCAAAAGGAGACACTGACTTTGTGCTGGAAGTAAAGTAAAAAAATTCACGGAAGTGAGATTCGAACCCACGCACACATACGTGGACCAGAAGCCTCGTTCAACTTGCATCACCGCGCAAGGTTTCCCTTTAGTCTGGCGCCTTAGACCACTCGGCCATTCTGATACGATATATCAGCCCCAGCAGAAGGAGACACTGACTTTGTTCTGGTAGTAAAGTAAAAAAAAGTTTGTCAGAATAGGATTCGAACCCACGCCCACATACGTCGACCACAAACCTCGTTCAACTCGCATCACCGAGCAAGGTTTCCCTTGAGTCTGGCGCCTTAGACCACTCGGCCATTCTGACACGATATATCAGCCCCAGCAAAAGAAGAGACTGACTTCGTGCTTGCAGTAAAGTAAAAAAAGTTTGTCAGAAGTGGGATTCGAACCCACGCACACATACGTGGACCAGAAGCCTCGTTACACTCGTATCACGGGGCAAGGTTTCCCTTAAGTCTGGCGCCTTCAACCACTCGGCCATTCTGACACAATATTTCAGCCCAGCAAAAGGAGACACTGACTTTGTTCTGGTAGTAAAGTAAAAAAAAGTTTGTCAGAATAGGATTCGAACCCACGCCCACATACGTCGACCACAAACCTCGTTCAACTCGCATCACCGAGCAAGGTTTCCCTTCCGTCTGGCGCCTTAGACCACTCGGCCATTCTGACAGGATATTTGAGCCCCAGCAAAAGGAGACACTGACTTTGTGCTGGTAGTAAAGTAAAAAAAAAGCTTCTCAGAAGTGGGATTTGAACCCACGCCCACATAGGTAGACCAGAAGCCTCGTTCAACTCGTATCACTGGGCAAGGTTTCCCTTATGTCTGGGACCTTGGACAACTCGGCCATTCTGACACGATATTTCAGCCAAACAAAAGGAGACACTGACTTTCTTCTGGTAGTAAAGTAAAAAAAAATTGTCAGAAGTGGGATTCGAACCCACGCACACATACGTGGACCAGAAGCCTCGTTCAACTCGTATCACTGGGCAAGGTTTCCCTTGAATCTGGCGCCTTAGACCACGCGGCCATTCTGATACAATATGTCAGCCCCAGTAAAAGAAGACGCTGACTCTGTGCTGGTAGTAAAGTAAAAAAAATTGACAGAAGTGGGATTCGAACCCACGCACACATACGTGGACCAGAAGCCTCGTTCAACTCGTATCACTGGGCAAGGTTTCCCTTGCGTCTGGCGCCTTAGACCACTCCGCCATTCTGATACCATATATCAGCCCCAGCAAAAGAAAAAAACTGACTTTATGCTCGGTGTAAAGTAAAAAAGAAGAGTTTGTCTGAAGTGGGATTTGAACCCACGCCCACACACCTGGACAAAAAGCCTCGTTCAACCCGTATCACTGAGCAAGGTTTCCCTTAAGTCTGGCGCCTTCGACCACTCGGCCATTCTGTCACGATATATCAGCCCCAGCAAAAAACACTGACTTTATGCTGGTAGTAAAGTAAAAAAAAAAGATTGTCAGAAGTTGGATTCGAACCCACGCCCACATACGTGGACCAGAAGCCTCGTTTAACCCGTATCACCGGGCAATGTTTCCCTTGAGTCTAGCGCCTTCGACCACTCGGCCATTCTGACACAATATTTCAGCCCAGCAAAAGGAGACACTGACTTTGTGCTGGTAGTAAAGTAAAAAAATTTACGGAAGTGAGATTCGAACCCACGCACACATACGTGGACCAGAAGCCTCGTTCAACTCGCATCACCGCGCAAGGTTTCCCTTCAGTCTGGCGCCTTAGACCACTCGGCCATTCTGATACGATATATCAGCCCCAGCAAAAGGAGACACTGACTTTGTTCTTGTAGTAAAATAAAAAAGTTTGTCAGAAGTAGGATTCAAACCCACGCCGTCATACGTGGACCAGAAGCCTCATTCAACCCGTATCACTGCGCAAGGTTTACCTTGAGTCTGGCGCCTTAGACCACTCGGTCATTCTGACACAATATTTCAGCCCAGCAAAAGGAGACACTGGCTTTGTTCTGGTAGTAAAGTAAAAAAAAAGTTGTGAGAATAGGATTCGAACCCACGCCCACATACGTGGACCAGAAGCCTCGTTCAACCCGTATCACTGGGCAAGGTTTCCCCTGAGTCTGGAGCCTTAGACCACTCGGCCATTCTGACACGATATTTCAGCCCCAGCAAAAAGAGACACTGACTTTGTGCTGGTAGTAAAGTAAAAAAAGAGCTTCTCAGAAGTGGGATTTGAACCCACGCCCACATACGTAGACCAGAAGCCTCGTTCAACCCGTATCACTGGGCAAGGTTTCCATTGAGTCTAGCGCCTTCGACCACTCGGCCATTCTGACACAATATTTCAGCCCAGCAAAAGGAGACACTGACTTTCTTCTTGTAGTAAAATAAAAAAAGTTTGTCAAAAGTGGGATTCGAACCCACGCCCTCATATGTGGACCAGAAGCCTCGTTCAACCCGTATCATTGCGCAAGGTTTACCTTGTGTCTGGCGCCTTAGACCACTCGGCCATTCTGATACGATATGTCAGCCTCAGCAAAAGAAGACGCTGACTCTGTGCTGGTAGTAAAGTAAAAAAAGTTTGTCAGGAGTGGGATTCGAACCCACGCCCACATACGTGGACCAGAAGCCTCGTTCAACCCGTATCACTGGGCAAGGTTTCCCTTGAGTCTGGCGCCTTGGACCACTTGGCCACTCTGATACATATCAGCCCCAGCAAAAGGAGACACTGACTTTGTGCTGGTAGTAAAGTAAAAAAAAGCTTCTCAGAAGTGGGATTTGAACGCACGCCCACATAGGTAGACCAGAAGCCTCGTTCAACCCGTATCACTGGGCAAGGTTTCCCTTGAGTCTAGTGCCTTGGACAACTCGGCCATTCTGACACGATATTTCAGCCCAGCAAAAGGAGACACTGACTTTCTTCTGGTAGTAAAGTAAAAAAAATTGTCAGAAGTGGGATTCGAACCCACGCCCACATACGTGGACCAGAAGGCTCGTTTAACCCGTATCACCGGGCAATGTTTCCCTTAAGTCTAGCGCCTTAGACCACGCGGCCATTCTGATACAATATGTCAGCCCCAGTAAAAGAAGACGCTGACTCTGTGCTGGCAGTAAAGTAAAAAAAAATTGACGGAAGTGAGAATCGAACCCAGGCACACATACTTGGACCAGAAGCCTCGTTACACTCGTATCACTGGGCACGGTTTCCCTTAGGTCGGGCGCCTTTGACCACTCGGCCATTCTGACACAACATTTCAGCCCAGCAAAAGGAGACACTGACTTTTTCTGGTAGTAAAGTAGAAAAAAGTTTGTGAGAATAGGGTTCGAACCCACGCCTACATACGTGGACCAGAAGCCTTGTTCAGCCCGTATCACTGGGCAAGGTTTCCCTTGAGTCTGGAGCCTTAGACCACTCGGCCATTCTGACACGATATTTCAGCCCCAGCAAAAGGAGACACTGACTTTGTGCTGGTAGTAAAGTAAAAAAAGAGCTTCTCAGAAGTGGGATTTGAACCCACGCCCACATACGTAAACCAGAAGCCTCGTTCAACCCGTATCACTGGGCAAGGTTTCCCTTGAGTCTGGAGCCTTAGACCACTCGGCCATTCTGACACAATATTTCAGCCCCAGCAAAAGGAGACACTGACTTTGTGCTGGAAGTAAAGTAAAAAAATTCACGGAAGTGAGATTCGAACCCACGCACACATACGTGGACCAGAAGCCTCGTTCAACTTGCATCACCGCGCAAGGTTTCCCTTTAGTCTGGCGCCTTAGACCACTCGGCCATTCTGATACGATATATCAGCCCCAGCAGAAGGAGACACTGACTTTGTTCTGGTAGTAAAGTAAAAAAAAGTTTGTCAGAATAGGATTCGAACCCACGCCCACATACGTCGACCACAAACCTCGTTCAACTCGCATCACCGAGCAAGGTTTCCCTTGAGTCTGGCGCCTTAGACCACTCGGCCATTCTGACACGATATATCAGCCCCAGCAAAAGAAGAGACTGACTTCGTGCTTGCAGTAAAGTAAAAAAAGTTTGTCAGAAGTGGGATTCGAACCCACGCACACATACGTGGACCAGAAGCCTCGTTACACTCGTATCACGGGGCAAGGTTTCCCTTAAGTCTGGCGCCTTCAACCACTCGGCCATTCTGACACAATATTTCAGCCCAGCAAAAGGAGACACTGACTTTGTTCTGGTAGTAAAGTAAAAAAAAGTTTGTCAGAATAGGATTCGAACCCACGCCCACATACGTCGACCACAAACCTCGTTCAACTCGCATCACCGAGCAAGGTTTCCCTTCCGTCTGGCGCCTTAGACCACTCGGCCATTCTGACAGGATATTTGAGCCCCAGCAAAAGGAGACACTGACTTTGTGCTGGTAGTAAAGTAAAAAAAAAGCTTCTCAGAAGTGGGATTTGAACCCACGCCCACATAGGTAGACCAGAAGCCTCGTTCAACTCGTATCACTGGGCAAGGTTTCCCTTATGTCTGGGACCTTGGACAACTCGGCCATTCTGACACGATATTTCAGCCAAACAAAAGGAGACACTGACTTTCTTCTGGTAGTAAAGTAAAAAAAAATTGTCAGAAGTGGGATTCGAACCCACGCACACATACGTGGACCAGAAGCCTCGTTCAACTCGTATCACTGGGCAAGGTTTCCCTTGAATCTGGCGCCTTAGACCACGCGGCCATTCTGATACAATATGTCAGCCCCAGTAAAAGAAGACGCTGACTCTGTGCTGGTAGTAAAGTAAAAAAAATTGACAGAAGTGGGATTCGAACCCACGCACACATACGTGGACCAGAAGCCTCGTTCAACTCGTATCACTGGGCAAGGTTTCCCTTGCGTCTGGCGCCTTAGACCACTCCGCCATTCTGATACCATATATCAGCCCCAGCAAAAGAAAAAAACTGACTTTATGCTCGGTGTAAAGTAAAAAAGAAGAGTTTGTCTGAAGTGGGATTTGAACCCACGCCCACACACCTGGACAAAAAGCCTCGTTCAACCCGTATCACTGAGCAAGGTTTCCCTTAAGTCTGGCGCCTTCGACCACTCGGCCATTCTGTCACGATATATCAGCCCCAGCAAAAAACACTGACTTTATGCTGGTAGTAAAGTAAAAAAAAAAGATTGTCAGAAGTTGGATTCGAACCCACGCCCACATACGTGGACCAGAAGCCTCGTTTAACCCGTATCACCGGGCAATGTTTCCCTTGAGTCTAGCGCCTTCGACCACTCGGCCATTCTGACACAATATTTCAGCCCAGCAAAAGGAGACACTGACTTTGTGCTGGTAGTAAAGTAAAAAAATTTACGGAAGTGAGATTCGAACCCACGCACACATACGTGGACCAGAAGCCTCGTTCAACTCGCATCACCGCGCAAGGTTTCCCTTCAGTCTGGCGCCTTAGACCACTCGGCCATTCTGATACGATATATCAGCCCCAGCAAAAGGAGACACTGACTTTGTTCTTGTAGTAAAATAAAAAAGTTTGTCAGAAGTAGGATTCAAACCCACGCCGTCATACGTGGACCAGAAGCCTCATTCAACCCGTATCACTGCGCAAGGTTTACCTTGAGTCTGGCGCCTTAGACCACTCGGTCATTCTGACACAATATTTCAGCCCAGCAAAAGGAGACACTGGCTTTGTTCTGGTAGTAAAGTAAAAAAAAAGTTGTGAGAATAGGATTCGAACCCACGCCCACATACGTGGACCAGAAGCCTCGTTCAACCCGTATCACTGGGCAAGGTTTCCCCTGAGTCTGGAGCCTTAGACCACTCGGCCATTCTGACACGATATTTCAGCCCCAGCAAAAAGAGACACTGACTTTGTGCTGGTAGTAAAGTAAAAAAAGAGCTTCTCAGAAGTGGGATTTGAACCCACGCCCACATACGTAGACCAGAAGCCTCGTTCAACCCGTATCACTGGGCAAGGTTTCCATTGAGTCTAGCGCCTTCGACCACTCGGCCATTCTGACACAATATTTCAGCCCAGCAAAAGGAGACACTGACTTTCTTCTTGTAGTAAAATAAAAAAAGTTTGTCAAAAGTGGGATTCGAACCCACGCCCTCATATGTGGACCAGAAGCCTCGTTCAACCCGTATCATTGCGCAAGGTTTACCTTGTGTCTGGCGCCTTAGACCACTCGGCCATTCTGATACGATATGTCAGCCTCAGCAAAAGAAGACGCTGACTCTGTGCTGGTAGTAAAGTAAAAAAAGTTTGTCAGGAGTGGGATTCGAACCCACGCCCACATACGTGGACCAGAAGCCTCGTTCAACCCGTATCACTGGGCAAGGTTTCCCTTGAGTCTGGCGCCTTGGACCACTTGGCCACTCTGATACATATCAGCCCCAGCAAAAGGAGACACTGACTTTGTGCTGGTAGTAAAGTAAAAAAAAGCTTCTCAGAAGTGGGATTTGAACGCACGCCCACATAGGTAGACCAGAAGCCTCGTTCAACCCGTATCACTGGGCAAGGTTTCCCTTGAGTCTAGTGCCTTGGACAACTCGGCCATTCTGACACGATATTTCAGCCCAGCAAAAGGAGACACTGACTTTCTTCTGGTAGTAAAGTAAAAAAAATTGTCAGAAGTGGGATTCGAACCCACGCCCACATACGTGGACCAGAAGGCTCGTTTAACCCGTATCACCGGGCAATGTTTCCCTTAAGTCTAGCGCCTTAGACCACGCGGCCATTCTGATACAATATGTCAGCCCCAGTAAAAGAAGACGCTGACTCTGTGCTGGCAGTAAAGTAAAAAAAAATTGACGGAAGTGAGAATCGAACCCAGGCACACATACTTGGACCAGAAGCCTCGTTACACTCGTATCACTGGGCACGGTTTCCCTTAGGTCGGGCGCCTTTGACCACTCGGCCATTCTGACACAACATTTCAGCCCAGCAAAAGGAGACACTGACTTTTTCTGGTAGTAAAGTAGAAAAAAGTTTGTGAGAATAGGGTTCGAACCCACGCCTACATACGTGGACCAGAAGCCTTGTTCAGCCCGTATCACTGGGCAAGGTTTCCCTTGAGTCTGGAGCCTTAGACCACTCGGCCATTCTGACACGATATTTCAGCCCCAGCAAAAGGAGACACTGACTTTGTGCTGGTAGTAAAGTAAAAAAATTGACGGAAGTGAGATTCGAACCCACGCACACATACGTGGACCAGAAGCCTCGTTCAACTCGCATCACCGCGCAAGGTTTTTTTATTTTTTTATTTTATTTTCAATACTGCTACTCTCATTCGAGAGCGTGGCAGTTGGGCAGTACAATGATTTTCAGTACAGGCAATAAAAATAGAGGGAAAAAAAAAAAAAAATCAAAGCAAAACAAGTGAGTTAAAACATACACTAACATTTGTAGCGTAATTACAGCATATGTGGGTTACAAAAAAAAAAAAAAAAAAAAAAAAAAACAAGAAGCACGATATATACAGCATACAGTAAGGCAAACAAAATGCTGGTTAAGGAACAGCATACTCAGTGGGATTTACACAAAAACGCCTAACACATGCTAGGTTCAAGGGAAATGACAAAAAAGCAAAAAGAAGGAACATTAGGCTTCGCAAAAAGTGACCAAAGAAAATAATAATAGTACAGGTGTCGGTGGGGGCTGGAATAAGACTAGGGTAAATAAGATTACATTTCTGGCATTGAGCAATAAGTTGACGTAAATGGGAAAGTTTCTAGAAGATGAAATGAAGAAATCTATGTTGGTGACTTTGCATACATAGGTCCTCTTACGCAAACACATTTTTTTCTATTTGTGCCATAAATTCCGATAGTGATTCGATGTTGGTGATAGTAGCGTCAAGTTGATTCCATTCTGATATTGCGAGCGGAAAAAAAGAATACTTAAACGTGTCATTTTTACATGCATATTCTGTCAATGTGTGCGCATGCTTATTACGTGTAGGTCGAGCCTGGGAAAACGAAATATACTTAGAAATATCTATTCGATAGTTATTTTTCAGTAACTGAAATAAGAATTTTAGGCGAGCGTGTTTCGCTCTTGTGGATAGCTTTTGCAAACCGGATTTCATTAAAAGATGCGTGGGCGAGTCTGTGCGTTTATATTTATTATGAATGAACCTCACCGCTTTTCTTTGTATTGATTCAAGTTTTTTTATGTTAGTCACTGTATGCGGAAACCAGACTGTGTTAGCGTATTCTAGAACAGGCCTTACAAATGATGTGTAGGCTAGCAGCTTCGTTGCCGTTGTTGCGTGTGCTAGGCTTCTTTTTAAGAAAAATAGCTTCCGTAGCGCCTTTGAGATTATTTTACTTATATGCTTGTCCCACTTGAGATCCGATGTTATTGTGACGCCTAGATATTTATGTTCATCAACCCTATTAAGGGGGGTGCTATTAATTACGTATGTGAAGGTGGATGGTAGTGCTTTCCTGGTCACAGTCATGATCGCAGACTTTTGTACGTTGAGTGTCATCTGCCAACTAGAGCACCAATTAGCTATATCAGCTAGAGAATCATTCAGCTCATTATGATCACTGTAATGACTAATTTCTTTGTAAATGACACAGTCATCTGCGAATAGCTTTATATTGCATTTGATGTTAGCTGCGATATCGTTAATATAGAGCAAGAAGAGCAATGGTCCGAGGACAGACCCTTGTGGGACTCCGGATGTAACTGCGACTGTGTTAGATAACGTATGTTCGTAAATTACAAATTGCGAGCGGTTATTTAAGAAGCATTTTACCCAGCCAGAAAGTTCTCCTATACCAAAAACATCTTCAACTTTGGCGATTAATTTGCTATGACACACACAGTCGAAAGCCTTAGATAAGTCAAGTAAAATCATGTCAGTTTGACCACGGTTATTAATTGTAGCAGCGAGGTTGTGTACTAGTTCTGTGAGCTGAGTAACTGTGGATAAGCCACTGCGAAAACCATGTTGGTTGGGGGAAAAAAAATTAATGCGCTCTAGGAATACTGTCATGTGCTTTAAGATTATGTGTTCGAGAAGTTTACATGATGTACTAGTTAGAGAAATGGGCCTGAAATTTGAAGGTGAGTCTGCGTCTCCTCCTTTGTGGATTGGTTTTATCTTGGCTATTTTCCATTCTTGAGGTAGCTGTGAAGTACTGAGTGATTTCCGGAAAATTAGGCCTAGGTATCTACTGCACCACTCTGCATATCTTTTGAGGAATGTATTTGGTATATCGTCGGGACCGCTACCTTTCTTGGGGTCAAGTTTAAGCAAAAGGTTGAAAATCCCTGCGTCCGTAATGTCCAGTTTATCGATTTCCGTGTATTGTTTTGTTTTAATCGCGGGAATGATATTATCATCCACGGTGAACACTGACTGAAAAAAATTATTATATGCGTTGGCCTTAGTTTTTTTTTCTTCGGGAAGAAGATGTGGTGTAACGGTTTTATTGGTACGAAAGTGATTCCAGAACCTTTGGGGATTATCAACAAGGAAGTTAGGCAATACTACGTCAAAATAGTGCTGCTTAGCACGTTTAGCTTTAAGTTTGAATTCCGCGATAGCTTCCGATAGTTTCTGAATTTCGGATTCTCCCCCTCCTTTCGTTTTTATTGCCCTGCGTAACCTTTTCAAGCGTCGCTTTGCTTGAATTACCTCCCGCGTGATCCATGGATTATTTTTTGGAGGACGCTTTGTTTTTGTGGGTATGTAGTGCGCGATACAGTAAAGTACAACTGATTTGAAGTGGAGCCAAAGAGAATCTACATCTATTGAAGCATGGGAACCGGTTTCTGAAAAATGCTGGAATTCATGAGCGAGATGCGTCAGCACGCTATCATCATCGGCGTTTTCGAAGTCTGTTGCTACAGATACAGAAGAATGAGTGGTTATGGTGCCGTCGAGGGGTACGAAGCACACTGGTACGTCGTGGTCAGATATACCATGGACTACGTCAGTTTTAATGCGGTTTATGTCGAAATGATTACTGAAAAATATTAGATCAAGTATGTTCTGTGAAATTCCCTGTGAGCGGGTTGGACGTGAAACGACCTGATGGAGATTAAAGGTAAGCATAAGGTCAAACAATGTATCCGAAGCCGATGATGAGTAGCACATACTATTCCAGTTAATATCTGGCAGATTAAAATCACCCATGAGAACAACGCGCGAACCAAAGGTGTGACGTTGCATGTAATCGTGAATGGCACTGATAGAAGCATCACCAGAATTTGGGCTCCGATAAACACAACCTATGAATATACTCGCGCCGTCACAGAGCAGTTTGCAAAAAATGGCTTCTGCGCTTTGTACATCCGGAAGAGCAACAAATGAAAGTCCCTTTTTTATTAATAACGCCACTCCACCACCACGTGTGGGGCGGTCTTTTCGGATCACAGAATAGTTAGGTGGTGCAAACTCGTGATCAAAGACGTCAGGCGTCAGCCAGGTTTCTGTAATTGCTGCCAAGTGGGGCTCATGATCAATGATCAGATTTTCAAGCAATTCAGGCTTATTGATGACGCTTCGTGCATTCACCGTGAGGAGTGCTAGTTCACCGATTTTGCAGCACGACGAGTAACAGCTCCCTTTTTTGTTTGATGACTAGGTACGTTCACCGCCGTTGCTGAACTTGTAGTAGCCGAGGCTTCTCCTACGGTTTTTTTATTAAGCGGTACCTTGTCATCCTTCTCATTGTTCCAAACATATGCGCGATTATTTATATATAACTTATCAAAAACAAGAGAAACTTTCTCATTATTTTGTCGGTTAGCTTTCGCACTGTTCCATAGTTTCCTTCGGATATCGCGTACATGTTTAGAAAAGTCTTCAGCAATCGATAGGCCGGTATCTTTAAGTTTATATCCCCTCTTTAGTATTGAAGGTTTGTCTCTAGAATCTAGTAGTTTAATAATTACAGGTCTAACCTTGTTTGGCGCTGCTCTACCTATCCGGTGTATGCGCTCGATTGCTATTGGTTTTAGTTCAAGAGTGCCTTCAATTATGTTTTTGTTTACTGTACCTTCAAGTATCGGGGGCGTCTCGCCTTCTGCCTCTGGTAAGCCGTAAATTATCAGGTTATTTCGCCTGCTACGATTCTCGAGATCGTCAATTTTTTCTTGCATGGATTTTATGAGAACATTCAGATTCGCGATTTGTTCTTGACAACAGTTGACTCTTTCTTCTAGGCTTGTCAGTAAGTCTAATTTCTTGTCAATTTTAGCCAGACGACTTTCCTTAATCTCTTTTATATCCGCAGCTATTTCTTTTAATTGTTGGCTGATATCAGGACCAGGGTTCGTCTCGATGTCGCCGCCAAGCAATAAGAGTTTAAGTATAGACGCCGCATGCTCAATTGCAACAGCATATAGCCGTGGGCACGGCAGCACAAGCAAGAAAGGGTTGTTTGAGCTAATGCATTTTCCATAACGCTTCCTCACCTGTAGGATGAAGACAAGCGGATTGTTAGCTGACCGCATTCCGTGAGTGCCACCGTGCCCAATGGCCCGGCCGTGCTTGAGGTGGTCCTTTATAGCTGGGTCTAGTGGTGGCGCTGAGCTTGGTCTATGCGCACAGCAAATGCGCACAGTGTCCGCGCAGGTAGACGATGAACGTTGCAGCACGGGATCCCATGACTGAATCAGTAAGGAATCTCGAGTGTTGATAGTGACGTTGACGCCACGTGTTGTTCTGGGTAGTCCTGGTGGCTCGGAACCCGGACCGGCATGAAGCAGCAGTCCGAGGATGAGCTGTAGGATGAAGACAAGCGGATTGTTAGCTGACCGCATTCCGTGAGTGCCACCGTGCCCAATGGCCCGGCCGTGCTTGAGGTGGTCCTTTATAGCTGGGTCTAGTGGTGGCGCTGAGCTTGGTCTATGCGCACAGCAAATGCGCACAGTGTCCGCGCAGGTAGACGATGAACGTTGCAGCACGGGATCCCATGACTGAATCAGTAAGGAATCTCGAGTGTTGATAGTGACGTTGACGCCACGTGTTGTTCTGGGTAGTCCTGGTGGCTCGGAACCCGGACCGGCATGAAGCAGCAGTCCGAGGATGAGCTGTAGGATGAAGACAAGCGGATTGTTAGCTGACCGCATTCCGTGAGTGCCACCGTGCCCAATCTTTTTTCCCTTCAGTCTGGCGCCTTAGACCACTCGGCCATTCTGATACGATATATCAGCCCCAGCAAAAGGAGACACTGACTTTGTTCTGTTAGTGAAGTAAAAAAAGTTTGTCAGAAAAGGATTTGAACCCACGCCCACATACGTGGACCAGAAGCCTCGTACAACCCGTATCACTGGGCAAGGTTTCCCTTGAGTCTGGCGCCTTAGACCACTCGGCCATTCTGACACGATATATCAGCCCCAGCAAAAGAAGAGACTGACTTCGTGCTTGCAGTAAATTAAAAAAAGTTTGTCAGAAGTGGGATTCGAACCCACGCCCACACACCTGGACCAAAAGCCTCGTTCAACCCGTATCACTGAGCAAGGTTTCCCTTAAGTCTGGCGCCTTCGACCACTCGGCCATTCTGTCACGATATATCAGCCCCAGCAAAAAAACACTGACTTTATGCTGGTAGTAAAGTAAAAAAAAAGATTGTCAGAAGTTGGATTCGAACCCACGCCCACATACGTGGACCAGAAGCCTCGTTTAACCCGTATCACCGGGCAATGTTTCCCTTGAGTCTAGCGCCTTCGACCACTCGGCCATTCTGACAAAATATTTCAGCCCAGCAAAAGGAGACACTGACTTTGTGCTGGTAGTAAAGTAAAAAAATTGACGGAAGTGAGATTCGAACCCACGCACACATACGTGGACCAGAAGCCTCGTTCAACTCGCATCACCGCGCAAGGTTTCCCTTCAGTCTGGCGCCTTAGACCACTCGGCCATTCTGATACGATATATCAGCCCCAGCAAAAGGAGACACTGACTTTGTTCTTGTAGTAAAATAAAAAAGTTTGTCAGAAGTAGGATTCAAACCCACGCCGTCATACGTGGACCAGAAGCCTCATTCAACCCGTATCACTGCGCAAGGTTTACCTTGAGTCTGGCGCCTTAGACCACTCGGTCATTCTGACACAATATTTCAGCCCACCAAAAGGAGACACTGGCTTTGTTCTGGTAGTAAAGTAAAAAAAAAGTTGTGAGAATAGGATTCGAACCCACGCCCACATACGTGGACCAGAAGCCTCGTTCAACCCGTATCACTGGGCAAGGTTTCCCCTGAGTCTGGAGCCTTAGACCACTCGGCCATTCTGACACGATATTTCAGCCCCAGCAAAAAGAGACACTGACTTTGTGCTGGTAGTAAAGTAAAAAAAGAGCTTCTCAGAAGTGGGATTAGAACCCACGCCCACATACGTAGACCAGAAGCCTCGTTCAACCCGTATCACTGGGCAAGGTTTCCATTGAGTCTAGCGCCTTCGACCACTCGGCCATTCTGACACAATATTTCGTCCCAGCAAAAGGAGACACTGACTCTCTTCTTGTAGTAAAATAAAAAAAGTTTGTCAAAAGTGGGATTCGAACCCACGCCTACATACGTGGACCAGAAGCCTTGTTCAACCCGTATCACTGGGCAAGGTTTCCCTTGAGTCTGGAGCCTTAGACCACTCGGCCATTCTGACACGATATTTCAGCCCCAGCAAAAGGAGACACTGACTTTGTGCTGGTAGTAAAGTAAAAAAATTGACGGAAGTGAGATTCGAACCCACGCACACATACGTGGACCAGAAGCCTCGTTCAACTCGCATCACCGCGCAAGGTTTCCCTTCAGTCTGGCGCCTTAGACCACTCGGCCATTCTGATACGATATATCAGCCCCAGCAAAAGGAGACACTGACTTTGTTCTGTTAGTGAAGTAAAAAAAGTTTGTCAGAAGAGGGATTCGAACCCACGCTCACATACGTGGACCAGAAGCCTCGTTCAACTCGTATCACTGGGCAAGATTTCCCTTGCGTCTGGCGCCTTAGACCACTCGGCCATTCTGACACTTTTTTCCATGGTATTTATTAAAGTACTTGGGCAATAAAGACAATATCAAGCGAACAAAAGTACAATCAAATCGCCAAAGTAAGCGCTCAAGCGTTACTCATAAACACTAAATGGCTAACACAGCGTGAGTTCCTCACATGAAGAGTTCTTCACATCGTGTTATACAAACAAAAAGGGGTGAGGTCAAACAGTTCTCTAAGACGGAGAACCAGCCCGGTCTAAAGTCTAGCTCGTCGTAGATGTTTTTGAGGTGGATAGCCATTTGAATGAAGTGTGCGCTTGAAGAGGTGGTGGGCTCTGCATTGCGGTCTTGCATTCGTGTCTTCCACAAGCTGTGCAAACCCATGAGGAAAAACATATCATATGGTACTTCATCAAGTGTTGCTGGCAGAAGATAACGTATTGTGTGAGAATTAATGACGAAACGTTTTTTCAGTGCTCACTGAAGGACATCCCAAAATAGTATGGCATCTTTGCAGCTAACAAAGCAATGTTCAATCGTTTCCGGCATATCACATAGACGGCAGTTAACAGACGGAATGAAAATATCTTTTCTTTCTAACCATGTGTTTACCGCCAATGTTTCAGAGTGGAGTTTATAGAAGAATGTTTTTGAATTTGGTGGAATGTACATTTTGCGCACTCGCTTCAACACATCGTGACCAGGAAGATTGGCGTACAGTGAACGGTACAATGGAGGTGGGAAGAGTGTACTCGGTAGGTCCTTATAAAGCACCTTGCGCGTTACTGAGTACAGGTATTCTACAGAGAAGCGAGCTTTAATGAACTGAACTGCGAGGTAAACTTCCTGCATGAATCCCCACAAGCATGGGCGTTCGGAGAAGTTGGATGAAACAATTAAATCTGGTAAGCAATCAACAAGTGTAACCTGCAAAAAGGAACGGATTACAGGATGGGAATTGTCTCGAAAAAAGAAGAATCGGGACACTATTTGCCATAGATAAAGGTGTTTTAGTCCTAACCCACCCTCACTAACTGGCTTGAATATATTATCACGACGCATGGGCTCAAAAGTCGAAGACCATATAAAAGTAGCGAAAATCCGATGAAAGCATTGTATATAGAATCTTGCGCAATGAATAAGTTGCAATACATAGTAAAGTTTTGTCGCTAAGAAAGTATTACAAGCTTCAGCTCTCCCAAATATCGAAAGTCGATAGGGCACAAATGTCTGGGCCTGTCGTTCAAGCTTAGGGACACGTTCCTTCCAGTAATGCGCACTGAATCTATATGCATGCAATGGTACACCGAGGTATGTTGGAGGAGTTCTTGTCCAATTAATCCCTGCAAAGTGGTTCGGTGTCCTACCCCACAAGCCAAACCACAGTCCTAAACTTTTAGAGGCATTTAAACGAGCTCCTGATGCTACGCCATACTTTTCAATAGTATATACCACATTTTCGACACTTGGTTTATCTGTGCAAAAGAATGCGACATCATCTGCATAAGCCAATACTTTAACCTCACTGCACACGATATATCAGCCCCAGCAAAATAAGACACTGACTTCGTGCTGGTAGTAAAGTAAAAAAGTTTGTCAGAAGTGGGATTCGAACCCACGCCCACATACGTGAACCAGAAGACTCGTTTAACCCGTATCACCGGGAAATGTTTCCCTTAAGTCTGGCGCCTTAGACCACGCGGCCATTCTGATACAATATGTCAGCCCCAATAAAAGAAGACGCTGACTTTGTGCTGGTAGTAAAGTAAAAAAAAAATGACAGAAGTGGGATTCGAACCCACGCACACATACGTGGACCAGAAGCCTCGTTCAACTCGTATCACTGGGCAAGGTTTTCCTTGCGTCTGACGCCTTAGACCACACGGCCATTCTGATACGAGATATCAGCCCCAGCAAAAGAAGACACTGACTTCGTGCTGGTAGTAAAGTAAAAAAAAGTTTGTCAGAAGAGGGATTCGAACCCACGCTCACATACGTGGACCAGAAGCCTCGTTCAACTCGTATCACTGGGCAAGATTTCCCTTGCGTCTGGCGCCTTAGACCACTCGGCCATTCTGACACTTTTTTTCCATGGTATTTATTAAAGTACTTGGGCAATAAAGACAATATCAAGCGAACAAAAGTACAATCAAATCGCCAAAGTAAGCGCTCAAGCGTTACTCATAAACACTAAATGGCTAACACAGCGTGAGTTCCTCACATGAAGAGTTCTTCACATCGTGTTATACAAACAAAAAGGGGTGAGGTCAAACAGTTCTCTAAGACGGAGAACCAGCCCGGTCTAAAGTCTAGCTCGTCGTAGATGTTTTTGAGGTGGATAGCCATTTGAATGAAGTGTGCGCTTGAAGAGGTGGTGGGCTCTGCATTGCGGTCTTGCATTCGTGTCTTCCACAAGCTGTGCAAACCCATGAGGAAAAACATATCATATGGTACTTCATCAAGTGTTGCTGGCAGAAGATAACGTATTGTGTGAGAATTAATGACGAAACGTTTTTTCAGTGCTCACTGAAGGACATCCCAAAATAGTATGGCATCTTTGCAGCTAACAAAGCAATGTTCAATCGTTTCCGGCATATCACATAGACGGCAGTTAACAGACGGAATGAAAATATCTTTTCTTTCTAACCATGTGTTTACCGCCAATGTTTCAGAGTGGAGTTTATAGAAGAATGTTTTTGAATTTGGTGGAATGTACATTTTGCGCACTCGCTTCAACACATCGTGACCAGGAAGATTGGCGTACAGTGAACGGTACAATGGAGGTGGGAAGAGTGTACTCGGTAGGTCCTTATAAAGCACCTTGCGCGTTACTGAGTACAGGTATTCTACAGAGAAGCGAGCTTTAATGAACTGAACTGCGAGGTAAACTTCCTGCATGAATCCCCACAAGCATGGGCGTTCGGAGAAGTTGGATGAAACAATTAAATCTGGTAAGCAATCAACAAGTGTAACCTGCAAGAAGGAACGGATTACAGGATGGGAATTGTCTCGAAAAAAGAAGAATCGGGACACTATTTGCCATAGATAAAGGTGTTTTAGTCCTAACCCACCCTCACTAACTGGCTTGAATATATTATCACGACGCATGGGCTCAAAAGTCGAAGACCATATAAAAGTAGCGAAAATCCGATGAAAGCATTTTATATAGAATCTTGCGCAATGAGTAAGTTGCAATACATAGTAAAGTTTTGTCGCTAAGAAAGTATTACAAGCTTCAGCTCTCCCAAATATCGAAAGTCGATAGGGCACAAATGTCTGGGCCTGTCGTTCAAGCTTAGGGACACGTTCCTTCCAGTAATGCGCACTGAATCTATATGCATGCAATGGTACACCGAGGTATGTTGGAGGAGTTCTTGTCCAATTAATCCCTGCAAAGTGGTTCGGTGTCCTACCCCACAAGCCAAACCACAGTCCTAAACTTTTAGAGGCATTTAAACGAGCTCCTGATGCTACGCCATACTTTTCAATAGTATATACCACATTTTCGACACTTGGTTTATCTGTGCAAAAGAATGCGACATCATCTGCATAAGCCAATACTTTAACCTCACTGCACACGATATATCAGCCCCAGCAAAATAAGACACTGACTTCGTGCTGGTAGTAAAGTAAAAAAGTTTGTCAGAAGTGGGATTCGAACCCACGCCCACATACGTGAACCAGAAGACTCGTTTAACCCGTATCACCGGGAAATGTTTCCCTTAAGTCTGGCGCCTTAGACCACGCGGCCATTCTGATACAATATGTCAGCCCCAATAAAAGAAGACGCTGACTTTGTGCTGGTAGTAAAGTAAAAAAAAATGACAGAAGTGGGATTCGAACCCACGCACACATACGTGGACCAGAAGCCTCGTTCAACTCGTATCACTGGGCAAGGTTTTCCTTGCGTCTGACGCCTTAGACCACACGGCCATTCTGATACGAGATATCAGCCCCAGCAAAAGAAGACACTGACTTCGTGCTGGTAGTAAAGTAAAAAAAAGTTTGTCAGAAGAGGGATTCGAACCCACGCTCACATACGTGGACCAGAAGCCTCGTTCAACTCGTATCACTGGGCAAGATTTCCCTTGCGTCTGGCGCCTTAGACCACTCGGCCATTCTGACACTTTTTTTCCATGGTATTTATTAAAGTACTTGGGCAATAAAGACAATATCAAGCGAACAAAAGTACAATCAAATCGCCAAAGTAAGCGCTCAAGCGTTACTCATAAACACTAAATGGCTAACACAGCGTGAGTTCCTCACATGAAGAGTTCTTCACATCGTGTTATACAAACAAAAAGGGGTGAGGTCAAACAGTTCTCTAAGACGGAGAACCAGCCCGGTCTAAAGTCTAGCTCGTCGTAGATGTTTTTGAGGTGGATAGCCATTTGAATGAAGTGTGCGCTTGAAGAGGTGGTGGGCTCTGCATTGCGGTCTTGCATTCGTGTCTTCCACAAGCTGTGCAAACCCATGAGGAAAAACATATCATATGGTACTTCATCAAGTGTTGCTGGCAGAAGATAACGTATTGTGTGAGAATTAATGACGAAACGTTTTTTCAGTGCTCACTGAAGGACATCCCAAAATAGTATGGCATCTTTGCAGCTAACAAGGCAATGTTCAATCGTTTCCGGCATATCACATAGACGGCAGTTAACAGACGGAATGAAAATATCTTTTCTTTCTAACCATGTGTTTACCGCCAATGTTTCAGAGTGGAGTTTATAGAAGAATGTTTTTGAATTTGGTGGAATGTACATTTTGCGCACTCGCTTCAACACATCGTGACCAGGAAGATTGGCGTACAGTGAACGGTACAATGGAGGTGGGAAGAGTGTACTCGGTAGGTCCTTATAAAGCACCTTGCGCGTTACTGAGTACAGGTATTCTACAGAGAAGCGAGCTTTAATGAACTGAACTGCGAGGTAAACTTCCTGCATGAATCCCCACAAGCATGGGCGTTCGGAGAAGTTGGATGAAACAATTAAATCTGGTAAGCAATCAACAAGTGTAACCTGCAAGAAGGAACGGATTACAGGATGGGAATTGTCTCGAAAAAAGAAGAATCGGGACACTATTTGCCATAGATAAAGGTGTTTTAGTCCTAACCCACCCTCACTAACTGGCTTGAATATATTATCACGACGCATGGGCTCAAAAGTCGAAGACCATATAAAAGTAGCGAAAATCCGATGAAAGCATTGTATATAGAATCTTGCGCAATGAATAAGTTGCAATACATAGTAAAGTTTTGTCGCTAAGAAAGTATTACAAGCTTCAGCTCTCCCAAATATCGAAAGTCGATAGGGCACAAATGTCTGGGCCTGTCGTTCAAGCTTAGGGACACGTTCCTTCCAGTAATGCGCACTGAATCTATATGCATGCAATGGTACACCGAGGTATGTTGGAGGAGTTCTTGTCCAATTAATCCCTGCAAAGTGGTTCGGTGTCCTACCCCACAAGCCAAACCACAGTCCTAAACTTTTAGAGGCATTTAAACGAGCTCCTGATGCTACGCCATACTTTTCAATAGTATATACCACATTTTCGACACTTGGTTTATCTGTGCAAAAGAATGCGACATCATCTGCATAAGCCAATACTTTAACCTCACTGCACACGATATATCAGCCCCAGCAAAATAAGACACTGACTTCGTGCTGGTAGTAAAGTAAAAAAGTTTGTCAGAAGTGGGATTCGAACCCACGCCCACATACGTGAACCAGAAGACTCGTTTAACCCGTATCACCGGGAAATGTTTCCCTTAAGTCTGGCGCCTTAGACCACGCGGCCATTCTGATACAATATGTCAGCCCCAATAAAAGAAGACGCTGACTTTGTGCTGGTAGTAAAGTAAAAAAAAATGACAGAAGTGGGATTCGAACCCACGCACACATACGTGGACCAGAAGCCTCGTTCAACTCGTATCACTGGGCAAGGTTTTCCTTGCGTCTGACGCCTTAGACCACACGGCCATTCTGATACGAGATATCAGCCCCAGCAAAAGAAGACACTGACTTCGTGCTGGTAGTAAAGTAAAAAAAAGTTTGTCAGAAGAGGGATTCGAACCCACGCTCACATACGTGGACCAGAAGCCTCGTTCAACTCGTATCACTGGGCAAGATTTCCCTTGCGTCTGGCGCCTTAGACCACTCGGCCATTCTGACACTTTTTTTCCATGGTATTTATTAAAGTACTTGGGCAATAAAGACAATATCAAGCGAACAAAAGTACAATCAAATCGCCAAAGTAAGCGCTCAAGCGTTACTCATAAACACTAAATGGCTAACACAGCGTGAGTTCCTCACATGAAGAGTTCTTCACATCGTGTTATACAAACAAAAAGGGGTGAGGTCAAACAGTTCTCTAAGACGGAGAACCAGCCCGATCTAAAGTCTAGCTCGTCGTAGATGTTTTTGAGGTGGATAGCCATTTGAATGAAGTGTGCGCTTGAAGAGGTGGTGGGCTCTGCATTGCGGTCTTGCATTCGTGTCTTCCACAAGCTGTGCAAACCCATGAGGAAAAACATATCATATGGTACTTCATCAAGTGTTGCTGGCAGAAGATAACGTATTGTGTGAGAATTAATGACGAAACGTTTTTTCAGTGCTCACTGAAGGACATCCCAAAATAGTATGGCATCTTTGCAGCTAACAAAGCAATGTTCAATCGTTTCCGGCATATCACATAGACGGCAGTTAACAGACGGAATGAAAATATCTTTTCTTTCTAACCATGTGTTTACCGCCAATGTTTCAGAGTGGAGTTTATAGAAGAATGTTTTTGAATTTGGTGGAATGTACATTTTGCGCACTCGCTTCAACACATCGTGACCAGGAAGATTGGCGTACAGTGAACGGTACAATGGAGGTGGGAAGAGTGTACTCGGTAGGTCCTTATAAAGCACCTTGCGCGTTACTGAGTACAGGTATTCTACAGAGAAGCGAGCTTTAATGAACTGAACTGCGAGGTAAACTTCCTGCATGAATCCCCACAAGCATGGGCGTTCGGAGAAGTTGGATGAAACAATTAAATCTGGTAAGCAATCAACAAGTGTAACCTGCAAGAAGGAACGGATTACAGGATGGGAATTGTCTCGAAAAAAGAAGAATCGGGACACTATTTGCCATAGATAAAGGTGTTTTAGTCCTAACCCACCCTCACTAACTGGCTTGAATATATTATCACGACGCATGGGCTCAAAAGTCGAAGACCATATAAAAGTAGCGAAAATCCGATGAAAGCATTGTATATAGAATCTTGCGCAATGAATAAGTTGCAATACATAGTAAAGTTTTGTCGCTAAGAAAGTATTACAAGCTTCAGCTCTCCCAAATATCGAAAGTCGATAGGGCACAAATGTCTGGGCCTGTCGTTCAAGCTTAGGGACACGTTCCTTCCAGTAATGCGCACTGAATCTATATGCATGCAATGGTACACCGAGGTATGTTGGAGGAGTTCTTGTCCAATTAATCCCTGCAAAGTGGTTCGGTGTCCTACCCCACAAGCCAAACCACAGTCCTAAACTTTTAGAGGCATTTAAACGAGCTCCTGATGCTACGCCATACTTTTCAATAGTATATACCACATTTTCGACACTTGGTTTATCTGTGCAAAAGAATGCGACATCATCTGCATAAGCCAATACTTTAACCTCACTGCACACGATATATCAGCCCCAGCAAAATAAGACACTGACTTCGTGCTGGTAGTAAAGTAAAAAAGTTTGTCAGAAGTGGGATTCGAACCCACGCCCACATACGTGAACCAGAAGACTCGTTTAACCCGTATCACCGGGAAATGTTTCCCTTAAGTCTGGCGCCTTAGACCACGCGGCCATTCTGATAAAATATGTCAGCCCCAATAAAAGAAGACGCTGACTTTGTGCTGGTAGTAAAGTAAAAAAAAAATGACAGAAGTGGGATTCGAACCCACGCACACATACGTGGACCAGAAGCCTCGTTCAACTCGTATCACTGGGCAAGGTTTTCCTTGCGTCTGACGCCTTAGACCACACGGCCATTCTGATACGAGATATCAGCCCCAGCAAAAGAAGACACTGACTTCGTGCTGGTAGTAAAGTAAAAAAAAGTTTGTCAGAAGAGGGATTCGAACCCACGCTCACATACGTGGACCAGAAGCCTCGTTCGACTCGTATCACTGGGAAAGGTTTCCCTTGAATCTGGCGCCTTAGACCACGCGGCCATTCTGATACAATATGTCAGCCCCAGCAAAAGGAGACACTGACTTTGTGCTGGTAGTAAAGTAAAAAAATTGACGGAAGTGAGATTCGAACCCACGCACACATACGTGGACCAGAAGCCTCGTTCAACTCGCATCACCGCGCAAGGTTTCCCTTCAGTCTGGCGCCTTAGACCACTCGGCCATTCTGATACGATATATCAGCCCTAGCAAAAGGAGACACTGACTTTGTTCTTGTAGTAAAATAAAAAAAGTTTGTCAGAAGTAGGATTCAAACCCACGCCGTCATACGTGGACCAGAAGCCTCATTCAACCCGTATCACTGCGCAAGGTTTACCTTGAGTCTGGCGCCTTAGACCACTCGGTCATTCTGACACAATATTTCAGCCCAGCAAAAGGAGACACTGGCTTTGTTCTGGTAGTAAAGTAAAAAAAAGTTGTGAGAATAGGATTCGAACCCACGCCCACATACGTACACCAGAAGCCTCGTTCAACCCGTATTACTGGACAAGGTTTCCATTGAGTCTAGCGCCTTCGACTGCTCGGCCATTCTGACACAATATTACAGCCCAGCAAAAGGAGACACTGACTTTGGGCTGGTAGTAAATAAAAAAAGAGTTTGCCAGAAGTGGGATTCGAACCCACGCCCACATATGTGGACCAGAAGCCTCGTTCAACCCGTATCACTGCGCAAGGTTTCCCTTGAGTCTGGCGCCTTAGACCTCTCGGCCATTCTGATACGATATATCAGCCTCAGCAAAAGAAGACGCTTACTCTGTCTGTTCTGGTAGTAAAGTAAAAAAATTGACAGAAGTGAGATTCGAACCCACGCACACATACGTGGACCAGAAGCCTCGTTAAACTCGCATCACCGGGCAATGTTTCCCTTAAGTCTGGTGCCTTAGACAACTCGGCCGTTCTGACACGATTTATAAGCTCCAGCAAAAGAAGACACTGACTTTGTTCTGGTAGTAAAGTAAAAAAAGTTTGTCTTAAGTGGGATTCGCACCCACGCACACATACGTTGACCTGAAGCCTCGTTCAACTCGTATGACTGGGCACGGTTACCATTGAGTCTAGCGCCTTCCACCACTCGGCCATTCTGACACAATATTTCAGCACAGCAAAAGGAGACACTGACTTTGTTCTTGTAGTAAAATAAAAAAAGTTTGTCAGAAGTAGGATTCCAACCCAAGCCCTCATACGTGGACCAGAAGCCTCGTTCAACCCGTATCACTGCGCAAGGTTTACCTTGTGTCTGGCGCCTTAGACCACTCGGCCATTCTGATACGATATGTCAGCCTCAGCAAAAGAAGACGCTGACTCTGTGCTGGTAGTAAAGTAAAAAAAGTTTGTCAGAAGTGGGATTCGAACCCACGCCCACATACGTGGACCAGAAGCCTCGTTCAACCCGTATCACTGGGCAAGGTTTCTTTGAGTCTGGAGCCTTAGACCACTCGGCCATTCTGGCATGATATTTCAGCCCCAGCAAAAAGAGACACTGACATTGTGCTGGTAGTAAAGTAAAAAAAAAGAGCTTCTCATAAGTGGGATTTGAACCCACGCCCACATACGTAGACCAGAAGCCTCGTTCAACCCGTATCACTGGGCAAGGTTTCCATTGAGTCTAGCGCCTTCGACCACTCGGCCATTCTGACACAATATTTCAGCCCAGCGAAAGGAGACACTGACTTTCTTCTTGTAGTAAAATAAAAAAAGTTTGTCAAAAGTGGGATTCGAACCCACGCCCTCATATGTGGACCAGAAGCCTCGTTCAACCCGTATCACTGCACAAGGTTTACCTTGTGTCTGGCGCCTTAGACCACTCGGCCATTCTGATACGATATGTCAGCCTCAGCAAAAGAAGACGCTGACTCTGTGCTGGTAATAAAGTAAAAAAAGTTTGTCAGAAGTGGGATTCGAACCCACGCCCACATACGTGGACCAGAAGCCTCGTTCAACCCGTATCACTGGGCAAGGCTTCCCTTGAGTCTGGCGCCTTTGACCACTTGGCCATTCTGATACATATCAGCCCCAGCAAAAGGAGACACTGACTTTGTGCTGGTAGTAAAGTAAAAAAAAAAAGTTTGTTGGAAGAGAGATTCGAACCCACGCCCACATAGGTAGACCAGAAGCCTCGTTCAACCCGTATCCCTGGGCAAGGTTTCCCTTATGTCTGGCGCCTTGGACAACTCGGCTATTCTGACACGATATTTCAGCCCAGCAAAAGGAGACACTGACTTTCTTCTGGTAGTAAAGTAAAAAAAATTGTCAGAAGTGGGATTCGAACCCACGCACACATACGTGGACCAGAAGCCTCGTTCAACTCGTATCACTGGGAAAGGTTTCCCTTGAATCTAGCGCCTTAGACCACGCGGCCATTCTGATACAATATGTCAGCCCCAGTAAAAGAAGACGCTGACTCTGTGCTGGCAGTAAAGTAAAAAAAATTGACGGAAGTGAGAATCGAACCCACGCACACATACTTGGACCAGAAGCCTCGTTCAACTCGTATCACGTGGCAAGGTTTTCCTTGCGTCTGGCGCCTTAGACCACTCGGCCATTCTGATACGATATATCAGCCCCAGCAAAAAAAACTTACTTTATGCTCGTAGTAAAGTAAAAAAGAAGAGTTTGTCTGAAGTGGGATTTGAACTCACGCCCACACACCTGGACCAGAAGCCTCGTTCAACCCGTATCACTGAGCAAGGTTTCCCTTAAGTCTGGCGCCTTCGACCACTCGGCAATTCTGACACGATATATCAGCCCCAGCAAAAAAACACTGACTTTATGCTGGTAGTAAAGTAAAAAACAAGATTTTCAGAAGTGGGCCTCGAAACCACGCCCACATACGTGGACCAGAAGGCTCGTTTAACCCGTATCACCGGGCAATGGTTCCCTTAAGTCTGATGCCTTAGACAACTCGGCCGTTCTGACACGATATATAAGCTTCAGCAGAAGAAGACACTGACTTCGTTCTGGTAGTAAAGTAAAAAGAGTTTGTCAGAAGTGGGATTCGCACCCACGCACACATACGTTGACCAGAAGCCTCATTCAACTCGTATGACTGGACATGGTTTCCCTTGAGTCTAGCGCCTTCGACCGCTCGGCCATTCTGACACAATATTTCAGCCCAGCAAAAGGAGACACTGACTTTGGGCTGGTAGTAAATAAAAAAAAGAGTTTGTCAGAAGTGGGATTCGAACCCACGCCCACATACGTGGACCAGAAGCCTCGTTTAACCCGTATCACCGGGAAATGTTTCCCTTAAGTCTGGCGCCTTAGACCACGCGGCCATTCTGATAAAATATGTCAGCCCCAGTAAAAGAAGACGCTGACTTTGTGCTGGTAGTAAAGTAAAAAAAATTGACAGAAGTGGGATTCGAACCCACGCACACATACGTGGACCAGAAGCCTCGTTCAACTCGTATCACTGGGCAAGGTTTTCCTTGCATCTGGCGCCTTAGAATACACGGCCATTCTGATACGAAATATCAGCCCCAGCAAAAGAAGACACTGACTTCGTTCTGGTAGTAAAGTAAAAAAAAGTTTGTCAGAAGAGGGATTCCAACCCACGCTCACATACGTGGACCAGAAGCCTCGTTCAACCCCTATCACTGGGCAAGGTTTCCCTTGAGTCTGGCGCCTTAGACCACTCGGCCATTCTGACACGATATATCAGCCCCAGCAAAAGAAGACACTGACTTCGTGCTGGTAGTAAAGTAAAAAAAGTTTGTCAGAAGTGGGATTTGAACCCACGCCCACATACGTGAACCAGAAGCCTCGTTTAACCCGTATCACCGGGAAATGTTTCCCTTAAGTCTGGTGCCTTATACAACTCCGCCGTTCTGACACGATTTATAAGCTCCAGCAAAAGAAGACACTGACTTTGTGCTGGTAGTAAAGTAAAAAAATTGACGGAAGTGAGATTCGAACCCACGCACACATACGCGGACCAGAAGCCTCGTTCAACTCGCATCACCGCGCAAGGTTTCCCTTCAGTCTGGCGCCTTAGACCACTCGGCCATTCTGATACGATATATCAGCCCCAGCAAAAGGAGACACTGACTTTGTTCTTGTAGTAAAAAAAAAAGTTTGCCAGAAGTAGGATTCAAACCCACGCCGTCATACGTGGACCAGAAGCCTCATTCAACCCGTATGACTGCGCAAGGTTTACCTTGAGTCTGGCGCCTTAGACCACTCGGTCATTCTGACACAATATTTCAGCCCAGCAAAAGGAGACACTGGCTTTGTTCTGGTAGTAAAGTAAAAAAAAAGTTGTGAGAATAGGATTCGAACCCACGCCCACATACGTGGACCAGAAGCCTCGTTCAACCCGTATCACTGGGCAAGGTTTCCCTTGAGTCTGGAGCCTTAGACCACTCGGCCATTCTGACACGATATTTCAGCCCCAGCAAAAAGAGACACTGACTTTGTGCTGGTAGTAAAGTAAAAAAAAGAGCTTCTCAGAAGTGGGATTTGAACCCATGCCCACATACGTACACCAGAAGCCTCGTTCAACCCGTATCACTGGGCAAGGTTTCCATTGAGTCTAGCGCCTTCGACCGCTCGGCCATTCTGACACAATATTTCAGCCCAGCAAAAGGAGACACTGACTTTGGGCTGGTAGTAAATAAAAAAAAGAGTTTGCCAGAAGTGGAATTCGAACCCACGCCCACATATGTGGACCAGAAGCCTAATTCAACCCGTACCACTGGGCAAGGTTTCCCTAAGGTCTGGCGCCTTCGACCACTCGGCCATTCTGACACGATACTTTGGTCCTAACCAAAGGAGACACTGGCTTTGTTCTTGCACTAAAATAAAAAAAGTTTGTCAGAAGTAGGATTCAAACCCACGCCCACATACGTGGACCAGAAGCCTCGTTCAACCCGTATCACTGCGCAAGGTTTCCCTTGAGTCTGGCGCCTTAGACCTCTCGGCCATTCTGATAAGATATGTCAGCCTCAGCAAAAGAAGACGCTTACTCTGTTCTGGTAGTAAAGTAAAAAAATTGACAGAAGTGAGATCCGAACCCACGCACACATACGTGGACCAGAAGCCTCGTTAAACTCGCATCACCGGGCAATGTTTCCCTTATTTCTGGTGTCTTAGACAACTCGGCCGTTCTGACACGATATATAAGCTTCAGCAGAAGAAGACACTGACTTCGTTCTGGTAGTAAAGTAAAAAGAGTTTGTCTTAAGTGGGATTCGCACCCACGCACACATACGTTGACCTGAAGCCTCGTTCAACTCGTATGACTGGGCACGGTTACCATTGAGTCCAGCGCCTTCCACCACTCGGCCATTCTGACACAATATTTCAGCCCAGCAAAAGGAGACACTGACTTTGTTCTTGTAGTAAAATAAAAAAAGTTTGTCAGAAGTAGGATTCCAACCCACGCCCTCATACGTGGACCAGAAGCCTCATTCAACCCGTATCACTGCGTAAGGTGTACCTTGAGTCTGGCGCCTTAGACCACTAGGTCATTCTGACACAATATTTCAGCCCAGCAAAAGGAGATACTGGCTTTGTTCTGGTAGTAAAGTAAAAAAAAAGTTGTGAGAATAGGATTCGAACCCACGCCCACATACGTGGACCAGAAGCCTCGTTCAACCCGTATCACTGGGCAAGGTTTCCTTTGAGTCTGGAGCCTTAGACCACTCGGCCATTCTGGCACGATATTTCAGCCCCAGCAAAAAGAGACACTGACTTTGTGCTGGTAGTAAAGTAAAAAAAAGAGCTTCTCAGAAGTGGGATTTGAACCCACGCCCACATAGGTAGACCAGAAGCCTCGTTCAACCCGTATCCCTGGGCAAGGTTTCCCTTATGTCTGGCGCCTTGGACAACTCGGCCATTCTGACACGATATTTCAGCCCAGCAAAAGGAGACACTGACTTTCTTCTGGTAGTAAAGTAAAAAAAATTGTCAGAAGTAGGATTCGAACCCACGCACACATACGTGGACCAGAAGCCTCGTTCAACTCGTATCACTGGGAAAGGTTTCCCTTGAATCTAGCGCCTTCGACCACTCGGCCATTCTGACACAATATTTCAGCCCAGCGAAAGGAGACACTGACTTTCTTCTTGTAGTAAAATAAAAAAAGTTTGTCAAAAGTGGGATTCGAACCCACGCCCTCATACGTGGACCAGAAGCCTCGTTCAACCCGTATCACTGCGCAAGGTTTACCTTGTGTCTGGCGCCTTAGACCACTCGGCCAGTCTGATACGATATGTCAGCCTCAGCAAAAGAAGACGCTGACTCTGTGCTGGTAGTAAAGTAAAAAAAGTTTGTCAGAAGTGTGATTCGAACCCACGCCCACATACGCGGACCAGAAGCCTCGTTCAACCCGTATCACTGGGCAAGGTTTCCCTTGAGTCTGGCGCCTTAGACCACTTGGCCATTCTGATACATATCAGCCCCAGCAAAAGGAGACACTGACTTTGTGCTGGTAGTCAAGTAAAAAAAAGCTTCTCAGAAGTGGGATTTGAACCCACGCCCACATAGGTAGACCAGAAGCCTCGTTCAACCCGTATCCCTGGGCAAGGTTTCCCTTATGTCTGGCGCCTCGGACAACTCGGCCATTCTGACACAACATTTCAGCCCCAGCAAAAGGAGACACTGACTTTGTTCTGTTAGTGAAGTAAAAAAAGTTTGTCAGAAAAGGATTCGAACCCACGCCCACATACGTGGACCAGAAGCCTCGTTCAACCCGTATCACTGGGCAAGGTTTCCCTTGAGTCTGGCGCCTTAGACCACTCGGCCATTCTGACACGATATATCAGCCCCAGCAAAAGAAGAGACTGACTTCGTGCTTGCAGTAAAGTAAAAAAAGTTTGTCAGAAGTGGGATTCGAACCCACGCACACATACGTGGACCAGAAGCCTCGTTACACTCGTATCACTGGGCACGGTTTCCCTTAAGTCGGGCGCCTTTGACCACTCGGCCATTCTGACATAACATTTCAGCCCCAGCAAAAGGAGACACTGACTTTGTTCTGTTAGTGAAGTAAAAAAGTTTGTCAGAAAAGGATTCGAACCCACGCCCACATACGTGGACCAGAAGCCTCGTTCAACCCGTATCACTGGGCAAGGTTTCCCTTGAGTCTGGCGCCTTAGACCACTCGGCCATTCTGACACGATATATCAGCCCCAGCAAAAGAAGAGACTGACTTCGTGCTTGCAGTAAAGTAAAAAAAGTTTGTCAGAAGTGGGATTCGAACCCACGCACACATACGTGGACCAGAAGCCTCGTTACACTCGTATCACTGGGCAAGGTTTCCCTTATGTCTGGCGCCTTGGACAACTCGGCCATTTTGACACGATATTTCGGCCAAGCTAAAGGAGACACTGACTTTCTTCTGGTAGTAAAGTAAAAAAAATTGTCAGAAGTGGGATTAGAACCCACGCACACATACGTGGACCAGAAGCCTCGTTCAACTCGTATCCCTGGGCAAGGTTTCCCTTGAATCTGGCGCCTTAGACCACGCGGCCATTCTGATACAATATGTCAGCCCCAGTAAAAGAAGACGCTGACTCTGTGCTGGTAGTAAAGTAAAAAAAATGACAGAAGTGGGATTCGAACCCACGCACACATACGTGGACCAGAAGCCTCGTTCAACTCGTATCACTGGGTAAGGTTTCCCTTGCGTCTGGCGCCTTAGACCACTCGGCCATTCTGACACTTTTTTTCCATGGTATTTATTAAAGTACTTGGGCAATAAAGACAATATCAAGCGAACAAAAGTACAATCAAATCGCCAAAGTAAGCGCTCAAGCGTTACTCATAAACACTAAATGGCTAACACAGCGTGAGTTCCTCACATGAAGAGTTTTTCACATCGTGTTATACAAACAAAAAGGGGTGAGGTCAAACAGTTCTCTAAGACGGAGTACCAGTCCGGTCTAAAGTCTAGCTCGTCGTAGATGTTTTTTAGGTGGATAGCCATTTGAATGAAGTGTGCGCTTGAAGAGGTGGTGGGCTCTGCATTGCGGTCTTGCATTCGTGTCTTCTACAAGCTGTGCAAACACATGAGGAAAAACATATCATATGGTACTTCATCAAGTGTTGCTGGCAGAAGATAACGTATTGTGTGAGAATTAATGACGAAACGTTTTTTCAGTGCTCGCTGAAGGACATCCCAAAATAGTATGGCATCTTTGCAGCTAACAAAGCAATGTTCAATCGTTTCCGGCACATCACATAGACGGCAGTTAACAGACGGAATGAAAATACCTTTTCTTTCTAACCATGTGTTTACCGCCAATGTTTCAGAGTGGAGTTTATAGAAGAATGTTTTTGAATTTGGTGGAATGTACATTTTGCGCACTCGCTTCAACACATCGTGACCAGGAAGATTGGCGTACAGTGAACGGCACAATGGAGGTGGGAAGAGTGTACTCAGTAGGTCCTTATAAAGCACCTTGCGCGTTACTGAGTACAGGTATTCTACAGAGAAGCGAGCTTTAAGGAACTGAACTGCGAGGTAAACTTCCTGCATGAATCCCCACAAGCATGGGCGTTCGGAGAAGTTGGATGAAACAATTAAATCTGGTAAGCAATCAACAAGTGTAACCTGCAAGAAGGAACGGATTACAGGATGGGAATTGTCTCGAAAAAAGAAGAATCGGGACACTATTTGCCATAGATAAAGGTGTTTTAGTCCTAACCCACCCTCACTAACTGGCTTGAATATATTATCACGACGCATGGGCTCAAAAGTCAAAGACCATATAAAAGTAGCGAAAATCCGATGAAAGCGTTGTATATGGAATCTTGCGCAATGAATAAGTTGCAATACATAGTAAAGTTTTGTCGCTAAGAAAGTATTACAAGCTTCAGCTCTCCCAAATATCGAATGTCAATAGGGCACAAATGTCTGGGCCTGTCGTTCAAGCTTAGGGACACGTTCCTTCCAGTAATGCGCACTGAATCTATATGCATGCAATGGTACACCGAGGTATGTTGGAGGAGTTCTTGTCCAATTAATCCCTGCAAAGTGGTTCGGTGTCCTACCCCACAAGCCAAACCACAGTCCTAAACTTTTAGAGGCATTTAAACGAGCTCCTGATGCCACGCCAAACTTTTCAATAGTATATACCACAATTTCGACACTTGGTTTATCTGTGCAAAAGAATGCGACATCATCTGCATAAGCCAATACTTTAACCTCACTGCACACGATATATCAGCCCCAGCAAAAGAAGACACTGACTTCGTGCTGGTAGTAAAGTAAAAAAAGTTTGTCAGAAGTGGGATTCGAACCCACGCCCACATACGTGAACCAGAAGCCTCGTTTAACCCGTATCACCGGGAAATGTTTCCCTTAAGTCTGGCGCCTTAGACCACGCGGCCATTCTGATACAATATGTCAGCCCCAGTAAAAGAAGACGCTGACTTTGTGCTGGTAGTAAAGTAAAAAAAATTGACTGAAGTGGGATTCGAACCCACGCACACATACGTGGACCAGAAGCCTCGTTCAACTCGTATCACTGGGCAAGGTTTTCCTTGCGTCTGGCGCCTTAGACCACTCGGCCATTCTGATACGAGATATCAGCCCCAGCAAAAGAAGACACTGACTTCGTGCTGGTAGTAAAGTAAAAAAAAGTTTGTCAGAAGAGGGATTCGAACCCACGCTCACATACGTGGACCAGAAGCCTCGTTCAACCCCTATCACTGGGCAAGGTTTCCCTTGAGTCTGGCGCCTTAGACCACTCGGCCAATCTGACACGATATATCAGCCCCAGCAAAAGAAGACACTGACTTCGTGCTGGTAGTAAAGTAAAAAAAGTTTGTCAGAAGTGGGATTCGAACCCACGCCCACATACGTGAACCAGAAGCCTCGTTTAACCCGTATCACCGGGAAATGTTTCCCTTAAGTCTGGTGCCTTAGACAACTCGGCCGTTCTGACACGATATATAAGCTCCAGCAAAAGAAGACACTGACTTTGTTCTGGTAGTAAAGTAAAAAAAATTGTCAGAAGTGGGATTCGAACCCACGCCCACATACGTGGACCAGAAGCCTCGTCCGACTCGTATCACTGGGAAAGGTTTCCCTTGAATCTGGCGCCTTAGACCACGCGGCCATTCTGATACAATATGTCAGCCCCAGCAAAAGGAGACACTGACTTTGTGCTGGTAGTAAAGTAAAAAAATTGACGGAAGTGAGATTCGAACCCACGCACACATACGTGGACCAGAAGCCTCGTTCAACTCGCATCACCACGCAAGGTTTCCCTTCAGTCTGGCGCCTTAGACCACTCGGCCATTCTGATACGATATATCAGCCCCAGCAAAAGGAGACACTGACTTTGTTCTTGTAGTAAAATAAAAAAGTTTGTCAAAAGTGGGATTCGAACCCACGCCCTCATATGTGGACCAGAAGCCTCGTTCAACCCGTATCACTGCGCAAGGTTTACCTTGTGTCTGGCGCCTTAGACCACTCGGCCATTCTGATACGATATGTCAGCCTCAGCAAAAGAAGACGCTGACTCTGTGCTGGTAGTAAAGTAAAAAAAGTTTGTCAGAAGTGGGATTCGAACCCACGCCCACATACGTGGACCAGAAGCCTCGTTCAACCCGTATCACTGGGCAAGGTTTCCCTTGAGTCTGGCGCTTTAGACCACTTGGCCATTCTGATACATATCAGCCCCAGCAAAAGGAGACACTGACTTTGTGCTGGTAGTAAAGTAAAAAAAAGCTTCTCAGAAGTGGGATTTGAACCCACGCCCTCATAGGTAGACCAGAAGCCTCGTTCAACCCGTATCACTGGGCAAGGTTTCCCTTATGTCTGGCGCCTTGGACAACTCGGCCATTCTGACACGATATTTCAGCCCAGCAAAAGGAGACACTGACTTTCTTCTGGTAGTAAAGTAAAAAAAATTGTCAGAAATGGGATTCGAACCCACGAACACATACGTGGACCAGAAGCCTCGTTCAACTCGTATCACTGGGAAAGGTTTCCCTTGAATCTGGCGCCTTAGACCACGCGGCCATTCTGATACAATATGTCAGCTCCAGTAAAAGAAGACGCTGACTCCGTGCTGGCAGTAAAGTAAAAAAAATTGACGGAAGTGAGAATCGAACCCACGCACACATACTTGGACCAGAAGCCTCGTTACACTCGTATCACTGGGTACGGTTTCCCTTAAGTTGGGCGCCTTTGACCACTCGGCCATTCTGACACAACATTTCAGCCCAGCAAAAGAAGACACTGACTTCTTCTGGTAGTAAAGTAGAAAAAAGTTTGTGACAATAGGATTCGAACCCACCCCCACATACGTCGACCACAAACCTCGTTCAACTCGCATCACCGAGCAAGGTTTCCCTTCCGTCTGGCGCCTGAGACCACTCGGCCATTCTGATACAATATGTCAGCCCCAGTAAAAGAAGACGCTGGCTCTGTGCTGGCAGTAAAGTAAAAAAAATTGACGGAAGTGAGATTCGAACCCACGCACACATACGTGGACCAGAAGCCTCGTTCAACTCGCATCACCGCGCAAGGTTTCCCTTCAGTCTGGCGCCTTAGACCACTCGGCCATTCTGATACGATATATCAGCCCCAGCAAAAGGAGACACTGACTTTGTTCATGTAGTAAAATAAAAAAAGTTTGTCAGAAGTAGGATTCAAACCCACGCCGTCATACGTGGACTAGAAGCCTCATTCAACCCGTATCACTGCGCAAGGTTTACCTTGAGTCTGGCGCCTTAGACCACTCGGTTATTCTGACACAATATTTCAGCCCAGCAAAAGGAGACACTGGCTTTGTTCTGGTAGTAAAGTAAAAAAAAGTTGTGAGAATAGGATTCGAACCCACGCCCACATACGTGGACCAGAAGCCTCGTTCAACCCGTATCACTGGGCAAGGTTTCCTTTGAGTCTGGAGCCTTAGACCACTCGGCCATTCTGACACGATATTTCAGCCGCAGCAAAAAGAGACACTGACTCTGTGCTGGTAGTAAAGTAAAAAAATAGAGCTTCTCAGAAGTGGGATTTGAACCCACGCCCACATACGTAGACCAGAAGCCTCGTTCAACTCGTATCACTGGGAAAGGTTTCCCTTGAATCTAGCGCCTTCGACCACTCGGCCATTCTGACACTTTTTTTCCATGGTATTTATTAAAGTACTTGGGCAATAAAGACAATATCAAGCGAACAAAAGTACAATCAAATCGCCAAAGTAAGCGCTCAAGCGTTACTCATAAACACTAAATGGCTAACACAGCGTGAGTTCCTCACATGAAGAGTTTTTCACATCGTGTTATACAAACAAAAAGGGGTGAGGTCAAACAGTTCTCTAAGACGGAGTACCAGTCCGGTCTAAAGTCTAGCTCGTCGTAGATGTTTTTTAGGTGGATAGCCATTTGAATGAAGTGTGCGCTTGAAGAGGTGGTGGGCTCTGCATTGCGGTCTTGCATTCGTGTCTTCTACAAGCTGTGCAAACACATGAGGAAAAACATATCATATGGTACTTCATCAAGTGTTGCTGGCAGAAGATAACGTATTGTGTGAGAATTAATGACGAAACGTTTTTTCAGTGCTCGCTGAAGGACATCCCAAAATAGTATGGCATCTTTGCAGCTAACAAAGCAATGTTCAATCGTTTCCGGCACATCACATAGACGGCAGTTAACAGACGGAATGAAAATACCTTTTCTTTCTAACCATGTGTTTACCGCCAATGTTTCAGAGTGGAGTTTATAGAAGAATGTTTTTGAATTTGGTGGAATGTACATTTTGCGCACTCGCTTCAACACATCGTGACCAGGAAGATTGGCGTACAGTGAACGGCACAATGGAGGTGGGAAGAGTGTACTCAGTAGGTCCTTATAAAGCACCTTGCGCGTTACTGAGTACAGGTATTCTACAGAGAAGCGAGCTTTAAGGAACTGAACTGCGAGGTAAACTTCCTGCATGAATCCCCACAAGCATGGGCGTTCGGAGAAGTTGGATGAAACAATTAAATCTGGTAAGCAATCAACAAGTGTAACCTGCAAGAAGGAACGGATTACAGGATGGGAATTGTCTCGAAAAAAGAAGAATCGGGACACTATTTGCCATAGATAAAGGTGTTTTAGTCCTAACCCACCCTCACTAACTGGCTTGAATATATTATCACGACGCATGGGCTCAAAAGTCAAAGACCATATAAAAGTAGCGAAAATCCGATGAAAGCGTTGTATATGGAATCTTGCGCAATGAATAAGTTGCAATACATAGTAAAGTTTTGTCGCTAAGAAAGTATTACAAGCTTCAGCTCTCCCAAATATCGAATGTCAATAGGGCACAAATGTCTGGGCCTGTCGTTCAAGCTTAGGGACACGTTCCTTCCAGTAATGCGCACTGAATCTATATGCATGCAATGGTACACCGAGGTATGTTGGAGGAGTTCTTGTCCAATTAATCCCTGCAAAGTGGTTCGGTGTCCTACCCCACAAGCCAAACCACAGTCCTAAACTTTTAGAGGCATTTAAACGAGCTCCTGATGCCACGCCAAACTTTTCAATAGTATATACCACAATTTCGACACTTGGTTTATCTGTGCAAAAGAATGCGACATCATCTGCATAAGCCAATACTTTAACCTCACTGCACACGATATATCAGCCCCAGCAAAAGAAGACACTGACTTCGTGCTGGTAGTAAAGTAAAAAAAGTTTGTCAGAAGTGGGATTCGAACCCACGCCCACATACGTGAACCAGAAGCCTCGTTTAACCCGTATCACCGGGAAATGTTTCCCTTAAGTCTGGCGCCTTAGACCACGCGGCCATTCTGATACAATATGTCAGCCCCAGTAAAAGAAGACGCTGACTTTGTGCTGGTAGTAAAGTAAAAAAAATTGACTGAAGTGGGATTCGAACCCACGCACACATACGTGGACCAGAAGCCTCGTTCAACTCGTATCACTGGGCAAGGTTTTCCTTGCGTCTGGCGCCTTAGACCACTCGGCCATTCTGATACGAGATATCAGCCCCAGCAAAAGAAGACACTGACTTCGTGCTGGTAGTAAAGTAAAAAAAAGTTTGTCAGAAGAGGGATTCGAACCCACGCTCACATACGTGGACCAGAAGCCTCGTTCAACCCCTATCACTGGGCAAGGTTTCCCTTGAGTCTGGCGCCTTAGACCACTCGGCCAATCTGACACGATATATCAGCCCCAGCAAAAGAAGACACTGACTTCGTGCTGGTAGTAAAGTAAAAAAAGTTTGTCAGAAGTGGGATTCGAACCCACGCCCACATACGTGAACCAGAAGCCTCGTTTAACCCGTATCACCGGGAAATGTTTCCCTTAAGTCTGGTGCCTTAGACAACTCGGCCGTTCTGACACGATTTATAAGCTCCAGCAAAAGAAGACACTGACTTTGTTCTGGTAGTAAAGTAAAAAAAATTGTCAGAAGTGGGATTCGAACCCACGCCCACATACGTGGACCAGAAGCCTCGTCCGACTCGTATCACTGGGAAAGGTTTCCCTTGAATCTGGCGCCTTAGACCACGCGGCCATTCTGATACAATATGTCAGCCCCAGCAAAAGGAGACACTGACTTTGTGCTGGTAGTAAAGTAAAAAAATTGACGGAAGTGAGATTCGAACCCACGCACACATACGTGGACCAGAAGCCTCGTTCAACTCGCATCACCACGCAAGGTTTCCCTTCAGTCTGGCGCCTTAGACCACTCGGCCATTCTGATACGATATATCAGCCCCAGCAAAAGGAGACACTGACTTTGTTCTTGTAGTAAAATAAAAAAGTTTGTCAAAAGTGGGATTCGAACCCACGCCCTCATATGTGGACCAGAAGCCTCGTTCAACCCGTATCACTGCGCAAGGTTTACCTTGTGTCTGGCGCCTTAGACCACTCGGCCATTCTGATACGATATGTCAGCCTCAGCAAAAGAAGACGCTGACTCTGTGCTGGTAGTAAAGTAAAAAAAGTTTGTCAGAAGTGGGATTCGAACCCACGCCCACATACGTGGACCAGAAGCCTCGTTCAACCCGTATCACTGGGCAAGGTTTCCCTTGAGTCTGGCGCTTTAGACCACTTGGCCATTCTGATACATATCAGCCCCAGCAAAAGGAGACACTGACTTTGTGCTGGTAGTAAAGTAAAAAAAAGCTTCTCAGAAGTGGGATTTGAACCCACGCCCTCATAGGTAGACCAGAAGCCTCGTTCAACCCGTATCACTGGGCAAGGTTTCCCTTATGTCTGGCGCCTTGGACAACTCGGCCATTCTGACACGATATTTCAGCCCAGCAAAAGGAGACACTGACTTTCTTCTGGTAGTAAAGTAAAAAAAATTGTCAGAAATGGGATTCGAACCCACGAACACATACGTGGACCAGAAGCCTCGTTCAACTCGTATCACTGGGAAAGGTTTCCCTTGAATCTGGCGCCTTAGACCACGCGGCCATTCTGATACAATATGTCAGCTCCAGTAAAAGAAGACGCTGACTCCGTGCTGGCAGTAAAGTAAAAAAAAATTGACGGAAGTGAGAATCGAACCCACGCACACATACTTGGACCAGAAGCCTCGTTACACTCGTATCACTGGGCACGGTTTCCCTTAAGTTGGGCGCCTTTGACCACTCGGCCATTCTGACACAACATTTCAGCCCAGCAAAAGAAGACACTGACTTCTTCTGGTAGTAAAGTAGAAAAAAGTTTGTGACAATAGGATTCGAACCCACCCCCACATACGTCGACCACAAACCTCGTTCAACTCGCATCACCGAGCAAGGTTTCCCTTCCGTCTGGCGCCTGAGACCACTCGGCCATTCTGATACAATATGTCAGCCCCAGTAAAAGAAGACGCTGGCTCTGTGCTGGCAGTAAAGTAAAAAAAATTGACGGAAGTGAGATTCGAACCCACGCACACATACGTGGACCAGAAGCCTCGTTCAACTCGCATCACCGCGCAAGGTTTCCCTTCAGTCTGGCGCCTTAGACCACTCGGCCATTCTGATACGATATATCAGCCCCAGCAAAAGGAGACACTGACTTTGTTCATGTAGTAAAATAAAAAAAGTTTGTCAGAAGTAGGATTCAAACCCACGCCGTCATACGTGGACTAGAAGCCTCATTCAACCCGTATCACTGCGCAAGGTTTACCTTGAGTCTGGCGCCTTAGACCACTCGGTTATTCTGACACAATATTTCAGCCCAGCAAAAGGAGACACTGGCTTTGTTCTGGTAGTAAAGTAAAAAAAAGTTGTGAGAATAGGATTCGAACCCACGCCCACATACGTGGACCAGAAGCCTCGTTCAACCCGTATCACTGGGCAAGGTTTCCTTTGAGTCTGGAGCCTTAGACCACTCGGCCATTCTGACACGATATTTCAGCCGCAGCAAAAAGAGACACTGACTCTGTGCTGGTAGTAAAGTAAAAAAATAGAGCTTCTCAGAAGTGGGATTTGAACCCACGCCCACATACGTAGACCAGAAGCCTCGTTCAACTCGTATCACTGGGAAAGGTTTCCCTTGAATCTAGCGCCTTCGACCACTCGGCCATTCTGACACAATATTTCAGCCCAGCGAAAGGAGACACTGACTTTCTTCTTGTAGTAAAATAAAAAAAGTTTGTCAAAAGTGGGATTCGAACCCACGCCCTCATACGTGGACCAGAAGCCTCGTTCAACCCGTATCACTGCGCAAGGTTTACCTTGTGTCTGGCGCCTTAGACCACTCGGCCAGTCTGATACGATATGTCAGCCTCAGCAAAAGAAGACGCTGACTCTGTGCTGGTAGTAAAGTAAAAAAAGTTTGTCAGAAGTGTGATTCGAACCCACGCCCACATACGTGCACCAGAAGCCTCGTTCAACCCGTATCACTGGGCAAGGTTTCCCTTGAGTCTGGCGCCTTAGACCACTTGGCCATTCTGATACATATCAGCCCCAGCAAAAGGAGACACTGACTTTGTGCTGGTAGTCAAGTAAAAAAAAGCTTCTCAGAAGTGGGATTTGAACCCACGCCCACATAGGTAGACCAGAAGCCTCGTTCAACCCGTATCCCTGGGCAAGGTTTCCCTTATGTCTGGCGCCTTGGACAACTCGGCCATTCTGACACGATATTTCAGCCCAGCAAAAGGAGACACTGATTTTCTTCTGGTAGTAAAGTAAAAAAATTGTCAGAAGTGGGATTCGAACCCACGCACACATACAAGGACCAGAAGCCTCGTTCAACTCGTATCACTGGGAAAGGTTTCCCTTGAATCTAGCGCCTTAGACCACGCGGCCATTCTGATAAAATATGTCAGCCCCAGTAAAAGAAGACGCTGACTCTGTGCTGGCAGTAAAGTAAAAAAAATTGACGGAAGTGAGAATCGAACCCACGCACACATACTTGGACCAGAAGCCTCGTTACACTCGTATCACTGGGCACGGTTTCCCTTAAGTCGGGCGCCTTTGACCACTCGGCCATTCTGACATAACATTTCAGCCCCAGCAAAAGGAGACACTGACTTTGTTCTGTTAGTGAAGTAAAAAAAGTTTGTCAGAAAAGGATTCGAACCCACGCCCACATACGTGGACCAGAAGCCTCGTTCAACCCGTATCACTGGGCAAGGTTTCCCTTGAGTCTGGCGCCTTAGACCACTCGGCCATTCTGACACGATATATCAGCCCCAGCAAAAGAAGAGACTGACTTCATGCTTGCAGTAAAGTAAAACAAGTTTGTCAGAAGTGGGATTCGAACCCACGCACACATACGTGGACCAGAAGCCTCGTTACACTCGTATCACTGGGCAAGGTTTCCCTTATGTCTGGCGCCTTGGACAACTCGGCCATTTTGACACGATATTTCGGCCAAGCTAAAGGAGACACTGACTTTCTTCTGGTAGTAAAGTAAAAAAAATTGTCAGAAGTGGGATTCGAACCCACGCACACATACGTGGACCAGAAGCCTCGTTCAACTCGTATCACTGGGCAAGGTTTCCCTTGAATTTGGCGCCTTAGACCACGCGGCCATTCTGATACAATATGTCAGCCCCAGTAAAAGAAGACGCTGACTCTGTGCTGGTAGTAAAGTAAAAAAAATGACAGAAGTGGAATTCGAACCCACGCACACATACGTGGACCAGAAGCCTCGTTCAACTCGTATCACTGGGCAAGGTTTCCCTTGCGTCTGGCGCCTTAGACCACTCGGCCATTCTGACACTTTTTTTTCCATGGTATTTATTAAAGTACTTGGGCAATAAAGACAATATCAAGCGAACAAAAGTACAATCAAATCGCCAAAGTAAGCGCTCAAGCGTTACTCATAAACACTAAATGGCTAACACAGCGTGAGTTCCTCACATGAAGAGTTCTTCACATCGTGTTATACAAACAAAAAGGGGTGAGGTCAAACAGTTCTCTAAGACGGAGTACCAGTCCGGTCTAAAGTCTAGCTTGTCGTAGATGTTTTTTAGGTGGATAGCCATTTGAATGAAGTGTGCGCTTGAAGAGGTGGTGGGCTCTGCATTGCGGTCTTGCATTCGTGTCTTCCACAAGCTGTGCAAACCCATGAGGAAAAACATACCATATGGTACTTCATCAAGTGTTGCTGGCAGAAGATAACGTATTGTGTGAGAATTAATGACGAAACGTTTTTTCAGTGCTCGCTGAAGGACATCCCAAAATAGTATGGCATCTTTGCAGCTAACAAAGCAATGTTCAATCGTTTCCGGCACATCTCATAGACGGCAGTTAACAGACGGAATGAAAATACCTTTTCTTTCTAACCATGTGTTTACCGCCAATGTTTCAGAGTGGAGTTTATAGAAGAATGTTTTTGAATTTGGTGGAATGTACATTTTGCGCACTCGCTTCAACACATCGTGACCAGGAAGATTGTCGTACAGTGAACGGCACAATGGAGGTGGGAAGAGTGTACTCAGTAGGTCCTTATAAAGCACCTTGCGCGTTACTGAGTACAGGTATTCTACAGAGAAGCGAGCTTTAAGGAACTGAACTGCGAGGTAAACTTCCTGCATGAATCCCCACAAGCATGGGCGTTCGGAGAAGTTGGATGAAACAATTAAATCTGGTAAGCAATCAACAAGTGTAACCTGCAAGAAGAAACGGATTACAGGATGGGAATTGTCTCGAAAAAAGAAGAATCGGGACACTATTTGCCATAGATAAAGGTGTTTTAGTCCTAACCCCCCTCACTAACTGGCTTGAATATATTATCACGACGCATGGGCTCAAAAGTCGAAGACCATATAAAAGTAGCGAAAATCCGATGAAAGCGTTGTATATGGAATCTTGCGCAATGAATAAGTTGCAATACATAGTAAAGTTTTGTCGCTAAGAAAGTATTACAAGCTTCAGCTCTCCCAAATATCGAAAGTCGATAGGGCACAAATGTCTGGGCCTGTCGTTCAAGCTTAGGGACACGTTCCTTCCAGTAATGCGCACTGAATCTATATGCATGCAATGGTACACCGAGGTATGTTGGAGGAGTTCTTGTCCAATTAATCCCTCCAAAGTGGTTCGGTGTCCTACCTCACAAGCCAAACCACAGTCCTAAACTTTTAGAGGCATTTAAACGAGCTCCTGATGCTACGCCAAACTTTTCAATTGTATATACCACAATTTCGACACTTGGTTTATCTGTGCAAAAGAATGCGACATCATCTGCATAAGCCAATACTTTAACCTCACTGCACACGATATATCAGCCCCAGCAAAAGAAGACACTGACTTCGTGCTGGTAGTAAAGTAAAAAAAGTTTGTCAGAAGTGGGATTCGAACCCACGCCCACATACGTGAACCAGAAGCCTCGTTTAACCCGTATCACCGGGAAATGTTTCCCTTAAGTCTGGCGCCTTAGACTACGCGGCCATTCTGATACAATATGTCAGCCCCAGTAAAAGAAGACGCTGACTTTGTGCTGGTAGTAAAGTAAAAAAAATTGACTGAAGTGGGATTCGAACCCACGCACACATACGTGGACCAGAAGCCTCGTTCAACTCGTATCACTGGGCAAGGTTTTCCTTGCGTCTGGCGCCTTAGACCACTCGGCCATTCTGATACGAGATATCAGCCCCAGCAAAAGAAGACACTGACTTCGTGCTGGTAGTAAAGTAAAAAAAAGTTTGTCAGAAGAGGGATTCGAACCCACGCTCACATACGTGGACCAGAAGCCTCGTTCAACCCCTATCACTGGGCAAGGTTTCCCTTGAGTCTGGCGCCTTAGACCACTCGGCCAATCTGACACAATATATCAGCCCCAGCAAAAGAAGACACTGACTTTGTGCTGGTAGTAAAGTAAAAAAAAAGCTTCTCGGAAGTGGGATTTGAACCCACGCCCACATAGGTAGACCAGAAGCCTCGTTCAACCCGTATCACTGGGCAAGGTTTCCCTTATGTCTGGCGCCTTGGACAACTCGGCCATTCTGACACGATATTTCAGCCCAGCAAAAGGAGACACTGACTTTCTTCTGGTAGTAAAGTAAAAAAAATTGTCAGAAGTGGGATTCGAACCCACGCACACATACGTGGACCAGAAGCCTCGTTCAACTCGTATCACTGGGAAAGGTTTCCCTTGAATCTGGCGCCTTAGACCACGCGGCCATTCTGATACAATATGTCAGCCCCAGTAAAAGAAGACGCTGACTCTGTGCTGGCAGTAAAGTAAAAAAAAATTGACGGACGTGAGAATCGAACCCACGCACACATATTTGGACCAGAAGCCTCGTTACACTCGTATCACTGGGCACGGTTTCCCTTAAGTCGGGCGCCTTTGACCACTCGGCCACTCTGACACAACATTTCAGCCCAGCAAAAGGAGACACTGACTTTTTCTGGTAGTAAAGTAGAAAAAAGTTTGTGAGAATAGGATTCGAACCCACGCCCACATACGTCGACCACAAACCTCGTTCAACTCGCATCACCGAGCAAGGTTTCCCTTCCGTCTGGCGCCTTAGACCACTCGGCCATTCTGATACAATATGTCAGCCCCAGTAAAAGGAGACACTGACTTTGTTCATGTAGTAAAATAAAAAAAGTTTGTCTGAAGTAGGATTGAAACCCACGCCGTCATACGTGGACTAGAAGCCTCATTCAACCCGTATCACTGCGCAAGGTTTACCTCGAGTCTGGCGCCTTAGACCACTCGGTCATTCTGACACAATATTTCAGCCCAGCAAAAGGAGACACTGGCTTTGTTCTGGTAGTAAATTAAAAAAAAAGTTGTGAGAATAGGATTCGAACCCACGCCCACATACGTGGACCAGAAGCCTCGTTCAACCCGTATCACTGGGCAAGGTTTCCTTTGAGTCTGGAGCCTTAGACCACTCGGCCATTCTGACACGATATTTCAGCCCCAGCAAAAAGAGACACTGACTTTGTGCTGGTAGTAAAGTAAAAAAAAGAGCTTCTCAGAAGTGGGATTTGAACCCACGCCCACATACGTAGACCAGAAGCCTCGTTCAACCCGTATCACTGGGCAAGGTTTCCATTGAGTCTAGCGCCTTCGACCACTCGGCCATTCTGACACAATATTTCAGCCCAGTGAAAGGAGACACTGACTTTCTTCTTGTAGTAAAATAAAAAAGTTTGTCAAAAGTGGGATTCGAACCCACGCCCTCATATGTGGACCAGAAGCCTCGTTCAACCCGTATCACTGCGCAAGGTTTACCTTGTGTCTGGCGCCTTAGACCACTCGGCCATTCTGATACGATATGTCAGCCTCAGCAAAAGAAGACGCTGACTCTGTGCTGGTAGTAAAGTAAAAAAAGTTTGTCAGAAGTGGGATTCGAACCCACGCCCACATACGTGCACCAGAAGCCTCGTTCAACCCGTATCACTGAGCAAGGTTTCCCTTGAGTCTGGAGCCTTAGACCACTCGGCCATTCTGACACGATATTTCAGCCCCAGCAAAAGGAGACACTGACTTTGTGCTGGTAGTAAAGTAAAAAAATTGACGGAAGTGAGATTCGAACCCACGCACACATACGTGGACCAGAAGCCTCGTTCAACTCGTATCACTGGGAAAGGTTTCCCTTGAATCTAGCGCCTTAGACCACGCGGCCATTCTGATACAATATGTCAGCCCCAGTAAAAGAAGACGCTGACTCTGTGCTGCAGGAAAGTAAAAAAAATTGACGGAAGTGAGAATCGAACCCACGTACACATACTTGGACCAGAAGCCTCGTTACACTCGTATCACTGGGCACGGCTTCCCTTAAGTCGGGCGCCTTTGACCACTCGGCCATTCTGACACAACAATTCAGCCCAGCAAAAGGAGACACTGACTTTTTCTGGTAGTAAAGTAGAAAAAAGTTCGTGAGAATAGGGTTCGAACCCACGCCCACATCCGTGGACCAGAAGCCTCGTTCAACCCGTATCACTGGGCAAGGTTTCCCTTGAGTCTGGAGCCTTAGACCACTCGGCCATTCTGACACGATATTTCAGCCCCAGCAAAAGGAGACACTGACTTTGTGCTGGTAGTAAAGTAAAAAAATTGACGGAAGTGAGATTCGAACCCACGCACACATACGTGGACCAGAAGCCTCGTTCAACTCGCATCACCGCGCAAGGTTTCCCTTCAGTCTGGCGCCTTAGACCACTCGGCCATTCTTATACGATATATCAGCCCCAGCAAAAGGAGACACTGACTTTGTTCTGTTAGTGAAGTAAAAAAAGTTTGTCAGAAAAGGATTGGAACCCACGCCCACATACGTGGACCAGAAGCCTCGTTCAACCCGTATCACTGGGCAAGGTTTCCCTTGAGTCTGGCGCCTTAGACCACTCGGCCATTCTGACACGATATATCAGCCCCAGCAAAAGAAGAGACTGACTTCGTACTTGCAGTAAAGTAAAAAAAGTTTGTCAGAAGTGGGATTCGAACCCACGCACACATACGTGGACCAGAAGCCTCGTTACACTCGTATCACTGGGCAAGGTTTCCCTTAAGTCTGGCGCCTTCGACCACTCGGCCATTCTGACACAATATTTCAGCCCAGCAAAAGGAGACACTGACTTTGTTCTGGTAGTAAAGTAAAAAAAAGTTTGTCAGAATAGGATTCGAACCCACGCCCACATACGTCGACCACAAACCTCGTTCAACTCGCTTCACCGAGCAAGCTTTCCCTTCCGTCTGGCGCCTTAGACCACTCGGCCATTCTGACACGATATTTGAGCCCCAGCAAAAGGAGACACTGACTTTGTGCTGGTAGTAAAGTAAAAAAAAAGCTTCTCAGAAGTGGGATTTGAACCCACGCCCACATAGGTAGACCAGAAGCCTCGTTCAACTCGTATCACTGGGCAAGGTTTCCCTTATGTCTGGCGCCTTGGACAACTCGGCCATTCTGACACGATATTTCAGCCAAGCAAAAGGAGACACTGACTTTCTTCTGGTAGTAAAGTAAAAAAAAATTGTCAGAAGTGGGATTCGAACCCACGCACACATACGTGGACCAGAAGCCTCGTTCAACTCGTATCACTGGGCAAGGTTTCCCTTGAATCTGGCGCCTTAGACCACGCGGCCATTCTGATACAATATATCAGCCCCAGTAAAAGAAGACGCTGACTCTGTGCTGGTAGTAAAGTAAAAAAAAATTGACAGAAGTGGGATTCGAACCCACGCACACATACGTGGACCAGAAGCCTCGTTAACTCGTATCACTGGGCAAGGTTTCCCTTGCGTCTGGCGCCTTAGACCACTCGGCCATTCTGACACGATATATCAGCCCCAGCAAAAGAAGACACTGACTTCGTGCTGGTAGTAAAGTAAAAAAAGTTTGTCAGAAGTGGGATTCGAACCCATGCCCACATACGTGAACCAGAAGCCTCGTTTAACCCGTATCACCGGGAAATGTTTCCCTTAAGTCTGGCGCCTTAGACCACGCGGCCATTCTGATACAATATGTCAGCCCCAGTAAAAGAAGACGCTGACTTTGTGCTGGTAGTAAAGTAAAAAAATTGACAGAAGTGGGATTCGAACCCACGCACACATACGTGGACCAGAAGCCTCGTTCAACTCGTATCACTGGGCAAGGTTTTCCTTGCGTCTGGCGCCTTAGACCACTCGGCCATTCTGATACGAGATATCAGCCCCAGCAAAAGAAGACACTGACTTCGTACTGGTAGTAAAGTAAAAAAAAGATTGTCAGAAGAGGGATTCGAACCCTCGCTCACATACGTGGACCAGAAGCCTCGTTCGACTCGAATCACTGGGAAAGGTTTCTCTTGAATCTGGCGCCTTAGACCACGTGGCCATTCTGATACAATATGTCAGCCCCAGCAAAAGGAGACACTGACTTTGTGCTGGTAGTGAAGTAAAAAAATTGACGGAAGTGAGATTCGAACCCACGCACACATACGTGGACCAGAAGCCTCGTTCAACTCGCATCACCGCGCAAGGTTTCCCTTCAGTCTGGCGCCTTAGACCACTCGGCCATTCTGATACGATATATCCGCCCCAGCAAAAGGAGACACTGACTTTGTTCTTGTAGTAAAATAAAAAAAGTTTGTCAGAAGTAGGATTCAAACCCACGCCGTCATACGTGGACCAGAAGCCTCATTCAACCCGCATCACTGCGCAAGGTTTACCTTGAGTCTGGCGCCTTAGACCACTCGGTCATTCTGACACAATATTTCAGCCCAGCAAAAGGAGACACTGGCTTTAATCTGGTAGTAAAGTAAAAAAAAAGTTGTGAGAATAGGATTCGAACCCACGCCCACATACGGGGACCAGAAGCCTCGTTCAACCCGTATCACTGGGCAAGGTTTCCCTTGAGTCTGGAGCCTTAGACCACTCGGCCATTCTGACACGATATTTCAGCCCCAGCAAAAAGAGACACTGACTTTGTGCTGGTAGTAAAGTAAAAAAAAGAGCTTCTCAGAAGTGGGATTTGAACCCATGCCCACATACGTAGACCAGAAGCCTCGTTCAACCCGTATCACTGGGCAAGGTTTCCATTGAGTCTAGCGCCTTCGACCACTCGGCCATTCTGACACAATATTTCAGCCCAGCAAAAGGAGACACTGACTTTCTTCTTGTAGTAAAATAAAAAAAGTTTGTCAAAAGTGGGATTCGAACCCACGCCCTCATATGTGGACCAGAAGCCTCGTTCAACTCGTATCACTGCGCAAGGTTTACCTTGTGTCTGGCGCCTTAGACCACTCGGCCATTCTTATACGATATGTCAGCCTCAGCAAAAGAAGACGCTGACTCTGTGCTGGTAGTAAAGTAAAAAAAGTTTGTCAGGAGTGGGATTCGAACCCACGCCCACATACGTGGACCAGAAGCCTCGTTCAACCCGTATCACTGGGCAAGGTTTCCCTTGAGTATGGCGCCTTAGACCACTTGGCCATTCTGATACATATCAGCCCCAGCAAAAGGAGACACTGACTTTGTGCTGGTAGTAAAGTAAAAAAAAGCTTCTCAGTAGTGGGATTTGAACCCACGCCCACATAGGAAGACCAGAAGGCTCGTTTAACCCGTATCACCGGTCAATGTTTTCCTTAAGTCTGATGCCTTAGACAACTTGGCCGTTCTGACACGATATATAAGCTTCAGCAGAAGAAGACACTGACTTCGTTCTGGTAGTAAAGTAAAAAAAGTTTGTCAGAAGTGGGATTCGCACCCACGCACACATACGTTGACCAGAAGCCTCGTTCAACTCGTATGACTGGACATGGTTTCCCTTGAGTCTAGCGCCTTCGACCGCTCGGCCATTCTGACGCAATATTTCAGCCCAGCAAAAGGAGACACTGACTTTGGGCTGGTAGTAAATAAAAAAAGAGTTTGTCAGAAGTGGGATTCGAACCCACGCCCACATACGTGCACCAGAAGCCTCGTTCAACCCGTATCACTGAGCAAGGTTTCCCTTGAGTCTGGCGCCTTAGACCACTTGGCCATTCTGATACATATCAGCCCCAGCAAAAGGAGACGCTGACTTTGTGCTGGTAGTAAAGTAAAAAAAAGCTTCTCAGAAGTGGGATTTGAACCCACGCCCACATAGGTCAACCAGAAGCCTCGTTCAACAGGAATCCCTGGGCAAGGTTTCCCTTATGTCTGGCGCCTTGGAAAACTCGGCCTTTCTGACACGATATTTCAGCCCAGCAAAAGGAGACACTGACTTTCCTCTGGTAGTAAAGTAAAAAAAAATTGTCAGAAGTGGGATTCGAACCCACGCACACATACGTGGACCAGAAGCCTCGTTCGACTCGAATCACTGGGAAAGGTTTGCCTTGAATCTAGCGCCTTAGACCACGCGGCCATTCTGATACAATATGTCAGCCCCAGTAAAAGAAGACGCTGACTCTGTGCTGCAGGAAAGTAAAAAAAATTGACGGAAGTGAGAATCGAACCCACGCACACATACTTGGACCAGAAGCCTCGTTACACTCGTATCACTGGGCACGGCTTCCCTTAAGTCGGGCGCCTTTGACCACTCGGCCATTCTGACACAACAATTCAGCCCAGCAAAAGGAGACACTGACTTTTTCTGGTAGTGAAGTAGAAAAAAGTTCGTGAGAATAGGGTTCGAACCCACGCCCACATCCGTGGACCAGAAGCCTCGTTCAACCCGTATCACTGGGCAAGGTTTCCCTTGAGTCTGGAGCCTTAGACCACTCGGCCATTCTGACACGATATTTCAGCCCCAGCAAAAGGAGATACTGACTTTGTGCTGGTAGTAAAGTAAAAAAATTGACGGAAGTGAGATTCGAACCCACGCACACATACGTGGACCAGAAGCCTTGTTCAACTCGCATCACCGCGCAAGGTTTCCCTTCAGTCTGGCGCCTTAGACCACTCGGCCATTCTGATACGATATATCAGCCCCAGCAAAAGGAGACACTGACTTTGTTCTGTTAGTGAAGTAAAAAAAGTTTGTCAGAAAAGGATTGGAACCCACGCCCACATACGTGGACCAGAAGCCTCGTTCAACCCGTATCACTGGGCAAGGTGTCCCTTGAGTCTGGCGCCTTAGACCACTCGGCCATTCTGACACGATATATCAGCCCCAGCAAAAGAAGAGACTGACTTCGTACTTGCAGTAAAGTAAAAAAAAGTTTGTCAGAAGTGGGATTCGAACCCACACACACATACGTGGACCAGAAGCCTCGTTCAACTCGTATCACTGGGCAAGGTTTCCCTTGAATCTGGCGCCTTAGACCACGCGGCCATTCTGATACAATATGTCAGCCCCAGTAAAAGAAGACGCTGACTCTGTGCTGGTAGTAAAGTAAAAAAAAATTGACAGAAGTGGGATTTGAACCCACGCACACATACGTGGACCAGAAGCCTCGTTAACTCGTATCACTGGGCAAGGTTTCCCTTGCGTCTGGCGCCTTAGACCACTCAGCCATTCTGACACGATATATCAGCCCCAGCAAAAGAAGACACTGACTTCGTGCTGGTAGTAAAGTAAAAAAAGTTTGTCAGAAGTGGGATTCGAACCCATGCCCACATACGTGAACCAGAAGCCTCGTATAACCCGTATCACCGGGAAATGTTTCCCTTAAGTCTGGTGCCTTAGACCACGCGGCCATTCTGATACAATATGTCAGCCCCAGTAAAAGAAGACGCTGACTTTGTGCTGGTAGTAAAGTAAAAAAAAAAATTGACAGAAGTGGGATTCGAACCCACGCACACATACGTGGACCAGAAGCCTCGTTCAACTCGCATCACCGCGCAAGGTTTCCCTTCAGTCTGGCGCCTTAGACCACTCGGCCATTCTGATACGATATATCAGCCCCAGCAAAAGGAGACACTGACTTTGTTCTTGTAGTAAAATAAAAAAAGTTTGGCAGAAGTGGGATTCGAACCCACGCCCACATACGTGGACCAGAAGCCTAATTCCACCCGTACCACTGGGCAAGGTTTCCCTAAGGTCTGGCGCCTTCGACCACTCGGCCATTCTGACACGATACTTTGGTCCTAACCAAAGGAGACACTGGCTTTGTTCTTGCACTAAAATAAAAAAAGTTTGTCAGAAGTAGGATTCAAACTCACGCCCACATACGTGGACCAGAAGCCTCGTTCAACCCGTATCACTGCGCAAGGTTTCCCTTGAGTCTGGCGCCTTACACCTCTCGGCCATTCTGATACGATATGTCAGCCTCAGCAAAAGAAGACGCTTACTCTGTTCTGGTAGTAAAGTAAAAAAATTGACAGAAGTGAGATTCGAACCCACGCACACATACGTGGACCAGAAGCCTCGTTCAACTCGCATCACCGGGCAATGTTTCCCTTAAGTCTGGTGCCTTAGACAACTCGGCCGTTCTGACACAATTTATAAGCTCCAGCAAAAGAAGACACTGACTTTGTTCTGGTAGTAAAGTAAAAAAAGTTTGTCTTAAGTGGGATTCGCACCCACGCACACATACGTTGACCTGAAGCCTCGTTCAGCTCGTATGACTGGGCACGGTTTCCATTGAGTCTAGCGCCTTCCACCACTCGGCCATTCTGACACAATATTTCAGCCCAGCAAAAGGAGACACTGACTTTGTTCTTGTAGTAAAATAAAAAAAGTTTGTCAGAAGTAGGATTCAAACCCACGCCCTCATACGTGGACCAGAAGCCTCATTCAACCCGTATCACTGCGCAAGGTGTACCTTGAGTCTGGCGCCTTAGACCACTCGGTCATTCTGACACAATATTTCAGCCCAGCAAAAGGAGACACTGGCTTTGTTCTGGTAGTAAAGTAAAAAAAAAGTTGTGAGAATAGGATTCGAACCCACGCCCACATACGTGGACCAGAAGCCTCGTTCAACCCGTATCACTGGGCAAGGTTTCCTTTGAGTCTGGAGCCTTAGACCACTCGGCCATTCTGACACGATATTTCAGCCCCAGCAAAAAGAGACACTGACTTTGTGCTGGTAGTAAAGTAAAAAAAGAGCTTCTCAGAAGTGGGATTTGAACCCACGCCCACATACGTAGACCAGAAGCCTCGTTCAACCCGTATCACTGGGCAAGGTTTCCATTGAGTCTAGCGCCTTCGACCACTCGGCCATTCTGACACAATATTTCAGCCCAGCGAAAGGAGACACTGACTTTCTTCTTGTAGTAAAATAAAAAAAGTTTGTCAAAAGTGGGATTCGAACCCACGCCCACATACGTGGACCAGAAGCCTCGTTCAACCCGTATCACTGGGCAAGGTTTCCCTTGAGTCTGGCGCCTTAGACCACTTGACCATTCTGATACATATCAGCCCCAGCAAAAGGAGACACTGACTTTGTGCTGGTAGTAAAGTAAAAAAAGCTTCTTAGAAGTGGGATTTGAACCTACGCCCACATAGGTAGACCAGAAGCCTCGTTCAACCCGTATCCCTGGGCAAGGTTTCCCTTATGTCTGGCGCCTTGTACAACTCGGCCATTCTGACACGATATTTCAGCCCAGCAAAAGGAGACACTGACTTTCTTCTGGTAGTAAAGTAAAAAAATTGTCAGAAGTGGGATTCGAACCCACGCACACATACGTGGACCAGAAGCCTCGTTCAACTCGTATCACTGGGAAAGGTTTCCCTTGAATCTAGCGCCTTAGACCACGCGGCCATTCTGATACAATATGTCAGCCCCAGTAAAGAAGACGCTGACTCTGTGCTGGCAGTAAAGTAAAAAAAAAATTGACGGAAGTGAGAATCGAACCCACGCACACATACTTGGACCACAAGCCTCATTACACTCGTATCACTGGGCACGGTTTCCCTTAAGTCGGGCGCCTTTGACCACTCGGCCATTCTGACACAATATTTCAGCCCAGCAAAAGGAGACACTGACTTTTTCTGGTAGTAAAGTAGAAAAAAGTTTGTGAGAATAGGGTTCGAACCCACGCCCACATACGTGGACCAGAAGCCTCGTTCAACCCGTATCACTGGGCAAGGTTTCCCTTGAGTCTGGAGCCTTAGACCACTCGGCCATTCTGACACGATATTTCAGCCCCAGCAAAAGGAGACACTGACTTTGTGCTGGTAGTAAAGTAAAAAAATTGACGGAAGTGAGATTCGAACCCACGCACACATACGTGGACCAGAAGCCTTGTTCAACTCGCATCACCGCGCAAGGTTTCCCTTCAGTCTGGCGCCTTAGACCACTCGGCCATTCTGATACGATATATCAGCCCCAGCAAAAGGAGACACTGACTTTGTTCTGTTAGTGAAGTAAAAAAAGTTTGTCAGAAAAGGATTGGAACCCACGCCCACATACGTGGACCAGAACCCTCGTTCAACCCGTATCACTGGGCAAGGTTTCCCTTGAGTCTGGCGCCTTAGACCACTCGGCCATTCTGACACGATATATCAGCCCCAGCAAAAGAAGAGACTGACTTCGTACTTGCAGTAAAGTAAAAAAAGTTTGTCAGAAGTGGGATTCGAACCCACGCACACATACGTGGACCAGAAGCCTAGTTACACTCGTATCACTGGGCAAGGTTTCCCTTAAGTCTGGCGCCTTCGACCACTCGGCCATTCTGACACAATATTTCAGCCCAGCAAAAGGAGACACTGACTTTGTTCTGGTAGTAAAGTAAAAAAAAGTTTGTCAGAATAGGATTCGAACCCACGCCCACATACGTAGATCAGAAGCCTCGTTCAACTCGTATCACTGGGCAAGGTTTCCCTTATGTCTGGCGCCTTGGACAACTCGGCCATTCTGACACGATGTTTCAGCCAAGCAAAAGGAGACACTGACTTTCTTCTGGTAGTAAAGTAAAAAAAATTGTCAGAAGTGGGATTCGAACCCACGCACACATACGTGGACCAGAAGCCTCGTTCAACTCGTATCACTGGGCAAGGTTTCCCTTGAATCTGGCGCCTTAGACCACGCGGCCATTCTGATACAATATGTCAGCCCCAGTAAAAGAAGATGCTGACTCTGTGCTGGTAGTAAAGTAAAAAAAATTGACAGAAGTGGGATTTGAACCCACGCACACATACGTGGACCAGAAGCCTCGTTAACTCGTATCACTGGGCAAGGTTTCCCTTGCGTCTGGCGCCTTAGACCACTCGGCCATTCTGACACGATATATCAGCCCCAGCAAAAGAAGACACTGACTTCGTGCTGGTAGTAAAGTAAAAAAAGTTTGTCAGAAGTGGGATTCGAACCCATGCCCACATACGTGAACCAGAAGCCTCGTATAACCCGTATCACCGGGAAATGTTTCCCTTAAGTCTGGCGCCTTAGACCACGCGGCCATTCTGATACAATATGTCAGCCCCAGTAAAAGAAGACGCTGACTTTGTGCTGGTAGTAAAGTAAAAAAAAATTGACAGAAGTGGGATTCGAACCCACGCACACATACGTGGACCAGAAGCCTCGTTCAACTCGCATCACCGCGCAAGGTTTCCCTTCAGTCTGGCGCCTTAGACCACTCGGCCATTCTGATACGATATATCAGCCCCAGCAAAAGGAGACACTGACTTTGTTCTTGTAGTAAAATAAAAAAAGTTTGTCAGAAGTAGGATTCAAACCCACGCCGTCATACGTGGACCAGAAGCCTCATTCAACCCGCATCACTGCGCAAGGTTTACCTTGAGTCTGGCGCCTTAGACCACTCGGTCATTCTGACACAATATATCAGCCCAGCAAAAGGAGACACTGGCTTTGTTCTGGTAGTAAAGTAAAAAAAAAAGTTGTGAGAATAGGATTCGAACCCACGCCCACATAGGTGGACCAGAAGCCTCGTTCAACCCGTATCACTGGGCAAGGTTTCCCTTGAGTCTGGAGCCTTAGACCACTCGGCCATTCTGACACGATATTTCAGCCCCAGCAAAAAGAGACACTGACTTTGTGCTGGTAGTAAAGTAAAAAAAAGAGCTTCTCAGAAGTGGGATTTGAACCCATGCCCACATACGTAGACCAGAAGCCTCGTTCAACCCGTATCACAGGGCAAGGTTTCCATTGAGTCTAGCGCCTTCGACCACTCGGCCATTCTGACACAATATTTCAGCCCAGCAAAAGGAGACACTGACTTTCTTCTTGTAGTAAAATAAAAAAAGTTTGTCAAAAGTGGGATTTGAACCCACGCCCTCATATGTGGACCAGAAGCCTCGATCAACTCGTATCACTGCGCAAGGTTTACCTTGTGTCTGGCGCCTTAGACCACTCGGCCATTCTGATACGATATGTCAGCCTCAGCAAAAGAAGACGCTGACTCTGTGCTGGTAGTAAAGTAAAAAAAGTTTGTCAGGAGTGGGATTCGAACCCACGCCCACATACGTGGACCAGAAGCCTCGTTCAACCCGTATCACTGGGCAAGGTTTCCCTTGAGTATGGCGCCTTAGACCCCTTGGCCATTCTGATACATATCAGCCCCAGCAAAAGGAGACACTGACTTTGTGCTGGTAGTAAAGTAAAAAAAAGCTTCTCAGAAGTGGGATTTGAACCCACGCCCACATAGGTAGACCAGAAGGCTCGTTTAACCCGTATCACCGGTCAATGTTTCCCTTAAGTCTGATGCCTTAGACAACTCGACCGTTCTGACACGATATATAAGCTTCAGCAGAAGAAGACACTGACTTCGTTCTGGTAGTAAAGTAAAAAAAGTTTGTCAGAAGTGGGATTCGCACCCACGCACACATACGTTGACCAGAAGCCTCGTTCAACTCGTATGACTGGACATGGTTTCCCTTGAATCTAGCGCCTTCGACCGCTCGGCCATTCTGACACAATATTTCAGCCCAGCAAAAGGAGACACTGACTTTGTTCTTGTAGTAAAATAAAAAAAGTTTGTCAGAAGTAGGATTCAAACCCACGCCCTCATACGTGGACCAGAAGCCTCATTCAACCCGTATCACTGCGCAAGGTGTACCTTGAGTCTGGCGCCTTAGACCACTCGGTCATTCTGACACAATATTTCAGCCCAGCAAAAGGAGACACTGGCTTTGTTCTGGTAGTAAAGTAAAAAAAAAGTTGTGAGAATAGGATTCGAACCCACGCCCACATACGTGGACCAGAAGCCTCGTTCAACCCGTATCACTGGGCAAGGTTTCCTTTGAGTCTGGAGCCTTAGACCACTCGGCCATTCTGACACGATATTTCAGCCCCAGCAAAAAGAGACACTGACTTTGTGCTGGTAGTAAAGTAAAAAAAAGAGCTTCTCAGAAGTGGGATTTGAACCCACGCCCACATACGTAGACCAGAAGCCTCGTTCAACCCGTATCACTGGGCAAGGTTTCCATTGAGTCTAGCGCCTTCGACCACTCGGCCATTCTGACACAATATTTCAGCCCAGCGAAAGGAGACACTGACTTTCTTCTTGTAGTAAAATAAAAAAAGTTTGTCAAAAGTGGGATTCGAACCCACGCCCTCATATTTGGACCAGAAGCCTCGTTCAACCCGTATCACTGTGCAAGGTTTACCTTGTGTCTGGCGCCTTAGACCACTCGGCCATTCTGATAGGATATGTCAGCCTCAGCAAAACAAGACGCTGACTCTGTGCTGGTAGTAAAGTAAAAAAAGTTTGTCAAAAGTGGGATTCGAACCCACGCCCACATACGTGGACCAGAAGCCTCGTTCAACCCGTATCACTGGGCAAGGTTTCCCTTGAGTCTGGCGCCTTAGACCACTTGGCCATTCTGATACAATATGTCAGCCCCAGTAAAAGAAGACGCTGACTCTGTGCTGGCAGTAAAGTAAAAAAAAATTGACGGAAGTGAGAATCGAACCCACGCACACATACTTGGACCAGAAGCCTCGTTACACTCGTATCACTGGGCACGGTTTCCCTTAAGTCGGGCGCCTTTGACCACTCGGCCATTCTGACACAACATTTCAGCCCAGCAAAAGGAGACACTGACTTTTTCTGGTAGTAAAGTACAAAAAAGTTTGTGAGAATAGGATTCGAACCCACGCCCACATACGTCGACCACAAACCTCGTTCAACTCGCATCACCGAGCAAGGTTTCCCTTCCGTCTGGCGCCTTAGACCACTCGGCCATTCTGATACAATATGTCAGCCCCAGTAAAAGAAGACACTGACTCTGTGCTGGCAGTAAAGTAAAAAAAAATTGACGGAAGTGAGATTCGAACCCACGCACACATACGTGGACCAGAAGCCTCGTTCAACTCGCATCACCGCGCAAGGTTTCCCTTCAGTCTGGCGCCTTAGACCACTCGGCCATTCTGATACGATATATCAGCCCCAGCAAAAGGAGACACTGACTTTGTTCATGTAGTAAAATAAAAAAAGTTTGTCTGAAGTAGGATTGAAACCCACGCCGTCATACGTGGACTAGAAGCCTCATTCAACCCGTATCACTGCGCAAGGTTTACCTCGAGTCTGGCGCCTTAGACCACTCGGTCATTCTGACACAATATTTCAGCCCAGCAAAAGGAGACACTGGCTTTGTTCTGGTAGTAAATTAAAAAAAAGTTGTGAGAATAGGATTCGAACCCACGCCCACATACGTGGACCAGAAGCCTCGTTCAACCCGTATCACTGGGCAAGGTTTCCCTTGAGTCTGGCGCCTTAGACCACTTGACCATTCTGATACATATCAGCCCCAGCAAAAGGAGACACTGACTTTGTGCTGGTAGTAAAGTAAAAAAAGCTTCTTAGAAGTGGGATTTGAACCTACGCCCACATAGGTAGACCAGAAGCCTCGTTCAACCCGTATCCCTGGGCAAGGTTTCCCTTATGTCTGGCGCCTTGTACAACTCGGCCATTCTGACACGATATTTCAGCCCAGCAAAAGGAGACACTGACTTTCTTCTGGTAGTAAAGTAAAAAAATTGTCAGAAGTGGGATTCGAACCCACGCACACATACGTGGACCAGAAGCCTCGTTCAACTCGTATCACTGGAAAAGGTTTCCCTTGAATCTAGCGCCTTAGACCACGCGGCCATTCTGATACAATATGTCAGCCCCAGTAAAGAAGACGCTGACTCTGTGCTGGCAGTAAAGTAAAAAAAAAATTGACGGAAGTGAGAATCGAACCCACGCACACATACTTGGACCACAAGCCTCATTACACTCGTATCACTGGGCACGGTTTCCCTTAAGTCGGGCGCCTTTGACCACTCGGCCATTCTGACACAATATTTCAGCCCAGCAAAAGGAGACACTGACTTTTTCTGGTAGTAAAGTAGAAAAAAGTTTGTGAGAATAGGGTTCGAACCCACGCCCACATACGTGGACCAGAAGCCTCGTTCAACCCGTATCACTGGGCAAGGTTTCCCTTGAGTCTGGAGCCTTAGACCACTCGGCCATTCTGACACGATATTTCAGCCCCAGCAAAAGGAGACACTGACTTTGTGCTGGTAGTAAACTAAAAAAATTGACGGAAGTGAGATTCGAACCCACGCACACATACGTGGACCAGAAGCCTTGTTCAACTCGCATCACCGCGCAAGGTTTCCCTTCAGTCTGGCGCCTTAGACCACTCGGCCATTCTGATACGATATATCAGCCCCAGCAAAAGGAGACACTGACTTTGTTCTGTTAGTGAAGTAAAAAAAGTTTGTCAGAAAAGGATTGGAACCCACGCCCACATACGTGGACCAGAACCCTCGTTCAACCCGTATCACTGGGCAAGGTTTCCCTTGAGTCTGGCGCCTTAGACCACTCGGCCATTCTGACACGATATATCAGCCCCAGCAAAAGAAGAGACTGACTTCGTACTTGCAGTAAAGTAAAAAAAGTTTGTCAGAAGTGGGATTCGAACCCACGCACACATACGTGGACCAGAAGCCTAGTTACACTCGTATCACTGGGCAAGGTTTCCCTTAAGTCTGGCGCCTTCGACCACTCGGCCATTCTGACACAATATTTCAGCCCAGCAAAAGGAGACACTGACTTTGTTCTGGTAGTAAAGTAAAAAAAAGTTTGTCAGAATAGGATTCGAACCCACGCCCACATACGTAGATCAGAAGCCTCGTTCAACTCGTATCACTGGGCAAGGTTTCCCTTATGTCTGGCGCCTTGGACAACTCGGCCATTCTGACACGATGTTTCAGCCAAGCAAAAGGAGACACTGACTTTCTTCTGGTAGTAAAGTAAAAAAAATTGTCAGAAGTGGGATTCGAACCCACGCACACATACGTGGACCAGAAGCCTCGTTCAACTCGTATCACTGGGCAAGGTTTCCCTTGAATCTGGCGCCTTAGACCACGCGGCCATTCTGATACAATATGTCAGCCCCAGTAAAAGAAGATGCTGACTCTGTGCTGGTAGTAAAGTAAAAAAAATTGACAGAAGTGGGATTTGAACCCACGCACACATACGTGGACCAGAAGCCTCGTTAACTCGTATCACTGGGCAAGGTTTCCCTTGCGTCTGGCGCCTTAGACCACTCGGCCATTCTGACACGATATATCAGCCCCAGCAAAAGAAGACACTGACTTCGTGCTGGTAGTAAAGTAAAAAAAGTTTGTCAGAAGTGGGATTCGAACCCATGCCCACATACGTGAACCAGAAGCCTCGTATAACCCGTATCACCGGGAAATGTTTCCCTTAAGTCTGGCGCCTTAGACCACGCGGCCATTCTGATACAATATGTCAGCCCCAGTAAAAGAAGACGCTGACTTTGTGCTGGTAGTAAAGTAAAAAAAAATTGACAGAAGTGGGATTCGAACCCACGCACACATACGTGGACCAGAAGCCTCGTTCAACTCGCATCACCGCGCAAGGTTTCCCTTCAGTCTGGCGCCTTAGACCACTCGGCCATTCTGATACGATATATCAGCCCCAGCAAAAGGAGACACTGACTTTGTTCTTGTAGTAAAATAAAAAAAGTTTGTCAGAAGTAGGATTCAAACCCACGCCGTCATACGTGGACCAGAAGCCTCATTCAACCCGCATCACTGCGCAAGGTTTACCTTGAGTCTGGCGCCTTAGACCACTAGGTCATTCTGACACAATATATCAGCCCAGCAAAAGGAGACACTGGCTTTGTTCTGGTAGTAAAGTAAAAAAAAAAGTTGTGAGAATAGGATTCGAACCCACGCCCACATAGGTGGACCAGAAGCCTCGTTCAACCCGTATCACTGGGCAAGGTTTCCCTTGAGTCTGGAGCCTTAGACCACTCGGCCATTCTGACACGATATTTCAGCCCCAGCAAAAAGAGACACTGACTTTGTGCTGGTAGTAAAGTAAAAAAAAGAGCTTCTCAGAAGTGGGATTTGAACCCATGCCCACATACGTAGACCAGAAGCCTCGTTCAACCCGTATCACTGGGCAAGGTTTCCATTGAGTCTAGCGCCTTCGACCACTCGGCCATTCTGACACAATATTTCAGCCCAGCAAAAGGAGACACTGACTTTCTTCTTGTAGTAAAATAAAAAAAGTTTGTCAAAAGTGGGATTCGAACCCACGCCCTCATATGTGGACCAGAAGCCTCGATCAACTCGTATCACTGCGCAAGGTTTACCTTGTGTCTGGCGCCTTAGACCACTCGGCCATTCTGATACGATATGTCAGCCTCAGCAAAAGAAGACGCTGACTCTGTGCTGGTAGTAAAGTAAAAAAAGTTTGTCAGGAGTGGGATTCGAACCCACGCCCACATACGTGGACCAGAAGCCTCGTTCAACCCGTATCACTGGGCAAGGTTTCCCTTGAGTATGGCGCCTTAGACCCCTTGGCCATTCTGATACATATCAGTCCCAGCAAAAGGAGACACTGACTTTGTGCTGGTAGTAAAGTAAAAAAAAGCTTCTCAGAAGTGGGATTTGAACCCACGCCCACATAGGTAGACCAGAAGGCTCGTTTAACCCGTATCACCGGTCAATGTTTCCCTTAAGTCTGATGCCTTAGACAACTCGACCGTTCTGACACGATATATAAGCTTCAGCAGAAGAAGACACTGACTTCGTTCTGGTAGTAAAGTAAAAAAAGTTTGTCAGAAGTGGGATTCGCACCCACGCACACATACGTTGACCAGAAGCCTCGTTCAACTCGTATGACTGGACATGGTTTCCCTTGAGTCTAGCGCCTTCGACCGCTCGGCCATTCTGACACAATATTTCAGCCCAGCAAAAGGAGACACTGACTTTGTTCTTGTAGTAAAATAAAAAAAGTTTGTCAGAAGTAGGATTCAAACCCACGCCCTCATACGTGGACCAGAAGCCTCATTCAACCCGTATCACTGCGCAAGGTGTACCTTGAGTCTGGCGCCTTAGACCACTCGGTCATTCTGACACAATATTTCAGCCCAGCAAAAGGAGACACTGGCTTTGTTCTGGTAGTAAAGTAAAAAAAAAGTTGTGAGAATAGGATTCGAACCCACGCCCACATACGTGGACCAGAAGCCTCGTTCAACCCGTATCACTGGGCAAGGTTTCCTTTGAGTCTGGAGCCTTAGACCACTCGGCCATTCTGACACGATATTTCAGCCCCAGCAAAAAGAGACACTGACTTTGTGCTGGTAGTAAAGTAAAAAAAAGAGCTTCTCAGAATTGGGATTTGAACCCACGCCCACATACGTAGACCAGAAGCCTCGTTCAACCCGTATCACTGGGCAAGGTTTCCATTGAGTCTAGCGCCTTCGACCACTCGGCCATTCTGACACAATATTTCAGCCCAGCGAAAGGAGACACTGACTTTCTTCTTGTAGTAAAATAAAAAAAGTTTGTCAAAAGTGGGATTCGAACCCACGCCCTCATATTTGGACCAGAAGCCTCGTTCAACCCGTATCACTGTGCAAGGTTTACCTTGTGTCTGGCGCCTTAGACCACTCGGCCATTCTGATAGGATATGTCAGCCTCAGCAAAACAAGACGCTGACTCTGTGCTGGTAGTAAAGTAAAAAAAGTTTGTCAAAAGTGGGATTCGAACCCACGCCCACATACGTGGACCAGAAGCCTCGTTCAACCCGTATCACTGGGCAAGGTTTCCCTTGAGTCTGGCGCCTTAGACCACTTGGCCATTCTGATACAATATGTCAGCCCCAGTAAAAGAAGACGCTGACTCTGTGCTGGCAGTAAAGTAAAAAAAAATTGACGGAAGTGAGAATCGAACCCACGCACACATACTTGGACCAGAAGCCTCGTTACACTCGTATCACTGGGCACGGTTTCCCTTAAGTCGGGCGCCTTTGACCACTCGGCCATTCTGACACAACATTTCAGCCCAGCAAAAGGAGACACTGACTTTTTCTGGTAGTAAAGTAGAAAAAAGTTTGTGAGAATAGGATTCGAACCCACGCCCACATACGTCGACCACAAACCTCGTTCAACTCGCATCACCGAGCAAGGTTTCCCTTCCGTCTGGCGCCTTAGACCACTCGGCCATTCTGATACAATATGTCAGCCCCAGTAAAAGAAGACACTGACTCTGTGCTGGCAGTAAAGTAAAAAAAAATTGACGGAAGTGAGATTCGAACCCACGCACACATACGTGGACCAGAAGCCTCGTTCAACTCGCATCACCGCGCAAGGTTTCCCTTCAGTCTGGCGCCTTAGACCACTCGGCCATTCTGATACGATATATCAGCCCCAGCAAAAGGAGACACTGACTTTGTTCATGTAGTAAAATAAAAAAAGTTTGTCTGAAGTAGGATTGAAACCCACGCCGTCATACGTGGACTAGAAGCCTCATTCAACCCGTATCACTGCGCAAGGTTTACCTCGAGTCTGGCGCCTTAGACCACTCGGTCATTCTGACACAATATTTCAGCCCAGCAAAAGGAGACACTGGCTTTGTTCTGGTAGTAAATTAAAAAAAAGTTGTGAGAATAGGATTCGAACCCACGCCCACATACGTGGACCAGAAGCCTCGTTCAACCCGTATCACTGGGCAAGGTTTCCTTTGAGTCTGGAGCCTTAGACCACTCGGCCATTCTGACACGATATTTCAGCCCCAGCAAAAAGAGACACTGACTTTGTGCTGGTAGTAAAGTAAAAAAAAGAGCTTCTCAGAAGTGGGATTTGAACCCACGCCCACATACGTAGACCAGAAGCCTCGTTCAACCCGTATCACTGGGCAAGGTTTCCATTGAGTCTAGCGCCTTCGACCACTCGGCCATTCTGACACAATATTTCAGCCCAGTGAAAGGAGACACTGACTTTCTTCTTGTAGTAAAATAAAAAAGTTTGTCAAAAGTGGGATTCGAACCCACGCCCTCATATGTGGACCAGAAGCCTCGTTCAACCCGTATCACTGCGCAAGGTTTACCTTGTGTCTGGCGCCTTAGACCACTCGGCCATTCTGATACGATATGTCAGCCTCAGCAAAAGAAGACGCTGACTCTGTGCTGGTAGTAAAGTAAAAAAAGTTTGTCAGAAGTGGGATTCGAACCCACGCCCACATACGTGCACCAGAAGCCTCGTTCAACCCGTATCACTGAGCAAGGTTTCCCTTGAGTCTGGCGCCTTAGACCACTTGGCCATTCTGATACATATCAGCCCCAGCAAAAGGAGACGCTGACTTTGTGCTGGTAGTAAAGTAAAAAAAAGCTTCTCAGAAGTGGGATTTGAACCCACGCCCACATAGGTAAACCAGAAGCCTCGTTCAACAGGAATCCCTGGGCAAGGTTTCCCTTATGTCTGGCGCCTTGGAAAACTCGGCCTTTCTGACACGATATTTCAGCCCAGCAAAAGGAGACACTGACTTTCTTCTGGTAGTAAAGTAAAAAAAAATTGTCAGAAGTGGGATTCGAACCCACGCACACATACGTGGACCAGAAGCCTCGTTCAACTCGTATCACTGGGAAAGGTTTCCCTTGAATCTAGCGCCTTAGACCACGCGGCCATTCTGATACAATATGTCAGCCCCAGTAAAAGAAGACGCTGACTCTGTGCTGCAGGAAAGTAAAAAAAATTGACGGAAGTGAGAATCGAACCCACGTACACATACTTGGACCAGAAGCCTCGTTACACTCGTATCACTGGGCACGGCTTCCCTTAAGTCGGGCGCCTTTGACCACTCGGCCATCCTGACACAACAATTCAGCCCAGCAAAAGGAGACACTGACTTTTTCTGGTAGTAAAGTAGAAAAAAGTTCGTGAGAATAGGGTTCGAACCCACGCCCACATCCGTGGACCAGAAGCCTCGTTCAACCCGTATCACTGGGCAAGGTTTCCCTTGAGTCTGAAGCCTTAGACCACTCGGCCATTCTGACACGATATTTCAGCCCCAGCAAAAGGAGACACTGACTTTGTGCTGGTAGTAAAGTAAAAAAATTGACGGAAGTGAGATTCGAACCCACGCACACATACGTGGACCAGAAGCCTCGTTCAACTCGCATCACCGCGCAAGGTTTCCCTTCAGTCTGGCGCCTTAGACCACTCGGCCATTCTTATACGATATATCAGCCCCAGCAAAAGGAGACACTGACTTTGTTCTGTTAGTGAAGTAAAAAAAGTTTGTCAGAAAAGGATTGGAACCCACGCCCACATACGTGGACCAGAAGCCTCGTTCAACCCGTATCACTGGGCAAGGTTTCCCTTGAGTCTGGCGCCTTAGACCACTCGGCCATTCTGACACGATATATCAGCCCCAGCAAAAGAAGAGACTGACTTCGTACTTGCAGTAAAGTAAAAAAAGTTTGTCAGAAGTGGGATTCGAACCCACGCACACATACGTGGACCAGAAGCCTCGTTACACTCGTATCACTGGGCAAGGTTTCCCTTAAGTCTGGCGCCTTCGACCACTCGGCCATTCTGACACAATATTTCAGCCCAGCAAAAGGAGACACTGACTTTGTTCTGGTAGTAAAGTAAAAAAAAGTTTGTCAGAATAGGATTCGAACCCACGCCCACATACGTCGACCACAAACCTCGTTCAACTCGCTTCACCGAGCAAGCTTTCCCTTCCGTCTGGCGCCTTAGACCACTCGGCCATTCTGACACGATATTTGAGCCCCAGCAAAAGGAGACACTGACTTTGTGCTGGTAGTAAAGTAAAAAAAAGCTTCTCAGAAGTGGGATTTGAACCCACGCCCACATAGGTAGACCAGAAGCCTCGTTCAACTCGTATCACTGGGCAAGCTTTCCCTTATGTCTGGCGCCTTGGACAACTCGGCCATTCTGACACGATATTTCAGCCAAGCAAAAGGAGACACTGACTTTCTTCTGGTAGTAAAGTAAAAAAAAATTGTCAGAAGTGGGATTCGAACCCACGCACACATACGTGGACCAGAAGCCTCGTTCAACTCGTATCACTGGGCAAGGTTTCCCTTGAATCTGGCGCCTTAGACCACGCGGCCATTCTGATACAATATGTCAGCCCCACTAAAGAAGACGCTGACTCTGTGCTGGTAGTAAAGTAAAAAAAAATTGACAGAAGTGGGATTCGAACCCACGCACACATACGTGGACCAGAAGCCTCGTTAACTCGTATCACTGGGCAAGGTTTCCCTTGCGTCTGGCGCCTTAGACCACTCGGCCATTCTGACACGATATATCAGCCCCAGCAAAAGAAGACACTGACTTCGTGCTGGTAGTAAAGTAAAAAAAGTTTGTCAGAAGTGGGATTCGAACCCATGCCCACATACGTGAACCAGAAGCCTCGTTTAACCCGTATCACCGGGAAATGTTTCCCTTAAGTCTGGCGCCTTAGACCACGCGGCCATGCTGATAATATATGTCAGCCCCAGTAAAAGAAGACGCTGACTTTGTGCTGGTAGTAAAGTAAAAAAAAATTGACAGAAGTGGGATTCGAACCCACGCACACATACGTGGACCAGAAGCCTCGTTCAACTCGTATCACTGGGCAAGGTTTTCCTTGCGTCTGGCGCCTTAGACCACTCGGCCATTCTGATACGAGATATCAGCCCCAGCAAAAGAAGACACTGACTTCGTACTGGTAGTAAAGTAAAAAAAAGATTGTCAGAAGAGGGATTCGAACCCTCGCTCACATACGTGGACCAGAAGCCTCGTTCGACTCGAATCACTGGGAAAGGTTTCTCTTGAATCTGGCGCCTTAGACCACGTGGCCATTCTGATACAATATGTCAGCCCCAGCAAAAGGAGACACTGACTTTGTGCTGGTAGTGAAGTAAAAAAATTGACGGAAGTGAGATTCGAACCCACGCACACATACGTGGACCAGAAGCCTCGTTCAACTCGCATCACCGCGCAAGGTTTCCCTTCAGTCTGGCGCCTTAGACCACTCGGCCATTCTGATACGATATATCAGCCCCAGCAAAAGGAGACACTGACTTTGTTCTTGTAGTAAAATAAAAAAAGTTTGTCAGAAGTAGGATTCAAACCCACGCCGTCATACGTAGACCAGAAGCCTCATTCAACCCGCATCACTGCGCAAGGTTTACCTTGAGTCTGGCGCCTTAGACCACTCGGTCATTCTGACACAATATTTCAGCCCAGCAAAAGGAGACACTGGCTTTGTTCTGGTAGTAAAGTAAAAAAAAAGTTGTGAGAATAGGATTCGAACCCACGCCCACATACGTGGACCAGAAGCCTCGTTCAACCCGTATCACTGGGCAAGGTTTCCCTTGAGTCTGGAGCCTTAGACCACTCGGCCATTCTGACACGATATTTCAGCCCCAGCAAAAAGAGACACTGACTTTGTGCTGGTAGTAAAGTAAAAAAAAGAGCTTCTCAGAAGTGGGATTTGAACCCATGCCCACATACGTAGACCAGAAGCCTCGTTCAACCCGTATCACTGGGCAAGGTTTCCATTGAGTCTAGCGCCTTTGACCACTCGGCCATTCTGACACAATATTTCAGCCCAGCAAAAGGAGACACTGACTTTCTTCTTGTAGTAAAATAAAAAAAGTTTGTCAAAAGTGGGATTCGAACCCACGCCCTCATATGTGGACCAGAAGCCTCGTTCAACTCGTATCACTGCGCAAGGTTTACCTTGTGTCTGGCGCCTTAGACCATTCGGCCATTCTTATACGATATGTCAGCCTCAGCAAAAGAAGACGCTGACTCTGTGCTGGTAGTAAAGTAAAAAAAGTTTGTCAGGAGTGGGATTCGAACCCACGCCCACATACGTGAACCAGAAGCCTCGTTCAACCCGTATCACTGGGCAAGGTTTCCCTTGAGTATGGCGCCTTAGACCACTTGGCCATTCTGATATATATCAGCCCCAGCAAAAGGAGACACTGACTTTGTGCTGGTAGTAAAGTAAAAAAAAGCTTCTCAGTAGTGGGATTTGAACCCACGCCCACATAGGAAGACCAGAAGGCTCGTTTAACCCGTATCACCGGTCAATGTTTCCCTTAAGTCTGATGCCTTAGACAACTTGGCCGTTCTGACACGATATATAAGCTTCAGCAGAAGAAGACACTGACTTCGTTCTGGTAGTAAAGTAAAAAAAGTTTGTCAGAAGTGGGATTCGCACCCACGCACACATACGTTGACCAGAAGCCTCGTTCAACTCGTATGACTGGACATGGTTTCCCTTGAGTCTAGCGCCTTCGACCGCTCGGCCATTCTGACGCAATATTTCAGCCCAGCAAAAGGAGACACTGACTTTGGGCTGGTAGTAAATAAAAAAAGAGTTTGTCAGAAGTGGGATTCGAACCCACGCCCACATACGTGCACCAGAAGCCTCGTTCAACCCGTATCACTGAGCAAGGTTTCCCTTGAGTCTGGCGCCTTAGACCACTTGGCCATTCTGATACATATCAGCCCCAGCAAAAGGAGACGCTGACTTTGTGCTGGTAGTAAAGTAAAAAAAAGCTTCTCAGAAGTGGGATTTGAACCCACGCCCACATAGGTAAACCAGAAGCCTCGTTCAACAGGAATCCCAGGGCAAGGTTTCCCTTATGTCTGGCGCCTTGGAAAACTCGGCCTTTCTGACACGATATTTCAGCCCAGCAAAAGGAGACACTGACTTTCCTCTGGTAGTAAAGTAAAAAAAAATTGTCAGAAGTGGGATTCGAACCCACGCACACATACGTGGACCAGAAGCCTCGTTCGACTCGAATCACTGGGAAAGGTTTGCCTTGAATCTAGCGCCTTAGACCACGCGGCCATTCTGATACAATATGTCAGCCCCAGTAAAAGAAGACGCTGACTCTGTGCTGCAGGAAAGTAAAAAAAATTGACGGAAGTGAGAATCGAACCCACGCACACATACTTGGACCAGAAGCCTCGTTACACTCGTATCACTGGGCACGGCTTCCCTTAAGTCGGGCGCCTTTGACCACTCGGCCATTCTGACACAACAATTCAGCTCAGCAAAAGGAGACACTGACTTTTTCTGGTAGTGAAGTAGAAAAAAGTTCGTGAGAATAGGGTTCGAACCCACGCCCACATCCGTGGACCAGAAGCCTCGTTCAACCCGTATCACTGGGCAAGGTTTCCCTTGAGTCTGGAGCCTTAGACCACTCGGCCATTCTGACACGATATTTCAGCCCCAGCAAAAGGAGACACTGACTTTGTGCTGGTAGTAAAGTAAAAAAATTGACGGAAGTGAGATTCGAACCCACGCACACATACGTGGACCAGAAGCCTTGTTCAACTCGCATCACCGCGCAAGGTTTCCCTTCAGTCTGGCGCCTTAGACCACTCGGCCATTCTGATACGATATATCAGCCCCAGCAAAAGGAGACACTGACTTTGTTCTGTTAGTGAAGTAAAAAAAGTTTGTCAGAAAAGGATTGGAACCCACGCCCACATACGTGGACCAGAAGCCTCGTTCAACCCGTATCACTGGGCAAGGTTTCCCCTGAGTCTGGCGCCTTAGACCACTCGGCCATTCTGACACGATATATCAGCCCCAGCAAAAGAAGAGACTGACTTCGTACTTGCAGTAAAGTAAAAAAAAGTTTGTCAGAAGTGGGATTCGAACCCACACACACATACGTGGACCAGAAGCCTCGTTCAACTCGTATCACTGGGCAAGGTTTCCCTTGAATCTGGCGCCTTAGACCACGCGGCCATTCTGATACAATATGTCAGCCCCAGTAAAAGAAGACGCTGACTCTGTGCTGGTAGTAAAGTAAAAAAAAATTGACAGAAGTGGGATTTGAACCCACGCACACATACGTGGACCAGAAGCCTCGTTAACTCGTATCACTGGGCAAGGTTTCCCTTGCGTCTGGCGCCTTAGACCACTCGGCCATTCTGACACGATATATCAGCCCCAGCAAAAGAAGACACTGACTTCGTGCTGGTAGTAAAGTAAAAAAAGTTTGTCAGAAGTGGGATTCGAACCCATGCCCACATACGTGAACCAGAAGCCTCGTATAACAAGTATCACCGGGAAATGTTTCCCTTAAGTCTGGTGCCTTAGACCACGCGGCCATTCTGATACAATATGTCAGCCCCAGTAAAAGAAGACGCTGACTTTGTGCTGGTAGTAAAGTAAAAAAAAAATTGACAGAAGTGGGATTCGAACCCACGCACACATACGTGGACCAGAAGCCTCGTTCAACTCGCATCACCGCGCAAGGTTTCCCTTCAGTCTGGCGCCTTAGACCACTCGGCCATTCTGATACGATATATCAGCCCCAGCAAAAGGAGACACTGACTTTGTTCTTGTAGTAAAATAAAAAAAGTTTGTCAGAAGTAGGATTCAAACCCACGCCGTCATACGTGGACCAGAAGCCTCATTCAACCCGCATCACTGCGCAAGGTTTACCTTGAGTCTGGCGCCTTAGACCACTCGGTCATTCTGACACAATATATCAGCCCAGCAAAAGGAGACACTGGCTTTGTTCTGGTAGTAAAGTAAAAAAAAAGTTGTGAGAATAGGATTCGAACCCACGCCCACATACGTGGACCAGAAGCCTCGTTCAACCCGTATCACTGGGCAAGGTTTCCCTTGAGTCTGGAGCCTTAGACCACTCGGCCATTCTGACACGATATTTCAGCCCCAGCAAAAAGAGACACTGACTTTGTGCTGGTAGTAAAGTAAAAAAAGAGCTTCTCAGAAGTGGGATTTGAACCCATGCCCACATACGTAGACCAGAAGCCTCGTTCAACCCGTATCACTGGGCAAGGTTTCCATTGAGTCTAGCGCCTTCGACCACTCGGCCATTCTGACACAATATTTCAGCCCAGCAAAAGGAGACACTGACTTTCTTCTTGTAGTAAAATAAAAAAAGTTTGTCAAAAGTGGAATTCGAACCCACGCCCTCATATGTGGACCAGAAGCCTCGTTCAACTCGTATCACTGCGCAAGGTTTACCTTGTGTCTGGCGCCTTAGACCACTCGGCCATTCTGATACGATATGTCAGCCTCAGCAAAAGAAGACGCTGACTCTGTGCTGGTAGTAAAGTAAAAAAAGTTTGTCAGGAGTGGGATTCGAACCCATGCCCACATACGTGGACCAGAAGCCTCGTTCAACCCGTATCACTGGGCAAGGTTTCCCTTGAGTATGGCGCCTTAGACCACTTGGCCATTCTGATACATATCAGCCCCAGCAAAAGGAGACACTGACTTTGTGCTGGTAGTAAAGTAAAAAAAAGCTTCTCAGAAGTGGGATTTGAACCCACGCCCACATAGGTAGACCAGAAGGCTCGTTTAACCCGTATCACCGGTCAATGTTTCCCTTAAGTCTGATGCCTTAGACAACTCGACGGTTCTGACACGATATATAAGCTTCAGCAGAAGAAGACACTGACTTCGTTCTGGTAGTAAAGTAAAAAAAGTTTGTCAGAAGTGGGATTCGCACCCACGCACACATACGTTGACCAGAAGCCTCGTTCAACTCGTATGACTGGACATGGTTTCCCTTGAGTCTAGCGCCTTCGACCGCTCGGCCATTCTGACTCAATATTTCAGCCCAGCAAAAGGAGACACTGACTTTGGGCTGGTAGTAAATAAAAAAAAGAGTTTGGCAGAAGTGGGATTCGAACCCACGCCCACATACGTGGACCAGAAGCCTAATTCCACCCGTACCACTGGGCAAGGTTTCCCTAAGGTCTGGCGCCTTCGACCACTCGGCCATTCTGACACGATACTTTGGTCCTAACCAAAGGAGACACTGGCTTTGTTCTTGCACTAAAATAAAAAAAGTTTGTCAGAAGTACGATTCAAACCCACGCCCACATACGTGGACCAGAAGCCTCGTTCAACCCGTATCACTGCGCAAGGTTTCCCTTGAGTCTGGCGCCTTACACCTCTCGGCCATTCTGATACGATATGTCAGCCTCAGCAAAAGAAGACGCTTACTCTGTTCTGGTAGTAAAGTAAAAAAATTGACAGAAGTGAGATTCGAACCCACGCACACATACGTGGACCAGAAGCCTCGTTCAACTCGCATCACCGGGCAATGTTTCCCTTAGGTCTGGTGCCTTAGACAACTCGGCCGTTCTGACACAATTTATAAGCTCCAGCAAAAGAAGACACTGACTTTGTTCTGGTAGTAAAGTAAAAAAAGTTTGTCTTAAGTGGGATTCGCACCCACGCACACATACGTTGACCTGAAGCCTCGTTCAACTCGTATGACTGGGCACGGTTTCCATTGAGTCTAGCGCCTTCCACCACTCGGCCATTCTGACACAATATTTCAGCCCAGCAAAAGGAGACACTGACTTTCTTCTTGTAGTAAAATAAAAAAAGTTTGTCAAAAGTGGGATTCGAACCGACGCCCTCATATTTGGACCAGAAGCCTCGTTCAACCCGTATCACTGTGCAAGGTTTACCTTGTGTCTGGCGCCTTAGACCACTCGGCCATTCTGATACGATATGTCAGCCTCAGCAAAACAAGACGCTGACTCTGTGCTGGTAGTAAAGTAAAAAAAGTTTGTCAAAAGTGGGATTCGAACCCACGCCCACATAAGTGGACCAGAAGCCTCGTTCAACCCGTATCACTGGGCAAGGTTTCCCTTGAGTCTGGCGCCTTAGACCACTTGGCCATTCTGATACATATCAGCCCCAGCAAAAGGAGACACTGACTTTGTGCTGGTAGTAAAGTAAAAAAAGCTTCTCAGAAGTGGGATTTGAACCTACGCCCACATAGGTAGACCAGAAGCCTCGTTCAACCCGTATCCCTGGGCAAGGTTTCCCTTATGTCTGGCGCCTTGGACAACTCGGCCATTCTGACACGATATTTCAGCCCAGCAAAAGGAGACACTGACTTTCTTCTGGTAGTAAAGTAAAAAAATTGTCAGAAGTGGGATTCGAACCCACGCACACATACGTGGACCAGAAGCCTCGTTCAACTCGTATCACTGGGAAAGGTTTCCCTTGAATCTAGCGCCTTAGACCACGCGGCCATTCTGACACAATATTTCAGCCCAGCGAAAGGAGACACTGACTTTCTTCTTGTATTAAAATAAAAGTTTGTCAAAAGTGGGATTCGAACCCACGCCCTCATATTTGGACCAGAAGCCTCGTTCAGCCCGTATCACTGCGCAAGGTTTACCTTGTGTCTGGCGCCTTAGACCACTCGGCCATTCTGATACGATATGTCAGCCTCAGCAAAAGAAGACGCTGACTCTGTGCTGGTAGTAAAGTAAAAAAAGTTTGTCAAAAGTGGGATTCGAACCCACGCCCACATACGTGGACCTGAAGCCTCGTTCAACCCATATCACTGGGCAAGGTTTCCCTTGAGTCTGGCGCCTTAGACCACTTGGCCATTCTGATACATTTCAGCCCCAGCAAAAGGAGACACTGACTTTGTGCTGGTAGTAAAGTAAAAAAAAGCTTCTCAGAAGTGGGATTTGAACCCACGCCCCCATAGGTAGACCAGAAGCCTCGTTCAACCCGTATCCCTGGGCAAGGTTTCCCTTATGTCTGGCGCCTTGGACAACTCGGCTATTCTGACACAATAAATCAGCCCAGCAAAAGGAGACACTGACTTTCTTCTGGTAGTAAAGTAAAAAAAATTGTCAGAAGTTGGATTCGAAACCACGCACACATACGTGGACCAGAAGCCTCGTTCAACTCGCATCACCGCGCAAGGTTTTCCTTCAGTCTGGCGCCTTAGACCACTCGGTCATTCTGATACGATATATCAGCCCCAGCAAAAAGAGACACTGACTTTGTTCTGTTAGTGAAGTAAAAAAAGTTTGTCAGAAAAGGATTCGAACCCACGCCCACATACGTGGACCAGAAGCCTCGTTCAACCCGTATCACTGGGCAAGGTTTCTCTTGAGTCTGGCACCTTAGACCACTCGGCCATTCTGACACAATATTTCAGCCCAGCAAAAGGAGACACTGACTTTGTTCTGGTAGTAAAGTAAAAAAAGTTTGTCAGAATAGGATTCGAACCCACGCCCACATACGTCGACCACAAACCTCGTTCAACTCGCATCACCGAGCAAGGTTTCCCTTCCGTCTGGCGCCTTGGACAACTCGGCCATTCTGACAAGATATTTCAGCCAGGCAAAAGGAGACACTGACTTTCTTCTGGCAGTAAAGTAAAAAAAATTGTCAGAAGTGGGATTCGAACCCACGCACACATACGTGGACCAGAAGCCTCGTTCAACTCGTATCACTGGGCAAGCATTTCCTTGCGTCTGGCGCCTTAGACCACTCGGCCATTCTGATACGATATATCAGCCCCAGCAAAAAAAACTTACTTTATGCTCGTAGTAAAGTAAAAAACAAGATTGTCAGAAGTGGGATTCGAACCCACGCCCACATACGTGGACCAGAAGGCCCGTTTAACTGGTATCACCGGGCAATGTTTCCCTTAAGTCTGATGCCTTAGACAACTCGGCCGTTCTGACACGATATATAAGCTTCAGCAGAAGAAGACACTGACTTCGTTCTGGTAGTAAAGTAAAAAAAGTTTGTCAGAAGTGGGATTCGCACCCACGCACACATACGTTGACCAGAAGCCTCGTTCAACTCGTATGACTGGACATGGTTTCCCTTGAGTCTAGCGCCTTTGACCGCTCGGTCAATCTGACACAATATTTCAGCCCAGCAAAAGGAGACACTGGCTTTGTTTTGGTAGTAAAGTAAAAAAAAGTTGTGAGAATAGGATTCGAACCCACGCCCACCTACGTGGACCAGAAGCCTCGTTCAACCCGTATCACTGGGCAAGGTTTCCATTGAGTCTAGCGCCTTCGACCACTTGGCCATTCTGACACGATATTTCAGCCCAGCGAAAGGAGACACTGATTTTCTTCTTGTAGTAAAATAAAAAAAGTTTGTCAAAAGTGGGATTCGAACCCACGCCCTCATATGTGGACCAGAAGCCTCGTTCAACCCGTAAAACTGCGCAAGGTTTACCTTGTGTCTGGCGCCTTAGACCACTCGGCCATTCTTATACGATATGTCAGCCTCAGCAAAAGAAGACGCTGACTCTGTGCTGGTATTAAAGTAAAAAAAGTTTGTCAGAAGTGGGATTCGAACCCACGCCCACATAGGTAGACCAGAAGCCTCGTTCAACCCGTATCCCTGGGCAAGGTTTCCCTTATGTCTGGCGCCTTGGACAACTCAGCCATTCTGACACGATATTTCAGCCCAGCAAAAGGAGACACTGACTTTCTTCTGGTAGTAAAGTAAAAAAACTTGTCAGAAGTGGGATTCGAACCCACGCACACATACGTTGACCAGAAGCCTCGTTCAACTCGTATCACCGGGAAAGGTTTCCCTTGAATCTAGCGCCTTAGACCACGCGGCCATTCTGATACAATATGTCAGCCCCAGTAAAAGAAGACGCTGACTCTGTGCTGGCAGTAAAGTAAAAAAATTGACGGAAGTGAGAATCGAACCCACGCACACATACTTGGACCAGAAGCCTCGTTACACTCGTAACACTGGGCACGGTTTCCCTTAAGTCGGGCGCCTTCGACCACTCGGCCATTCTGACACAACATTTCAGCCCAGCAAAAAGGAGACACTGACTTTTTCTGGTAGTAAAGTAGAAAAAAGTTTGTGAGAATAGGGTTCGAACCCACGCCCACATACGTGGACCAGAAGCCTCGTTCAACCCGTATCACTAGGCAAGGTTTCCCTTGAGTCTGGAGCCTTAGACCACTCGGCCATTCTGACACGATATTTCAGCCCCAGCAAAAGGAGACACTGACTTTGTGCTGGTAGTAAAGTAAAAAAAATTGACGGAAGTGAGATTCGAACCGACGCACACATACGTGGACCAGAAGCCTCGTTCAACTCGCATCACCGCGCAAGGTTTCCCTTCAGTCTGGCGCCTTAGACCACTCGGCCATTCTGATACGATATATCAGCCCCACCAAAAGGAGACACTGACTTTGTTCTGTTAGTGAAGTAAAAAAAGTAAAAAAAAGTTTGTCAGAAAAGGATTGGACCCCACGCCCACATACGTGGACCAGAAGCCTCGTTCAACCCGTATCACTGGGCAAGGTTTCCCTTGAGTCTGGCGCCTTAGACCACTCGGCCATTCTGACACGATATATCAGCCCCAGCAAAAGAAGAGACTGACTTCGTGCTTGCAGTAAAGTAAAAAAAGTTTGTCAGAAGTGGGATTGGAACCCACGCCCACATACGTGGACCAGAAGCCTCGTTACAATCGTATCACTGGGCAAAGTTTCCCTTAAGTCTGGCGCCTTCGACCACTCGGCCATTCTGACACAATATTTCAGCCCAGCAAAAGGAGACACTGACTTTGTTCTGGTAGTAAAGTAAAAAAAAGTTTGTCAGAATAGGATTCGAACCCACGCCCACATACGTCGACCACAAACCTCGTTCAACTCGCATCACCGAGCAAGGTTTCCCTTCCGTCTGGCGCCTTAGACCACTCGGCCATTCTGACACGATATTTGAGCCCCAGCAAAAGGAGACACTGACTTTGTGCTGGTAGTAAAGTAAAAAAAAGCTTCTCAGAAGTGGGATTTGAACCCACGCCCACATAGGTAGACCAGAAGCCTCGTTCAACTCGTATCACTGGGCAAGGTTTCTCTTATGTCTGGCGCCTTGGACAACTCGGCCATTCTGACACGATAGTTCAGCCAAGCAAAAGGAGACACTGACTTTCTTCTGGTAGTAAAGTAAAAAAAATTGGCAGAAGTGGGATTCGAACCCACGCACACATACGTGGACCAGAAGCCTCGTTCAACTCGTATCACTGGGCAAGGTTTCCCTTGAATCTGGCGCCTTAGACCACGCGGCCATTCTGATACAAAATGTCAGCCCCAGTAAAAGAAGACGCTGACTCTGTGCTGGTAGTAAAGTAAAAAAATTGACAGAAGTGGGATTCGAACCCACGCACACATACGTGGACCAGAAGCCTCGTTCAACTCGTATCACTGGGCAACGTTTCCCTTGCGTCTGGCGCCTTAGACCACTCGGCCATTCTGACACGATATATCAGCCCCAGCAAAAAGAAGAACATGACTTTGTGCTGGTAGTAAAGTAAAAAAAGTTTGTCAGAAGTGGGATTCGAACCCACGCCCACATACGTGAACCAGAAGCCTCGTTTAACCCGTATCACCGGGAAATGTTTCCCTTAAGTCTGGCGCCTTAGACCACGCGGCCATTCTGATACAATATGTAAGCCCCAGTAAAAGAAGACGCTGACTTTGTGCTGGTAGTAAAGTAAAAAAAAGTTTGTCAGAAGAGGGATTCGAACCCACGCTCACATACGTGGACCAGAAGCCTCGTTCAACCCCTATCACTGGGCAAGGTTTCCCTTGAGTCTGGCGCCTTAGACCACTGGGCCATTCTGACACGATATATCAGCCCCAGCAAAAGAAGACACTGACTTCGTGCTGGTAGTAAAGTAAAAAAAGTTTGTCAGAAGTGGGATTCGAACCCACGCCATAATACGTGAACCAGAAGCCTCATTCAACCCGTCTCACTGCGCAAGGTTTACCTTGAGTCTGGCGCCTTAGACCACTCGGTCATTCTGACACAATAATTCAGCCCAGCAAAAGGAGACACTGGCTTTGTTCTGGTAGTAAAGTAAAAAAAAAGTTGTGAGAATAGGATTCGAACCCACGCCCACATACGTAGACCAGAAGCCTCGTTCAACCCGTATCACTGGGCAAGGTTTCCCTTGAGTCTGGAGCCTTAGACCACTCGGCCATTCTGACACGATATTTCATCCCCAGCAAAAAGAGACACTGACTTTCTTCTTGTAGTAAAATAAAAAAAGTTTGTCAGAAGTGGGATTCGAACCCACGCCCTCATATGTGGACCAGAAGCCTCGTTCAACCCGTATCACTGCGCAAGGTTTACCTTGTGTCTGGCGCCTTAGACCACTCGGCCATTCTGATACGATATGTCAGCCTCAGCAAAAGAAGACGCTGACTCTGTGCTGGTAGTAAAGTAAAAAAAGTTTGTCAGAAGTGGGATTCGAACCCACGCCCACATACGTGGACCAGAAGCCTCGTTCAACTTGTATCACTGGGCAAGGTTTCCCTTGAATCTGGCGCCTTAGACCACGCGGCCATTCTGATACAATATGTCAGCCCCAGTAAAAGAAGACGCTGACTTTGTGCTGGTAGTAAAGTAAAAAAAATCGACAGAAGTGGGATTCGAACCCACGCACACATACGTGGACCAGAAGCCTCGTTCAACTCGTATCACTGGGCAAGGTTTTCCTTGCGTCTGGCGCCTTAGACCAATCGGCAATTCTGATACGAGTTATCAGCCCCAGCAAAAGAAGACACTGACTTCGTGCTAGTAGTAAAGTAAAAAAAAGTTTGTCAGAACAGGGATTCGAACCCACGCTCTCATACGTGGACCAGAAGCCTCGTTCAACCCCTATCACTGGGCAAGGTTTCCCTTGAGTCTGGCGCCTTAGACCACTCGGCCATTCTGATACATATCAGCCCCAGCAAAAGGAGACACTGACTTTGTGCTGGTAGTAAAGTAAAAAAAAAGCTTCTCAGAAGTGGGATTTGAACCCACGCCCACATAGGTAGACCAGAAGGCTCGTTTAACCCGTATCACCGGACAATGTTTCCCTTAAGTCTGATGCCTTAGACAACTCGGCCGTTCTGACACGATATATAAGCTTCAGCAGAAGACACTGACTTCGTTCTGGTAGTAAAGTAAAAAAAGTTTGTCAGAAGTGGGATTCGCACCCACGCACACATACGTTGACCAGAAGCCTCGTTCAACTCGTATGACTGGACATGGTTTCCCTTGAGTCTAGCGCCTTCGACCGCTCGGCCATTCTGACACAATATTTCAGCCCAGCAAAAGGAGACACTGACTTTGGGCTGGTAGTAAATAAAAAAAAGAGTTGGTCAGAAGTGGGATTCGAACCCACGCCCACATACGTGGACCAGAAGCCTAATTCAACCCGTACCACTGGGCAAGGTTTCCCTAAGGTCTGGCGCCTTCGACCACTCGGCCATTCTGACACGATACTTTGGTCCTAACCAAAGGAGACACTGGCTTTGTTCTTGCACTAAAATAAAAAAAGTTTGTCAGAAGTAGGATTCAAACCCATGCCCACATACGTGGACCAGAAGCCTCGTTCAACCCGTATCAGTGCGCAAGGTTTCCCTTGAGTCTGGCGCCTCAGACCTCTCGGCCATTCTGACACGATATGTCAGCCTCAGCAAAAGAAGACGCTTACTCTGTTCTGGTAGTAAAGTAAAAAAATTGACAGAAGTGAGATTCGAACCCACGCACACATACGTGGACCAGAAGCCTCGTTCAACTCGCATCACCGGGCAATGTTTCCCTTAAGTCTGGTGCCTTAGACAACTAGGCCGTTCTGACACGACTTACAAGCTCCAGCAAAAGAAGACACTGACTTTGTTCTGGTAGTAAAGTAAAAAAAGTTTGTCTTAAAAGGGATTCGCACCCACGCACACATACGTTGACCTGAAGCCTCGTTCAACTCGTATGACTGGGCACGGTTTCCATTGAGTCTAGCGCCTTCCACCACTCGGCCATTCTGACACAATATTTCAGCCCAGCAAAAGGAGACACTCACTTTGTTCTTGTAGTAAAATAAAAAAAGTTTGTCAGAAGTAGGATTCAAACCCACGCCCTCATACGTGGACCAAAAGCCTTATTTAACCCGTATCACTGTGCAAGGTGTACCTTGAGTCTGGCGCCTTAGACCACTCGGTCATTCTGACACAATATTTCAGCCCAGCAAAAGGAGACACTGGCTTTGTTCTGGTAGTAAAGTAAAAAAAAAGTTGTGAGAATAGGATTCGAACCCACGCCCACATACGTGGACCAGAAGCCTCGTTCAACCCGTATCACTGGGCAAGGTTTCCTTTGAGTCTGGAGCCTTAGACCACTCGGCCATTCTGACACGATATTTCAGCCCCAGCAAAAAGAGACACTGACTTTGTGCTGGTAGTAAAGTAAAAAAAAGAGCTTCTCAGAAGTGTGATTTGAACCCACGCCCACATACGTTGACCAGAAGCCTCGTTCAACCCGTATCACTGGGCAAGGTTTCCATTGAGTCTAGTGCCTTCGACCACTCGGCCATTCTGACACAATATTTCAGCCCAGCGAAAGGAGACACTGACTTTCTTCTTGTAGTAAAATAAAAAAAGTTTGTCAAAAGTGGGATTCGAACCCACGCCCTCATATTTGGACCAGAAGCCTCGTTCAACCCGTATCACTGCGCAAGGTTTACCTTGTGTCTGGCGCCTTAGACCACTCGGCCATTCTGATACGATATGTCAGCCTCAGCAAAAGAAGACGCTGACTCTGTGCTGGTAGTAAAGTAAAAAAAAGCTTCTCAGAAGTGGGATTTGAACCCACGCCCACATAGGTAGACCAGAAGCCTCGTTCAACTCGTATCACTGGGCAAGGTTTCCCTTATGTCTGGCGCCTTGGACAACTCGGCCATTCTGACACAATATTTCAGCCAAGCAAAAGGAGACACTGACTTTCTTCTGGTAGTAAAGTAAAAAAAATTGTCAGAAGTGGGATTCGAATCCACGCACACATACGTGGACCAGAAGCCTCGTTCAACCCGTATCACTGCGCAAGGTTTACCTTGTGTCTGGCGCCTTAGACCACTCGGCCATTCTGATACGATATGTCAGCCTCAGCAAAAGAAGACGCTGACTCTGTGCTGGTAGTAAAGTAAAAAAAGTTTGTCAGAAGTGGGATTCGAACCCACGCCCACATACGTGGACCAGAAGCCTCGTTCAACTCGTATCACTGGGCAAGGTTTCCCTTGAATCTTGCGCCTTAGACCACGCGGCCATTCTGATACAATATGTCAGCCCCAGTAAAAGAAGACGCTGACTCTGTGCTGGTAGTAAAGTAAAAAAATTGACAGAAGTGGGATTCGAACCCACGCACACATAAGTGGACCAGAAGCCTCGTTCAACTCGTATCACTGGGCAAGGTTTCCCTTGCGTCTGGCGCCTTAGACCACTCGGCCATTCTGACACGATATATCAGCCCCAGCAAAAGGAGACACTGACTTTTTCTGGTAGTAAAGTAGAAAAAAGTTTGTGAGAATAGGGTTCGAACCCACGCCCACATACGTGGACCAGAAGCCTCGTTCAACCCGTATCACTGGGCAAGGTTTCCCTTGAGTCTGGAGCCTTAGACCACTCGGCCATTCTGACACGATATTTCAGCCCCAGCAAAAGGAGACACTGACTTTGTGCTGGTAGTAAAGTAAAAAAAAATGACGGAAGTGAGATTCGAACCCACGCACACATACGTGGACCAGAAGCCTCGTTCAACTCGCATCACCGCGCAAGGTTTCCCTTCAGTCTGGCGCCTTAGACCACTCGGCCATTCTGATGCGATATATCAGCCCCAGCAAAAGGAGACACTGACTTTGTTCTGTTAGTGAAGTAAAAAAAAGTTTGTCAGAAAAGGATTGGAACCCACGCCCACATACGTGGACTAGAAGCCTCGTTCAACCCGTATCACTGGGCAAGGTTTCCCTTGAGTCTGGCGCCTTAGACCACTCGGCCATTCTGACACGATATATCAGCCCCAGCAAAAGAAGAGACTGACTTCGTGCTTGCAGTAAAGAAAAAAAAGTTTGTCAGAAGTGGGATTGGAACCCACGCCCACATACGTGGACCAGAAGCCTCGTTCAACCCGTATCACTGGGCAAGGTTTCCTTTGAGTCTGGAGCCTTAGACCACTCGGCCATTCTGACACGATATTTCAGCCCCAGCAAAAAGAGACACTGACTTTGTGCTGGTAGTAAAGTAAAAAAAAGAGCTTCTCAGAAGTGTGATTTGAACCCACGCCCACATACGTTGACCAGAAGCCTCGTTCAACCCGTATCACTGGGCAAGGTTTCCATTGAGTCTAGTGCCTTCGACCACTCGGCCATTCTGACACAATATTTCAGCCCAGCGAAAGGAGACACTGACTTTCTTCTTGTAGTAAAGAAAAAAAAGTTTGTCAGAAGTGGGATTGGAACCCACGCCCACATACGTGGACCAGAAGCCTCGTTCAACCCGTATCACTGGGCAAGGTTTCCTTTGAGTCTGGAGCCTTAGACCACTCGGCCATTCTGACACGATATTTCAGCCCCAGCAAAAAGAGACACTGACTTTGTGCTGGTAGTAAAGTAAAAAAAAGAGCTTCTCAGAAGTGTGATTTGAACCCACGCCCACATACGTTGACCAGAAGCCTCGTTCAACCCGTATCACTGGGCAAGGTTTCCATTGAGTCTAGTGCCTTCGACCACTCGGCCATTCTGACACAATATTTCAGCCCAGCGAAAGGAGACACTGACTTTCTTCTTGTAGTAAAATAAAAAAAGTTTGTCAAAAGTGGGATTCGAACCCACGCCCTCATATTTGGACCAGAAGCCTCGTTCAACCCGTATCACTGCGCAAGGTTTACCTTGTGTCTGGCGCCTTAGACCACTCGGCCATTCTGATACGATATGTCAGCCTCAGCAAAAGAAGACGCTGACTCTGTGCTGGTAGTAAAGTAAAAAAAAGCTTCTCAGAAGTGGGATTTGAACCCACGCCCACATAGGTAGACCAGAAGCCTCGTTCAACTCGTATCACTGGGCAAGGTTTCCCTTATGTCTGGCGCCTTGGACAACTCGGCCATTCTGACACAATATTTCAGCCAAGCAAAAGGAGACACTGACTTTCTTCTGGTAGTAAAGTAAAAAAAATTGTCAGAAGTGGGATTCGAATCCACGCACACATACGTGGACCAGAAGCCTCGTTCAACCCGTATCACTGCGCAAGGTTTACCTTGTGTCTGGCGCCTTAGACCACTCGGCCATTCTGATACGATATGTCAGCCTCAGCAAAAGAAGACGCTGACTCTGTGCTGGTAGTAAAGTAAAAAAAGTTTGTCAGAAGTGGGATTCGAACCCACGCCCACATACGTGGACCAGAAGCCTCGTTCAACTCGTATCACTGGGCAAGGTTTCCCTTGAATCTTGCGCCTTAGACCACGCGGCCATTCTGATACAATATGTCAGCCCCAGTAAAAGAAGACGCTGACTCTGTGCTGGTAGTAAAGTAAAAAAATTGACAGAAGTGGGATTCGAACCCACGCACACATAAGTGGACCAGAAGCCTCGTTCAACTCGTATCACTGGGCAAGGTTTCCCTTGCGTCTGGCGCCTTAGACCACTCGGCCATTCTGACACGATATATCAGCCCCAGCAAAAGGAGACACTGACTTTTTCTGGTAGTAAAGTAGAAAAAAGTTTGTGAGAATAGGGTTCGAACCCACGCCCACATACGTGGACCAGAAGCCTCGTTCAACCCGTATCACTGGGCAAGGTTTCCCTTGAGTCTGGAGCCTTAGACCACTCGGCCATTCTGACACGATATTTCAGCCCCAGCAAAAGGAGACACTGACTTTGTGCTGGTAGTAAAGTAAAAAAAAATGACGGAAGTGAGATTCGAACCCACGCACACATACGTGGACCAGAAGCCTCGTTCAACTCGCATCACCGCGCAAGGTTTCCCTTCAGTCTGGCGCCTTAGACCACTCGGCCATTCTGATACGATATATCAGCCCCAGCAAAAGGAGACACTGACTTTGTTCTGTTAGTGAAGTAAAAAAAAGTTTGTCAGAAAAGGATTGGAACCCACGCCCACATACGTGGACTAGAAGCCTCGTTCAACCCGTATCACTGGGCAAGGTTTCCCTTGAGTCTGGCGCCTTAGACCACTCGGCCATTCTGACACGATATATCAGCCCCAGCAAAAGAAGAGACTGACTTCGTGCTTGCAGTAAAGAAAAAAAAGTTTGTCAGAAGTGGGATTGGAACCCACGCCCACATACGTGGACCAGAAGCCTCGTTCAACCCGTATCACTGGGCAAGGTTTCCTTTGAGTCTGGAGCCTTAGACCACTCGGCCATTCTGACACGATATTTCAGCCCCAGCAAAAAGAGACACTGACTTTGTGCTGGTAGTAAAGTAAAAAAAAGAGCTTCTCAGAAGTGTGATTTGAACCCACGCCCACATACGTTGACCAGAAGCCTCGTTCAACCCGTATCACTGGGCAAGGTTTCCATTGAGTCTAGTGCCTTCGACCACTCGGCCATTCTGACACAATATTTCAGCCCAGCGAAAGGAGACACTGACTTTCTTCTTGTAGTAAAGAAAAAAAAGTTTGTCAGAAGTGGGATTGGAACCCACGCCCACATACGTGGACCAGAAGCCTCGTTCAACCCGTATCACTGGGCAAGGTTTCCTTTGAGTCTGGAGCCTTAGACCACTCGGCCATTCTGACACGATATTTCAGCCCCAGCAAAAAGAGACACTGACTTTGTGCTGGTAGTAAAGTAAAAAAAAGAGCTTCTCAGAAGTGTGATTTGAACCCACGCCCACATACGTTGACCAGAAGCCTCGTTCAACCCGTATCACTGGGCAAGGTTTCCATTGAGTCTAGTGCCTTCGACCACTCGGCCATTCTGACACAATATTTCAGCCCAGCGAAAGGAGACACTGACTTTCTTCTTGTAGTAAAATAAAAAAAGTTTGTCAAAAGTGGGATTCGAACCCACGCCCTCATATTTGGACCAGAAGCCTCGTTCAACCCGTATCACTGCGCAAGGTTTACCTTGTGTCTGGCGCCTTAGACCACTCGGCCATTCTGATACGATATGTCAGCCTCAGCAAAAGAAGACGCTGACTCTGTGCTGGTAGTAAAGTAAAAAAAAGCTTCTCAGAAGTGGGATTTGAACCCACGCCCACATAGGTAGACCAGAAGCCTCGTTCAACTCGTATCACTGGGCAAGGTTTCCCTTATGTCTGGCGCCTTGGACAACTCGGCCATTCTGACACAATATTTCAGCCAAGCAAAAGGAGACACTGACTTTCTTCTGGTAGTAAAGTAAAAAAAATTGTCAGAAGTGGGATTCGAATCCACGCACACATACGTGGACCAGAAGCCTCGTTCAACCCGTATCACTGCGCAAGGTTTACCTTGTGTCTGGCGCCTTAGACCACTCGGCCATTCTGATACGATATGTCAGCCTCAGCAAAAGAAGACGCTGACTCTGTGCTGGTAGTAAAGTAAAAAAAGTTTGTCAGAAGTGGGATTCGAACCCACGCCCACATACGTGGACCAGAAGCCTCGTTCAACTCGTATCACTGGGCAAGGTTTCCCTTGAATCTTGCGCCTTAGACCACGCGGCCATTCTGATACAATATGTCAGCCCCAGTAAAAGAAGACGCTGACTCTGTGCTGGTAGTAAAGTAAAAAAATTGACAGAAGTGGGATTCGAACCCACGCACACATAAGTGGACCAGAAGCCTCGTTCAACTCGTATCACTGGGCAAGGTTTCCCTTGCGTCTGGCGCCTTAGACCACTCGGCCATTCTGACACGATATATCAGCCCCAGCAAAAGGAGACACTGACTTTTTCTGGTAGTAAAGTAGAAAAAAGTTTGTGAGAATAGGGTTCGAACCCACGCCCACATACGTGGACCAGAAGCCTCGTTCAACCCGTATCACTGGGCAAGGTTTCCCTTGAGTCTGGAGCCTTAGACCACTCGGCCATTCTGACACGATATTTCAGCCCCAGCAAAAGGAGACACTGACTTTGTGCTGGTAGTAAAGTAAAAAAAAAATGACGGAAGTGAGATTCGAACCCACGCACACATACGTGGACCAGAAGCCTCGTTCAACTCGCATCACCGCGCAAGGTTTCCCTTCAGTCTGGCGCCTTAGACCACTCGGCCATTCTGATACGATATATCAGCCCCAGCAAAAGGAGACACTGACTTTGTTCTGTTAGTGAAGTAAAAAAAAGTTTGTCAGAAAAGGATTGGAACCCACGCCCACATACGTGGACTAGAAGCCTCGTTCAACCCGTATCACTGGGCAAGGTTTCCCTTGAGTCTGGCGCCTTAGACCACTCGGCCATTCTGACACGATATATCAGCCCCAGCAAAAGAAGAGACTGACTTCGTGCTTGCAGTAAAGAAAAAAAAGTTTGTCAGAAGTGGGATTGGAACCCACGCCCACATACGTGGACCAGAAGCCTCGTTACAATCGTATTACTGGGCAAGGTTTCCCTTAAGTCTGGCGCCTTCGACCACTCGGCCATTCTGACACAATATTTCAGCCCAGCAAAAGGAGACACTGACTTTGTTCTGGTAGTAAAGTAAAAAAAAGTTTGTCAGAATAGGATTCGAACCCACGCCCACATACGTCGACCACAAACCTCGTTCAACTCGCATCACCGAGCAAGGTTTCCCTTCCGTCTGGCGCCTTAGACCACTCGGCCATTCTGACACGATATTTGAGCCCCAGCAAAAGGAGACACTGACTTTGTGCTGGTAGTAAAGTAAAAAAAAGCTTCTCAGAAGTGGGATTTGAACCCACGCCCACATAGGTAGACCAGAAGCCTCGTTCAACTCGTATCACTGGGCAAGGTTTCCCTCAAGTCTGGCGCCTTAGACAACTCGGCCATTCTGACACGATATTTCAGCCAAGCAAAAGGAGACACTGACTTTCTTCTGGTAGTAAAGTAAAAAAAAATTGTCAGAAGTGGGATTCGAACCCACGCACACATACGTGGACCAGAAGCCTCGTTCAACTCGTATCACTGGGCAAGGTTTCCCTTGAATCTGGCGCCTTAGACCACGCGGCCATTCTGACACGATATATCAGCCCCAGCAAAAAGAAGAACATGACTTTGTGCTGGTAGTAAAGTAAAAAAAGTTTGTCAGAAGTGGGATTCGAACCCACGCCCACATACGTGAACCAGAAGCCTCGTTTAACCCGTATCACCGGGAAATGTTTCCCTTAAGTCTGGCGCCTTAGACCACGCGGCCATTCTGATACAATATGTAAGCCCCAGTAAAAGAAGACGCTGACTTTGTGCTGGTAGTAAAGTAAAAAAAAGTTTGTCAGAAGAGGGATTCGAACCCACGCTCACATACGTGGACCAGAAGCCTCGTTCAACCCCTATCACTGGGCAAGGTTTCCCTTGAGTCTGGCGCCTTAGACCACTGGGCCATTCTGACACGATATATCAGCCCCAGCAAAAGAAGACACTGACTTCGTGCTGGTAGTAAAGTAAAAAAAGTTTGTCAGAAGTGGGATTCGAACCCACGCCATAATACGTGAACCAGAAGCCTCATTCAACCCGTCTCACTGCGCAAGGTTTACCTTGAGTCTGGCGCCTTAGACCACTCGGTCATTCTGACACAATAATTCAGCCCAGCAAAAGGAGACACTGGCTTTGTTCTGGTAGTAAAGTAAAAAAAAAGTTGTGAGAATAGGATTCGAACCCACGCCCACATACGTGGACCAGAAGCCTCGTTCAACCCGTATCACTGGGCAAGGTTTCCCTTGAGTCTGGAGCCTTAGACCACTCGGCCATTCTGACACGATATTTCATCCCCAGCAAAAAGAGACACTGACTTTCTTCTTGTAGTAAAATAAAAAAAGTTTGTCAGAAGTGGGATTCGAACCCACGCCCTCATATTGCTACGGAGAGGAAGAAAAGGAAGAGGTGCGACTGACAGGCGCGCGACTGGGCCAATCAGCCATTGTGTCTCTTGCCTGTAGTTTTTACTCTGCAAATACATCTCGCTCAGAAGCAACCAACCTCGTAACATATTGGTGGAGGTGCTGGGTAACCATCAGGCAACGGAGCTCCGCAGCGGACGTCGCATCGCCCTTCCAGCCATGGCCAATGCTCAGCCCTCCGCGTCAACGTCAGCGTCTCCGACGAACATGGCGTCGCAACCGTACGTTTTCACGCCTCTCAAGGATCCCGGTACATTCTGCGGAACCGATGGCGTCGACGTTGACGATTGGCTGGCCATGTTTGAACGAGTGAGTGTGCCGAACAGATGGGATCCCACACTTCAGTTGGCTAATGTGCTGTTCTATTTGAGAGGCACGGCCAAGGTGTGGTATGAGAACAATGAAGAAGAACTCACAAGCTGGGACCAATGCAAAGCAAAGATGCGGGAGGTGTTTGGCAAAACCGCCAGTCGGAAGATCGCCGCCAAAAAGGAATTGGCCTGCCGTGCCCAATCCCCTACGGAGTCATACCTCGCTTACATTCAAGACGTGCTGGCCCTCTGCCGAAAGGCCGAAAGCGACATGACAGAAGGTGACAAGGTGGGACATGTTCTGAAAGGGATTGCCGACGACGCGTTCAATCTCCTGATGTGCAAGGGCTGTTCCACCGTAGACGCGATCATCAAAGAGTGTCGTCAGTTCGAGCAAGTGAAAAGTCGCCGCATTCTACAAACATTCGCTCGACTCCCAAACACCGCTGCAACATCTACTTGCGAGGACCAGTCAACACCACAACGTGCATCGCCGCCGGGAGACCTTACACGCATTGTTCGTCGTGAACTGGAAGCTATGGCGCCCTCGGCGTTCTATTCGCGCAGTACCGATGCCACTCCTGTTACTGTTCCTCTTGTTCAAGCCATCGTGCGCCGGGAGCTTGAAAACATCGGAGTGCATTCCGTGTGCCATGTCACCGCGCCTAGAGTCAGCGAACGCCCTTTCGTGATGCCCTTCTCCGACCGACGGTCTTCTCCACGTACTCGCAACCCGGCTGAGTGGCGAACTGCAGATGACCGCCCTATATGTTTCAACTGCCACCGCGTTGGACATATTGCCCGTTACTGCCGCAACACATGGTCCTCGGCACATCGCGCAACGACCAATATGACCCGTTTCGACGATACCGCCCGCACCTTTCCACCTGCCGAAGAGCCCAATGCCATTGACCATTCTCGGAACACTTGGTACAGCCGCTCGCCTTCACCACGTGGGCACCAGTCTCGATCGCCGCAAACACGTCGCCCATCGTCCCGTTCGCCGCAGCCACGGCGCTTCTCGTCCCCCGTGGCTTCCGGCCGCGTTGTCTCGGAAAACTGAGAAATGCAGCCCCCGGAGGTGGTGCTGCATTGACGACTTCCGCAGCAAATCCTCTTTCCGTTCCCACCAGACGAAGTGTAATAGACGTTAAAGTAGACGGCGAACCTGTACAAGCACTTGTCGACACCGGCGCAAGCATTTCGGTCATGAGTTCAAGCCTACGCACACGTTTAAAGAAAGTTCTGACACCAGCGGCTGCACAAATGCTCCGTGTGGCCGATGGCGGCACGCCGATGGTTCTCGGTCTGTGCACTGCCCGCTTACGTATAAAGGACCACACTACTTCTGTCATTTTAGCCGTGATTGACCACTGCCCTTATGACATTATCCTAGGCCTGGACTTCTTGTCGAATCATTCTGCTCTGATCGATTGTGCTACAGGCGTTCTTCAGCTAGAGTTGCCTCAGATAGTCGCTGACCCCCCCACTGCCCCGCCGCGCCTGTGCTCTCTTCAGGATGTGCGGCTGTCAGCTCAGGCAGCCACCTTCGTCGTTTTGACCGCACAGCCCCAAGTTCCCGATGGTCAATATGTCCTCCTTCCTCTCGCCGACGTCCTCTTGAGCCGCAACATTGCCATTCCCCATACGCTTGTGACTGTTACTGACAATTGTACCTCGCTTCCACTTCTCAATTTCAGCTTGTGCCCTCAAGTGCTTCCTCGTGGCATGTTCTTGGCCAGCGTATCTAATGCTGACGAATTCGAAATAGCAGCGCTCACCACCGAGATTGATTTACTTCAGTCTCCAGTAGCGAACAGCACCTGTTCTCGGCCAGATCGTTTCTCGAAGATGATTGCACCCGACCTCAACCCTGCGCAAGCCAATGACATCCATCGCCTTCTCGCGTCATATACCGACATTTTTTCTTTCGACGACAGACCTCTAGGGCAAACATCCACTGTTCAGCACCGTATAAATACTGGTGACGCCAGTCCTATTCGCCGACGCCCCTATCGTGTCTCCCCCACTGAGCGTAGAGTTATCCAAGCAGAAGTGGACAAAATGCTCAACAAAGGTGTCATAGAACCATCAAGTAGTCCTTGGGCCTCCCCTGTCGTCCTTGTGAAGAAAAAAGATGGTACCTGGCGCTTCTGCGTTGACTATCGCCACCTAAACAAGATCACACGAAAAGACGTGTACCCGCTACCACGCATCGATGACGCGTTGGACTGCCTACACGGGGCTACATACTTCTCGTCTATAGATCTCCGGTCCGGCTACTGGCAGATTTCTGTCGATGAAATGGACCGCGAGAAGACGGCCTTCATTACACCAGATGGTTTATACCAGTTTAAGGTCATGCCTTTTGGACTATGTAACGCCCCTGCCACATTCGAACGAATGATGGACTCTCTCCTGCGTGGTTACAAGTGGTCTACTTGTCTTTGTTACCTAGACGATGTGATAGTCTTTTCATCTACTTTCGATAGCCACCTGACCCGTCTCGCTGCAATTCTCGCAGTCTTCAGAACAGCTGGGCTACAACTCAATTCCAAGAAGTGTCAATTTGGTCACCGTCAGATTGCCATTCTGGGCCATATTGTAAACGCCGATGGTGTCCAACCAGATCCCGAAAAGATCCGCGTCGTCCGTAGCTTTCCAGTGCCCCGTTCTACATCCGACGTCCGTAGCTTCGTCGGCTTATGTTCCTACTTTCGCCGTTTTGTGAAAAACTTCGCTGACGTTGCCCGGCCACTGACAGATTTGCTGAAGAAGGATACCACATTCTCATGGGGCCCTGAGCAGGCTCAAGCGTTCGCCGCTCTCATCGGCTACCTAACTACGCCCCCCATACTTGCCCACTTTAATCCTTCTGCTGCCACAGAGGTTCGCACCGACGCCAGTGGCCACGGTATCGGCGCAGTTCTCGCTCAGCGGCACCACGGTAGACAGTGCGTGATAGCTTACGCCAGCCGCCTGCTTTCTCCCCAGGAGATGAATTATTCCATCACCGAGAGAGAGTGTCTAGCTTTAGTTTGGGCCGTCGCCAAGTTTCGGCCATATTTATATGGTCGCATTTTCACTGTCGTTACGGACCACCACGCCCTCTGTTGGCTGACTTCTCTGAAGGACCCGACTGGACGTCTGGCTCGCTGGGCTCTGAGGCTTCAGGAATTTTCGTTTAGCGTCAGCTACAAGTCTGGCCGTTTGCACAAGGACGCAGACTGTCTTTCTCGATATCCGGTAGATCCTCCTGATCCTGTTGCGCCTGACCTGGAGAGCAGAGTAATGGCGTTTACAGACGTCAGCGATATGCGCATCGAACAACGACGGGATGAGTCATTGCGCACTATCATCGACGCCATCCAGTCTGACAGCCATGACGCTGAATCCCGTATGTTCGTGCTGCATGACGGCATCCTCTACCGCCGCAACGTCACCACTGAAGGCCCTGAGCTTCTGCTTGTCATCCCTCGTCATCTACGGCCTGCCATACTTCAACAACTTCACGACGCACCAACAGCGGGACACCTCGGCGTTTCCCGCACATACGACCGCGTGCGACGTCGATTTTTCTGGCCTGGATTGTACCGCAGCGTACGTCGATATGTCGCCACTTGCGACCTCTGCCAGCGCCGGAAAAGACCTTCTTTGCTGCCAGCTGGATATCTTCACCCAATTGAAGTCCCCTCTGAACCATTTCATCGCGTGGGACTCGACCTTCTTGGCCCTTTTCCGACGACGACACTAGGAAATAAATGGATTGCCGTCGCCACAGATTATGCGACCCGTTACGCGATAACAAAGGCCATGCCAACCAGTTGCGCCACTGACGTCGCGGATTTTCTTCTTCATGACGTCATCTTACACCATGGTGCACCCCGACAGCTGCTTACGGACCGCGGCCGCTCTTTCCTGTCCAAAGTTGTCGATGACCTCCTTCGATCGTGTGCTACAGCCCATAAGCTATCTACCGCCTACCACCCACAAACTAATGGCCTAACTGAACGTCTCAACCGCACGCTCACAGAGATGCTTTCGATGTACGTCTCCGATGATCATCGAGACTGGGATACAACGTTGGCCTATGTGACCTTCGCATATAACTCCTCTCGACATGACACTGCGGGATTCTCGCCTTTTTATCTTTTATATGGTCGCGACCCCATATTGCCATTTGAAACCACCTTGCCTCTCGTGCCATCTCCTTCCGAGTACGCGCGCGAAGCCATTGATCGGGCTCACATGGCTCGTCAAGTTGCCCAGTCTCGCCTCACCAGGTCACAGGATATGCAAAAAGCCCGCTACGACCACCGGCATCGAAATATAACGTTTGCCCCAGGTGACCACGTGCTCCTCTGGTCACCGTGTCGCCGTGTAGGTCTCTCCGAAAAACTTTTGTCCCGATACGCCGGACCCTACCTAGTCTTACGTCAAGTTAGCGACGTAACCTACGAGATAGCGCCATTGCACTCCAATACGTCACCAAGTTCGTCACTAGTTGACATTGTCCATGTTTCGCGCTTGAAACCCTACTTCTGTCGCACTTCTCCGGACTCTCGCCGAGACGGCGCTCCAACGCCCGGGGGTCCTGCTACGGAGAGGAAGAAAAGGAAGAGGTGCGACTGACAGGCGCGCGACTGGGCCAATCAGCCATTGTGTCTCTTGCCTGTAGTTTTTACTCTGCAAATACATCTCGCTCAGAAGCAACCAACCTCGTAACAATATGTGGACCAGAAGCCTCGTTCAACCCGTATCACTGCGCAAGGTTTACCTTGTGTCTGGCGCCTTAGACCACTCGGCCATTCTGATACGATATGTCAGCCTCAGCAAAAGAAGACGCTGACTCTGTGCTGGTAGTAAAGTAAAAAAAGTTTGTCAGAAGTGGGATTCGAACCCACGCCCACATACGTGGACCAGAAGCCTCGTTCAACTCGTATCACTGGGCAAGGTTTCCCTTGAATCTGGCGCCTTAGACCACGCGGCCATTCTGATACAATATGTCAGCCCCAGTAAAAGAAGACGCTGACTTTGTGCTGGTAGTAAAGTAAAAAAAATCGACAGAAGTGGGATTCGAACCCACGCACACATACGTGGACAAGAAGCCTCGTTCAACTCGTATCACTGGGCAAGGTTTTCCTTGCGTCTGGCGCCTTAGACCAATCGGCAATTCTGATACGAGATATCAGCCCCAGCAAAAGAAGACACTGACTTCGTGCTAGTAGTAAAGTAAAAAAAAGTTTGTCAGAACAGGGATTCGAACCCACGCTCACATACGTGGACCAGAAGCCTCGTTCAACCCCTATCACTGGGCAAGGTTTCCCTTGAGTCTGGCGCCTTAGACCACTCGGCCATTCTGATACATATCAGCCCCAGCAAAAGGAGACACTGACTTTGTGCTGGTAGTAAAGTAAAAAAAAGCTTCTCAGAAGTGGGATTTGAACCCACGCCCACATAGGTAGACCGGAAGGCTCGTTTAACCCGTATCACCGGACAATGTTTCCCTTAAGTCTGATGCCTTAGACAACTCGGCCGTTCTGACACGATATATAAGCTTCAGCAGAAGACACTGACTTCGTTCTGGTAGTAAAGTAAAAAAAGTTTGTCAGAAGTGGGATTCGCACCCACGCACACATACGTTGACCAGAAGCCTCGTTCAACTCGTATGACTGGACATGGTTTCCCTTGAGTCTAGCGCCTTCGACCGCTCGGCCATTCTGACACAGTATTTCAGCCCAGCAAAAGGAGACACTGACTTTGGGCTGGTAGTAAATAAAAAAAAGAGTTTGTCAGAAGTGGGATTCGAACCCACGCCCACATACGTGGACCAGAAGCCTAATTCAACCCGTACCACTGGGCAAGGTTTCCCTAAGGTCTGGCGCCTTCGACCACTCGGCCATTCTGACACGATACTTTGGTCCTAACCAAAGGAGACACTGGCTTTGTTCTTGCACTAAAATAAAAAAAGTTTGTCAGAAGTAGGATTCAAACCCATGCCCACATACGTGGACCAGAAGCCTCGTTCAACCCGTATCAGTGCGCAAGGTTTCCCTTGAGTCTGGCGCCTTAGACCTCTCGGCCATTCTGACACGATATGTCAGCCTCAGCAAAAGAAGACGCTTACTCTGTTCTGGTAGTAAAGTAAAAAAATTGACAGAAGTGAGATTCGAACCCACGCACACATACGTGGACCAGAAGCCTCGTTCAACTCGCATCACCGGGCAATGTTTCCCTTAAGTCTGGTGCCTTAGACAACTCGGCCGTTCTGACACGACTTACAAGCTCCAGCAAAAGAAGACACTGACTTTGTTCTGGTAGTAAAGTAAAAAAAGTTTGTCTTAAAAGGGATTCGCACCCACGCACACATACGTTGACCTGAAGCCTCGTTCAACTCGTATGACTGGGCACGGTTTCCATTGAGTCTAGCGCCTTCCACCACTCGGCCATTCTGACACAATATTTTAGCCCAGCAAAAGGAGACACTCACTTTGTTCTTGTAGTAAAATAAAAAAAAGTTTGTCAGAAGTAGGATTCAAACCCACGCCCTCATACGTGGACCAGAAGCCTTATTTAACCCGTATCACTGTGCAAGGTGTACCTTGAGTCTGGCGCCTTAGACCACTCGGTCATTCTGACACAATATTTCAGCCCAGCAAAAGGAGACACTGGCTTTGTTCTGGTAGTAAAGTAAAAAAAAAGTTGTGAGAATAGGATTCGAACCCACGCCCACATACGTGGACCAGAAGCCTCGTTCAACCCGTATCACTGGGCAAGGTTTCCTTTGAGTCTGGAGGCTCAGACCACTCGGCCATTCTGACACGATATTTCAGCCCCAGCAAAAAGAGACACTGACTTTGTGCTGGTAGTAAAGTAAAAAAAAGAGCTTCTCAGAAGTGTGATTTGAACCCACGCCCACATACGTTGACCAGAAGCCTCGTTCAACCCGTATCACTGGGCAAGGTTTCCATTGAGTCTAGTGCCTTCGACCACTCGGCCATTCTGACACAATATTTCAGCCCAGCGAAAGGAGACACTGACTTTCTTCTTGTAGTAAAATAAAAAAAGTTTGTCAAAAGTGGGATTCGAACCCACGCCCTCATATTTGGACCAGAAGCCTCGTTCAACCCGTATCACTGCGCAAGGTTTACCTTGTGTCTGGCGCCTTAGACCACTCGGCCATTCTGATACGATATGTCAGCCTCAGCAAAAGAAGACGCTGACTCTGTGCTGGTAGTAAAGTAAAAAAAAGCTTCTCAGAAGTGGGATTTGAACCCACGCCCACATAGGTAGACCAGAAGCCTCGTTCAACTCGTATCACTGGGCAAGGTTTCCCTTATGTCTGGCGCCTTGGACAACTCGGCCATTCTGACACAATATTTCAGCCAAGCAAAAGGAGACACTGACTTTCTTCTGGTAGAAAAGTAAAAAAAAATTGTCAGAAGTGGGATTCGAATCCACGCACACGTACGTGGACCAGAAGCCACGTTCAACCCGTATCACTGCGCAAGGTTTACCTTGTGTCTGGCGCCTTAGACCACGCGGCCATTCTGATACAATATGTCAGCCCCAGTAAAAGAAGACGCTGACTCTGTGCTGGTAGTAAAGTAAAAAAATTGACAGAAGTGGGATTCGAACCCACGCACACATAAGTGGACCAGAAGCCTCGTTCAACTCGTATCACTGGGCAAGGTTTCCCTTGCGTCTGGCGCCTTAGACCACTCGGCCATTCTGACACGATATATCAGCCCCAGCAAAAGGAGACACTGACTTTTTCTGGTAGTAAAGTAGAAAAAAGTTTGTGAGAATAGGGTTCGAACCCACGCCCACATACGTGGACCAGAAGCCTCGTTCAACCCGTATCACTGGGCAAGGTTTCCCTTGAGTCTGGAGCCTTAGACCACTCGGCCATTCTGACACGATATTTCAGCCCCAGCAAAAGGAGACACTGACTTTGTGCTGGTAGTAAAGTAAAAAAAAATTGACGGAAGTGAGATTCGAACCCACGCACACATACGTGGACCAGAAGCCTCGTTCAACTCGCATCACCGCGCAAGGTTTCCCTTCAGTCTGGCGCCTTAGACCACTCGGCCATTCTGATACGATATATCAGCCCCAGCAAAAGGAGACACTGACTTTGTGCTTGCAGTAAAGAAAAAAAAGTTTGTCAGAAGTGGGATTGGAACCCACGCCCACATACGTGGACCAGAAGCCTCGTTACAATCGTATCACTGGGCAAGGTTTCCCTTAAGTCTGGCGCCTTCGACCACTCGGCCATTCTGACACAATATTTCAGCCCAGCAAAAGGAGACACTGACTTTGTTCTGGTAGTAAAGTAAAAAAAAGTTTGTCAGAATAGGATTCGAACCCACGCCCACATACGTCGACCACAAACCTCGTTCAACTCGCATCACCGAGCAAGGTTTCCCTTCCGTCTGGCGCCTTAGACCACTCGGCCATTCTGACACGATATTTGAGCCCCAGCAAAAGGAGACACTGACTTTGTGCTGGTAGTAAAGTAAAAAAAAGCTTCTCAGAAGTGGGATTTGAACCCACGCCCACATAGGTAGACCAGAAGCCTCGTTCAACTCGTATCACTGGGCAAGGTTTCCCTCAAGTCTGGCGCCCTAGACAACTCGGCCATTCTGACACGATATTTCAGCCAAGCAAAAGGAGACACTGACTTTCTTCTGGTAGTAAAGTAAAAAAAAATTGTCAGAAGTGGGATTCGAACCCACGCACACATACGTGGACCAGAAGCCTCGTTCAACTCGTATCACTGGGCAAGGTTTCCCTTGAATCTGGCGCCTTAGACCACGCGGCCATTCTGATACAAAATGCCAGCCCCAGTAAAAGAAGACGCTGACTCTGTGCTGGTAGTAAAGTAAAAAAATTGACAGAAGTGGGATTCGAACCCACGCACACATACGTGGACCAGAAGCCTCGTTCAACTCGTATCACTGGGCAAGGTTTCCTTTGCGTCTGGCGCCTTAGACCACTCGGCCATTCTGACACGACATATCAGCCCCAGCAAAAAGAAGAACATGACTTTGTGCTGGTAGTAAAGTAAAAAAAGTTTGTCAGAAGTGGGATTCGAACCCACGCCCACATACGTGAACCAGAAGCCTCGTTTAACCCGTATCACTGGGAAATGTTTCCCTTAAGTCTGGCGCCTTAGACCACGCGGCCATTCTGATACAAAATTTAAGCCCCAGTAAAAGAAGACGCTGACTTTGCGCTGGTAGTAAAGTAAAAAAAATTGACAGAAGTGGGATTCGAACCCACGCACACATACGTGGACCAGAAGCCTCGTTCAACTCGTATCACTGGGCAAGGTTTTCCTTGCGTCTGGCGCCTTAGACCACTCGGCCACTCTGATACGAGGTATCAGCCCCAGGAAAAGAAGACACTGACTTCGTGCTGGTAGTAAAGTAAAAAAAAGTTTGTCAGAAGAGGGATTCGAACCCACGCTCACATACGTGGACCAGAAACCTCGTTCAACCCCTATCACTGGGCAAGGTTTCCCTTGAGTCTGGCGCCTTAGACCACTCGGCCATTCTGACACGATATATCAGCCCCAGCAAAAGAAGACACTGACTTCGTGCTGGTAGTAAAGTAAAAAAAGTTTGTCAGAAGTGGGATTCAAACCCACGCCGTCATACGTGGACCAGAAGCCTCATTCAACTCGTATCACTGGGCAAGGTTTCCCTTGCGTCTGGCGCCTTAGACCACTCGGCCATTCTGACACGATATATCAGCCCCAGCAAAAGAAGACACTGACTTCGTGCTGGTAGTAAAGTAAAAAAAGTTTGTCAGAAGTGGGATTCGAACCCACGCCCACATACGTGAACCAGAAGCCTCGTTTAACCCATATCACCGGGAAATGTTTCCCTTAAGTCTGGCGCCTTAGACCACGCGGCCATTCTGATACAATATGTCAGCCCCAGCAAAAAGAGACACTGACTTTGTGCTGGTAGTAAAGTAAAAAAAAAACTTCTCAGAAGTGGGATTTGAACCCACGCCCACATACGTAGACCAGAAGCCTCGTTCAACCCGTATCACTGGGCAAGGTTTCCATTGAGTCTAGCGCCTTCGACCACTCGGCCATTCTGACACAATATTTAAGCCCAGCAAAAGGAGACACTGACTTTCTTCTTGTAGTAAAATAAAAAAAGTTTGTCAAAAGTGGGATTCGAACCCACGCCCTCATATGTGGACCAGAAGCCTCGTTCAACACGTATCACTGCGCAAGGTTTACCTTGTGTCTGGCGCCTTAGACCACTCGGCCATTCTGACACGATATATCAGCCCCAGCAAAAGAAGACACTGACTTCGTGCTGGTAGTAAAGTAAAAAAAGTTTGTCAGAAGTGGGATTCGAACCCACGCCCACATACGTGAACCAGAAGCCTCGTTTAACCCATATCACCGGGAAATGTTTCCCTTAAGTCTGGCGCCTTAGACCACGCGGCCATTCTGATACAATATGTCAGCCCCAGCAAAAAGAGACGCTGACTTTGCGCTGGTAGTAAAGTAAAAAAATTGACAGAAGTGGGATTCGAACCCACGCACACATACGTGGACCAGAAGCCTCGTTCAACTCGTATCACTGGGCAAGGTTTTCCTTGCGTCTGGCGCCTTAGACCACGCGGCCATTCTGATACAATATGTCAGCCCCAGCAAAAGGAGACACTGACTTTGTGCTGGTAGTTAAGTAAAAAAATTGACGGAAGTGAGATTCGAACCCACGCACACATACGTGGACCAGAAGCCTCGTTTAACTCGCATCACCGCGCAAGGTTTCCCTTCAGTCTGGCGCCTTAGACCTCTCGGCCATTCTGATACGATATATCAGCCCCAGCAAAAGGAGACACTGACTTTGTTCTTGTAGTAAAATAAAAAAAGTTTGTCAGAAGTAGGATTCAAACCCACGCCGTCATACGTGGACCAGAAGCCTCATTCAACCTGTCTCACTGCGCAAGGTTTACCTTGAGTCTGGCGCCTTAGACCACTCGGTCATTCTGACACAATATTTCAGCCCAGCAAAAGGAGACGCTGGCTTTGTTCTGGTAGTAAAGAAAAAAAAAGTTGTGAGAATAGGATTCGAACCCACGCCCACATACGTGGACCAGAAGCCTCGTTCAACCCGTATCACTGGGCAAGGTTTCCATTGAGTCTAGCGCCTTCGACCACTCGGCCATTCTGACACAATATTTCAGCCCAGCAAAAGGAGACACTGACTTTCTTCTTGTAGTAAAATAAAAAAAGTTTGTCAAAAGTGGGATTCGAACCCACGCCCTCATATGTGGACCAGAAGCCTCGTTCAACACGTATCACTGCGCAAGGTTTACCTTGTGTCTGGCGCCTTAGACCACTCGGCCATTCTGATACGATATGTCAGCCTCAGCAAAAGAAGACGCTGACTCTGTGCTGGTAGTAAAGTAAAAAAAGTTTGTCAGAAGTGGGATTCGAACCCACGCCCACATACGTGGACCAGAAGCCTCGTTCAACTCGTATCACTGGGCAAGGTTTCCCTTGAATCTGGCGCCTTAGACCACGCGGCCATTCTGATACAATATGTCAGCCCCAGTAAAAGAAGACGCTGACTCTGTGCTGGTAGTAAAGTAAAAAAAATTGACAGAAGTGGGATTCGAACCCACGCACACATACGTGGACCAGAAGCCTCGTTCAACTCGTATCACTGGGCAAGGTTTCCCTTGCGTCTGGCGCCTTAGACCACTCGGCCATTCTGACACGATATATCAGCCCCAGCAAAAGAAGACACTGACTTCGTGCTGGTAGTAAAGTAAAAAAAGTTTGTCAGAAGTGGGATTCGAACCCACGCCCACATACGTGAACCAGAAGCCTCGTTTAACCCATATCACCGGGAAATGTTTCCCTTAAGTCTGGCGCCTTAGACCACGCGGCCATTCTGATACAATATGTCAGCCCCAGTAAAAGAAGACGCTGACTTTGTGCTGGTAGTAAAGTAAAAAAAAATTGACAGAAGTGGGATTCGAACCCACGCACACATACGTGGACCAGAAGCCTCGTTCAACTCGTATCACTGGGCAAGGTTTTTCTTGCGTCTGGCGCCTTAGACCAATCGGCAATTCTGATACGAGATATCAGCCCCAGCAAAAGAAGACACTGACTTCGTGCTGGTAGTAAAGTAAAAAAAATTGACAGAAGTGGGATTCGAACCCACGCACACATACGTGGACCAGAAACCTCGTTCAACTCGTATCACTGGGCAAGGTTTTCCTTGCGTCTGGCGCCTTAGACCACTCGGCCATTCTGATACGAGATATCAGCTCCAGGAAAAGAAGACACTGACTTCGTGCTGGTAGTAAAGTAAAAAAAAGTTTGTCAGAAGAGGGATTCGAACCCACGCTCACATACGTGGACCAGAAACCTCGTTCAACCCCTATCACTGGGCAAGGTTTCCCTTGAGTCTGGCGCCTTAGACCACTCGGCCATTCTGACACGATATATCAACCCCAGCAAAAGAAGACACTGACTTCGTGCTGGTAGTAAAGTAAAAAAAGTTTGTCACAAGTGGGACTCGAACCCACGCCCACATACGTGAACCAGAAGCCTCGTTTAACCCGTATCACCGGGAAATGTTTCCCTTAAGTCTGGTGCCTTAGACAACTCGGCCGTTCTGACACGATTTATAAGCTCCAGCAAAAAAAGACACTGACTTTGTTCTGGTAGTAAAGTAAAAAAAATTGTCAGAAGTGGGATTCGAACACACGCCCACATACGTGGACCGGAAGCCTCGTTCGACTCGTATCACTGGGAAAGGTTTCCCTTGAGTCTGGCGCCTTAGACCACGCGGCCATTCTGATACAATATGTCAGCCCCAGCAAAAGGAGACACTGACTTTGTGCTGGTAGTAAAGTAAAAAAATTGACGGAAGTGAGATTCGAACCCACGCACACATACGTGGACCAGAAGCCTCGTTTAACTCGCATCACCGCGCAAGGTTTCCCTTCAGTCTGGCGCCTTAGACCACTCGGCCATTCTGATACGATATATCAGCCCCAGCAAAAGGAGACACTGACTTTGTTCTTGTAGTAAAATAAAAAAAGTTTGTCAGAAGTAGGATTCAAACCCACGCCGTCATACGCGGACCAGAAGCCTCATTCAACCTGTCTCACTGCGCAAGGTTTACCTTGAGTCTGGCGCCTTAGACCACTCGGTCATTCTGACACAATATTTCAGCCCAGCAAAAGGAGACACTGGCTTTGTTCTGGTAGTAAAGAAAAAAAAAAGTTGTGAGAATAGGATTCGAACCCACGCCCACATACGTGGACCAGAAGCCTCGTTCAACCCGTATCACTGGGCAAGGTTTCCCTTGAGTCTGGAGCCTTAGACCACTCGGCCATTCTGACACGATATTTCAGCCCCAGCAAAAAGAGGCACTGACTTTGTGCTGGTAGTAAAGTAAAAAAAAGAGCTTCTCAGAAGTGGGATTTGAACCCTCGCCCACATACGTAGACCAGATGCCTCGTTCTACCCGTATCACTGGGCAAGGTTTCCATTGAGTCTAGCGCCTTCGACCACTCGGCCATTCTGACACAATATTTCAGCCCCACAAAAGGAGACACTGACTTTCTTCTTGTAGTAAAATAAAAAAAGTTTGTCAAAAGTGGGATTCGAACCCACGCCCTCATATGTGGACCAGAAGCCTCGTTCAACTCGTATCACTGGGCAAGGTTTCCCTTGCGTCTGGCGCCTTAGACCACTCGGCCATTCTGACACGATATATCAGCCCCAGCAAAAGAAGACACTGACTTCGTGCTGGTAGTAAAGTAAAAAAAGTTTGTCAGAAGTGGTATTCGAACCCACGCCCACATACGTGAACCAGCAGCCTCGTTTAACCCGTATCACCGGGAAATGTTTCCCTTAAGTCTGGCGCCTTAGACCACGCGGCCATTCTGATACAATATGTCAGCCCCAGTAAAAGAAGACGCTGACTTTGTGCTGGTAGTAAAGTAAAAAAAAATTGACAGAAGTGGGATTCGAACCCACGCACACATACGTGGACCAGAAGCCTCGTTCAACTCGTATCACTGGGCAAGGTTTTCCTTGCGTCTGGCGCCTTAGACCAATCGGCAATTCTGATACGAGATATCAGCCCCAGCGAAAGAAGACACTGACTTCGTGCTGGTAGTAAAGTAAAAAAAAGTTTGTCAGAAGAGGGATTCGAACCCACGCTCACATACGTGGACCAGAAGCCTCGTTCAACCCCTATCACTGGGCAAGGTTTCCCTTGAGTCTGGCGCCTTAGACCACTCGGCCATTCTGATACATATCAGCCCCAGCAAAAGGAGACACTGACTTTGTGCTGGTAGTAAAGTAAAAAAAAAAGCTTCTCAGATGTGGGATTTGAACCCACGCCCACATAGGTAGACCAGAAGGCTCGTTTAACCTGTATCACCGGACAATGTTTCCCTTAAGTCTGATGCCTTAGACAACTCGGCCGTTCTGACACGATATATAAGCTTCAGCAGAAGACACTGACTTCGTTCTTGTAGTAAAGTAAAAAAAGTTTGTCAGAAGTGGGATTCGCACCCACGCACACATACGTTAACCAGAAGCCTCGTTCAACTCGTATGACTGGACATGGTTTCCCTTGAGTCTAGCGCCTTCGACCGCTCGGCCATTCTGACACAATATTTCAGCCCAGCAAAAGGAGACACTGACTTTGGGCTGGTAGTAAATAAAAAAAAGAGTTTGTCAGAAGTGGGATTCAAACCCACGCCCTCATACGTGGACCAGAAGCCTCATTCAACCCGTATCACTGCGCAAGGTGTACCTTGAGTCTGGCGCCTTAGACCACTCGGTCATTCTGACACAATATTTCAGCCCAGCAAAAGGAGACACTGGCTTTGTTCTGGTAGTAAAGTAAAAAAAAGTTGTGAGAATAGGATTCGAACCCACGCCCACATACGTGGACCAGAAGCCTCGTTCAACCCGTATCACTGGGCAAGGTTTCCTTTGAGTCTGGAGCCTTAGACCACTCGGCCATTCTGACACGATATTTCAGCCCCAGCAAAAAGAGACACTGACTTTGTGCTGATAGTAAAGTAAAAAAAAGAGCTTCTCAGAAGTGTGATTGGAACCCACGCCCACATACGTAGACCAGAAGCCTCGTTCAACCCGTATCACTGGGCAAGGTTTCCATTGAGTCTAGCGCCTTCGACCACTCGGCCATTCTGACACAATATTTCAGCCCAGCGAAAGGAGACACTGACTTTCTTCTTGTAGTAAAATAAAAAATGTTTATCAAAAGTGGGATTCGAACCCACGCCCTCATATTTGGACCAGAAGCCTCGTTCAACCCGTATCTCTGCGCAAGGTTTACCTTGTGTCTGGCGCCTTAGACCACTCGGCCATTCTGACTCGATATTTCAGCCCCAGCAAAAAGAGACACTGACTTTGTGCTGGTAGTAAAGTAAAAAAAAAACTTCTCAGAAGTGGGATTTGAACCCACGCCCACATACGTAGACCAGAAGCCTCGTTCAACCCGTATCACTGGGCAAGGTTTCCATTGAGTCTAGCGCCTTCGACCACTCGGCCATTCTGACACAATATTTCAGCCCAGCAAAAGGAGACACTGACTTTCTTCTTGTAGTAAAATAAAAAAAGTTTGTCAAAAGTGGGATTCGAACCCACGCCCTCATATGTGGACCAGAAGCCTCGTTCAACACGTATCACTGCGCAAGGTTTACCTTGTGTCTGGCGCCTTAGACCACTCGGCCATTCTGATACGATATGTCAGCCTCAGCAAAAGAAGACGCTGACTCTGTGCTGGTAGTAAAGTAAAAAAAGTTTGTCAGAAGTGGGATTCGAACCCACGCCCACATACGTGGACCAGAAGCCTCGTTCAACTCGTATCACTGGGCAAGGTTTCCCTTGAATCTGGCGCCTTAGACCACGCGGCCATTCTGATACAATATGTCAGCCCCAGTAAAAGAAGACGCTGACTCTGTGCTGGTAGTAAAGTAAAAAAAATTGACAGAAGTGGGATTCGAACCCACGCACACATACGTGGACCAGAAGCCTCGTTCAACTCGTATCACTGGGCAAGGTTTCCCTTGCGTCTGGCGCCTTAGACCACTCGGCCATTCTGACACGATATATCAGCCCCAGCAAAAGAAGACACTGACTTCGTGCTGGTAGTAAAGTAAAAAAAGTTTGTCAGAAGTGGGATTCGAACCCACGCCCACATACGTGAACCAGAAGCCTCGTTTAACCCATATCACCGGGAAATGTTTCCCTTAAGTCTGGCGCCTTAGACCACGCGGCCATTCTGATACAATATGTCAGCCCCAGTAAAAGAAGACGCTGACTTTGTGCTGGTAGTAAAGTAAAAAAAAATTGACAGAAGTGGGATTCGAACCCACGCACACATACGTGGACCAGAAGCCTCGTTCAACTCGTATCACTGGGCAAGGTTTTTCTTGCGTCTGGCGCCTTAGACCAATCGGCAATTCTGATACGAGATATCAGCCCCAGCAAAAGAAGACACTGACTTCGTGCTGGTAGTAAAGTAAAAAAAATTGACAGAAGTGGGATTCGAACCCACGCACACATACGTGGACCAGAAACCTCGTTCAACTCGTATCACTGGGCAAGGTTTTCCTTGCGTCTGGCGCCTTAGACCACTCGGCCATTCTGATACGAGATATCAGCTCCAGGAAAAGAAGACACTGACTTCGTGCTGGTAGTAAAGTAAAAAAAAGTTTGTCAGAAGAGGGATTCGAACCCACGCTCACATACGTGGACCAGAAACCTCGTTCAACCCCTATCACTGGGCAAGGTTTCCCTTGAGTCTGGCGCCTTAGACCACTCGGCCATTCTGACACGATATATCAACCCCAGCAAAAGAAGACACTGACTTCGTGCTGGTAGTAAAGTAAAAAAAGTTTGTCACAAGTGGGACTCGAACCCACGCCCACATACGTGAACCAGAAGCCTCGTTTAACCCGTATCACCGGGAAATGTTTCCCTTAAGTCTGGTGCCTTAGACAACTCGGCCGTTCTGACACGATTTATAAGCTCCAGCAAAAAAAGACACTGACTTTGTTCTGGTAGTAAAGTAAAAAAAATTGTCAGAAGTGGGATTCGAACCCACGCCCACATACGTGGACCGGAAGCCTCGTTCGACTCGTATCACTGGGAAAGGTTTCCCTTGAGTCTGGCGCCTTAGACCACGCGGCCATTCTGATACAATATGTCAGCCCCAGCAAAAGGAGACACTGACTTTGTGCTGGTAGTAAAGTAAAAAAATTGACGGAAGTGAGATTCGAACCCACGCACACATACGTGGACCAGAAGCCTCGTTTAACTCGCATCACCGCGCAAGGTTTCCCTTCAGTCTGGCGCCTTAGACCACTCGGCCATTCTGATACGATATATCAGCCCCAGCAAAAGGAGACACTGACTTTGTTCTTGTAGTAAAATAAAAAAAGTTTGTCAGAAGTAGGATTCAAACCCACGCCGTCATACGCGGACCAGAAGCCTCATTCAACCTGTCTCACTGCGCAAGGTTTACCTTGAGTCTGGCGCCTTAGACCACTCGGTCATTCTGACACAATATTTCAGCCCAGCAAAAGGAGACACTGGCTTTGTTCTGGTAGTAAAGAAAAAAAAAGTTGTGAGAATAGGATTCGAACCCACGCCCACATACGTGGACCAGAAGCCTCGTTCAACCCGTATCACTGGGCAAGGTTTCCCTTGAGTCTGGAGCCTTAGACCACTCGGCCATTCTGACACGATATTTCAGCCCCAGCAAAAAGAGGCACTGACTTTGTGCTGGTAGTAAAGTAAAAAAAAGAGCTTCTCAGAAGTGGGATTTGAACCCTCGCCCACATACGTAGACCAGATGCCTCGTTCTACCCGTATCACTGGGCAAGGTTTCCATTGAGTCTAGCGCCTTCGACCACTCGGCCATTCTGACACAATATTTCAGCCCCACAAAAGGAGACACTGACTTTCTTCTTGTAGTAAAATAAAAAAAGTTTGTCAAAAGTGGGATTCGAACCCACGCCCTCATATGTGGACCAGAAGCCTCGTTCAACTCGTATCACTGGGCAAGGTTTCCCTTGCGTCTGGCGCCTTAGACCACTCGGCCATTCTGACACGATATATCAGCCCCAGCAAAAGAAGACACTGACTTCGTGCTGGTAGTAAAGTAAAAAAAGTTTGTCAGAAGTGGTATTCGAACCCACGCCCACATACGTGAACCAGCAGCCTCGTTTAACCCGTATCACCGGGAAATGTTTCCCTTAAGTCTGGCGCCTTAGACCACGCGGCCATTCTGATACAATATGTCAGCCCCAGTAAAAGAAGACGCTGACTTTGTGCTGGTAGTAAAGTAAAAAAAAATTGACAGAAGTGGGATTCGAACCCACGCACACATACGTGGACCAGACGCCTCGTTCAACTCGTATCACTGGGCAAGGTTTTCCTTGCGTCTGGCGCCTTAGACCAATCGGCAATTCTGATACGAGATATCAGCCCCAGCAAAAGAAGACACTGACTTCGTGCTGGTAGTAAAGTAAAAAAAAGTTTGTCAGAAGAGGGATTCGAACCCACGCTCACATACGTGGACCAGAAGCCTCGTTCAACCCCTATCACTGGGCAAGGTTTCCCTTGAGTCTGGCGCCTTAGACCACTCGGCCATTCTGATACATATCAGCCCCAGCAAAAGGAGACACTGACTTTGTGCTGGTAGTAAAGTAAAAAAAAAAGCTTCTCAGATGTGGGATTTGAACCCACGCCCACATAGGTAGACCAGAAGGCTCGTTTAACCTGTATCACCGGACAATGTTTCCCTTAAGTCTGATGCCTTAGACAACTCGGCCGTTCTGACACGATATATAAGCTTCAGCAGAAGACACTGACTTCGTTCTTGTAGTAAAGTAAAAAAAGTTTGTCAGAAGTGGGATTCGCACCCACGCACACATACGTTAACCAGAAGCCTCGTTCAACTCGTATGACTGGACATGGTTTCCCTTGAGTCTAGCGCCTTCGACCGCTCGGCCATTCTGACACAATATTTCAGCCCAGCAAAAGGAGACACTGACTTTGGGCTGGTAGTAAATAAAAAAAAGAGTTTGTCAGAAGTGGGATTCAAACCCACGCCCTCATACGTGGACCAGAAGCCTCATTCAACCCGTATCACTGCGCAAGGTGTACCTTGAGTCTGGCGCCTTAGACCACTCGGTCATTCTGACACAATATTTCAGCCCAGCAAAAGGAGACACTGGCTTTGTTCTGGTAGTAAAGTAAAAAAAAGTTGTGAGAATAGGATTCGAACCCACGCCCACATACGTGGACCAGAAGCCTCGTTCAACCCGTATCACTGGGCAAGGTTTCCTTTGAGTCTGGAGCCTTAGACCACTCGGCCATTCTGACACGATATTTCAGCCCCAGCAAAAAGAGACACTGACTTTGTGCTGATAGTAAAGTAAAAAAAAGAGCTTCTCAGAAGTGTGATTGGAACCCACGCCCACATACGTAGACCAGAAGCCTCGTTCAACCCGTATCACTGGGCAAGGTTTCCATTGAGTCTAGCGCCTTCGACCACTCGGCCATTCTGACACAATATTTCAGCCCAGCGAAAGGAGACACTGACTTTCTTCTTGTAGTAAAATAAAAAATGTTTATCAAAAGTGGGATTCGAACCCACGCCCTCATATTTGGACCAGAAGCCTCGTTCAACCCGTATCTCTGCGCAAGGTTTACCTTGTGTCTGGCGCCTTAGACCACTCGGCCATTCTGATACGATATGTCAGCCTCAGCAAAAGAAGACGCTGACTCTGTGCTGGTAGTAAAGTAAAAAAAAGCTTCTCAGAAGTGGGATTTGAACCCATGCCCACATAGGTAGACCAGAAGCCTCGTTCAACTCGTATCACTGGGCAAGGTTTCCCTTATGTCTGGCGCCTTGGACAACTCGGCCATTCTGACACAATATTTCAGCCAAGCAAAAGGAGACACTGAGTTTCTTCTGGTAGTAAAGTAAAAAAAAATTGTCAGAAGTGGGATTCGAACCCACGCACACGTACGTGGACCAGAAGCCTCGTTCAACCCGTATCACTGCGCAAGGTTTACCTTGTGTCTGGCGCCTTAGACCACTCGGCCATTCTGATACTTTTTTTTTTTTTTTTTTTTTTTTTTTTTATTTATTGCCTGGCATGGACATTGTACAGGGCAATCATTGCACACACATATATTACAAAAAAAAAAAAAAAAAAAAAAAAAAAAAAGAACAAGCATTGCCATCAGTCCCATCTGTACTGATGTTGTCCTCTTAAAAATACTTAAGGTTTGCCAGGGGTTCAAACCTTGACAACCATTCTGGCTCGATATCCCCTATTTTGCTACACTCAATGAATGCAGACATGCTTTGCCTGAAATAAATTACTGCTGGCTTTGCGTCCGGGTCGAAATGGTATCCGGCCATTCGTGCACGCCATATACAGTGGAGACCGGTCAACATCACTACATCAAATGGGACCCCATCATCATTTGTTACTGCGAGGTACCTTATTCCGTGTGGGTCTAGTGGAAAATCCTTCTTTATTGTCCTCTGTAATATGTCCCAAAAATGTACCCCTTCCCAACAATGCAAAAAAACATGGTCTATTGTTTCTGGTTTCTTACATAGCAAGCAGTGTGACCCCCATGGTGTAAAAAAACCCCGTTCCTCTGTGAAAGTCTTTACTGATAGTGTTCCTGTGTGTAACTTGAAGAAAAAAGTTTTCACCCCTGTAGGTACCTGCATGTTTCTCACCCGCTTCAGTACATTTTGTCCCGGTCTTCCACTGTATATGGCCCTGTACAATGGTACTGGCAAAACCATAGCACATACATCTTTGTACAATTCTTTTCTTCTAACACTTGCTAGATAATCTATCGAAAAGCGTACAGATAAAAAACGTACACTGTCTACCACTTCCTTGAGATACCCACGCAACGTCACGGGCCGGCTATCCGTAGTAACAACAAGATCTGGTAAGGCACTGCCTAACCTGAGCTGGCATACCGTACGCAAAAACGGATCCCTGACGTCACGGAAAAACAAAAATCTATTTACTACTTGTCTCACAAATAGGTGCGCCAAACCAAGACCTCCGTCCTTCACGCGCCTGAACAAGTTGGTCCGTCTGCACCTTTCCCATTTCGAGCCCCATATAAAAACTGCGAACACTCTGTGCAGCCTTTGCACGTTGATCCTTGAACAATGTAACACCTGCATCACATACCACAGTTTAGCGATAAAAAACATGTTGCACACAGTAGCCCTAGCAAAAACAGACAGGTTCATGCCTTTCCACCTGTCTGCTTTTTCCTTCGTCTCTTTTGTTTGCCGCGACCAATACTCCTCGCTGCTGTTATAACATTCCAGGGGAACACCGAGGTACCTTGTCGGTGTTTCCGTCCAGTGCACATTCGCAAAAAGGTCCGGCTTTGAAGGCCACCTTCCGTGCCACAGCCCAAGAGATTTCGCCCAGTTTACGCGGCTTCCTGTGACGCTACAAAAATGTTTCACAACACTTATCGTTTCCTCTACACTTTCTTTGTTCGTACAACACACCGCAATGTCGTCTGCATATGCCAGCAGCTTAACTTCCACTGCCGCCAAGCTGAAGCCACGTATTTTTTCATTTTCATTTATCGCTAAGCACATCGCTTCGATGTAAATACAAAACAAAAGTGGACTGAGGGGGCAGCCTTGACGCACAGAACGCATTACGTGAATGGGGGCCCCCAAAGACTTGTTAACAATTAAACGTGTTGTGCAGTTCTGGTACGCCAAGGCCACTCCCTCCTTGATGATGGAACCGACATTAATATGATCTAAGATGACAAACAAAATATCATGCGCAACACAATCAAAAGCTTTCTCCAGGTCTATCTGGAGCACCGCAACGCCAAGTGAATCTTCGTCACAACACTCTAGCACACACCGCATCTTGTGAATGTTTGAGCTAATGGTTCTGCCTTTGATTCCACAAGTTTGGTGCTCTCCAACAATTTCTTTAATGACACCTTGAAGTCGCGCTGCCAGAACCTTCATAAAAATCTTGTAGTCGACATTGGTCAGCGATATGGGCCTATACGATGTCACCAGTTTAAGTTTTTCCCCTTCGTCCGTTTTAGGAATTAATATCGTATGCGCTTTGCTGAAGGAGGGCGGCAGAGTTTTCCGTTCGTACGCCTCATTGAACAGCTCAGCTAACCCCGGGGACAGTTCTGTTCTAAACGTCTTATACCATGCTGCGGTTAGGCCATCGGGTCCCGGTGACTTTCCGGGGTTCAGATGACCAATCGCGCTTTCCACTTCGCCTTCCGTTATTCTGCCTTCTAAAAGCTTTTTTGTGTCGTCACTAAGCCGCGGCAAGCGCTTGAGAAACTCTTCTTTAAAACCATGTACATTCGCTTTTCGAATTGCAAAAAGTGACTGATAATACGCAGCAAAGGCCCTTTCGATGCTTTCATTGTCGCTCGCGAGAGTCCCGTTGCAATAGACCTTATCGATGTGGTTTCGGCGTCCTTGCGCTTTTTCGAGACCAAGCGCCCTTTTTGTGGGCGTCTCACCCGCGGCAAGATCATTTGCGCGCGCGCGAACCCAGGCGCCTCGATAACGCTCTCTGTCATGCAGTTCTAATTTTTCCTTGACACTGCGCACCTCGTCTTTGCAAGTCCCAGGCTCCCGACTTTCTAGGGCTATCAGCTGCTGCAGTGTTTTCTTAAGACTTCTTTCTTTTATTTGCGCTTCGAATTTTAGCGTGCTCGATCTGTCAAGCGCTTTCATTTTCACCTTCTGCTTTAAACACTCCCATTTCTCTGCTACTGTTTCCGTTTTTTCCATAAGCACTTCATTAATGGTCTCGTGCACTGCTTCTAAAAAAGGTTCATCTTTTAGTAACAATGCGTTCAGTTTCCATAAATCCCAGTTGAAAACCTTACGCTGTTTCTTCATGCCTATGCGACACACAACCAAACAGTGATCTGAAAACGACACTGGCTCAACCGAAAAATCGTGACACATAGGCTATACATCTAGGGATAGGTATATGCGGTCTAAACGCGCATGGCTATTGCCTTGAAATCGCGTGTAGATCACTTCGCGATTTGCTGCCACACATTCATACACGTCTTCCAAGTCATTTTCGGTTATTAATTTGCCTAGCACGTCACTGCTTTTGTCACGAACGCCAGTGCTATTGACTCTATCGCAAGCCCTTAAAACACAGTTAAAATCACCTAACAAAACCACCCTCTTATCACACTTTGTCCACTGAAACAGGTTAGAAAAAAACTGAGCACGCTCTTCTACACTATTCGGTGCGTATACGCATATAACTCTGAATTCAGTGGCACCATAAACAAAGTCACAATAAACAATTCTGCCCGACTGGCATGAGAAAACACTTTGCACAAGAAGGCCTTGCAATTTTTTTACAAAAAGAACACAACCCGCGGACGTTCCTATCGAGTGGCTTACGACCGCGTAATATCGGTCAGTGAAACGGCGCACCATGCTCCCGGTCTCCTCCTCTCCGTCTACCTTAGTTTCCTGGACGGCTAGGACGTCTATGTCTTGGTCTGTGAGCAACCGATAGAGCTGACTTTGCCTACGCCTAGCCGCCAACCCTCTGACGTTAAGCGTAGCTATACTGAATGGCGGAGTTAATGCCATAGTGACTTGTTAGCTATAGGAGTAGGCCCGGAGCATGGCGCTTACCCTTCACGACCAGCCCTCGGCTAGCCGCCTCCAGGACCATCCTGCTTCCCAGCGCTGTTTTCTTTTGCCTTGTCCGCCAGTCTCCGGTCGGTAGGGACTTTCGGCTTAGGTTTGAGACTACGCCACCTCCCTTGCGGCGCCTTCGCAGGCGGCTCCTGGCTGCTGGTGGACGACGCCCCGTCCTGCTCTACCGAGTCGTCGAGTGGACGCTTTAGCGTGGCGCTGGTCACGCACATCTCGTCGTCGCTGTCCGCCGCCGTCTCTCCCTGACCCTCCGTTGTGTCAGCTGTCCCCACTGGAACCACGTCCGTCTCGACCCGCTCAGGCTCGGCCGTTGACGGGGCGCTGGCCGGTGTAGTCGAAAGCTGGGGAGTCTCCGGAAACTTGGGTGTGTCTGCCGGCGCCGCCCCTCCAGTAGTCACAGGGACCACTGGGCTTCCGACCCCTTTGGCGGCGTCCTCTGCCTCGGCCACGTCCATGACGTAATCAGCCATCGCCTCGTTCTTCGCTGGCCCCATTGCACTGGCGTACGTTCGAACGCAATCGGCCTCGACGTGTCCGAAGCGTTTGCACCGCGAGCAACGGGGTACCTTGCACTCTCGGCGGACGTGCCCTTTGCCTTGGCAGCGCAAGCATTGCATCGGCCGACCAGGCACAACCAGCAAGGCCAGCTCTCCATCGATCCTGATCTGGTGCGGAAGGTCTTCGACCTTGACGCCGCTTTTCAGCTTCAGGAGAGCTGTTCTTGTGGTCGAACACTTGTCGGCCATGCCCGGGACACGCCACCGCTCACGGCTCACCTCCACGACCTTGCCGAAAGCCGACAGCGCCGTCTGTACTTCTTCGTCGCTCACTCCGTGAAGCAGCCAGTGAATTCGTAGCCGCACCTGCTGGTCCTGTGGGTCGACGACGACGCAGCGCCGCCCCTTCACTTGCAGCTCCTTCAAGGCGAGCAGGCGTTTCGTGGGAGCGGCGTCATTGAATGTCACCGCCCACAAGTGGTTAACCTGGTATGCACCGAGGCTTACCACATCCGGCAGCAGGCCCGTTGGCGTCAATGCGTCCCTGAAATCTTCGACCTTGTATGGCCTCGCTCGTACATCACCGTGTAAAAACACGGTGTTGATAACAAGTCGTCCTTTTGGCATTTCCGGCAAAATAAACTGGTATTCGCTATCTTCGTTCCTGTTTCCGCGGCCAGACACGGCCGCTGATACCGCTCCGACGGAGCCCATTCCAAACGCGTCCGCTCGCTATCGCGGCCCGAAGTGGAATGACTCGGCCATTCTGATACGATATGTCAGCCTCAGCAAAAGAAGACGCTGACTCTGTGCTGGTAGTAAAGTAAAAAAAGTTTGTCAGAAGTGGGATTCGAACCCACGCCCTCATATGTGAACCAGAAGCCTCGTTCAACCCATATCACTTCGCAAGGTTTACCTTGTGTCTGGCGCCTTAGACCACTCGGCCATTCTGATACGATATGTCAGCCTCAGCAAAAGAAGACGCTGACTCTGTGCTGGTAGTAAAGTAAAAAAAAGTTTGTCAGAAGTGGGATTCGAACCCACGCCCACATACGTGGACCAGAAGCCTCGTTCAACTCGTATCACTGGGCAAGGTTTCCCTTGAATCTGGCGCCTTAGACCACGCGGCCATTCTGATACAGTATGTCAGCCCCAGTAAAAGAAGACGCTGACTCTGTGCTGGTAGTAAAGTAAAAAAAATTGACAGAAGTGGGATTCGAACCCACGCACACATACGTGGACCAGAAGCCTCGTTCAACCCGTATCACTGCGCAAGGTTTCCCTTGAGTCTGGCGCCTTAGACCTCTCGGCCATTCTGATACGATATGTCAGCCTCAGCAAAAGAAGACGCTTACTCTGTTCTGGTAGTAAAGTAAAAAAATTGACAGAAGTGAGATTCGAACCCACGCACACATACGAGGACCAGAAGCCTCGTTCAACTCGCATCACCGGGCAATGTTTCCCTTAAGTCTGGTGCCTTAGACAACTCGGCCGTTCTGACACGATTTATAAGCTCCAGCAAAAGAAGACACTGACTTTGTTCTGGTAGTAAAGGAGAAAAAGTTTGTCTTAAGTGGGATTCGCACCCACACACACATACGTTGACCTGAAGCCTCGTTCAACTCGTATCACTGGGCAAGGTTTCCCTTGAATCTTGCGCCTTAGACCACGCGGCCATTCTGATACAATATGTCAGCCCCAGTAAAAGAAGACGCTGACTCTGTGCTGGTAGTAAAGTAAAAAAATTGACAGAAGTGGGATTCGAACCCACGCACACATAAGTGGACCAGAAGCCTCGTTCAACTCGTATCACTGGGCAAGGTTTCCCTTGCGTCTGGCGCCTTAGACCACTCGGCCATTCCGACACGATATATCAGCCCCAGCAAAAGGAGACACTGACTTTTTCTGGTTGTAAAGTAGAAAAAAGTTTGTGAGAATAGGGTTCGAACCCACGCCCACATACGTGGACCAGAAGCCTCGTTCAACCCGTATCACTGGGCAAGGTTTCCCTTGAGTCTGGAGCCTTAGACCACTCGGCCATTCTGATACGATATATCAGCCCCAGCAAAAGGAGACACTGACTTTGTTCTGTTAGTGAAGTAAAAAAAAGTTTGTCAGAAAAGGATTGGAACCCACGCCCACATACGTGGACTAGAAGCCTCGTTCAACCCGTATCACTGGGCAAGGTTTCCCTTGAGTCTGGCGCCTTAGACCACTCGGCCATTCTGACAAGATATATCAGCCCCAGCAAAAGAAAAGACTGACTTCGTGCTTGCAGTAAAGAAAAAAAAGTTTGTCAGAAGTGGGATTGGAACCCACGCCCACATACGTGGACCAGAAGCCTCGTTACAATCGTATCACTGGGCAAGGTTTCCCTTAAGTCTGGCGCCTTCGACCACTCGGCCATTCTGACACAATATTTCAGCCCAGCAAAAGGAGACACTGACTTTGTTCTGGTAGTAAAGTAAAAAAAAGTTTGTCAGAATAGGATTCGAACCCACGCCCACATACGTCGACCACAAACCTCGTTCAACTCGCATCACCGAGCAAGGTTTCCCATCCGTCTGGCGCCTTAGACCACTCGGCCATTCTGACACGATATTTGAGCCCCAGCAAAAGGAGACACTGACTTTGTGCTGGTAGTAAAGTAAAAAAAAGTTTCTCAGAAGTGGGATTTGAACCCACGCCCACATAGGTAGACCAGAAGCCTCGTTCAACTCGTATCACTGGGCAAGGTTTCCCTCAAGTCTGGCGCCTTAGACAACTCGGCCATTCTGACACGATATTTCAGCCAAGCAAAAGGAGACACTGACTTTCTTCTGGTAGTAAAGTAAAAAAAATTGTCAGAAGTGGGATTCGAACCCACGCACACATACGTGGACCAGAAGCCTCGTTCAACTCGTATCACTGGGCAAGGTTTCCCTTGAATCTGGCGCCTTAGACCACGCGGCCATTCTGATACAAAATGTCAGCCCCAGTAAAAGAAGACGCTGACTCTGTGCTGGTAGTAAAGTAAAAAAATTGACAGAAGTGGGATTCGAACCCACGCACACATACGTGGACCAGAAGCCTCGTTCAACTCGTATCACTGGGCAAGGTTTCCTTTGCGTCTGGCGCCTTAGACCACTCGGCCATTCTGACACGACATATCAGCCCCAGCAAAAAGAAGAACATGACTTTGTGCTGGTAGTAAAGTAAAAAAAGTTTGTCAGAAGTGGGATTCGAACCCACGCCCACATACGTGAACCAGAAGCCTCGTTTAACCCGTATCACCGGGAAATGTTTCCCTTAAGTCTGGCGCCTTAGACCACGCGGCCATTCTGATACAAAATTTAAGCCTCAGTAAAAGAAGACGCTGACTTTGCGCTGGTAGTAAAGTAAAAAAAAATTGACAGAAGTGGGATTCGAACCCACGCACACATACGTGGACCAGAAGCCTCGTTCAACTCGTATCACTGGGCAAGGTTTTCCTTGCGTCTGGCGCCTTAGACCACTCGGCCATTCTGATACGAGATATCAGCCCCAGGAAAAGAAGACACTGACTTCGTGCTGGTAGTAAAGTAAAAAAAAGTTTGTCAGAAGAGGGATTCGAACACACGCTCACATACGTGGACCAGAAACCTCGTTCAACCCCTATCACTGGGCAAGGTTTCCCTTGAGTCTGGCGCCTTAGACCACTCGGCCATTCTGACACGATATATCAGCCCCAGCAAAAGAAGACACTGACTTCGTGCTGGTAGTAAAGTAAAAAAAGTTTGTCAGAAGTGGGACTCGAACCCACGCCCACATACGTGAACCAGAAGCCTCGTTTAACCCGTATCACCGGGAAATGTTTCCCTTAAGTCTGGTGCCTTAGACAACTCGGCCGTTCTGACACGATTTATAAGCTCCAGCAAAAAAAGACACTGACTTTGTTCTGGTAGTAAAGTAAAAAAAATTGTCAGAAGTGGGATTCGAACCCACGCCCACATACGTGGACCGGAAGCCTCGTTCGATTCGTATCACTGGGAAAGGTTTCCCTTGAGTCTGGCGCCTTAGACCACGCGGCCCTTCTGATACAATATGTCAGCCCCAGCAAAAGGAGACACTGACTTTGTGCTGGTAGTAAAGTAAAAAAATTGACGGAAGTGAGATTCGAACCCACGCACACATACGTGGACCAGAAGCCTCGTTTAACTCGCATCACCGCGCAAGGTTTCCCTTCAGTCTGGCGCCTTAGACCACTCGGCCATTTTGATACGATATATCAGCCCCAGCAAAAGGAGACACTGACTTTGTTCTTGTAGTAAAATAAAAAAAGTTTGTCAGAAGTAGGATTCAAACCCACGCCGTCATACGTGGACCAGAAGCCTGATTCAACCTGTCTCACTGCGCAAGGTTTACCTTGAGTCTGGCGCCTTAGACCACTCGGTCATTCTGACACAATATTTCAGCCCAGCAAAAGGAGACGCTGGCTTTGTTCTGGTAGTAAAGAAAAAAAAAGTTGTGAGAATAGGATTCGAACCCACGCCCACATACGTGGACCAGAAGCCTCGTTCAACCCGTATCACTGGGAAAGGTTTCCCTTGAGTCTGGAGCCTTAGACCACTCGGCCATTCTGACACGATATTTCAGCCCCAGCAAAAAGAGACACTGACTTTGTGCTGGTAGTAAAGTAAAAAAAAGAGCTTCTCAGAAGTGGGATTTGAACCCACGCCCACATACGTAGACCAGAAGCCTCGTTCAACCCGTATCACTGGGCAAGGTTTCCATTGAGTCTAGCGCCTTCGACCACTCGGCCATTCTGACACAATATTTCAGCCCAGCAAAAGGAGACACTGACTTTCTTCTTGTAGTAAAATAAAAAAAGTTTGTCAAAAGTGGGATTCGAACCCACGCCCTCATATGTGGACCAGAAGCCTCGTTCAACACGTATCACTGCGCAAGGTTTACCTTGTGTCTGGCGCCTTAGACCACTCGGCCATTCTGATACGATATGTCAGCCTCAGCAAAAGAAGACGCTGACTCTGTGCTGGTAGTAAAGTAAAAAAAGTTTGTCAGAAGTGGGATTCGAACCCACGCCCACATACGTGGACCAGAAGCCTCGTTCAACTCGTATCACTGGGCAAGGCTTCCCTTGAATCTGGCGCCTTAGACCACGCGGCCATTCTGATACAATCTGTCAGCCCCAGTAAAAGAAGACGCTGACTCTGTGCTGGTAGTAAAGTAAAAAAAATTGACAGAAGTGGGATTCGAACCCACGCACACATACGTGGACCAGAAGCCTCGTTTAACTCGTATCACTGGGCAAGGTTTCCCTTGCGTCTGGCGCCTTAGACCACTCGGCCATTCTGACACGATATATCAGCCCAAGCGAAAGAAGACACTGACTTCGTGCTGGTAGTAAAGTAAAAAAAGTTTGTCAGAAGTGGGATTCGAACCCACGCCCACATACGTGAACCAGAAGCCTCGTTTAACCCATATCACCGGGAAATGTTTCCCTTAAGTCTGGCGCCTTAGACCACGCGGCCATTCTGATACAATATGTCAGCCCCAGTAAAAGAAGACGCTGACTTTGTGCTGGTAGTAAAGTAAAAAAAAATTGACAGAAGTGGGATTCGAACCCACGCACACATACGTGGACCAGAAGCCTCGTTCAACTCGTATCACTGGGCAAGGTTTTCCTTGCGTCTGGCGCCTTAGACCAATCGGCAATTCTGATACGAGATATCAGCCCCAGCAAAAGAAGACACTGACTTCGTGCTGGTAGTAAAGTAAAAAAATTGACAGAAGTGGGATTCGAACCCACGCACACATACGTGGACCAGAAGCCTCGTTCAACTCGTATCACTGGGCAAGGTTTTCCTTGCGTCTGGCGCCTTAGACCACTCGGCCATTCTGATACGAGATATCAGCTCCAGGAAAAGAAGACACTGACTTCGTGCTGGTAGTAAAGTAAAAAAAAGTTTGTCAGAAGAGGGATTCGAACCCACGCTCACATACGTGGACCAGAAACCTCGTTCAACCCCTATCACTGGGCAAGGTTTCCCTTGAGTCTGGCGCCTTAGACCACTCGGCCATTCTGATACATATCAGCCCCAGCAAAAGGAGACACTGACTTTGTGCTGGTAGTAAAGTAAAAAAAGTTTGTCAGAAGTGGTATTCGAACCCACGCCCACATACGTGAACCAGCAGCCTCGTTTAACCCGTATCACCGGGAAATGTTTCCCTTAAGTCTGGCGCCTTAGACCACGCGGCCATTCTGATACAATATGTCAGCCCCAGTAAAAGAAGACGCTGACTTTGTGCTGGTAGTAAAGTAAAAAAAAATTGACAGAAGTGGGATTCGAACCCACGCACACATACGTGGACCAGAAGCCTCGTTCAACTCGTATCACTGGGCAAGGTTTTCCTTGCGTCTGGCGCCTTAGACCAATCGGCAATTCTGATACGAGATATCAGCCCCAGCAAAAGAAGACACTGACTTCGTGCTGGTAGTAAAGTAAAAAAAAGTTTGTCAGAAGAGGGATTCGAACCCACGCTCACATACGTGGACCAGAAGCCTCGTTCAACCCCTATCACTGGGCAAGGTTTCCCTTGAGTCTGGCGCCTTAGACCACTCGGCCATTCTGATACATATCAGCCCCAGCAAAAGGAGACACTGACTTTGTGCTGGTAGTAAAGTAAAAAAAAAAGCTTCTCAGATGTGGGATTTGAACCCACGCCCACATAGGTAGACCAGAAGGCTCGTTTAACCTGTATCACCGGACAATGTTTCCCTTAAGTCTGATGCCTTAGACAACTCGGCCGTTCTGACACGATATATAAGCTTCAGCAGAAGACACTGACTTCGTTCTTGTAGTAAAGTAAAAAAAGTTTGTCAGAAGTGGGATTCGCACCCACGCACACATACGTTAACCAGAAGCCTCGTTCAACTCGTATGACTGGACATGGTTTCCCTTGAGTCTAGCGCCTTCGACCGCTCGGCCATTCTGACACAATATTTCAGCCCAGCAAAAGGAGACACTGACTTTGGGCTGGTAGTAAATAAAAAAAAGAGTTTGTCAGAAGTGGGATTAAACCCACGCCCTCATACGTGGACCAGAAGCCTCATTCAACCCGTATCACTGCGCAAGGTGTACCTTGAGTCTGGCGCCTTAGACCACTCGGTCATTCTGACACAATATTTCAGCCCAGCAAAAGGAGACACTGGCTTTGTTCTGGTAGTAAAGTAAAAAAAAGTTGTGAGAATAGGATTCGAACCCACGCCCACATACGTGGACCAGAAGCCTCGTTCAACCCGTATCACTGGGCAAGGTTTCCTTTGAGTCTGGAGCCTTAGACCACTCGGCCATTCTGACACGATATTTCAGCCCCAGCAAAAAGAGACACTGACTTTGTGCTGATAGTAAAGTAAAAAAAAGAGCTTCTCAGAAGTGTGATTGGAACCCACGCCCACATACGTAGACCAGAAGCCTCGTTCAACCCGTATCACTGGGCAAGGTTTCCATTGAGTCTAGCGCCTTCGACCACTCGGCCATTCTGACACAATATTTCAGCCCAGCGAAAGGAGACACTGACTTTCTTCTTGTAGTAAAATAAAAAATGTTTATCAAAAGTGGGATTCGAACCCACGCCCTCATATTTGGACCAGAAGCCTCGTTCAACCCGTATCTCTGCGCAAGGTTTACCTTGTGTCTGGCGCCTTAGACCACTCGGCCATTCTGATACGATATGTCAGCCCCAGTAAAAGAAGACGCTGACTCTGTGCTGGTAGTAAAGTAAAAAAAATTGACAGAAGTGGGATTCGAACCCACGCACACATACGTGGACCAGAAGCCTCGTTCAACCCGTATCACTGCGCAAGGTTTCCCTTGAGTCTGGCGCCTTAGACCTCTCGGCCATTCTGATACGATATGTCAGCCTCAGCAAAAGAAGACGCTTACTCTGTTCTGGTAGTAAAGTAAAAAAATTGACAGAAGTGAGATTCGAACCCACGCACACATACGAGGACCAGAAGCCTCGTTCAACTCGCATCACCGGGCAATGTTTCCCTTAAGTCTGGTGCCTTAGACAACTCGGCCGTTCTGACACGATTTATAAGCTCCAGCAAAAGAAGACACTGACTTTGTTCTGGTAGTAAAGGAGAAAAAGTTTGTCTTAAGTGGGATTCGCACCCACACACACATACGTTGACCTGAAGCCTCGTTCAACTCGTATCACTGGGCAAGGTTTCCCTTGAATCTTGCGCCTTAGACCACGCGGCCATTCTGATACAATATGTCAGCCCCAGTAAAAGAAGACGCTGACTCTGTGCTGGTAGTAAAGTAAAAAAATTGACAGAAGTGGGATTCGAACCCACGCACACATAAGTGGACCAGAAGCCTCGTTCAACTCGTATCACTGGGCAAGGTTTCCCTTGCGTCTGGCGCCTTAGACCACTCGGCCATTCCGACACGATATATCAGCCCCAGCAAAAGGAGACACTGACTTTTTCTGGTTGTAAAGTAGAAAAAAGTTTGTGAGAATAGGGTTCGAACCCACGCCCACATACGTGGACCAGAAGCCTCGTTCAACCCGTATCACTGGGCAAGGTTTCCCTTGAGTCTGGAGCCTTAGACCACTCGGCCATTCTGATACGATATATCAGCCCCAGCAAAAGGAGACACTGACTTTGTTCTGTTAGTGAAGTAAAAAAAAGTTTGTCAGAAAAGGATTGGAACCCACGCCCACATACGTGGACTAGAAGCCTCGTTCAACCCGTATCACTGGGCAAGGTTTCCCTTGAGTCTGGCGCCTTAGACCACTCGGCCATTCTGACACGATATATCAGCCCCAGCAAAAGAAAAGACTGACTTCGTGCTTGCAGTAAAGAAAAAAAAGTTTGTCAGAAGTGGGATTGGAACCCACGCCCACATACGTGGACCAGAAGCCTCGTTACAATCGTATCACTGGGCAAGGTTTCCCTTAAGTCTGGCGCCTTCGACCACTCGGCCATTCTGACACAATATTTCAGCCCAGCAAAAGGAGACACTGACTTTGTTCTGGTAGTAAAGTAAAAAAAAGTTTGTCAGAATAGGATTCGAACCCACGCCCACATACGTCGACCACAAACCTCGTTCAACTCGCATCACCGAGCAAGGTTTCCCATCCGTCTGGCGCCTTAGACCACTCGGCCATTCTGACACGATATTTGAGCCCCAGCAAAAGGAGACACTGACTTTGTGCTGGTAGTAAAGTAAAAAAAAGTTTCTCAGAAGTGGGATTTGAACCCACGCCCACATAGGTAGACCAGAAGCCTCGTTCAACTCGTATCACTGGGCAAGGTTTCCCTCAAGTCTGGCGCCTTAGACAACTCGGCCATTCTGACACGATATTTCAGCCAAGCAAAAGGAGACACTGACTTTCTTCTGGTAGTAAAGTAAAAAAAATTGTCAGAAGTGGGATTCGAACCCACGCACACATACGTGGACCAGAAGCCTCGTTCAACTCGTATCACTGGGCAAGGTTTCCCTTGAATCTGGCGCCTTAGACCACGCGGCCATTCTGATACAAAATGTCAGCCCCAGTAAAAGAAGACGCTGACTCTGTGCTGGTAGTAAAGTAAAAAAATTGACAGAAGTGGGATTCGAACCCACGCACACATACGTGGACCAGAAGCCTCGTTCAACTCGTATCACTGGGCAAGGTTTCCTTTGCGTCTGGCGCCTTAGACCACTCGGCCATTCTGACACGACATATCAGCCCCAGCAAAAAGAAGAACATGACTTTGTGCTGGTAGTAAAGTAAAAAAAGTTTGTCAGAAGTGGGATTCGAACCCACGCCCACATACGTGAACCAGAAGCCTCGTTTAACCCGTATCACCGGGAAATGTTTCCCTTAAGTCTGGCGCCTTAGACCACGCGGCCATTCTGATACAAAATTTAAGCCTCAGTAAAAGAAGACGCTGACTTTGCGCTGGTAGTAAAGTAAAAAAAAATTGACAGAAGTGGGATTCGAACCCACGCACACATACGTGGACCAGAAGCCTCGTTCAACTCGTATCACTGGGCAAGGTTTTCCTTGCGTCTGGCGCCTTAGACCACTCGGCCATTCTGATACGAGATATCAGCCCCAGGAAAAGAAGACACTGACTTCGTGCTGGTAGTAAAGTAAAAAAAAGTTTGTCAGAAGAGGGATTCGAACACACGCTCACATACGTGGACCAGAAACCTCGTTCAACCCCTATCACTGGGCAAGGTTTCCCTTGAGTCTGGCGCCTTAGACCACTCGGCCATTCTGACACGATATATCAGCCCCAGCAAAAGAAGACACTGACTTCGTGCTGGTAGTAAAGTAAAAAAAGTTTGTCAGAAGTGGGACTCGAACCCACGCCCACATACGTGAACCAGAAGCCTCGTTTAACCCGTATCACCGGGAAATGTTTCCCTTAAGTCTGGTGCCTTAGACAACTCGGCCGTTCTGACACGATTTATAAGCTCCAGCAAAAAAAGACACTGACTTTGTTCTGGTAGTAAAGTAAAAAAAATTGTCAGAAGTGGGATTCGAACCCACGCCCACATACGTGGACCGGAAGCCTCGTTCGATTCGTATCACTGGGAAAGGTTTCCCTTGAGTCTGGCGCCTTAGACCACGCGGCCCTTCTGATACAATATGTCAGCCCCAGCAAAAGGAGACACTGACTTTGTGCTGGTAGTAAAGTAAAAAAATTGACGGAAGTGAGATTCGAACCCACGCACACATACGTGGACCAGAAGCCTCGTTTAACTCGCATCACCGCGCAAGGTTTCCCTTCAGTCTGGCGCCTTAGACCACTCGGCCATTTTGATACGATATATCAGCCCCAGCAAAAGGAGACACTGACTTTGTTCTTGTAGTAAAATAAAAAAAGTTTGTCAGAAGTAGGATTCAAACCCACGCCGTCATACGTGGACCAGAAGCCTGATTCAACCTGTCTCACTGCGCAAGGTTTACCTTGAGTCTGGCGCCTTAGACCACTCGGTCATTCTGACACAATATTTCAGCCCAGCAAAAGGAGACGCTGGCTTTGTTCTGGTAGTAAAGAAAAAAAAAAGTTGTGAGAATAGGATTCGAACCCACGCCCACATACGTGGACCAGAAGCCTCGTTCAACCCGTATCACTGGGCAAGGTTTCCCTTGAGTCTGGAGCCTTAGACCACTCGGACATTCTGACACGATATTTCAGCCCCAGCAAAAAGAGACACTGACTTTGTGCTGGTAGTAAAGTAAAAAAAAGAGCTTCTCAGAAGTGGGATTTGAACCCACGCCCACATACGTAGACCAGAAGCCTCGTTCAACCCGTATCACTGGGCAAGGTTTCCATTGAGTCTAGCGCCTTCGACCACTCGGCCATTCTGACACAATATTTCAGCCCAGCAAAAGGAGACACTGACTTTCTTCTTGTAGTAAAATAAAAAAAGTTTGTCAAAAGTGGGATTCGAACCCACGCCCTCATATGTGGACCAGAAGCCTCGTTCAACACGTATCACTGCGCAAGGTTTACCTTGTGTCTGGCGCCTTAGACCACTCGGCCATTCTGATACGATATGTCAGCCTCAGCAAAAGAAGACGCTGACTCTGTGCTGGTAGTAAAGTAAAAAAAGTTTGTCAGAAGTGGGATTCGAACCCACGCCCACATACGTGGACCAGAAGCCTCGTTCAACTCGTATCACTGGGCAAGGCTTCCCTTGAATCTGGCGCCTTAGACCACGCGGCCATTCTGATACAATCTGTCAGCCCCAGTAAAAGAAGACGCTGACTCTGTGCTGGTAGTAAAGTAAAAAAAATTGACAGAAGTGGGATTCGAACCCACGCACACATACGTGGACCAGAAGCCTCGTTTAACTCGTATCACTGGGCAAGGTTTCCCTTGCGTCTGGCGCCTTAGACCACTCGGCCATTCTGACACGATATATCAGCCCAAGCGAAAGAAGACACTGACTTCGTGCTGGTAGTAAAGTAAAAAAAGTTTGTCAGAAGTGGGATTCGAACCCACGCCCACATACGTGAACCAGAAGCCTCGTTTAACCCATATCACCGGGAAATGTTTCCCTTAAGTCTGGCGCCTTAGACCACGCGGCCATTCTGATACAATATGTCAGCCCCAGTAAAAGAAGACGCTGACTTTGTGCTGGTAGTAAAGTAAAAAAAAATTGACAGAAGTGGGATTCGAACCCACGCACACATACGTGGACCAGAAGCCTCGTTCAACTCGTATCACTGGGCAAGGTTTTCCTTGCGTCTGGCGCCTTAGACCAATCGGCAATTCTGATACGAGATATCAGCCCCAGCAAAAGAAGACACTGACTTCGTGCTGGTAGTAAAGTAAAAAAAATTGACAGAAGTGGGATTCGAACCCACGCACACATACGTGGACCAGAAGCCTCGTTCAACTCGTATCACTGGGCAAGGTTTTCCTTGCGTCTGGCGCCTTAGACCACTCGGCCATTCTGATACGAGATATCAGCTCCAGGAAAAGAAGACACTGACTTCGTGCTGGTAGTAAAGTAAAAAAAAGTTTGTCAGAAGAGGGATTCGAACCCACGCTCACATACGTGGACCAGAAACCTCGTTCAACCCCTATCACTGGGCAAGGTTTCCCTTGAGTCTGGCGCCTTAGACCACTCGGCCATTCTGACACGATATATCAGCCCCAGCAAAAGAAGACACTGACTTCGTGCTGGTAGTAAAGTAAAAAAAGTTTGTCAGAAGTGGGACTCGAACCCACGCCCACATACGTGAACCAGAAGCCTCGTTTAACCCGTATCACCGGGAAATGTTTCCCTTAAGTCTGGTGCCTTAGACAACTCGGCCGTTCGGACACGATTTATAAGCTCCAGCAAAAAAAGACACTGACTTTGTTCTGGTAGTAAAGTAAAAAAAATTGTCAGAAGTGGGATTCGAACCCACGCCCACATACGTGGACCGGAAGCCTCGTTCGACTCGTATCACTGGGAAAGGTTTCCCTTGAGTCTGGCGCCTTAGACCACGCGGCCATTCTGATACAATATGTCAGCCCCAGCAAAAGGAGACACTGACTTTGTGCTGGTAGTAAAGTAAAAAAATTGACGGAAGTGAGATTCGAACCCACGCACACATACGTGGACCAGAAGCCTCGTTTAACTCGCATCACCGCGCAAGGTTTCCCTTCAGTCTGGCGCCTTAGACCACTCGGCCATTCTGATACGATATATCAGCCCCAGCAAAAGGAGACACTGACTTTGTTCTTGTAGTAAAATAAAAAAAGTTTGTCAGAAGTAGGATTCAAACCCACGCCGTCATACGCGGACCAGAAGCCTCATTCAACCTGTCTCACTGCGCAAGGTTTACCTTGAGTCTGGCACCTTAGACCACTCGGTCATTCTGACACAATATTTCAGCCCAGCAAAAGGAGACACTGGCTTTGTTCTGGTAGTAAAGAAAAAAAAAGTTGTGAGAATAGGATTCGAACCCACGCCCACATACGTGGACCAGAAGCCTCGTTCAACCCGTATCACTGGGCAAGGTTTCCCTTGAGTCTGGAGCCTTAGACCACTCGGCCATTCTGACACGATATTTCAGCCCCAGCAAAAAGAGGCACTGACTTTGTGCTGGTAGTAAAGTAAAAAAAGAGCTTCTCAGAAGTGGGATTTGAACCCACGCCCACATACGTAGACCAGAAGCCTCGTTCAACCCGTATCACTGGGCAAGGTTTCCATTGAGTCTAGCGCCTTCGACCACTCGGCCATTCTGACACAGTATTTCAGCCCAGCAAAAGGAGACACTGACTTTCTTCTTGTAGTAAAATAAAAAAGTTTGTCAAAAGTGGGATTCGAACCCACGCCCTCATATGTGGACCAGAAGCCTCGTTCAACACGTATCACTGCGCAAGGTTTACCTTGTGTCTGGCGCCTTAGACCACTCGGCCAATCTGATACGATATGTCAGCCCCAGTAAAAGAAGACGCTGACTCTGTGCTGGTAGTAAAGTAAAAAAAATTGACAGAAGTGGGATTCGAACCCACGCACACATACGTGGACCAGAAGCCTCGTTCAACTCGTATCACTGGGCAAGGTTTCCCTTGCGTCTGGCGCCTTAGACCACTCGGCCATTCTGACACGATATATCAGCCCCAGCAAAAGAAGACACTGACTTCGTGCTGGTAGTAAAGTAAAAAAAGTTTGTCAGAAGTGGGATTCGAACCCACGCCCACATACGTGAACCAGCAGCCTCGTTTAACCCGTATCACCGGGAAATGTTTCCCTTAAGTCTGGCGCCTTAGACCACGCGGCCATTCTGATACAATATGTCAGCCCCAGTAAAAGAAGACGCTGACTTTGTGCTGGTAGTAAAGTAAAAAAAAATTGACAGAAGTGGGATTCGAACCCACGCACACGTACGTGGACCAGAAGCCTCGTTCAACCCGTATCACTGCGCAAGGTTTACCTTGTGTCTGGCGCCTTAGACCACTCGGCCATTCTGATACGATATGTCAGCCTCAGCAAAAGAAGACGCTGACTCTGTGCTGGTAGTAAAGTAAAAAAAGTTTGTCAGAAGTGGGATTCGAACCCACGCCCTCATATGTGAACCAGAAGCCTCGTTCAACCCATATCACTTCGCAAGGTTTACCTTGTGTCTGGCGCCTTGGACAACTCGGCCATTCTGACACAATATTTCAGCCAAGCAAAAGGAGACACTGAGTTTCTTCTGGTAGTAAAGTAAAAAAAAATTGTCAGAAGTGGGATTCGAACCCACGCACACGTACGTGGACCAGAAGCCTCGTTCAACCCGTATCACTGCGCAAGGTTTACCTTGTGTCTGGCGCCTTAGACCACTCGGCCATTCTGATACGATATGTCAGCCTCAGCAAAAGAAGACGCTGACTCTGTGCTGGTAGTAAAGTAAAAAAAGTTTGTCAGAAGTGGGATTCGAACCCACGCCCTCATATGTGAACCAGAAGCCTCGTTCAACCCATATCACTTCGCAAGGTTTACCTTGTGTCTGGCGCCTTAGACCACTCGGCCATTCTGATACGATATGTCAGCCTCAGCAAAAGAAGACGCTGACTCTGTGCTGGTAGTAAAGTAAAAAAAGTTTGTCAGAAGTGGGATTCGAACCCACGCCCACATACGTGGACCAGAAGCCTCGTTCAACTCGTATCACTGGGCAAGGTTTCCCTTGAATCTGGCGCCTTAGACCACGCGGCCATTCTGATACAGTATGTCAGCCCCAGTAAAAGAAGACGCTGACTCTGTGCTGGTAGTAAAGTAAAAAAAATTGACAGAAGTGGGATTCGAACCCACGCACACATACGTGGACCAGAAGCCTCGTTCAACTCGTATCACTGGGCAAGGTTTCCCTTGCGTCTGGCGCCTTAGACCACTCGGCCATTCTGACACGATATATCAGCCCCAGCAAAAGAAGACACTGACTTCGTGCTGGTAGTAAAGTAAAAAAAGTTTGTCAGAAGTGGGATTCGAACCCACGCCCACATACGTGAACCACAAGCCTCGTTTACCCGTATCACCGGGAAATGTTTCCCTTAAATATGGCGCCTTAGACCACGCGGCCATTCTGATACAATATGTCAGCCCCAGTAAAAGAAGACGCTGACTTTGTGCTGGTAGTAAAGTAAAAAAAATTGACAGAAGTGGGATTCGAACCCACGCACACATACGTGGACCAGAAGCCTCGTTCAACTCGTATCACTGGGCAAGGTTTTCCTTGCGTCTGGCGCCTTAGACCAATCGGCAATTCTGATACGAGATATCAGCCCCAGCAAAAGAAGACACTGACTTCGTACTGGTAGTAAAGTAAAAAAAAGTTTGTCAGAAGAGGGATTCGAACCCACGCTCACATACAGGTACCAAAAGCCTCGTTCAACCCCTATCACTGGGCAAGGTTTCCCTTGAGTCTGGCGCCTTAGACCACTCGGCCATTCTGATACATATCAGCCCCAGCAAAAGGAGACACTGACTTTGTGCTGGTAGTAAAGTAAAAAAAAGCTTCTCAGAAGTGGGATTTGAACCCACGCCCACATAGGTAGACCAGAAGGCTCGTTTAACCCGTATCACCGGACAATGTTTCCCTTAAGTCTGATGCCTTAGACAACTCGGCCGTTCTGACACGATATATAAGCTTCAGCAGAAGAAGACACTGACTTCGTTCTGGTAGTAAAGTAAAAAAAGTTTGTCAGAAGTGGGATTCGCACCCACGCACACATACGTTGACCAGAAGCCTCGTTCAACTCGTATGACTGGACATGGTTTCCCTTGAGTCTAGCGCCTTTGACCGCTCGGCCATTCTGACACAATATTTCAGCCCAGCAAAAGGAGACACTGACTTTGGGCTGGTAGTAAATAAAAAAAGAGTTTGTCAGAAGTGGGATTCGAACCCACGCCCACATACGTGGACCAGAAGCCTAATTCAACCCGTACCACTGGGCAAGGTTTCCCTAAGGTCTGGCGCCTTCGACCACTCGGCCATTCTGACACGATACTTTGGTCCTAACCAAAGGAGACACTGGCTTTGTTCTTGCACTAAAATAAAAAAAGTTTGTCAGAAGTAGGATTCAAACCCATGCCCACATACGTGGACCAGAAGCCTCGTTCAACCCGTATCACTGCGCAAGGTTTCCCTTGAGTCTGGCGCCTTAGACCTCTCGGCCATTCTGATACGATATGTCAGCCCCAGTAAAAGAAGACGCTGACTTTGTGCTGGTAGTAAAGTAAAAAAAATTGACAGAAGTGGGATTCGAACCCACGCACACATACGTGGACCAGAAGCCTCGTTCAACTCGTATCACTGGGCAAGGTTTTCCTTGCGTCTGGCGCCTTAGACCAATCGGCAATTCTGATACGAGATATCAGCCCCAGCAAAAGAAGACACTGACTTCGTACTGGTAGTAAAGTAAAAAAAAGTTTGTCAGAAGAGGGATTCGAACCCACGCTCACATACAGGTACCAAAAGCCTCGTTCAACACCTATTACTGGCCAAGGTTTCCCTTGAGTCTGGCGCCTTAGACCACTCGGCCATTCTGATACATATCAGCCCCAGCAAAAGGAGACACTGACTTTGTGCTGGTAGTAAAGTAAAAAAAAGCTTCTCAGAAGTGGGATTTGAACCCACGCCCACATAGGTAGACCAGAAGCCTCGTTCAACTCGCATCACCGGGCAATGTTTCCCTTAAGTCTGGTGCCTTAGACAACTCGGCCGTTCTGACACGATTTATAAGCTCCAGCAAAAGAAGACACTGACTTTGTTCTGGTAGTAAAGGAGAAAAAGTTTGTCTTAAGTGGGATTCGCACCCACACACACATACGTTGACCTGAAGCCTCGTTCAACTCGTATCACTGGGCAAGGTTTCCCTTGAATCTTGCGCCTTAGACCACGCGGCCATTCTGATACAATATGTCAGCCCCAGTAAAAGAAGACGCTGACTCTGTGCTGGTAGTAAAGTAAAAAAATTGACAGAAGTGGGATTCGAACCCACGCACACATAAGTGGACCAGAAGCCTCGTTCAACTCGTATCACTGGGCAAGGTTTCCCTTGCGTCTGGCGCCTTAGACCACTCGGCCATTCCGACACGATATATCAGCCCCAGCAAAAGGAGACACTGACTTTTTCTGGTTGTAAAGTAGAAAAAAGTTTGTGAGAATAGGGTTCGAACCCACGCCCACATACGTGGACCAGAAGCCTCGTTCAACCCGTATCACTGGGCAAGGTTTCCCTTGAGTCTGGAGCCTTAGACCACTCGGCCATTCTGATACGATATATCAGCCCCAGCAAAAGGAGACACTGACTTTGTTCTGTTAGTGAAGTAAAAAAAAGTTTGTCAGAAAAGGATTGGAACCCACGCCCACATACGTGGACTAGAAGCCTCGTTCAACCCGTATCACTGGGCAAGGTTTCCCTTGAGTCTGGCGCCTTAGACCACTCGGCCATTCTGACACGATATATCAGCCCCAGCAAAAGAAAAGACTGACTTCGTGCTTGCAGTAAAGAAAAAAAAGTTTGTCAGAAGTGGGATTGGAACCCACGCCCACATACGTGGACCAGAAGCCTCGTTACAATCGTATCACTGGGCAAGGTTTCCCTTAAGTCTGGCGCCTTCGACCACTCGGCCATTCTGACACAATATTTCAGCCCAGCAAAAGGAGACACTGACTTTGTTCTGGTAGTAAAGTAAAAAAAAGTTTGTCAGAATAGGATTCGAACCCACGCCCACATACGTCGACCACAAACCTCGTTCAACTCGCATCACCGAGCAAGGTTTCCCTTCCGTCTGGCGCCTTAGACCACTCGGCCATTCTGACACGATATTTGAGCCCCAGCAAAAGGAGACACTGACTTTGTGCTGGTAGTAAAGTAAAAAAAAGCTTCTCAGAAGTGGGATTTGAACCCAGGCCCACATAGGTAGACCAGAAGCCTCGTTCAACTCGTATCACTGGGCAAGGTTTCCCTCAAGTCTGGCGCCTTAGACAACTCGGCCATTCTGACACGATATTTCAGCCAAGCAAAAGGAGACACTGACTTTCTTCTGGTAGTAAAGTAAAAAAAATTGTCAGAAGTGGGATTCGAACCCACGCACACATACGTGGACCAGAAGCCTCGTTCAACTCGTATCACTGGGCAAGGTTTCCCTTGAATCTGGCGCCTTAGACCACGCGGCCATTCTGATACAAAATGTCAGCCCCAGTAAAAGAAGACGCTGACTCTGTGCTGGTAGTAAAGTAAAAAAATTGACAGAAGTGGGATTCGAACCCACGCACACATACGTGGACCAGAAGCCTCGTTCAACTCGTATCACTGGGCAAGGTTTCCTTTGCGTCTGGCGCCTTAGACCACTCGGCCATTCTGACACGACATATCAGCCCCAGCAAAAAGAAGAACATGACTTTGTGCTGGTAGTAAAGTAAAAAAAGTTTGTCAGAAGTGGGATTCGAACCCACGCCCACATACGTGAACCAGAAGCCTCGTTTAACCCGTATCACCGGGAAATGTTTCCCTTAAGTCTGGCGCCTTAGACCACGCGGCCATTCTGATACAAAATTTAAGCCCCAGTAAAAGAAGACGCTGACTTTGCGCTGGTAGTAAAGTAAAAAAAAATTGACAGAAGTGGGATTCGAACCCACGCACACATACGTGGACCAGAAGCCTCGTTCAACTCGTATCACTGGGCAAGGTTTTCCTTGCGTCTGGCGCCTTAGACCACTCGGCCATTCTGATACGAGATATCAGCCCCAGGAAAAGAAGACACTGACTTCGTGCTGGTAGTAAAGTAAAAAAAAGTTTGTCAGAAGAGGGATTCGAACACACGCTCACATACGTGGACCAGAAACCTCGTTCAACCCCTATCACTGGGCAAGGTTTCCCTTGAGTCCGGCGCCTTAGACCACTCGGCCATTCTGACACGATATATCAGCCCCAGCAAAAGAAGACACTGACTTCGTGCTGGTAGTAAAGTAAAAAAAGTTTGTCAGAAGTGGGACTCGAACCCACGCCCACATACGTGAACCAGAAGCCTCGTTTAGCCCGTATCACCGGGAAATGTTTCCCTTAAGTCTGGTGCCTTAGACAACTCGGCCGTTCTGACACGATTTATAAGCTCCAGCAAAAAAAGACACTGACTTTGTTCTGGTAGTAAAGTAAAAAAAATTGTCAGAAGTGGGATTCGAACCCACGCCCACATACGTGGACCGGAAGCCTCGTTCGATTCGTATCACTGGGAAAGGTTTCCCTTGAGTCTGGCGCCTTAGACCACGCGGTCCTTCTGATACAATATGTCAGCCCCAGCAAAAGGAGACACTGACTTTGTGCTGGTAGTAAAGTAAAAAAATTGACGGAAGTGAGATTCGAACCCACGCACACATACGTGGACCAGAAGCCTCGTTTAACTCGCATCACCGCGCAAGGTTTCCCTTCAGTCTGGCGCCTTAGACCACTCGGCCATTTTGATACGATATATCAGCCCCAGCAAAAGGAGACACTGACTTTGTTCTTGTAGTAAAATAAAAAAAGTTTGTCAGAAGTAGGATTCAAACCCACGCCCTCATACGTGGACCAGAAGCCTCATTCAACCCGTATCACTGCGCAAGGTGTACCTTGAGTCTGGCGCCTTAGACCACTCGGTCTTTCTGACACAATATTTCAGCCCAGCAAAAGGAGACACTGGCTTTGTTCTGGTAGTAAAGTAAAAAAAAAAGTTGTGAGAATAGGATTCGAACCCACGCCCACATACGTGGACCAGAAGCCTCGTTCAACCCGTATCACTGGGCAAGGTTTCCTTTGAGTCTGGAGCCTTAGACCACTCGGCCATTCTGACACGATATTTCAGCCCCAGCAAAAAGAGACACTGACTTTGTGCTGATAGTAAAGTAAAAAAAAGAGCTTCTCAGAAGTGTGATTGGAACCCACGCCCACATACGTAGACCAGAAGCCTCGTTCAACCCGTATCACTGGGCAAGGTTTCCATTGAGTCTAGCGCCTTCGACCACTCGGCCATTCTGACACAATATTTCAGCCCAGCGAAAGGAGACACTGACTTTCTTCTTGTAGTAAAATAAAAAATGTTTATCAAAAGTGGGATTCGAACCCACGCCCTCATATTTGGACCAGAAGCCTCGTTCAACCCGTATCACTGCGCAAGGTTTACCTTGTGTCTGGCGCCTTAGACCACTCGGCCATTCTGATACGATATGTCAGCCTCAACAAAAGAAGACGCTGACTCTGTGCTGGTAGTAAAGTAAAAAAAAGCTTCTCAGAAGTGGGATTTGAACCCATGCCCACATAGGTAGACCAGAAGCCTCGTTCAACTCGTATCACTGGGCAAGGTTTCCCTTATGTCTGGCGCCTTGGACAACTCGGCCATTCTGACACAATATTTCAGCCAAGCAAAAGGAGACACTGAGTTTCTTCTGGTAGTAAAGTAAAAAAAAATTGTCAGAAGTGGGATTCGAACCCACGCACACGTACGTGGACCAGAAGTCTCGTTCAACCCGTATCACTGCGCAAGGTTTACCTTGTGTCTGGCGCCTTAGACCACTCGGCCATTCTGATACGATATGTCAGCCTCAGCAAAAGAAGACGCTGACTCTGTGCTGGTAGTAAAGTAAAAAAAGTTTGTCAGAAGTGGGATTCGAACCCACGCCCTCATATGTGAACCAGAAGCCTCGTTCAACCCATATCACTTCGCAAGGTTTACCTTGTGTCTGGCGCCTTAGACCACTCGGCCATTCTGATACGATATGTCAGCCTCAGCAAAAGAAGACGCTGACTCTGTGCTGGTAGTAAAGTAAAAAAAGTTTGTCAGAAGTGGGATTCGAACCCACGCCCACATACGTGGACCAGAAGCCTCGTTCAACTCGTATCACTGGGCAAGGTTTCCCTTGAATCTGGCGCCTTAGACCACGCGGCCATTCTGATACAGTATGTCAGCCCCAGTAAAAGAAGACGCTGACTCTGTGCTGGTAGTAAAGTAAAAAAAATTGACAGAAGTGGGATTCGAACCCACGCACACATACGTGGACCAGAAGCCTCGTTCAACTCGTATCACTGGGCAAGGTTTCCCTTGCGTCTGGCGCCTTAGACCACTCGGCCATTCTGACTTTTTTTTTTTTTTTTCTTTATTGCCTTTTAATAACCACAAGCAAAGGAAATACATACAAAATATGTACACTTACTAAAACACCAGCTTCAACTTGGCCAGTGCACTTGGTTTAAAAAGGCTTCACAGAAGCCAATTGGTCGAGCACAGGTAACCACTCGGGGGGTTCAGGCAGCGCTTTAAACACGTCTCGTGTATACAGCATACTCTCAACAAAATAGTCTCTCGCTGAACGTGCGTCTACACGCATATGTCGAACATCCATTCTTGTCCTCCACACACTATGCATGCAAAGCAACATTAACATGTCACTCGGCACTTCCCCTGCAGCTGCACACGGAAGAAAACGGATTCCAAAAGCGTTGATAGGTAGTTCTTTTTTTATAGTCCGTTGTAGTACGTCCCACAAGAACACAGCATCATGGCAGTCGAGAAAGATATGATTTATCGTTTCTGGTTTGCCGCAGATTAGACAGTTGACGGACCACGGTACAAAAAGCCCTTTACTTTTTAGCCATGGCAGTACAGGGAGAGTGCCGGTATGCACTTGAAAGAAGAATGTTTTGACAGAGGGTCTGACCGGCATTCTCTTAACACGTTTAAACACGTCACGCTCAGAACCTAGCCTGCACGAAGCTCGGTAGACGGGCACTGGCAGGAAGACATCAAGAAGGTCACGATACAGTTTCTTTTTAGTCACGTCGGACAAGTATTCGTACGAAAATCTTTCCTTGAGCAGGCGTGTAGCTGTAACTACTTCTCGCAAATAAGGACTGAGTGGTCCAGCTTCGAAGGAAAAAGATGACACGACGAAATCGGATAAGGGGGTCTGCAGTCTTGCTTGGATCACAGTTCTCAAGAAATTGTCAGTTTGATCTCGAGCGAACATGAATCTGCTCACCAACTGCTTAAAAAACAAATGCAAAAGCCCCAGACCACCATATTTTACCCTATGAAATAAATTGCACCGGCTCGTGCGCTCCCACTGCGACCCCCATATAAAGGTCGCGAATACTCGGTGCATTTTCTGGACCGAAGTGCGGGTCATGGTTAACACTTGTAATACATAAAACACTTTTGCAATCAGAAATACATTGCACACGGACGCTTTTGCAAACATTGATAAATTGCGACCTCCCCACTTATCAGTACAATTTTTAATGCGTTGACGTTCCTCAGACCAATACTCCGTAGCATTGCGGTAGTGATCCAAAGGCACACCGAGGTACTTTCCGGGCATGATTTTCCAATTCATGTTACAGTAAACTTCGGGTGTGCTTTGCCACTGGCCATGCCAAACGCCTAGACATTTTGGCCAACTAATTGCGCTGCCCGTTGCTGCACAGAATTCCCTAGCTATTCGTACAACTTCTTGCACACTTTCTTTGTCACTGCAAAACACTGCGACGTCATCAGCATAGGCTAAAATTCTAATTCCACTGGTCAGAAACGTATACCCTCTTATACTTGGTGATGCAAGTATTCGTAAACAGAAGGGCTCTAAGTAAAGCGCGAAAAGGAGTGGCGACAAGGCACAACCTTGCTTCACGCTCGAGCGCACAGGAATTGAAGCACTTACTTCTTTGTTGATTACTAAATTAGCCCTGCAGTCATGATACACCATTCTAACGCCTTCTGTAATGACAGTTCCTACATTCACATGTTCCAGCAATAAAAAAAAAATTTCATGTACGACTTTATCGAACGCTTTGTGCAGGTCTAGCTGAATCATAGCCACGCGGTCATTATTTGCATCACAGCATTCTAGAATACTTCTGGTTACGTGTATATTTGTGAATATGGTTCTGCCCTTAATCCCACATGTCTGATGCGGGCCGACAAGGGATGTGACAACACTTTGGAGCCGTCTTGCTAGGACCTTCGTGTATATTTTATAGTCAGTGTTGCTCAAACTGATAGGTCGGTAGGATTCCACTGAAAGTAGCTTTGCGGGGTCATCAGTTTTGGGGATTAATACTACGTGTGCTGTCCTAAATGAATGAGGTGTTTGCTGCTTGTCGTAGCATTCTCTGATCACTCGGTGTAATGCCAGTGCCATTTCTGTCTTAAAAAATTTGTATATGGCAGCACCAAGCCCATCCGGCCCTGGTGACTTGCCGTTACCCAGGTTATCTATAGCTGATTCAATTTCTGCCACAGTGATTTCTACTTCCAGTAGCTCCCGCTCAGAGTCTTCCAATCTCGGCATAAGGGTCAGAAAGTCCTCTTTGAATCGTTCGGGGTCATTGATTGTATGGCTAAGGAGTTGCGTATAAAACTCGACAAAGGCGTGCTTTATCTGTTCGCGGTCCCGGGTAATGTAATTGCGGTATCGAATTTCATTTATCTCTTTGTTTGCTGCATGTTTCTTTTCTTCACTGAGCACCCGCTTAGTGGGCGTTTCACCCATCCACAGCCGTTCAGTGCGAGCCCTTATCATTGCTCCGCGGTACTTTTCGTCGTCGATGAATTCGAGCTTTGCTTTCGCCTCCTTTATTTCTTTCTTAAATTTTCCCGGCACTTCATTTTCTACGCTTAACATGTAGTCTAGTTCGCTTTGTAACTGCCTCTCTTGTTGCCTTTCCCGATTACGTAATACACAGGCTCTTTCAATCGCTATCATCTTTATATCACACTTCATTTGCTCCCACACAGCTATGAAGTTATTGGTCTCCAAACGAAGAGCATTTGAAAGACATTCTTTGGTTTTTTTGACAAATATTTCATCTTGCAGCAGCTTTTCATTAAATTTCCATAGAAACCAATTAAACTTCGCAGCCTTACGTTTTTCGCCAATGTTGACCTTGACCAGACAATGATCACTAAAACTAAGATGTTGAATTTGATAAGATGAGCATAGTGGCACCAACTTTGCCGACAAATATATTCTGTCTAATCTCGCGTGCGAATGACCTTGAAAGTGCGTATATCCTACTTCACCCTCTCGCGTCATTACATAACCGACATCTTCCAGCCCTGTCTCGTTCACTATTTTATTCAACAGCTCAGCGCTTCTATCGCGCACATTGAAGCTCGTTGTCTTATCCTCAGCTCTACAGACACAATTGAAGTCCCCTAGAACCACAACATTTCTTTCCGTTTTCAAGAATCCTTCAATCGCTCTGAAAAAAAAATCCCGTTCGTGCGATCTATTCGGTGCATAAACACACACAACGCGCCAAGGCATTCCAGAAACACTGAAGTCGCACACAACCAGCCTACCGCTATCGCAGGTAGACACATTTTCAACAACCGCGATACTACTACGTATGAAAACGACACAGCCTCCTGACCGCCCAACAGCATGACAAACGCAGACATTGTACCTAGAGCGAAAAACTTGAACCATTTGCTCCGTTTGTTCTTCACTTTCCATTTTAGTTTCTTGTACAGCCAGGAGGTCTATGTCGTTTTCTAACAAAATGCGACTAATCTGGCATTGTCTCCTGCGCGAACACAGGCCTCTTGAGTTCAACGTCGCGATGCAAATACCAGTTTTAAAGTTAGTCGCCATTTCTTGAAGGTTGTTTCGTCAGGTGTCATACTCACGTCGCAACAGTGGTTGCGTGTGCTCAGCGTAGAAAGCCTCGGAACGTCTCCTCCGCTACGGCGGGGCCGACGTTTGAGTGCCCCTACGGTCAGGAGACAGGTTTGGTCGTGGTTTAAAGGTAGGCCGACGACCAGTCGCCGTCTTTGTTGGAGGTTCATTGATGGCCGACGTGTCAACATTTCCGGTACGGTCAGGTGTTTCACGAGCTCGCTTAAAAGCGATAGCACCGGTCTTGGTCATCTCGGCGTCCGTTGCTTCCGGGCCACCCTCTCGCGCAGCTGAAGATGACTTGCTCGCTGCTGTAGCGTCGTTCTCTACTGCTGCCGTGTCTAAATTCGTTCCTGGCGCACCAGAGTGCTTGTCGCCTTTATTGGTAGATTCCAGTGCGGCCCCAGAAGACTGTTCAGGGGGCGTGGCAGGGCCTTCCGTATAACCGTCTTCCCTGCTCGCTTCTTCGGCATCCACGGCATCCATCAGGTGTTCAGACACTTCGTCTGTTTGGCCTGGGCCCGCAATGCTGGCGTACGACCTCACACAGTGGGCGTCATCGTGGCCATAGCGACGACAGACCCCACAGCGCGGCACGCGGCAATCCCGTCGAATGTGTCCGATAGCCCGGCATCGGAGGCATAGCGGTGCTCTGCCAGGAATTACGACGAGCGCCATATCCTCCGCAACTCGCAGTTGGTGTGGCAGGTCGTCCACGGACACGCCCGCGTGTAGCCTCAGCGTGACCGACCGCGTGGTTGAACCTTTATCATTGCAACCCTGCACCTTCCATTTATCTCTGCTTATCTCGGTCACTTTTCCGTAGGGCGTTAAGGCGACTCGCACAGCCTCGTCCGGCACGCCATGAAGAAGCCAGTACAACTTCAGCCGCACACCTCGATCACGGGGGTCAACCACCATACAGCGATGGTCCTTTAGATCAAAAGACTCCGCCGCCAGCATCTTCTTTTTACCCTCATCATCCTTGAACGTCACTGCCCATACATGATTCATTTGGTATGCCCCTAGGGCAACCACTTCCGGCAGCAGCGAAAGACGAGCAAGGCTGTCTCGGACATGCTCCACTCGATATGGCCTGGCTTTCAAGTTTCCGTGCAAAAAAACCGTGTGCAAAACGGAATCACCTGAAGGCAGCTGAGGCAGAACAACCTGGAAATCTTCGCCTGGCTTTTCGGTACACCTGATACCGCGGCCCACACGGGCCGCTGAAACCGCCCCTACGCGGGAGCACATGATAAACACGTCCGTTCACTGTCGTGGCCGGAAGTGGAATCCACTCGGCCATTCTGATACGATATGTCAGCCTCAGCAAAAGAAGACGCTGACTCTGTGCTGGTAGTAAAGTAAAAAAAATTGACAGAAGTGGGATTCAAATCCACGCACACATACGTGAACCAGAAGCCTCGTTCAACTCGTATCACTGGGCAAGGTTTTCCTTGCGTCTGGCGCCTTAGACCACTCGGCCATTCTGATACGATATATCAGCCCCAGCAAAAAAAACTGACTTTATGCTCGTAGTAAAGTAAAAAAGAAGAGTTTGTCTGAAGTGGGATTTGAACTCACGCCCACACACCTGGACCAGCAGCCTCGTTCAACCCGTATCACTGAGCAAGGTTTCCCTTAAGTCTGGCGCCTTCGACCACTCGGCAATTCTGACACGATATATCAGCCCCAGCAAAAAAACACTGACTTTATGCTGGTAGTAAAGTAAAAAACAAGATTGTCAGAAGTGGGATTCGAACCCACGCCCACATACGTGGACCAAAAGCCTCGTTTAACCCGTATCACCGGGCAATGTTTCCCTTAAGTCTGATGCCTTAGACAACTCGGCCGTTCTGACACGATATATAAGCTTCAGCAGAAGAAGACACTGACTTCGTTCTGGTAGTAAAGTAAAAAAAGTTTGTCAGAAGGGGGATTCGCACCCACGCACACATACATTGACCAGAAGCCTCGTTCAACTCGTATGACTGGACATGGTTTCCCTTGAGTCTAGAGCCTTCGACCGCTCGGCCATTCTGACACAATATTTCAGCCCAGCAAAAGGAGACACTGACTTTGTTCTTGTAGAAAAATAAAAAAAGTTTGTCAGAAGTAGGATTCAAACCCACGCCCTCATACGTGGACCAGAAGCCTCATTCAACCCGTATCACTGCGCAAGGTGTACCTTGAGTCTGGCGCCTTAGACCACTCGGTCATTCTGACACAATATTTCAGCCCAGCAAAAGGAGACACTGACTTTGTGCTGGTAGTAAAGTAAAAAAAAGCTTCTCAGAAGTGGGATTTGAACCCACGCCCACATAGGTAGACCAGAAGGCTCGTTTAACCCGTATCACCGGACAATGTTTCCCTTAAGTCTGATGCCTTAGACAACTCGGCCGTTCTGACACGATATATAAGCTTCAGCAGAAGAAGACACTGACTTCGTTCTGGTAGTAAAGTAAAAAAAGTTTGTCAGAAGTGGGATTCGCACCCACGCACACATACGTTGACCAGAAGCCTCGTTCAACTCGTATGACTGGACATGGTTTCCCTTGAGTCTAGCGCCTTTGACCGCTCGGCCATTCTGACACAATATTTCAGCCCAGCAAAAGGAGACACTGACTTTGGGCTGGTAGTAAATAAAAAAAGAGTTTGTCAGAAGTGGGATTCGAACCCACGCCCACATACGTGGACCAGAAGCCTAATTCAACCCGTACCACTGGGCAAGGTTTCCCTAAGGTCTGGCGCCTTCGACCACTCGGCCATTCTGACACGATACTTTGGTCCTAACCAAAGGAGACACTGGCTTTGTTCTTGCACTAAAATAAAAAAAGTTTGTCAGAAGTAGGATTCAAACCCATGCCCACATACGTGGACCAGAAGCCTCGTTCAACCCGTATCACTGCGCAAGGTTTCCCTTGAGTCTGGCGCCTTAGACCTCTCGGCCATTCTGATACGATATGTCAGCCTCAGCAAAAGAAGACGCTTACTCTGTTCTGGTAGTAAAGTAAAAAAATTGACAGAAGTGAGATTCGAACCCACGCACACATACGAGGACCAGAAGCCTCGTTCAACTCGCATCACCGGGCAATGTTTCCCTTAAGTCTGGTGCCTTAGACAACTCGGCCGTTCTGACACGATTTATAAGCTCCAGCAAAAGAAGACACTGACTTTGTTCTGGTAGTAAAGGAGAAAAAGTTTGTCTTAAGTGGGATTCGCACCCACACACACATACGTTGACCTGAAGCCTCGTTCAACTCGTATCACTGGGCAAGGTTTCCCTTGAATCTTGCGCCTTAGACCACGCGGCCATTCTGATACAATATGTCAGCCCCAGTAAAAGAAGACGCTGACTCTGTGCTGGTAGTAAAGTAAAAAAATTGACAGAAGTGGGATTCGAACCCACGCACACATAAGTGGACCAGAAGCCTCGTTCAACTCGTATCACTGGGCAAGGTTTCCCTTGCGTCTGGCGCCTTAGACCACTCGGCCATTCCGACACGATATATCAGCCCCAGCAAAAGGAGACACTGACTTTTTCTGGTTGTAAAGTAGAAAAAAGTTTGTGAGAATAGGGTTCGAACCCACGCCCACATACGTGGACCAGAAGCCTCGTTCAACCCGTATCACTGGGCAAGGTTTCCCTTGAGTCTGGAGCCTTAGACCACTCGGCCATTCTGATACGATATATCAGCCCCAGCAAAAGGAGACACTGACTTTGTTCTGCTAGTGAAGTAAAAAAAAGTTTGTCAGAAAAGGATTGGAACCCACGCCCACATACGTGGACTAGAAGCCTCGTTCAACCCGTATCACTGGGCAAGGTTTCCCTTGAGTCTGGCGCCTTAGACCACTCGGCCATTCTGACACGATATATCAGCCCCAGCAAAAGAAAAGACTGACTTCGTGCTTGCAGTAAAGAAAAAAAAGTTTGTCAGAAGTGGGATTGGAACCCACGCCCACATACGTGGACCAGAAGCCTCGTTACAATCGTATCACTGGGCAAGGTTTCCCTTAAGTCTGGCGCCTTCGACCACTCGGCCATTCTGACACAATATTTCAGCCCAGCAAAAGGAGACACTGACTTTGTTCTGGTAGTAAAGTAAAAAAAAGTTTGTCAGAATAGGATTCGAACCCACGCCCACATACGTCGACCACAAACCTCGTTCAACTCGCATCACCGAGCAAGGTTTCCCTTCCGTCTGGCGCCTTAGACCACTCGGCCATTCTGACACGATATTTGAGCCCCAGCAAAAGGAGACACTGACTTTGTGCTGGTAGTAAAGTAAAAAAAAGCTTCTCAGAAGTGCGATTTGAACCCAGGCCCACATAGGTAGACCAGAAGCCTCGTTCAACTCGTATCACTGGGCAAGGTTTCCCTCAAGTCTGGCGCCTTAGACAACTCGGCCATTCTGACACGATATTTCAGCCAAGCAAAAGGAGACACTGACTTTCTTCTGGTAGTAAAGTAAAAAAAATTGTCAGAAGTGGGATTCGAACCCACGCACACATACGTGGACCAGAAGCCTCGTTCAACTCGTATCACTGGGCAAGGTTTCCCTTGAATCTGGCGCCTTAGACCACGCGGCCATTCTGATACAAAATGTCAGCCCCAGTAAAAGAAGACGCTGACTCTGTGCTGGTAGTAAAGTAAAAAAATTGACAGAAGTGGGATTCGAACCCACGCACACATACGTGGACCAGAAGCCTCGTTCAACTCGTATCACTGGGCAAGGTTTCCTTTGCGTCTGGCGCCTTAGACCACTCGGCCATTCTGACACGACATATCAGCCCCAGCAAAAAGAAGAACATGACTTTGTGCTGGTAGTAAAGTAAAAAAAGTTTGTCAGAAGTGGGATTCGAACCCACGCCCACATACGTGAACCAGAAGCCTCGTTTAACCCGTATCACCGGGAAATGTTTCCCTTAAGTCTGGCGCCTTAGACCACGCGGCCATTCTGATACAAAATTTAAGCCCCAGTAAAAGAAGACGCTGACTTTGCGCTGGTAGTAAAGTAAAAAAAAATTGACAGAAGTGGGATTCGAACCCACGCACACATACGTGGACCAGAAGCCTCGTTCAACTCGTATCACTGGGCAAGGTTTTCCTTGCGTCTGGCGCCTTAGACCACTCGGCCATTCTGATACGAGATATCAGCCCCAGGAAAAGAAGACACTGACTTCGTGCTGGTAGTAAAGTAAAAAAAAGTTTGTCAGAAGAGGGATTCGAACACACGCTCACATACGTGGACCAGAAACCTCGTTCAACCCCTATCACTGGGCAAGGTTTCCCTTGAGTCTGGCGCCTTAGACCACTCGGCCATTCTGACACGATATATCAGCCCCAGCAAAAGAAGACACTGACTTCGTGCTGGTAGTAAAGTAAAAAAAGTTTGTCAGAAGTGGGACTCGAACCCACGCCCACATACGTGAACCAGAAGCCTCGTTTAGCCCGTATCACCGGGAAATGTTTCCCTTAAGTCTGGTGCCTTAGACAACTCGGCCGTTCTGACACGATTTATAAGCTCCAGCAAAAAAAGACACTGACTTTGTTCTGGTAGTAAAGTAAAAAAAATTGTCAGAAGTGGGATTCGAACCCACGCCCACATACGTGGACCGGAAGCCTCGTTCGATTCGTATCACTGGGAAAGGTTTCCCTTGAGTCTGGCGCCTTAGACCACGCGGCCCTTCTGATACAATATGTCAGCCCCAGCAAAAGGAGACACTGACTTTGTGCTGGTAGTAAAGTAAAAAAATTGACGGAAGTGAGATTCGAACCCACGCACACATACGTGGACCAGAAGCCTCGTTTAACTCGCATCACCGCGCAAGGTTTCCCTTCAGTCTGGCGCCTTAGACCACTCGGCCATTTTGATACGATATATCAGCCCCAGCAAAAGGAGACACTGACTTTGTTCTTGTAGTAAAATAAAAAAAGTTTGTCAGAAGTAGGATTCAAACCCACGCCCTCATACGTGGACCAGAAGCCTCATTCAACCCGTATCACTGCGCAAGGTGTACCTTGAGTCTGGCGCCTTAGACCACTCGGTCTTTCTGACACAATATTTCAGCCCAGCAAAAGGAGACACTGGCTTTGTTCTGGTAGTAAAGTAAAAAAAAAAGTTGTGAGAATAGGATTCGAACCCACGCCCACATACGTGGACCAGAAGCCTCGTTCAACCCGTATCACTGGGCAAGGTTTCCTTTGAGTCTGGAGCCTTAGACCACTCGGCCATTCTGACACGATATTTCAGCCCCAGCAAAAAGAGACACTGACTTTGTGCTGATAGTAAAGTAAAAAAAAGAGCTTCTCAGAAGTGTGATTGGAACCCACGCCCACATACGTAGACCAGAAGCCTCGTTCAACCCGTATCACTGGGCAAGGTTTCCATTGAGTCTAGCGCCTTCGACCACTCGGCCATTCTGACACAATATTTCAGCCCAGCGAAAGGAGACACTGACTTTCTTCTTGTAGTAAAATAAAAAATGTTTATCAAAAGTGGGATTCGAACCCACGCCCTCATATTTGGACCAGAAGCCTCGTTCAACCCGTATCACTGCGCAAGGTTTACCTTGTGTCTGGCGCCTTAGACCACTCGGCCATTCTGATACGATATGTCAGCCTCAACAAAAGAAGACGCTGACTCTGTGCTGGTAGTAAAGTAAAAAAAAGCTTCTCAGAAGTGGGATTTGAACCCATGCCCACATAGGTAGACCAGAAGCCTCGTTCAACTCGTATCACTGGGCAAGGTTTCCCTTATGTCTGGCGCCTTGGACAACTCGGCCATTCTGACACAATATTTCAGCCAAGCAAAAGGAGACACTGAGTTTCTTCTGGTAGTAAAGTAAAAAAAAATTGTCAGAAGTGGGATTCGAACCCACGCACACATACGTGGACCAGAAGTCTCGTTCAACCCGTATCACTGCGCAAGGTTTACCTTGTGTCTGGCGCCTTAGACCACTCGGCCATTCTGATACGATATGTCAGCCTCAGCAAAAGAAGACGCTGACTCTGTGCTGGTAGTAAAGTAAAAAAAGTTTGTCAGAAGTGGGATTCGAACCCACGCCCTCATATGTGGACCAGAAGCCTCATTCAACCCATATCACTGCGCAAGGTTTACCTTGTGTCTGGCGCCTTAGACCACTCGGCCATTCTGATACGATATGTCAGCCTCAGCAAAAGAAGACGCTGACTCTGTGCTGGTAGTAAAGTAAAAAAAGTTTGTCAGAAGTGGGATTCGAACCCACGCCCACATACGTGGACCAGAAGCCTCGTTCAACTCGTATCACTGGGCAAGGTTTCCCTTGAATCTGGCGCCTTAGACCACTCGGTCATTCTGACACAATATTTCAGCCCAGCAAAAGGAGACACTGGCTTTGTTCTGGTAGTAAAGTAAAAAAAAAAGTTGTGAGAATAGGATTCGAACCCACGCCCACATACGTGGACAAGAAGCCTCGTTCAACCCGTATCACTGGGCAAGGTTTCCTTTGAGTCTGGAGCCTTAGACCACTCGGCCATTCTGACACGATATTTCAGCCCCAGCAAAAAGAGACACTGACTTTGTGCTGGTAGTAAAGTAAAAAAAAGAGCTTCTCAGAAGTGTGATTTAACCCACGCCCACATACGTAGACCAGAAGCCTCGTTCAACCCGTATCACTGGGCAAGGTTTCCATTGAGTCTAGCGCCTTCGACCACTCGGCCATTCTGACACAATATTTCAGCCCAGCGAAAGGAGACACTGACTTTCTTCTTGTAGTAAAATAAAAAAAAGTTTGTCAAAAGCGGGATTCGAACCAACGCCCTCATATTTGGACCAGAAGCCTCGTTCAACCCGTATCACTGCGCAAGGTTTACCTTGTGTCTGGCGCCTTAGACCACTCGGCCATTCTGATACGATATGTCAGCCTCAGCAAAAGAAGACGCTGACTCTGTGCTGGTAGTAAAGTAAAAAAAAGCTTCTCAGAAGTGGGATTTGAACCCACGCCCACTTAGGTAGACCAGAAGCCTCGTTCAACTCGTATCACTGGGCAAGGTTTCCCTTATGTCTGGCGCCTTGGACAACTCGGCCATTCTGACACAATATTTCAGCCAAGCAAAAGGAGACACTGACTTCCTTCTGGTAGTAAAGTAAAAAAAAATTGTCAGAAGTGGGATTCGAACCCACGCACACATACGTGGACCAGAAACCTCGTTCAACTCGTATCACTGGGCAAGGTTTCCCTTGAATCTGGCGCCTTAGACCACGCGGCCATTCTGATACAATATGTCAGCCCCAGTAAAAGAAGACGCTGACTCTGTGCTGGTAGTAAAGTAAAAAAAATTGTCAGAAGTGTTATTCGAACCCACGCACACATACGTGGACCAGAAGCCTCGTTCAACTCGTATCACTGGGAAAGGTTTCCCTTGAATCTAGCGCCTCAGACCACGCGGCCATTCTGATACAATATGTCAGCCCCAGTAAAAGAAGACGCTGACTCTGTGCTGGCAGTAAAGTAAAAAAAATTGACGGAAGTGAGAATCGAACCCACGCACACATACTTGGACCAGAAGCCTCGTTACACTCGTATCACTGGGCACGGTTTCCTTTAAGTCGGGCGCCTTTGACCACTCGGCCATTCTGACACAATATTTCAGCCCAGCAAAAGGAGACACTGACTTTTTCTGGTAGTAAAGTAGAAAAACGTTTGTGAGAATAGGGTTCGAACCCACGCCCACATACGTGGACCAGAAGCCTCGTTCAACCCGTATCACTGGGCAAGGTTTCCCTTGAGTCTGGAGCCTTAGACCACTCGGCCATTCTGATACGATATATCAGCCCCAGCAAAAGGAGACACTGACTTTGTTCTGTTAGTGAAGTAAAGAAAGTTTGTCAGAAAAGGATTCGAACCCACGCCCACATACGTGGACCAGAAGCCTCGTTCAACCCGTATCACTGGGCAAGGTTTCCCTTGAGTCTGGCGCCTTAGACCACTCGGCCATTGTGACATGATATATCAGCCCCAGCAAAAGAAGAGACTGACTTCGTGCTTGCGCTAAAGTAAAAAAAGTTTGTCAGAAGTGGGATTCGAACCCACGCACACATACGTGGACCAGAAGCCTCGTTACACTCGTATCACTGGGCAAGGTTTCCCTTAAGTCTGGCGCCTTCGACCACTCGGCCATTCTGACACAATATTTCAGCCCAGCAAAAGGAGACACTGACTTTGTTCTGCTAGTAAAGTAAAAAAAAGTTTGTCAGAATAGGATTCGAACCCACGCCCACATACGTCGACCACAAACCTCGTTCAACTCGCATCACCGAGCAAGGTTTCCCTTCCGTCTGGCGCCTTACACCACTCGGCCATTCTGACACCATATATCAGCCCCAGTAAAAGAAGACGCTGACTCTGTGCTGGTAGTAAAGTAAAAAAATTGACAGAAGTGGGATTCGAACCCACGCACACATACGTGGACCAGAAGCCTCGTTCAACTCGTATCACTGGGCATGGTTTCCCTTGCGTCTGGCGCCTTAGACCACTCGGCCATTCTGACACGATATATCAGCCCCAGCAAAAGAAGACACTGACTTCGTGCTGGTAGTAAAGTAAAAAAAGTTTGTCAGAAGTGGGATTCGAACCCACGCACACATACGTGGACCAGAAGCCTCGTTCAACTCGTATCACTGGGCAAGCTTTTCCTTGCGTCTGGCGCCTTAGACCACTCGGCCATTCTGATACGATATATCAGCCCCAGCAAAAAAAATTGCCCGCAGCTTCCCTCGGGGGAACACTGAGGAGGATGCGGAGCATATAATTGGTTAACGGGGTGTTAAAGTGCGACTTACTTGGGTCGATGGCTAAATTGGTTAACGTGGTTGTGAAATGGGGTGTTAAATTGCGACTTACTTGGGTCGATGGCTAAATTGGTTAACGTGGTTGTAGGATGGGGTGTTAAATGAGTGAACACGTACACACGTATGCGAAAGGACGGCGCTGGTCGAAGGGACGTCGATCATTGTGTTTGTGGATTCGTTGGAATTCATTTCACCGCGACCTTGGACGTCGACGCGCCGTACAAACCAACCGACGAGCGGCAACTGAGCGAGCGAGCGCCGACCTTGAGTATATATACAGCGCGACGGCGCATGCACTGTCAGCTGTTGAATGTTCTCGAAGGAGAAGCGCGCGCGTGGCACAGATGGCGACGGCGCGACGGCGCATGTGCTGTCAGCTGTCGAATGTTCTCGAAGGAGAAGCGCGCGCGGCACAGATGGTGGGCGACGGCGCGACGGCGCATGCGCGCGCGTCAGCTGTCGAATGTTCGAGAAGCGGTGCGGACGGCGCGGACGGCGCGGACGGCGCACTACAAGGCGCGAGTATAAGATGCTTCCGCATCTAAAAAAACTTACTTTATGCTCGTAGTAAAGTAAAAAAGAAGAGTTTGTCTGAAGTGGGATTTGAACTCACGCCCACACACCTGGACCAGAAGCCTCGTTCAACCCGTATCACTGAGCAAGGTTTACCTTAAGTCTGGCGCCTTCGACCACTCGGCAATTCTGACACGATATATCAGCCCCAGCAAAAAAACACTGACTTTATTCTGGTAGTAAAGTAAAAACAAGATTGTCAGAAGTGGGATTCGAACCCACGCCCACATACGTGGACCAGAAGGCTCGTTTAACCCGTATCACCGGGCAATGTTTCCCTTAAGTCTGATGCCTTAGACAACTCGGCCGTTCTGACACGATATATAAGCTTCAGCAGAAGAAGACACTGACTTCGTTCTGGTAGTAAAGTAAAAAAAGAGTTTGTCAGAAGTGGGATTCGAACCCACGCCCACATACATGGACCAGAAGCCTAATTCAACCCGTACCACTGGGCAAGGTTTCCCTAAGGTCTGGCGCCTTCGACCACTCGACCATTCTGATACGATATGTCAGCCTCAGCAAAAGAAGACACTGACTTTGTTCTGGTAGTAAAGTAAAAAAAGTTTGTCTTAAGTGGGATTCGCACCCACGCACACATACGTTGACCTGAAGCCTCGTTCAACTCGTATGACTGGGCACGGTTTCCAATGAGTCTAGTGCCTTCCACCACTCGGCCATTCTGACACAATATATCAGCCCAGCAAAAGGAGACATGGACTTTGTTCTTTTAGTAAATTAAAAAAAAGTTTGTCAGAAGTAGGATTCAAACCCACGCCCTCATACGTGGACCAGAAGCCTCATTCAACCCGTATCACTGCGCAAGGTGTACCTTGAGTCTGGCGCCTTACACCACTCGGTCATTCTGACACAATATTTCAGCCCAGCAAAAGGAGACACTGGCTTTGTTTTGGTAGTAAAGTAAAAAAAAAGTTGTGAGAATAGGATTCGAACCCACGCCCACATACGTGGACCAGAAGCCTCGTTCAACCCGTATCACTGGGCAAGGTTTCCTTTGAGTCTGAAGCCTTGACCACTCGGCCATTCTGACACGATATTTCAGCCCCTGCAAAAAGAGACACTGACTTTTTGCTGGTAGTGAAGTAAAAAAAAAGAGCTTCTCAGAAGTGATATTTGAACCCACGCCCACATACGTAGACCAGAAGCCTCGTTCAACCCGTATCACTGGGCAAGGTTTCCCTTGAATCTGGCGCCTTAGACCACGTGGCCATTCTGATACATATCAGCCCCAGCAAAAGGAGACACTGACTTTGTGCTGGTAGTTAAGTAAAAAAAAGCTTCTCAGAAGTGGGATTTGAACCCACGCCCACAAAGGTAGACCAGAAGCCTCGTTCAACCCGTATCCCTGGGCAAGGTTCCCTTATGTCTGGCGCCTTGGACAACTCGGCCATTCTGACACGATATTTCGGCCCAGCAAAAGGAGACACTGACTTTCTTCTGGTAGTAAAGTAAAAAAAATTGTCAGAAGTGGGATTCGAACCCACGCACACATACGTGGACCAGAAGCCTCGTTCAACTCGTATCACTGGGAAAGGTTTCCCTTGAATCTAGCGCCTTAGACCACGCGGCCATTCTGATACAATATGTCAGCCCCAGTAAAAGAAGACGCTGACTCTGTGCTGGCAGTAAAGTAAAAAAAATTGATGGAAGTGAGAATCGAACCCACGCACACATACTTGGACCAGAAGCCTCGTTACACTCGTATCACTGGGTACGGTTTCTCATAAGTCAGGCGCCTTTGACCACTCGGCCATTCTGACACAATATTTCAGCCCAGCAAAAGGAGACACTGACTTTTTCTGGTAGTAAAGTAGAAAAAAGTTTGTGAGAATAGGGTTCGAACCCACGCCCACATACGTGGACCAGAAGCCTCGTTCAACCCGTATCACTCGGCAAGGTTTCCCTAAGGTCTGGCGCCTTCGACCACTCGACCATTCTGACACGATACTTCGGTCCTAACCAAAGGAGACACTGGCTTTGTTCTTGCACTAAAATAAAAAAAAAGTTTGTCAGAAGTAGGATTCAAACTCACGCCCACATACGTGGACCAGAAGCCTCGTTCAACCCGTATCACTGCGCAAGGTTTCCCTTGAGTCTGGCACCTTAGACCTCTCGGCCATTCTGATACGATATGTCAGCCTCAGCAAAAGAAGACACTGACTTTGTTCTGGTAGTAAAGTAAAAAAAGTTTGTCTTAAGTGGGATTCGCACCCACGCACACATACGTTGACCTGAAGCCTCGTTCAACTCGTATGACTGGGCACGGTTTCCAATGAGTCTAGTGCCTTCCACCACTCGGCCATTCTGACACAATATATCAGCCCAGCAAAAGGAGACATGTACTTTGTTGTTTTAGTAAATTTAAAAAAAGTTTGTCAGAAGTAGGATTCAAACCCACGCCCTCATACGTGGACCAGAAGCCTCATTCAACCCGTATCACTGCGCAAGGTGTACCTTGAGTCTGGCGCCTTACACCACTCGGTCATTCTGACACAATATTTCAGCCCAGCAAAAGGAGACACTGGCTTTGTTTTGGTAGTAAAGTAAAAAAAAGTTGTGAGAATAGGATTCGAACCCACGCCCACATACGTGGACCAGAAGCCTCGTTCAACCCGTATCACTGGGCAAGGTTTCCTTTGAGTCTGAAGCCTTGACCACTCGGCCATTCTGACACGATATTTCAGCCCCAGCAAAAAGAGACACTGACTTTGTGCTGGTAGTAAACTAAAAAAAAGAGCTTCTCAGAAAAGGGATTTGAACCCACGCCCACATACGTAGACCAGAAGCCTCGTTCAACCCGTATCACTGGGCAAGGTTTCCCTTGAGTCTGGCGCCTTAGACCACGTGGCCATTCTGATACATATCAGCCCCAGCAAAAGGAGACACTGACTTTGTGCTGGTAGTAAAGTAAAAAAAAGCTTCTCAGAAGTGGGATTTGAACCCACGCCCACATAGGTAGACCAGAAGCCTCGTTCAACCCGTATCCCTGGGCAAGGTTCCCTTATGTCTGGCGCCTTGGACAACTCGGCCATTCTGACACGATATTTCAGCCCAGCAAAAGGAGACACTGACTTTCTTCTGGTAGTAAAGTAAAAAAAATTGTCAGAAGTGGGATTCGAACCCACGCACACATACGTGGACCAGAAGCCTCGTTCAACTCGTATCACTGGGAAAGGTTTCCCTTGAATCTAGCGCCTTAGACCACGCGGCCATTCTGATACAATATGTCAGCCCCAGTAAAAGAAGACGCTGACTCTGTGCTGGCAGTAAAGTAAAAAAAAATTGATGGAAGTGAGAATCGAACCCACGCACACATACTTGGACCAGAAGCCTCGTTACACTCGTATCACTGGGTATGGTTTCTCTTAAGTCGGGCGCCTTTGACCACTCGACCATTCTGACACAATATTTCAGCCCAGCAAAAGGAGACACTGACTTTTTCTGGTAGTAAAGTAGAAAAAAGTTTGTGAGAATAGGGTTCGAACCCACGCCCACATACGTGGACCAGAAGCCTCGTTCAACCCGTATCACTCGGCAAGGTTTCCCTTGAGTCTGGAGCCTTAGACCACTCGGCCATTCTGACACGATATTTCAGCCCCAGCAAAAGGAGACACTGACTTTGTGCTGGTAGTAAAGTAAAAAAATTGACGGAAGTGAGATTCGAACCCACGCACACATACGTGGACCAGAAGCCTCGTTCAACTCGCATCACCGCGCAAGGTTTCTCTTCAGTCTGGCGCCTTAGACCACTCGGCCATTCTGATACGATATATCAGCCCCAGCAAAAGGAGACACTGACTTTGTTCTGTTAGTGAAGTAAAAAAGTTTGTCAGAAAAGGATTCGAACCCACGCCCACATACGTGGACCAGAAGCCTCGTTCAACCCGTATCACTGGGCAAGGTTTCCCTTGAGTCTGGCGCCTTAGACCACTCGGCCATTCTGACACGATATATCAGCCCCAGCAAGAGAAGAGACTGACTTCGTGCTTGCAGTAAAGTAAGAAAAGTTTGTCAGAAGTGGGATTCGAACCCGCGCACACATACGTGGACCAGAAGCCTCGTTACACTCGTATCACTGGGCAAGGTTTCCCTTAAGTCTGGCGCCTTCGACCACTCGGCCATTCTGACACAATATTTCAGCCCAGCAAAAGGAGACACTGACTTTGTTCTGGTAGTAAAGTAAAAAAAAGTTTGTCAGAATAGGATTCGAACCCACGCCCACATACGTCGACCACAAACCTCGTTCAACTCGCATCACCGAGCAAGGTTTCCCTTCCGTCTGGCGCCTTAGACCACTCGGCCATTCTGACACGATATTTGAGCCCCGGCAAAAGGAGACACTGACTTTGTGCTGGTCGTAAACTAAAAAAAAGCTTCTCAGAAGTGGGATTTGAACCCACGCCCACATAGGTAGACTAGAAGCCTCGTTCAACTCGTATCACTGGGCAAGGTTTCCCTTATGTCTGGCGCCTTCGACAACTCCGCCATTCTGACACGATATTTCAGCCAAGCAAAAGGAGACACTGACATTCTTCTGGTAGTAAAGTAAAAAAAATTGTCAGAAGTAGGATTCAAACCCACGCCGTCATACGCGGACCAGAAGCCTCATTCAACCTGTCTCACTGCGCAAGGTTTACCTTGAGTCTGGCACCTTAGACCACTCGGTCATTCTGACACAATATTTCAGCCCAGCAAAAGGAGACACTGGCTTTGTTCTGGTAGTAAAGAAAAAAAAAAGTTGTGAGAATAGGATTCGAACCCACGCCCACATACGTGGACCAGAAGCCTCGTTCAACCCGTATCACTGGGCAAGGTTTCCCTTGAGTCTGGAGCCTTAGACCACTCGGCCATTCTGACACGATATTTCAGCCCCATCAAAAAGAGGCACTGACTTTGTGCTGGTAGTAAAGTAAAAAAAAGAGCTTCTCAGAAGTGGGATTTGAACCCACGCCCACATACGTAGACCAGAAGCCTAGTTCAACCCGTATCACTGGGCAAGGTTTCCATTGAGTCTAGCGCCTTCGACCACTCGGCCATTCTGACACAATATTTCAGCCCAGCAAAAGGAGACACTGACTTTCTTCTTGTAGTAAAATAAAAAAGTTTGTCAAAAGTGGGATTCGAACCCACGCCCTCATATGTGGACCAGAAGCCTCGTTCAACACGTATCACTGCGCAAGGTTTACCTTGTGTCTGGCGCCTTAGACCACTCGGCCATTCTGATACGATATGTCAGCCCCAGTAAAAGAAGACGCTGACTCTGTGCTGGTAGTAAAGTAAAAAAAATTGACAGAAGTGGGATTCGAACCCACGCACACATACGTGGACCAGAAGCCTCGTTCAACTCGTATCACTGGGCAAGGTTTCCCTTGCGTCTGGCGCCTTAGACCACTCGGCCATTCTGACACGATATATCAGCCCCAGCAAAAGAAGACACTGACTTCGTGCTGGTAGTAAAGTAAAAAAAGTTTGTCAGAAGTGGGATTCGAACCCACGCCCACATACGTGAACCAGCAGCCTCGTTTAACCCGTATCACCGGGAAATGTTTCCCTTAAGTCTGGCGCCTTAGACCACGCGGCCATTCTGATACTATATGTCAGCCCCAGTAAAAGAAGACGCTGACTTTGTGCTGGTAGTAAAGTAAAAAAAAATTGACAGAAGTGGGATTCGAACCCACGCACACATACGTGGACCAGAAGCCTCGTTCAACTCGTATCACTGGGCAAGGTTTTCCTTGCGTCTGGCGCCTTAGACCAATCGGCAATTCTGATACGAGATATCAGCCCCAGCAAAAGAAGACACTGACTTCGTGCTGGTAGTAAAGTAAAAAAAAGTTTGTCAGAAGAGGGATTCGAACCCACGCTCACATACGTGGACCAGAAGCCTCGTTCAACCCCTATCACTGGGCAAGGTTTCCCTTGAGTCTGGCGCCTTAGACCACTCGGCCATTCTGATACATATCAGCCCCAGCAAAAGGAGACACTGACTTTGTGCTGGTAGTAAAGTAAAAAAAAAGCTTCTCAGAAGTGGGATTTGAACCCACGCCCACATAGGTAGACCAGAAGGCTCGTTTAACCTGTATCACCGGACAATGTTTCCCTTAAGTCTGATGCCTTAGACAACTCGGCCGTTCTGACACGATATATAAGCTTCAGCAGAAGAAGACACTGACTTCGTTCTGGTAGTAAAGTAAAAAAAGTTTGTCAGAAGTGGGATTCGCACCCACGCACACATACGTTGACCAGAAGCCTCGTTCAACTCGTATGACTGGACATGGTTTCCCTTGAGTCTAGCGCCTTCGACCGCTCGGCCATTCTGACACAATATTTCAGCCCAGCAAAAGGAGACACTGACTTTGGGCTGGTAGTAAATAAAAAAAAGAGTTTGTCAGAAGTGGGATTCAAACCCACGCCCTCATACGTGGACCAGAAGCCTCATTCAACCCGTATCACTGCGCAAGGTGTACCTTGAGTCTGGCGCCTTAGACCACTCGGTCATTCTGACACAATATTTCAGCCCAGCAAAAGGAGACACTGGCTTTGTTCTGGTAGTAAAGTAAAAAAAAAAGTTGTGAGAATAGGATTCGAACCCACGCCCACATACGTGGACCAGAAGCCTCGTTCAACCCGTATCACTGGGCAAGGTTTCCTTTGAGCCTGGAGCCTTAGACCACTCGGCCATTCTGACACGATATTTCAGCCCCAGCAAAAAGAGACACTGACTTGGTGCTGATAGTAAAGTAAAAAAAAGAGCTTCTCAGAAGTGTGATTGGAACCCACGCCCACATACGTAGACCAGAAGCCTCGTTCAACCCGTATCACTGGGCAAGGTTTCCATTGAGTCTAGCGCCTTCGACCACTCGGCCATTCTGACACAATATTTCAGCCCAGCGAAAGGAGACACTGACTTTCTTCTTGTAGTAAAATAAAAAATGTTACTCAAAAGTGGGATTCGAACCCACGCCCTCATATTTGGACCAGAAGCCTCGTTCAACCCGTATCACTGCGCAAGGTTTACCTTGTGTCTGGCGCCTTAGACCACTCGGCCATTCTGATACGATATGTCAGCCTCAACAAAAGAAGACGCTGACTCTGTGCTGGTAGTAAAGTAAAAAAAAAGCTTCTCAGAAGTGGGATTTGAACCCATGCCCACATAGGTAGACCAGAAGCCTCGTTCAACTCGTATCACTGGGCAAGGTTTCCCTTATGTCTGGCGCCTTGGACAACTCGGCCATTCTGACACAATATTTCAGCCAAGCAAAAGGAGACACTGAGTTTCTTCTGGTAGTAAAGTAAAAAAAAATTGTCAGAAGTGGGATTCGAACCCACGCACACATACGTGGACCAGAAGTCTCGTTCAACCCGTATCACTGCGCAAGGTTTACCTTGTGTCTGGCGCCTTAGACCACTCGGCCATTCTGATACGATATGTCAGCCTCAGCAAAAGAAGACGCTGACTCTGTGCTGGTAGTAAAGTAAAAAAAGTTTGTCAGAAGTGGGATTCGAACCCACGCCCTCATATGTGGACCAGAAGCCTCGTTCAACCCATATCACTGCGCAAGGTTTACCTTGTGTCTGGCGCCTTAGACCACTCGGCCATTCTGATACGATATGTCAGCCTCAGCAAAAGAAGACGCTGACTCTGTGCTGGTAGTAAAGTAAAAAAAGTTTGTCAGAAGTGGGATTCCAACCCACGCCCACATACGTGGACCAGAAGCCTCGTTCAACTCGTATCACTGGGCAAGGTTTCCCTTGAATCTGGCGCCTTAGACCACTCGGTCATTCTGACACAATATTTCAGCCCAGCAAAAGGAGACACTGGCTTTGTTCTGGTAGTAAAGTAAAAAAAAAGTTGTGAGAATAGGATTCGAACCCACGCCCACATACGTGGACCAGAAGCCTCGTTCAACCCGTATCACTGGGCAAGGTTTCCTTTGAGTCTGGAGCCTTAGACCACTCGGCCATTCTGACACGATATTTCAGCCCCAGCAAAAAGAGACACTGACTTTGTGCTGGTAGTAAAGTAAAAAAAAGAGCTTCTCAGAAGTGTGATTTAACCCACGCCCACATACGTAGACCAGAAGCCTCGTTCAACCCGTATCACTGGGCAAGGTTTCCATTGAGTCTAGCGCCTTCGACCACTCGGCCATTCTGACACAATATTTCAGCCCAGCGAAAGGAGACACTGACTTTCTTCTTGTAGTAAAATAAAAAAAAGTTTGTCAAAAGTGGGATTCGAACCAACGCCCTCATATTTGGACCAGAAGCCTCGTTCAACCCGTATCACTGCGCAAGGTTTACCTTGTGTCTGGCGCCTTAGACCACTCGGCCATTCTGATACGATATGTCAGCCTCAGCAAAAGAAGACGCTGACTCTGTGCTGGTAGTAAAGTAAAAAAAAGCTTCTCAGAAGTGGGATTTGAACCCACGCCCACATAGGTAGACCAGAAGCCTCGTTCAACTCGTATCACTGGGCAAGGTTTCCCTTATGTCTGGCGCCTTGGACAACTCGGCCATTCTGACACAATATTTCAGCCAAGCAAAAGGAGAGGAGACACTGACTTCCTTCTGGTAGTAAAGTAAAAAAAAATTGTCAGAAGTGGGATTCGAACCCACGCACACATACGTGGACCAGAAACCTCGTTCAACTCGTATCACTGGGCAAGGTTTCCCTTGAATCTGGCGCCTTAGACCACGCGGCCATTCTGATACAATATGTCAGCCCCAGTAAAAGAAGACGCTGACTCTGTGCTGGTAGTAAAGTAAAAAAAAATTGTCAGAAGTGTTATTCGAACCCACGCACACATACGTGGACCAGAAGCCTCGTTCAACTCGTATCACTGGGAAAGGTTTCCCTTGAATCTAGCGCCTCAGACCACGCGGCCATTCTGATACAATATGTCAGCCCCAGTAAAAGAAGACGCTGACTCTGTGCTGGCAGTAAAGTAAAAAAAATTGACGGAAGTGGGAATCGAACCCACGCACACATACTTGGACCAGAAGCCTCGTTACACTCGTATCACTGGGCACGGTTTCCTTTAAGTCGGGCGCCTTTGACCACTCGGCCATTCTGACACAATATTTCAGCCCAGCAAAAGGAGACACTGACTTTTTCTGGTAGTAAAGTAGAAAAACGTTTGTGAGAATAGGGTTCGAACCCACGCCCACATACGTGGACCAGAAGCCTCGTTCAACCCGCATCACTGGGCAAGGTTTCCCTTGAGTCTGGAGCCTTAGACCACTCGGCCATTGTGACATGATATATCAGCCCCAGCAAAAGAAGAGACTGACTTCGTGCTTGCGCTAAAGTAAAAAAAGTTTGTCAGAAGTGGGATTCGAACCCACGCACACAAACGTGGACCAGAAGCCTCGTTACACTCGTATCACTGGGCAAGGTTTCCCTTAAGTCTGGCGCCTTCGACCACTCGGCCATTCTGACACAATATTTCAGCCCAGCAAAAGGAGACACTGACTTTGTTCTGGTAGTAAAGTAAAAAAAAGTTTGTCAGAATAGGATTCGAACCCACGCCCACATACGTCGACCACAAACCTCGTTCAACTCGCATCACCGAGCAAGGTTTCCCTTCCGTCTGGCGCCTTACACCACTCGGCCATTCTGACACCATATATCAGCCCCAGTAAAAGAAGACGCTGACTCTGTGCTGGTAGTAAAGTAAAAAAATTGACAGAAGTGGGATTCGAACCCACGCACACATACGTGGACCAGAAGCCTCGTTCAACTCGTATCACTGGGCATGGTTTCCCTTGCGTCTGGCGCCTTAGACCACTCGGCCATTCTGACACGATATATCAGCCCCAGCAAAAGAAGACACTGACTTCGTGCTGGTAGTAAAGTAAAAAAAGTTTGTCAGAAGTGGGATTCGAACCCACGCACACATACGTGGACCAGAAGCCTCGTTCAACTCGTATCACTGGGCAAGCTTTTCCTTGCGTCTGGCGCCTTAGACCACTCGGCCATTCTGATACGATATATCAGCCCCAGCAAAAAAAATTGCCCGCAGCTTCCCTCGGGGGAACACTGAGGAGGATGCGGAGCATATAATTGGTTAACGGGGTGTTAAAGTGCGACTTACTTGGGTCGATGGCTAAATTGGTTAACGTGGTTGTGAAATGGGGTGTTAAATTGCGACTTAGTTGGGTCGATGGCTAAATTGGTTAACGTGGTTGTAGGATGGGGTGTTAAATGAGTGAACACGTACACACGTATGCGAAAGGACGGCGCTGGTCGAAGGGACGTCGATCATTGTGTTTGTGGATTCGTTGGAATTCATTTCACCGCGACCTTGGACGTCGACGCGCCGTACAAACCAACCGACGAGCGGCAACTGAGCGAGCGAGCGCCGACCTTGAGTATATATACAGCGCGACGGCGCATGCACTGTCAGCTGTTGAATGTTCTCGAAGGAGAAGCGCGCGCGTGGCACAGATGGCGACGGCGCGACGGCGCATGTGCTGTCAGCTGTCGAATGTTCTCGAAGGAGAAGCGCGCGCGGCACAGATGGTGGGCGACGGCGCGACGGCGCATGCGCGCTCGTCAGCTGTCGAATGTTCGAGAAGCGGTGCGGACGGCGCGGACGGCGCGGACGGCGCACTACAAGGCGCGAGTATAAGATGCTTCCGCATCTAAAAAAACTTACTTTATGCTCGTAGTAAAGTAAAAAAGAAGAGTTTGTCTGAAGTGGGATTTGAACTCACGCCCACACACCTGGACCAGAAGCCTCGTTCAACCCGTATCACTGAGCAAGGTTTACCTTAAGTCTGGCGCCTTCGACCACTCGGCAATTCTGACACGATATATCAGCCCCAGCAAAAAAACACTGACTTTATTCTGGTAGTAAAGTAAAAACAAGATTGTCAGAAGTGGGATTCGAACCCACGCCCACATACGTGGACCAGAAGGCTCGTTTAACCCGTATCACCGGGCAATGTTTCCCTTAAGTCTGATGCCTTAGACAACTCGGCCGTTCTGACACGATATATAAGCTTCAGCAGAAGAAGACACTGACTTCGTTCTGGTAGTAAAGTAAAAAAAGAGTTTGTCAGAAGTGGGATTCGAACCCACGCCCACATACATGGACCAGAAGCCTAATTCAACCCGTACCACTGGGCAAGGTTTCCCTAAGGTCTGGCGCCTTCGACCACTCGACCATTCTGATACGATATGTCAGCCTCAGCAAAAGAAGACACTGACTTTGTTCTGGTAGTAAAGTAAAAAAAGTTTGTCTTAAGTGGGATTCGCACCCACGCACACATACGTTGACCTGAAGCCTCGTTCAACTCGTATGACTGGGCACGGTTTCCAATGAGTCTAGTGCCTTCCACCACTCGGCCATTTTGACACAATATTTCAGCCCAGCAAAAGGAGACACTGACTTTTTCTGGTAGTAAAGTAGAAAAAAGTTTGTGAGAATAGGGTTCGAACCCACGCCCACATACGTGGACCAGAAGCCTCGTTCAACCCGTATCACTCGGCAAGGTTTCCCTAAGGTCTGGCGCCTTCGACCACTCGACCATTCTGACACGATACTTCGGTCCTAACCAAAGGAGACACTGGCTTTGTTCTTGCACTAAAATAAAAAAAAAGTTTGTCAGAAGTAGGATTCAAACTCACGCCCACATACGTGGACCAGAAGCCTCGTTCAACCCGTATCACTGCGCAAGGTTTCCCTTGAGTCTGGCACCTTAGACCTCTCGGCCATTCTGATACGATATGTCAGCCTCAGCAAAAGAAGACACTGACTTTGTTCTGGTAGTAAAGTAAAAAAAGTTTGTCTTAAGTGGGATTCGCACCCACGCACACATACGTTGACCTGAAGCCTCGTTCAACTCGTATGACTGGGCACGGTTTCCAATGAGTCTAGTGCCTTCCACCACTCGGCCATTCTGACACAATATATCAGCCCAGCAAAAGGAGACATGGACTTTGTTCTTTTAGTAAATTTAAAAAAAGTTTGTCAGAAGTAGGATTCAAACCCACGCCCTCATACGTGGACCAGAAGCCTCATTCAACCCGTATCACTGCGCAAGGTGTACCTTGAGTCTGGCGCCTTACACCACTCGGTCATTCTGACACAATATTTCAGCCCAGCAAAAGGAGACACTGGCTTTGTTTTGGTAGTAAAGTAAAAAAAAGTTGTGAGAATAGGATTCGAACCCACGCCCACATACGTGGACCAGAAGCCTCGTTCAACCCGTATCACTGGGCAAGGTTTCCTTTGAGTCTGAAGCCTTGACCACTCGGCCATTCTGACACGATATTTCAGCCCCAGCAAAAAGAGACACTGACTTTGTGCTGGTAGTAAACTAAAAAAAAAGAGCTTCTCAGAAAAGGGATTTGAACCCACGCCCACATACGTAGACCAGAAGCCTCGTTCAACCCGTATCACTGGGCAAGGTTTCCCTTGAGTCTGGCGCCTTAGACCACGTGGCCATTCTGATACATATCAGCCCCAGCAAAAGGAGACACTGACTTTGTGCTGGTAGTAAAGTAAAAAAAAGCTTCTCAGAAGTGGGATTTGAACCCACGCCCACATAGGTAGACCAGAAGCCTCGTTCAACCCGTATCCCTGGGCAAGGTTCCCTTATGTCTGGCGCCTTGGACAACTCGGCCATTCTGACACGATATTTCAGCCCAGCAAAAGGAGACACTGACTTTCTTCTGGTAGTAAAGTAAAAAAAAATTGTCAGAAGTGGGATTCGAACCCACGCACACATACGTGGACCAGAAGCCTCGTTCAACTCGTATCACTGGGAAAGGTTTCCCTTGAATCTAGCGCCTTAGACCACGCGGCCATTCTGATACAATATGTCAGCCCCAGTAAAAGAAGACGCTGACTCTGTGCTGGCAGTAAAGTAAAAAAAAATTGATGGAAGTGAGAATCGAACCCACGCACACATACTTGGACCAGAAGCCTCGTTACACTCGTATCACTGGGTATGGTTTCTCTTAAGTCGGGCGCCTTTGACCACTCGGCCATTCTGACACAATATTTCAGCCCAGCAAAAGGAGACACTGACTTTTTCTGGTAGTAAAGTAGAAAAAAGTTTGTGAGAATAGGGTTCGAACCCACGCCCACATACGTGGACCAGAAGCCTCTTTCAACCCGTATCACTCGGCAAGGTTTCCCTTGAGTCTGGAGCCTTAGACCACTCGGCCATTCTGACACGATATTTCAGCCCCAGCAAAAGGAGACACTGACTTTGTGCTGGTAGTAAAGTAAAAAAATTGACGGAAGTGAGATTCGAACCCACGCACACATACGTGGACCAGAAGCCTCGTTCAACTCGCATCACCGCGCAAGGTTTCTCTTCAGTCTGGCGCCTTAGACCACTCGGCCATTCTGATACGATATATCAGCCCCAGCAAAAGGAGACACTGACTTTGTTCTGTTAGTGAAGTAAAAAAGTTTGTCAGAAAAGGATTCGAACCCACGCCCACATACGTGGACCAGAAGCCTCGTTCAACCCGTATCACTGGGCAAGGTTTCCCTTGAGTCTGGCGCCTTAGACCACTCGGCCATTCTGACACGATATATCAGCCCCAGCAAGAGAAGAGACTGACTTCGTGCTTGCAGTAAAGTAAAAAAAGTTTGTCAGAAGTGGGATTCGAACCCGCGCACACATACGTGGACCAGAAGCCTCGTTACACTCGTATCACTGGGCAAGGTTTCCCTTAAGTCTGGCGCCTTCGACCACTCGGCCATTCTGACACAATATTTCAGCCCAGCAAAAGGAGACACTGACTTTGTTCTGGTAGTAAAGTAAAAAAAAGTTTGTCAGAATAGGATTCGAACCCACGCCCACATACGTCGACCACAAACCTCGTTCAACTCGCATCACCGAGCAAGGTTTCCCTTCCGTCTGGCGCCTTAGACCACTCGGCCATTCTGACACGATATTTGAGCCCAAGCAAAAGGAGACACTGACTTTGTGCTGGTCGTAAACTAAAAAAAAGCTTCTCAGAAGTGGGATTTGAACCCACGCCCACATAGGTAGACTAGAAGCCTCGTTCAACTCGTATCACTGGGCAAGGTTTCCCTTATGTCTGGCGCCTTCGACAACTCCGCCATTCTGACAAGATATTTCAGCCAAGCAAAAGGAGACACTGACATTCTTCTGGTAGTAAAGTAAAAAAAATTGTCAGAAGTGGGACTCGAACCCACGCACACATACGTGGACCAGAAGCCTCGTTCAACTCGTATCACTGGGCAAGGTTTCCCTTGAATCTGGCGCCTTAGACCACGCGGCCATTCTGATACAATATGTCAGCCCCAGTAAAAGAAGACGCTGACTCTGTGCTGGTAGTAAAGTAAAAAAATTGACAGAAGTGGGATTCGAACCCACGCACACATACGTGGACCAGAAGCCTCGTTCAACTCGTATCACTGGGCAAGGTTTCCCTTGCGTCTGGCGCCTTAGACCACTCGGCCATTCTGACACGATATAGCAGCCCCAGCAAAAGAAGACACTGACTTTGTTCTGATAGTAAAGTAAAAAAAATTGTTAGAAGTGGGATTCGAACCCACGCCCACATACGTGGACCAGAAGCCTCGTTCGACTCGTATCACTGGGAAAGGTTTCCCTTGAATCTGGCGCCTTCGACCACTCGGCCATTCTGTTACGATACTTTGGTCCTAACCAAAGGAGACACTGGCTTTGTTCTTGCACTAAAATAAAAAAAGTTTGTCAGAAGTAGGATTCAAACCCACGCCCACATACGTGGACCAGAAGCCTCGTTCAACCCGTATCACTGCGCAAGGTTTCCCTAGAGTCTGGCGCCTTAGACCACTCGGCCATTCTGATACGATATATCAGCCCCAGCAAAAGAAAAAACTGACTTTATGCTCGTAGTAAAGTAAAAAAGAAGAGTTTGTCTGAAGTGGGGTTTGAACCCACGCCCACACACCTGGACCAGAAGCCTCGTTCAACCCGTATCACTGAGCAAGGTTTCCCTTAAGTCTGGCGCCTTCGACCACTCTGCAATTCTGACACGGTATATCAGCCCCAGCAAAAAACACTGACTTTATGCCGATAGTAAAGTAAAAAACAAGATTGTCAGAAGTGGGATTCGAACCCACGCCCACATACGTGGACCAGAAGCCTCGTTTAACCCGTATCACCGGGCAATGTTTCCCTTAAGTCTGATGCCTTAGACAACTCGGCCGTTCTGACACGATATATAAGCTTCAGCAGAAGAAGACACTGACTTCGTTTTGGTAGTAAAGTAAAAAAAGTTTGTCAGAAGTGGGATTCGCACCCACGCACACATACGTTGACCAGAACCCTCGTTGAACTCGTATGACTGGACATGGTTTCCCTTGAGTCTAGCGCCTTCGACCGCTCGGCCGTTCTGACACAATATTTTTGCCCAGCAAAAGGAGACACTGACTTTGTTCTGGTAGTAAATAAAAAAAGAGTTTGTCAGAAGTGGGATTCGAACCCACTCCCACATACGTGGAACAGAAGCCTCATTCAACCCGTACCACTGGGCAAGGTTTCCCTTAGGTCTGGCGCCTTCGACCACTCGGCCATTCTGTTACGATACTTTGGTCCTAACCAAAGGAGACACTGGCTTTGTTCTTGCACTAAAATAAAAAAAGTTTGTCAGAAGTAGGATTCAAACCCACGCCCACATACGTGGACCAGAAGCCTCGTTCAACCCGTATCACTGCGCAAGGTTTCCCTAGAGTCTGGCGCCTTAGACCTCTCGGCCATTCTGATACGATATGTCAGCCTCAGCAAAAGAAGACGCTTACTCTGTTCTGGTAGTAAAGTAAAAAAATTGACAGAAGTGAGATTCGAACCCACGCACACATACGTGGACCAGAAGCCTCGTTCAACCCGTATCACTGGGCAAGGTTTCCCTTGAGTCTGGCGCCTTAGACCACTCGGCCATTCTGACACGATATATCAGCCCCAGCAAGAGAAGAGACTGACTTCGTGCTTGCAGTAAAGTAAAAAAAGTTTGTCAGAAGTGGGATTCGAACCCACGCACACATACGTGGACCAGAAGCCTCGTTACACTCGTATCACTGGGCAAGGTTTCCCTTAAGTCTGGCGCCTTCGACCACTCGGCCATTCTGACACAATATTTCAGCCCAGCAAAAGGAGACACTGACTTCGTTCTGGTAGTAAAGTAAAAAAAAGTTTGTCAGAATAGGATTCGAACCCACGCCCACATACGTCGACCACAAACCTCGTTCAACTCGCATCACCGAGCAAGGTTTCCCTTCCGTCTGGCACCTTAGACCACTCGGCCATTCTGACACGATATTTGAGCCCCAGCAAAAGGAGACACTGACTTTGTGCTGGTAGTAAAGTAAAAAAAAGCTTCTCAGAAGTGGGATTTGAACCCACGCCCACATAGGTAGACTAGAAGCCTCGTTCAACTCGTATCACTGGGCAAGGTTTCCCTTATGTCTGGCGCCTTCGACAACTCCGCCATTCTGACACGATATTTCAGCCAAGCAAAAGGAGACACTGACATTCTTCTGGTAGTAAAGTAAAAAAAAATTGTCAGAAGTGGGATTCGAACCCACGCACACATACGTGGACCAGAAGCCTCGTTCAACTCGTATCACTGGGCAAGGTTTCCCTTGAATCTGGCGCCTTAGACCACGCGGCCATTCTGATACAATATGTCAGCCCCAGTAAAAGAAGACGCTGACTCTGTGCTGGTAGTAAAGTAAAAAAAGTTTGTCAGAAGTGGGATTCGAACCCACGCACACATACGTGGACCAGAAGCCTCGTTACACTCGTATCACTGGGCAAGGTTTCCCTTAAGTCTGGCGCCTTCGACCACTCGGCCATTCTGACACAATATTTCAGCCCAGCAAAAGGAGACACTGACTTTGTTCTGGTAGTAAAGTAAAAAAAGTTTGTCTGAAGTGGGATTCGCACCCACGCACACATATGTTGACCAGAAGCCTCGTTCAACTCGTATGACTGGACATGGTTTCCCTTGAGTCTAGCGCCTTCGACCACTCGGCCATTCTGACACAATATTTCAGCCCAGCAAAAGCAGACACTGACTTTGTGCTGGTAGTAAATAAAAAAAAGAGTTTGTCAGAAGTGGGATTCCAACCGACGCCCACATACGTGGACCAGAAGCCTCATTCAACCCGCATCACTGGGCAAGGTTTCCCTTAGGTCTGGCGCCTTCGACCACTCGGCCATTCTGACACGATACTTTGGTCCTAACCAAAGAAGACACTGGCTTTGTTCTTGTACTAAAATAAAAAAAGTTTGTCAGAAGTAGGATTCAAACCCACGCCCACATACGTGGACCAGAAGCCTCGTTCAACCCGTATCACTGCGCAAGGTTTCCCTTGAGTCTGGCGCCTTAGACCACTCGGCCGTTCTGACACGATTTATAAGCTCCAGCAAAAGAAGACACTGACTTTGTTCTGGTAGTAAAGTAAAAAAAGTTTGTCAGAAGTGGGATTCGCACCCACGCACACATACGTTGACCTGAAGCCTCTTTCAACTCGTATGACTGGGCACGGTTTCCATTGAGTCTAGCGCCTTCCACCACTCGGCCATTCTGACACAATATTTCAGCCCAGCAAAAGGAGACACTGACTTTGTTCTTGTAGTAAAATAAAAAAGTTTGTCAGAAGTAGGATTCAAACCCACGCCCTCATACGTGGACCAGAAGCCTCGTTCAACCCGTATCACTGGGCAAAGTTTCCCTTATGTCTGGCGCCTTGGACAACTCGGCCATTCTGACACGATATTTCAGCCCAGCAAAAGGAGACACTGACTTTCTTCTCGTAGTAAAGTAAAAAAAAACTTGTCACAATTGGGATTCGAACCCACGCCCACATACGTGGACCAGAAGCCTCGTTCGACTCGTATCACTGGGAAAGGTTTCCCTTGAATCTGGCGCCTTAGACCACGCGGCCATTCTGATACAATATGTCAGCCCCAGTAAAAGAAGACGCTGACTTTGTGCTGGTAGTAAAGTAAAAAAAATTGACAGAAGTGGGATTCGAACCCACGCACACATACGTGGACCAGAAGCCTCGTTCAACTTGTATCACTGGGCAAGGTTTTCCTTACGTCTGGCGCCTTAGACCACTCGGCCATTCTGATACGATATATCAGCCCCAGCAAAAGAAAAAACTGACTTTATGCTCGTAGTAAAGTAAAAAAGAAGAGTTTGTCTGAAGTGGGGTTTGAACCCACGCCCACACACCTGGACCAGAAGCCTCGTTCAACCCGTATCACTGTGCAAGGTTTCCCTTAAGTCTGGCGCCTTCGACCACTCTGCAATTCTGACACGATATATCAGCCCCAGCAAAAAAACACTGACTTTATGCCGGTAGTAAAGTAAAAAACAAGATTGTCAGAAGTGGGATTCGAACCCACGCCCACATACGTGGACCAGAAGCCTCGTTTAACCCGTATCACCGGGCAATGTTTCCCTTAAGTCTGATGCCTTAGACAACTCGGCCGTTCTGACACGATATATAAGCTTCAGCAGAAGAAGACACTGACTTCGTTTTGGTAGTAAAGTAAAAAAAGTTTGTCAGAAGTGGGATTCGCACCCACGCACACATACGTTGACCAGAACCCTCGTTAAACTCGTATGACTGGACATGGTTTCCCTTGAGTCTAGCGCCTTCGACCGCTCGGCCATTCTGACACAATATTTTAGCCCAGCAAAGGAGACACTGACTTTGTTCTGGTAGTAAATAAAAAAAGAGTTTGTCAGAAGTGGGATTCGAACCCACGCCCACATACGTGGACCAGAAGCCTCATTCAACCCGTACCACTGGGCAAGGTTTCCCTTAGGTCTGGCGCCTTCGACCACTCGGCCATTCTGTTACGATACTTTGGTCCTAACCAAAGGAGACACTGGCTTTGTTCTTGCACTAAAATAAAAAAAAGTTTGTCAGAAGTAGGATTCAAACCCACGACCACATACGTGGACCAGAAGCCTCGTTCAACCCGTATCACTGCGCAAGGTTTCCCTAGAGTCTGGCGCCTTAGACCTCTCGGCCATTCTGATACGATATGTCAGCCTCAGCAAAAGAAGACGCTTACTCTGTTCTGGTAGTAAAGTAAAAAAATTGACAGAAGTGAGATTCGAACCCACGCACACATACGTGGACCAGAAGCCTCGTTCAACTCGCATCACCGAGCAATGTTTCCCTTAAGTCTGGTGCCTTAGACAACTCGGCCGTTCTGACTCGATTTATAAGCGCCAGCAAAAGAAGACACTGACTTTGTTCTGGTAGTAAAGTAAAAAAAGTTTGTCTTAAGTGGGATTCGCACCCACGCACACATACGTTGACCTGAAGCCTCGTTCAACTCGTACGACTGGGCACGGTTTCCATTGAGTCTAGCGCCTTCCACCACTCGGCCATTCTGACACAATATTTCAGCCCAGCAAATAGAGACACTGACTTTGTTCTTGTAGTAAAATAAAAAAAGTTTGCCAGAAGTAGGATTCAAACCCACGCCCTCATACGTGGACCAGAAGCCTCGTTCAACCCGTATCACTGGGCAAAGTTTCCCTTATGTCTGGCGCCTTGGACAACTCGGCCATTCTGACACGATATTTCAGCCCAGCAAAAGGAGACACTGACTTTCTTCTCGTAGTAAAGTAAAAAAAACTTGTCACAATTGGGATTCGAACCCACGCCCACATACGTGGACCAGAAGCCTCGTTCGACTCGTATCACTGGGAAAGGTTTCCCTTGAATCTGGCGCCTTAGACCACGCGGCCATTCTGATACAATATGTCAGCCCCAGTAAAAGAAGACGCTGACTTTGTGCTGGTAGTAAAGTAAAAAAAATTGACAGAAGTGGGATTCGAACCCACGCACACATACGTGGACCAGAAGCCTCGTTCAACTTGTATCACTGGGCAAGGTTTTCCTTGCGTCTGGCGCCTTAGACCACTCGGCCATTCTGATACGATATATCAGCCCCAGCAAAAGAAAAAACTGACTTTATGCTCGTAGTAAAGTAAAAAAGAAGAGTTTGTCTGAAGTGGGGTTTGAACCCACGCCCACACACCTGGACCGGAAGCCTCGTTCAACCCGTATCACTGAGCAAGGTTTCCCTTAAGTCTGGCGCCTTCGACCACTCTGCAATTCTGACACGATATATCAGCCCCAGCAAAAAAACACTGACTATATGCCGGTAGTAAAGTAAAAAACAAGATTGTCAGAAGTGGGATTCGAACCCACGCCCACATACGTGGACCAGAAGCCTCGTTTAACCCGTATCACCGGGCAATGTTTCCCTTAAGTCTGATGCCTTAGACAACTCGGCCGTTCTGACACGATATATAAGCTTCAGCAGAAGAAGACACTGACTTCGTTTTGGTAGTAAAGTAAAAAAAGTTTGTCAGAAGTGGGATTCGCACCCACGCACACATACGTTGACCAGAACCCTCGTTAAACTCGTATGACTGGACATGGTTTCCCTTGAGTCTAGCGCCTTCGACCGCTCGGCCATTCTGACACAATATTTTAGCCCAGCAAAAGGAGACACTGACTTTGTTCTGGTAGTAAATAAAAAAAAGAGTTTGTCAGAAGTGGGATTCGAACCCACGCCCACATACGTGGACCAGAAGCCTCATTCAACCCGTACCACTGGGCAAGGTTTCCCTTAGGTCTGGCGCCTTCGACCACTCGGCCATTCTGTTACGATACTTTGGTCCTAACCAAAGGAGACACTGGCTTTGTTCTTGCACTAAAATAAAAAAAAGTTTGTCAGAAGTAGGATTCAAACCCACGCCCACATACGTGGACCAGAAGCCTCGTTCAACCCGTATCACTACGCAAGGTTTCCCTAGAGTCTGGCGCCTTAGACCTCTCGGCCATTCTGATACGATATGTCAGCCTCAGCAAAAGAAGACGCTTACTCTGTTCTGGTAGTAAAGTAAAAAAATTGGCAGAAGTGAGATTCGAACCCACGCACACATACGTGGACCAGAAGCCTCGTTCAACTCGCATCACCGAGCAATGTTTCCCTTAAGTCTGGTGCCTTAGACAACTCGGCCGTTCTGACTCGATTTATAAGCGCCAGCAAAAGAAGACACTGACTTTGTTCTGGTAGTAAAGTAAAAAAAGTTTGTCTTAAGTGGGATTCGCACCCACGCACCCATACGTTGACCTGAAGCCTCGTTCAACTCGTACGACTGGGCACGGTTTCCATTGAGTCTAGCGCCTTCCACCACTCGGCCATTCTGACACAATATTTCAGCCCAGCAAATAGAGACACTGACTTTGTTCTTGTAGTAAAATAAAAAAAGTTTGCCAGAAGTAGGATTCAAACCCACGCCCTCATACGTGGACCAGAAGCCTCATTCAACCCGTATCACTGCGCAAGGTGTACCTTGAGTCTGGCGCCTTAGACCACTCGGTCATTCTGACACAATATTTCAGCCCAGCAAAAGGAGACACTGGCTTTGTTCTGGTAGTAAAGTAAAAAAAAAAGTTGTGAGAATAGGATTCGAACCCACGCCCACATACGTGGACCAGAAGCCTCGTTCAACCCGAATCACTGGGCAAGGTTTCCTTTGAGTCTGGAGCCTTAGACCACTCGGCCATTCTGACACGATACTTCAGCCCCAGCAAAAAGAGACACTGACCTTGTGCTGGTGGTAAACTAAAAAAAGAGCTTCTCAGAAGTGGGATTTGAACCCACACCCACATACGTAGACCAGAAGCCTCGTTCAACCCGTATCACTGGGCAAGGATTCCATTGAGTCTAGCGCCTTTGACCACTCGGCCATTCTGACACAATATTTCAGCCCAGCGAAAGGAGACACTGACTTTGTTCTTGTAGTAAAATAAAAAAAAATTGTCAAAAGTGGGATTCGAACCCACGCCCTCATATGTGGACCAGAAGCCTCGTTCAACCCGTATCACTGCGCAAGGTTTACCTTGTGTCTGGCGCCTTAGACCACTCGGCCATTTTGATACGATATGTCAGCCTCAGCAAAAGAAGACGCTGACTCTGTGCTGGTAGTAAAGTAAAAAAAGTTTGTCAGAAGTGGGATTCGAACCCACGCCCACATACGTGGACCAGAAGCCTCGTTCAACCCGTATCACAGGGCAAGGTTTCCCTTGAGTCTGGCGCCTTAGACCACTTGGCCATTCTGATACATATCAGCCCCAGCAAAAGGAGACACTGACTTTGTGCTGGTAGTAAAGTAAAAAGAAGCTTTTCAGAAGTGGGATTTGAACCCACGCCCACATAGGTAGACCATAAGCCTCGTTCAACTCGCATCACCGCGCAAGGTTTCCCTTCAGTCTGGCGCCTTAGACCACTCGGCCATTCTGATACAATATATCAGCCCCAGCAAAAGGAGACACTGACTTTGTTCTGTTAGTGAAGTAAAAAAAGTTTGTCAGAAAAGGATTCGAACCCACGCACACATACGTGGACCAGAAGCCTCGTTCAACTCGTATCACTTTGCAAGGTTTCCCTTGAATCTGGCGCCTTAGACCACGCGGCCATTCTGATACAATATGTCAGCCCCAGTAAAAGAAGACGCTGACTATGTACTGGTAGTAAAGTAAAAAAAATTGACAGAAGTGGGATTCGAACCCACGCACACATACGTGAACCAGAAGCCTCGTTCAACTCGTATCACTGGGCAAGGTTTTCCTTGCGTCTGGCGCCTTAGACCACTCGGCCATTCTGATACGATATATCAGCCCCAGCAAAAAAAACTGACTTTATGCTCGTAGTAAAGTAAAAAAGAAGAGTTTGTCTGAAGTGGGATTTGAACTCACGCCCACACACCTGGACCAGCAGCCTCGTTCAACCCGTATCACTGAGCAAGGTTTCCCTTAAGTCTGGCGCCTTCGACCACTCGGCAATTCTGACACGATATATCAGCCCCAGCAAAAAAACACTGACTTTATGCTGGTAGTAAAGTAAAAAACAAGATTGTCAGAAGTGGGATTCGAACCCACGCCCACATACGTGGACCAAAAGCCTCGTTTAACCCGTATCACCGGGCAATGTTTCCCTTAAGTCTGATGCCTTAGACAACTCGGCCGTTCTGACACGATATATAAGCTTCAGCAGAAGAAGACACTGACTTCGTTCTGGTAGTAAAGTAAAAAAAGTTTGTCAGAAGGGGGATTCGCACCCACGCACACATACATTGACCAGAAGCCTCGTTCAACTCGTATGACTGGACATGGTTTCCCTTGAGTCTAGAGCCTTCGACCGCTCGGCCATTCTGACACAATATTTCAGCCCAGCAAAAGGAGACACTGACTTTGTTCTTGTAGAAAAATAAAAAAAGTTTGTCAGAAGTAGGATTCAAACCCACGCCCTCATACGTGGACCAGAAGCCTCATTCAACCCGTATCACTGCGCAAGGTGTACCTTGAGTCTGGCGCCTTAGACCACTCGGTCATTCTGACACAATATTTCAGCCCAGCAAAAGGAGACACTGGCTTTGTTCTGGTAGTAAAGTAAAAAAAAGTTGTGAGATTAGGATTCGAACCCACGCCCACATACGTGGACCAGAAGCCTCGTTCAACCCGTATCACTGCGCAAGGTTTCCCTTGAGTCTGGCGCCTTAGACCACTCGGCCGTTCTGACACGATTTATAAGCTCCAGCAAAAGAAGACACTGACTTTGTTCTGGTAGTAAAGTAAAAAAAGTTTGTCAGAAGTGGGATTCGCACCCACGCACACATACGTTGACCTGAAGCCTCTTTCAACTCGTATGACTGGGCACGGTTTCCATTGAGTCTAGCGCCTTCCACCACTCGGCCATTCTGACACAATATTTCAGCCCAGCAAAAGGAGACACTGACTTTGTTCTTGTAGTAAAATAAAAAAGTTTGTCAGAAGTAGGATTCAAACCCACGCCCTCATACGTGGACCAGAAGCCTCGTTCAACCCGTATCACTGGGCAAAGTTTCCCTTATGTCTGGCGCCTTGGACAACTCGGCCATTCTGACACGATATTTCAGCCCAGCAAAAGGAGACACTGACTTTCTTCTCGTAGTAAAGTAAAAAAAAACTTGTCACAATTGGGATTCGAACCCACGCCCACATACGTGGACCAGAAGCCTCGTTCGACTCGTATCACTGGGAAAGGTTTCCCTTGAATCTGGCGCCTTAGACCACGCGGCCATTCTGATACAATATGTCAGCCCCAGTAAAAGAAGACGCTGACTTTGTGCTGGTAGTAAAGTAAAAAAAATTGACAGAAGTGGGATTCGAACCCACGCACACATACGTGGACCAGAAGCCTCGTTCAACTTGTATCACTGGGCAAGGTTTTCCTTACGTCTGGCGCCTTAGACCACTCGGCCATTCTGATACGATATATCAGCCCCAGCAAAAGAAAAAACTGACTTTATGCTCGTAGTAAAGTAAAAAAGAAGAGTTTGTCTGAAGTGGGGTTTGAACCCACGCCCACACACCTGGACCAGAAGCCTCGTTCAACCCGTATCACTGTGCAAGGTTTCCCTTAAGTCTGGCGCCTTCGACCACTCTGCAATTCTGACACGATATATCAGCCCCAGCAAAAAAACACTGACTTTATGCCGGTAGTAAAGTAAAAAACAAGATTGTCAGAAGTGGGATTCGAACCCACGCCCACATACGTGGACCAGAAGCCTCGTTTAACCCGTATCACCGGGCAATGTTTCCCTTAAGTCTGATGCCTTAGACAACTCGGCCGTTCTGACACGATATATAAGCTTCAGCAGAAGAAGACACTGACTTCGTTTTGGTAGTAAAGTAAAAAAAGTTTGTCAGAAGTGGGATTCGCACCCACGCACACATACGTTGACCAGAACCCTCGTTAAACTCGTATGACTGGACATGGTTTCCCTTGAGTCTAGCGCCTTCGACCGCTCGGCCATTCTGACACAATATTTTAGCCCAGCAAAAGGAGACACTGACTTTGTTCTGGTAGTAAATAAAAAAAGAGTTTGTCAGAAGTGGGATTCGAACCCACGCCCACATACGTGGACCAGAAGCCTCATTCAACCCGTACCACTGGGCAAGGTTTCCCTTAGGTCTGGCGCCTTCGACCACTCGGCCATTCTGTTACGATACTTTGGTCCTAACCAAAGGAGACACTGGCTTTGTTCTTGCACTAAAATAAAAAAAAGTTTGTCAGAAGTAGGATTCAAACCCACGCCCACATACGTGGACCAGAAGCCTCGTTCAACCCGTATCACTGCGCAAGGTTTCCCTAGAGTCTGGCGCCTTAGACCTCTCGGCCATTCTGATACGATATGTCAGCCTCAGCAAAAGAAGACGCTTACTCTGTTCTGGTAGTAAAGTAAAAAAATTGACAGAAGTGAGATTCGAACCCACGCACACATACGTGGACCAGAAGCCTCGTTCAACTCGCATCACCGAGCAATGTTTCCCTTAAGTCTGGTGCCTTAGACAACTCGGCCGTTCTGACTCGATTTATAAGCGCCAGCAAAAGAAGACACTGACTTTGTTCTGGTAGTAAAGTAAAAAAAGTTTGTCTTAAGTGGGATTCGCACCCACGCACACATACGTTGACCTGAAGCCTCGTTCAACTCGTACGACTGGGCACGGTTTCCATTGAGTCTAGCGCCTTCCACCACTCGGCCATTCTGACACAATATTTCAGCCCAGCAAATAGAGACACTGACTTTGTTCTTGTAGTAAAATAAAAAAAGTTTGCCAGAAGTAGGATTCAAACCCACGCCCTCATACGTGGACCAGAAGCCTCGTTCAACCCGTATCACTGGGCAAAGTTTCCCTTATGTCTGGCGCCTTGGACAACTCGGCCATTCTGACACGATATTTCAGCCCAGCAAAAGGAGACACTGACTTTCTTCTCGTAGTAAAGTAAAAAAAACTTGTCACAATTGGGATTCGAACCCACGCCCACATACGTGGACCAGAAGCCTCGTTCGACTCGTATCACTGGGAAAGGTTTCCCTTGAATCTGGCGCCTTAGACCACGCGGCCATTCTGATACAATATGTCAGCCCCAGTAAAAGAAGACGCTGACTTTGTGCTGGTAGTAAAGTAAAAAAAATTGACAGAAGTGGGATTCGAACCCACGCACACATACGTGGACCAGAAGCCTCGTTCAACTTGTATCACTGGGCAAGGTTTTCCTTGCGTCTGGCGCCTTAGACCACTCGGCCATTCTGATACGATATATCAGCCCCAGCAAAAGAAAAAACTGACTTTATGCTCGTAGTAAAGTAAAAAAGAAGAGTTTGTCTGAAGTGGGGTTTGAACCCACGCCCACACACCTGGACCAGAAGCCTCGTTCAACCCGTATCACTGAGCAAGGTTTCCCTTAAGTCTGGCGCCTTCGACCACTCTGCAATTCTGACACGATATATCAGCCCCAGCAAAAAAACACTGACTATATGCCGGTAGTAAAGTAAAAAACAAGATTGTCAGAAGTGGGATTCGAACCCACGCCCACATACGTGGACCAGAAGCCTCGTTTAATCCGTATCACCGGGCAATGTTTCCCTTAAGTCTGATGCCTTAGACAACTCGGCCGTTCTGACACGATATATAAGCTTCAGCAGAAGAAGACACTGACTTCGTTTTGGTAGTAAAGTAAAAAAAGTTTGTCAGAAGTGGGATTCGCACCCACGCACACATACGTTGACCAGAACCCTCGTTAAACTCGTATGACTGGACATGGTTTCCCTTGAGTCTAGCGCCTTCGACCGCTCGGCCATTCTGACACAATATTTTAGCCCAGCAAAAGGAGACACTGACTTTGTTCTGGTAGTAAATAAAAAAAAGAGTTTGTCAGAAGTGGGATTCGAACCCACGCCCACATACGTGGACCAGAAGCCTCATTCAACCCGTACCACTGGGCAAGGTTTCCCTTAGGTCTGGCGCCTTCGACCACTCGGCCATTCTGTTACGATACTTTGGTCCTAACCAAAGGAGACACTGGCTTTGTTCTTGCACTAAAATAAAAAAAAGTTTGTCAGAAGTAGGATTCAAACCCACGCCCACATACGTGGACCAGAAGCCTCGTTCAACCCGTATCACTGCGCAAGGTTTCCCTAGAGTCTGGCGCCTTAGACCTCTCGGCCATTCTGATACGATATGTCAGCCTCAGCAAAAGAAGACGCTTACTCTGTTCTGGTAGTAAAGTAAAAAAATTGGCAGAAGTGAGATTCGAACCCACGCACACATACGTGGACCAGAAGCCTCGTTCAACTCGCATCACCGAGCAATGTTTCCCTTAAGTCTGGTGCCTTAGACAACTCGGCCGTTCTGACTCGATTTATAAGCGCCAGCAAAAGAAGACACTGACTTTGTTCTGGTAGTAAAGTAAAAAAAGTTTGTCTTAAGTGGGATTCGCACCCACGCACCCATACGTTGACCTGAAGCCTCGTTCAACTCGTACGACTGGGCACGGTTTCCATTGAGTCTAGCGCCTTCCACCACTCGGCCATTCTGACACAATATTTCAGCCCAGCAAATAGAGACACTGACTTTGTTCTTGTAGTAAAATAAAAAAAGTTTGCCAGAAGTAGGATTCAAACCCACGCCCTCATACGTGGACCAGAAGCCTCATTCAACCCGTATCACTGCGCAAGGTGTACCTTGAGTCTGGCGCCTTAGACCACTCGGTCATTCTGACACAATATTTCAGCCCAGCAAAAGGAGACACTGGCTTTGTTCTGGTAGTAAAGTAAAAAAAAAAGTTGTGAGAATAGGATTCGAACCCACGCCCACATACGTGGACCAGAAGCCTCGTTCAACCCGAATCACTGGGCAAGGTTTCCTTTGAGTCTGGAGCCTTAGACCACTCGGCCATTCTGACACGATACTTCAGCCCCAGCAAAAAGAGACACTGACCTTGTGCTGGTGGTAAACTAAAAAAAGAGCTTCTCAGAAGTGGGATTTGAACCCACACCCACATACGTAGACCAGAAGCCTCGTTCAACCCGTATCACTGGGCAAGGTTTCCATTGAGTCTAGCGCCTTTGACCACTCGGCCATTCTGACACAATATTTCAGCCCAGCGAAAGGAGACACTGACTTTGTTCTTGTAGTAAAATAAAAAAAAATTGTCAAAAGTGGGATTCGAACCCACGCCCTCATATGTGGACCAGAAGCCTCGTTCAACCCGTATCACTGCGCAAGGTTTACCTTGTGTCTGGCGCCTTAGACCACTCGGCCATTTTGATACGATATGTCAGCCTCAGCAAAAGAAGACGCTGACTCTGTGCTGGTAGTAAAGTAAAAAAAGTTTGTCAGAAGTGGGATTCGAACCCACGCCCACATACGTGGACCAGAAGCCTCGTTCAACCCGTATCACAGGGCAAGGTTTCCCTTGAGTCTGGCGCCTTAGACCACTTGGCCATTCTGATACATATCAGCCCCAGCAAAAGGAGACACTGACTTTGTGCTGGTAGTAAAGTAAAAAGAAGCTTTTCAGAAGTGGGATTTGAACCCACGCCCACATAGGTAGACCATAAGCCTCGTTCAACTCGCATCACCGCGCAAGGTTTCCCTTCAGTCTGGCGCCTTAGACCACTCGGCCATTCTGATACAATATATCAGCCCCAGCAAAAGGAGACACTGACTTTGTTCTGTTAGTGAAGTAAAAAAAGTTTGTCAGAAAAGGATTCGAACCCACGCACACATACGTGGACCAGAAGCCTCGTTCAACTCGTATCACTTTGCAAGGTTTCCCTTGAATCTGGCGCCTTAGACCACGCGGCCATTCTGATACAATATGTCAGCCCCAGTAAAAGAAGACGCTGACTATGTACTGGTAGTAAAGTAAAAAAAATTGACAGAAGTGGGATTCGAACCCACGCACACATACGTGGACCAGAAGCCTCGTTCAACTCGTATCACTGGGCAAGGTTTCCCTTGCGTCTGGCGCCTTAGACCACTCGGCCATTCTGATACGATATATCAGCCCCAGCAAAAGAAAAAAACTGACCTTATGCTCGTTGTAAAGTAAAAAAGAAGAGTTTGTTTGAAGTGGGATTTGAACCCACGCCCACACACCTGGACCAAAAGCCTCGTTCAACCCGTATCACTGAGCAAGGTTTCCCTTAAGTCTGGCGCCTTCGACCACTCGGCCATTCTGTCACGATATATCAGCCCCAGCAAAAAAACACTGACTTTATGCTGGTAGTAAAGTAAAAAAAAGATTGTCAGAAGTTGGATTCGAACCCACGCCCACATACGTGGACCAGAAGCCTCGTTTAACCCGTATCACCGGGCAATGTTTCCCTTAAGTCTGATGCCTTAGACAATTCGGCTGTTCTGACACGATATATAAGCTTCAGCAGACGACACTGACTTTGTTCTGGTAGTAAAGTAAAAAAAGTTTGTCTGAAGTGGGATTCGCACCCACGCACACATATGTTGACCAGAAGCCTCGTTCAACTCGTATGACTGGACATGGTTTCCCTTGAGTCTAGCGCCTTCGACCACTCGGCCATTCTGACACAATATTTCAGCCCAGCAAAAGGAGACACTGACTTTGTGCTGGTAGTAATTAAAAAAAGAGTTTGTCAGAAGTGGGATTCAAACCCACGCCCACATACGTGGACCTGAAGCCTCATTCAACCCGTACCACTGGGCAAGGTTTCCCTTAGGTCTGGCGCCTTCGACCACTCGGCCATTCTGACACGATACTTTGGTCCTAACCAAAGGAGACACTGGCTTTGTTCTTGCACTAAAATAAAAAAAGTTTGCCAGAAGTAGGATTCAAACCCACGCCCACATACGTGGACCAGAAGCCTCGTTCAACCCGTATCACTGCGCAAGGTTTCCTTTGAGTCTGGCGCCTTAGACCACTCGGCCATTCTGATACGATATGTCAGCCTCAGCAAAAGAAGACGCTTACTCTGTTCTGGTAGTAAAGTAAAAAAATTGACAGAAGTGAGATTCGAACCCACGCACACATACGTGGACCAGAAGCCTCGTTCAACTCGCATCACCGGGCAAGGTTTCATTTCAGTCTGGCGCCTTAGACCACTCGGCCATTCTGATACGATATGTAAGCCCCAGAAAAAGGAGACACTGACTTTGTTCTGCTAGTGAAGTAAAAAAAGCTTGTCGGAAGAGGGATTCGAACCCACGCCCACATACGTGGACCAGAAGCCTCGTTCAAACCCTATCACTGGGCAAGGTTTCCCTTGAGTCTGGCGCCTTAGACCACTCGGCCATTCTGACACGACACATCGGCCCCAGCAAAAAAAGACACTGATTTCGTGCTGGTAGTAAAGTAAAAAAAGTTTGTCAGAAGTGGGATTCGAACCCACGCCCACATTCGTGGACCAGAAGCCTCGTTTAACCCGTATCACCGGGCAATGTTTCTCTTAAGTCTGGTGCCTTAGACAACTCGGCCGTTCTGACACGATTTATAAGCTCCAGCAAAAGAAGACACTGACTTTGTTCTGGTAGTAAAGTAAAAAAAGTTTGTCTGAAGTGGGATTCGCACCCACGCACACATACGTTGACCAGAAGCCTCGTTCAACCCGTATCACTGCGCAAGGTTTCCCTTGAGTCAGGCGCCTTAGACCACTCGGCCATTCTGATACGATATGTCAGCCTCAGCAAAAGAAGACGCTTACTCTGTTCTGGTAGTAAAGTAAAAAAATTGACAGAAGTGAGATTCAAACCCACGCACACATACGTGGACCAGAAGCCTCGTTCAACTCGCATTACCGGGCAATGTTTCCCTAGAGTCTGGTGCCTTAGACAACTCGGCCGTTCTGACACGACTTATAAGCTCCAGCAAAAGAAGACACTGACTTTGTTCTGGTTGTAAAGTAAAAAAAAGTTTGTCTTAAGTGGGATTCGCACCCACGCACACATACGTTGACCTGAAGCCTCGTTCAACTCGTATGACTGGGCACGGTTTCCATTGAGTCTAGCGCCTTCCACCACTCGGCCATTCTGACACAATATTTCAGCCCAGCAAAAGGAGACACTGACTTTGTTCTTGTAGTAAAGTAAAAAAAAGAGCTTCTCAGAAGTGGGATTTGAACCCACGCCCACATACGTAGACCAGAAGCCTCGTTCAACCCGTATCACTGGGCAAGGTTTCCATTGAGTCTAGCGCCTTCGACCACTCGGCCATTCTGACACAATATTTCAGCCAAGCAAAAGGAGAAACTGACTTTCTTCTTGTAGTAAAATAAAAAAAGTTTGTCAAAAGTGGGATTCGAACCCACGCCCTCATATGTGGACCAGAAGCCTCGTTCAACCCGTATCACTGCGCAAGGTTTACCTTGTGTCTGGCGCCTTAGACCACTCGGCCATTCTGATACGATATGTCAGCCTCAGCAAAAGAAGACGCTGACTCTGTGCTGGTAGTAAAGTAAAAAAAATTGACAGAAGTGGGATTCAAATCCACGCACACATACGTGAACCAGAAGCCTCGTTCAACTCGTATCACTGGGCAAGGTTTTCCTTGCGTCTGGCGCCTTAGACCACTCGGCCATTCTGATACGATATATCAGCCCCAGCAAAAAAAACTGACTTTATGCTCGTAGTAAAGTAAAAAAGAAGAGTTTGTCTGAAGTGGGATTTGAACTCACGCCCACACACCTGGACCAGCAGCCTCGTTCAACCCGTATCACTGAGCAAGGTTTCCCTTAAGTCTGGCGCCTTCGACCACTCGGCAATTCTGACACGATATATCAGCCCCAGCAAAAAAACACTGACTTTATGCTGGTAGTAAAGTAAAAAACAAGATTGTCAGAAGTGGGATTCGAACCCACGCCCACATACGTGGACCAAAAGCCTCGTTTAACCCGTATCACCGGGCAATGTTTCCCTTAAGTCTGATGCCTTAGACAACTCGGCCGTTCTGACACGATATATAAGCTTCAGCAGAAGAAGACACTGACTTCGTTCTGGTAGTAAAGTAAAAAAAGTTTGTCAGAAGGGGGATTCGCACCCACGCACACATACATTGACCAGAAGCCTCGTTCAACTCGTATGACTGGACATGGTTTCCCTTGAGTCTAGAGCCTTCGACCGCTCGGCCATTCTGACACAATATTTCAGCCCAGCAAAAGGAGACACTGACTTTGGGCTGGTAGTAAATAAAAAAAGAGTTTGTCAGAAGTGGGATTCGAACCCACGCCCACATACGCGGACCAGAAGCCTCATTCAACCCGTACCACTGGGCAATGTTTCCCTAAGGTCTGGCACCTTCGACCACTCGGCCATTCTGACACGATACTTTGGTCCTAACCAATCGAGACACTGGCTTTGTTCTTGCACTAAAATAAAAAAAGTTTGTCAGAAGTAGGATTCAAACCCACGCCCACATACATGGACCAGAAGCCTCGTTCAACCCGTATCACTGCGCAAGGTTTCCCTTGAGTCTGGCGCCTTAGACCTCTCGGCCATTCTGATACGATATGTCAGCCTCAGCAAAAGAAGACGCTTACTCTGTTCTGGTAGTAAAGTAAAAAATTGACAGAAGTGAGATTCGAACCCACGGACACATACGTGGACCAGAAGCCTCGTTCAACTCGCATCACCGGGCAATGTTTCCCTTAAGTCTGGTGCCTTAGACAACTCGGCCGTTCTGACACGATTTATAAGCTCCAGCAAAAGAAGACACTGACTTTGTTCTGGTAGTAAAGTAAAAAAGTTTGTCTTAAGTGGGATTCGCACCCACGCACACATACGTTGACCTGAAGCCTCGTTCAACTCGTATGACTGGTCACGGTTTCCATTGAGTCTAGCGCCTTCCACCACTCGGCCATTCTGACACAATATTTCAGCCCAGCAAAAGGAGACACTGACTTTGTTCTTGTAGAAAAATAAAAAAAGTTTGTCAGAAGTAGGATTCAAACCCACGCCCTCATACGTGGACCAGAAGCCTCATTCAACCCGTATCACTGCGCAAGGTGTACCTTGAGTCTGGCGCCTTAGACCACTCGGTCATTCTGACACAATATTTCAGCCCAGCAAAAGGAGACACTGGCTTTGTTCTGGTAGTAAAGTAAAAAAAAGTTGTGAGATTAGGATTCGAACCCACGCCCACATACGTGGACCAGAAGCCTCGTTCAACCCGTATCACTGGGCAAGGTTTCCCTTGAGTCTGGAGCCTTAGACCACTCGGCCATTCTGATACGATATGTCAGCCTCAGCAAAAGAAGACGCTGACTCTGTGCTGGCAGAAAAGTAAAAAAAAGTTTGTCAGAAGTGGGATTCGAACCCACGCCCACATAGGTAGACCAGAAGCCTCGTTCAACCCGTATCCCTGGGCAAGGTTTCCCTTATGTCTGGCGCCTTGGACAGCTCGGCCATTCTGACACGATATTTCAGCCCAGCAAAAGGAGACACTGACTTTCTTCTGGTAGTAAAGCAAAAAAATTGTCAGAAGTGGGATTCGAACCCACGCACACATACGTGGACCAGAAGCCTCGTTCAACTCATATCACTGGGAAAGGTTTCCCTTGAATCTGGCGCCTTAGACCACGCGGCCATTCTGATACAATATGTCAGCCCCAGTAAAAGAAGCCGCTGACTCTGTGCTGGTAGTAAAGTAAAAAAAATTGACAGAAGTTGGATTCGAACCCACGCACACATACGTGGACCAGAAGCCTCGTTCAACTCGTATCACTGGGCAAGTTTTCCCTTGAGTCTGGCGCCTTAGACCTCTCGGCCATTCTGACACGATATTTCAGCCCCAGCAAAAGGAGACACTGACTTTGTGCTGGTAGTAAAGTAAAAAAGAGCTTCTCAGAACTGGGATTTGAACGCACGCCCACATACGTGGACCAGAAGCCTCGTTTAACCCGTATCACCGGCAATGTTTCCCTTAAGTCTGGTGCCTTAGACATCTCGGCTGTTCTGACACGATTTATAAGCTCCAGCAAAAGAAGATACTGAATTTGTTCTGGTAGTAAAGTAAAAAAAGTTTGTCTGAAGGGGGATTCGCACCCACGCACACATACGTTGACCTGAAGCCTCGTTCAACTCGCATGACTGGGCACGGCTTCCATTGAGTCTAGCGCCTTCTACCACTCGGCCATTCTGACACAATATTTCAGCCCAGCAAAAGGAGACACTGACTTTGTTCTTGTAGTAAAATAAAAAAAGTTTTTCAGAAGTAGGATTCAAAACCACGCCCTCATACGTGGACCAAAAGCCTCATTCAACCCGTATCACTGCGCAAGGTTTACCTTGAGTCTGGCGCCTTAGACCTCTCGGCCATTCTGACACAATATTTCAGCCCAGCAAAAGGAGACACTGGCTTTGTTCTGGTAGTAAAGTAAAAAAAAGTTGTGAGAATAGGATTCGAACCCACGCCCACATACGTGGACCAGAAGCCTCGTTCAACCCGTATCACTGGGCAAGGTTTCCATTGAGTCTAGCGCCTTCGACCACTCGGCCATTCTGACACAATATTTCAACCCAGCAAAAGGAGACACTGACTTTCTTCTTGTAGTAAAATAAAAAAAGTTTGTCAGAAGTGGGATTCGAACCCACGCCCTCATATGTGGACCAGAAGCCTCGTTCAACCCATATCACTGCGCAAGGTTTACCTTGAGTCTGGCGCCTTAGACCACTTGGCCGTTCTGATACGATATGTCAGCCTCAGCAAAAGTAGACGCTGACTCTGTGCTGGTAGTAAAGTAAAAAAAATTGACGGAAGTGAAATTCGAACCCACGCACACATACTTGGACCAGAAGCCTCGTTACACTCGTATCACTGGGCACGGTTTCCCTTAAGTCTGGCGCCTTTGACCACTCGGCCATTCTGACACAATATTTCAGCCCAGCAAAAGGAGACACTGACTTTGTTCTGATAGTAAAGTAGAAAAAAGTTTGTGAGAATAGGATTCGAACCCACGCCCACATACGTGGACCAGAAGCCTCGTTCAACCCGTATCACTGGGCAAGTTTTCCCTTAAGTCTGGAGCCTTGGACCACTCGGCCATTCTGACACGATATTTCAGCCCCAGCAAAAGGAGACACTGACTTTGTTCTGTTAGTGAAGTAAAAAAAGTTTGTCAGAAGTGGGATTCGAACCCACGTCCACATACGTGGACCAGAAGCCTCGTTCAACCCGTATCACTGGGCAATGTTTCCCTTATGTCTGGCGCCTTGGACAAATCGGCCATTCAGACCCGATATTTCAGCCCAGCAAAAGGAGACACTGACTTTCTTCTGGTAGTAAAGTAAAAAAAATTGTCAGAAGTGGGATTCGAACCCACGCACACATACTAGAAGCCTCGTTCAACTCATATCACTGGGCAAGGTTTCCCTTGAATCTGGCGCCTTAGACAACGCGGCCATTCTGATACATTATGTCAGCCCCAGTAAAAGAAGACGCTGACTCTGTGCTGGTAGTAAAGTAAAAAATTGACAGAAGTGGGATTCGAACCCACGCACACATACGTGGACCAGATGCCTCGTTCAACTCGTATCACTGGGCAAGGTTTTCCTTGCGTCTGGCGCCTTAGACCACTCGGCAATTCTGACACGATATATCAGACCCAGCAAAAGCACTGACTTTATCCTGGTAGTAAAGTAAAAAAAAATTGTCAGAAGTGGGATTCGAACCCACGCCCACATACGTGGACCAGAAGCCTCGTTAAACCCGTATCACCGGGCAAGGTTTCCCTTGAGTCTGGCGCCTTAGACCACTTGACCATTCTGATACAATATGTCAGCCTCAGCAAAAGTAGACGCTAACTCTGTGCTGGTAGTAAAGTAAAAAAAATTGACGGAAGTGAGATTCGAACCCACGCACACATACTTGGACCAGAAGCCTCGTTACACTGGTATCACTGGGCACGGTTTCCCTTAAGTCTGGCGCCTTTGACCACTCGGCCATTCTGACACAACATTTCAGCCCAGCAAAAGGAGACACTGACTTAGTTCTGGTAGTAAAGTAGAAAAAACTTTGTGAGAATAGGATTCGAACCCACGCCCACATACGTGGACCAGAAGCCTCGTTCAACCCGTATCACTGGGCAAGGTTTCCCTTGAGTCTGGAGCCTTAGACCACTCGGCCATTCCGACACGATATTTCAGCCCCAGCAAAAGTAGACACTGACATTGTGCTGGCAGTAAAGTAAAAAAAGCTTGTCAGAAGTGGGATTCGAACCCACGCACACACACGTGGACCAGAAGCCTCGTTACACTCGTATCACTGGGCAAGGTTTCCCTTAAGTCTGGCGCCTTTGACCACTCAGCCATTCTGACACAATATTTCAGCCCAGCAAAAGGAGACACTGACTTTGTTCTGGTAGTAAAGTAAAAAAAAGTTTGTCAGAATAGGATTCGAACCCACGCCCACATATGTCGACCACAAACCTCGTTCAACTCGCATCACCGAGCAAGGTTTTCTTTTCGTCTGGCGCCTTTGACCACTCGGCCATTCTGACACGATATATCAGCCCCAGCAAAAGGAGACACTGACTTTGTTCTGTTAGTGAAGTAAAAAAACGTTTGTCAGAAGTGGGATTCGAACCCACGCCCACATACGTGGACCAGAAGCCTTGTTCAACCCGTATCACTGGGCAAGGTTTCCCTTGAGTCTGGAGCCTTAGACCACTCGGCCATTCTGACACGATATATCAGCCCCAGCAAAAGAAGACACTGACTTCGTGCTGGTAGTAAAGTAAAAAAAGTTTGTCAGAAGTGGGATTCGAACCCTCGCACACATACGTGGACTAGAAGTCTCGTTACACTCGTATCACGGGGCACGGTTTCCTTTAAGTCTGGCGGCTTCGACCACTCGGCCATTCTGACACAATATTTCAGCCCAGCTAAAGGAGACACTGACTTTGTTCTGGTAGTAAAGTAAAAAAAAGTTTGTGAGAATAGGATTCGAACCCAGGCCCACATACGTGGACGAGAAGCCTCGTTCAACCCGTATTACTGGGCAAGGTTTCCCTTGAGTCTGCAGCCTTAGACCACTCGGCCATTCTGACACGATATTTCAGCCCCAGCAAAAGGAGACACTGACTTTGTGCTGGTAGTAAAGTAAAAAAAAGCTTCTCAGAAGTGGGATTTGAACCCACGCCCACATAGGTAGACCAGAAGCCTCGCTCAACCCGTATCACTGGGCAAGGTTTCTCTTATGTCTGGCGCCTTGGACAACTCGGCCATTCTGACACAATATTTCAACCCAGCAAAAGGAGACACTGACTTTCTTCTTGTAGTAAAATAAAAAAAGTTTGTCAGAAGTGGGATTCGAACCCACGCCCTCATATGTGGACCAGAAGCCTCGTTCAACCCATATCACTGCGCAAGGTTTACCTTGAGTCTGGCGCCTTAGACCACTTGGCCGTTCTGATACGATATGTCAGCCTCAGCAAAAGTAGACGCTGACTCTGTGCTGGTAGTAAAGTAAAAAAAATTGACGGAAGTGAAATTCGAACCCACGCACACATACTTGGACCAGAAGCCTCGTTACACTCGTATCACTGGGCACGGTTTCCCTTAAGTCTGGCGCCTTTGACCACTCGGCCATTCTGACACAATATTTCAGCCCAGCAAAAGGAGACACTGACTTTGTTCTGATAGTAAAGTAGAAAAAAGTTTGTGAGAATAGGATTCGAACCCACGCCCACATACGTGGACCAGAAGCCTCGTTCAACCCGTATCACTGGGCAAGTTTTCCCTTAAGTCTGGAGCCTTGGACCACTCGGCCATTCTGACACGATATTTCAGCCCCAGCAAAAGGAGACACTGACTTTGTTCTGTTAGTGAAGTAAAAAAAGTTTGTCAGAAGTGGGATTCGAACCCACGTCCACATACGTGGACCAGAAGCCTCGTTCAACCCGTATCACTGGGCAATGTTTCCCTTATGTCTGGCGCCTTGGACAAATCGGCCATTCAGACCCGATATTTCAGCCCAGCAAAAGGAGACACTGACTTTCTTCTGGTAGTAAAGTAAAAAAAATTGTCAGAAGTGGGATTCGAACCCACGCACACATACTAGAAGCCTCGTTCAACTCATATCACTGGGCAAGGTTTCCCTTGAATCTGGCGCCTTAGACAACGCGGCCATTCTGATACATTATGTCAGCCCCAGTAAAAGAAGACGCTGACTCTGTGCTGGTAGTAAAGTAAAAAATTGACAGAAGTGGGATTCGAACCCACGCACACATACGTGGACCAGATGCCTCGTTCAACTCGTATCACTGGGCAAGGTTTTCCTTGCGTCTGGCGCCTTAGACCACTCGGCAATTCTGACACGATATATCAGACCCAGCAAAAGCACTGACTTTATCCTGGTAGTAAAGTAAAAAAAAATTGTCAGAAGTGGGATTCGAACCCACGCCCACATACGTGGACCAGAAGCCTCGTTAAACCCGTATCACCGGGCAAGGTTTCCCTTGAGTCTGGCGCCTTAGACCACTTGACCATTCTGATACAATATGTCAGCCTCAGCAAAAGTAGACGCTAACTCTGTGCTGGTAGTAAAGTAAAAAAAATTGACGGAAGTGAGATTCGAACCCACGCACACATACTTGGACCAGAAGCCTCGTTACACTGGTATCACTGGGCACGGTTTCCCTTAAGTCTGGCGCCTTTGACCACTCGGCCATTCTGACACAATATTTCAGCCCAGCAAAAGGAGACACTGACTTAGTTCTGGTAGTAAAGTAGAAAAAACTTTGTGAGAATAGGATTCGAACCCACGCCCACATACGTGGACCAGAAGCCTCGTTCAACCCGTATCACTGGGCAAGGTTTCCCTTGAGTCTGGAGCCTTAGACCACTCGGCCATTCCGACACGATATTTCAGCCCCAGCAAAAGTAGACACTGACATTGTGCTGGCAGTAAAGTAAAAAAAGCTTGTCAGAAGTGGGATTCGAACCCACGCACACACACGTGGACCAGAAGCCTCGTTACACTCGTATCACTGGGCAAGGTTTCCCTTAAGTCTGGCGCCTTTGACCACTCAGCCATTCTGACACAATATTTCAGCCCAGCAAAAGGAGACACTGACTTTGTTCTGGTAGTAAAGTAAAAAAAAGTTTGTCAGAATAGGATTCGAACCCACGCCCACATATGTCGACCACAAACCTCGTTCAACTCGCATCACCGAGCAAGGTTTTCTTTTCGTCTGGCGCCTTTGACCACTCGGCCATTCTGACACGATATATCAGCCCCAGCAAAAGGAGACACTGACTTTGTTCTGTTAGTGAAGTAAAAAAACGTTTGTCAGAAGTGGGATTCGAACCCACGCCCACATACGTGGACCAGAAGCCTTGTTCAACCCGTATCACTGGGCAAGGTTTCCCTTGAGTCTGGAGCCTTAGACCACTCGGCCATTCTGACACGATATATCAGCCCCAGCAAAAGAAGACACTGACTTCGTGCTGGTAGTAAAGTAAAAAAAGTTTGTCAGAAGTGGGATTCGAACCCTCGCACACATACGTGGACTAGAAGTCTCGTTACACTCGTATCACGGGGCACGGTTTCCTTTAAGTCTGGCGGCTTCGACCACTCGGCCATTCTGACACGATATTTCAGCCCAGCAAAAGGAGACACTGACTTTCTTCTGGTAGTAAAGTAAAAAAAATTGTCACAAGTGGGATTCGAACCCACGCACACATACGTGGACCAGAAGCCTCGTTCAACTCGTATCACTGGGCAAGGTTTCCCTTGAATCTGGCGCCTTAGACCACGCGGCCATTCTGATACAATATGTAAGCACCAGTAAAAGAAGACGCTGACTCTGTGCTGGTAGTAAAGTAAAAAAAATTGACAGAACTGGGATTCGAACCCACGCCCACATACGTGGACCAGAAGCCTCGTTCAACCCGTATCACTGGGCAAGGTTTCCCTTGAGTCTGGCGCCTTAGACCACTCGGCCATTCTGACACGATATATCAGCCCCAGCAAAAGAAGAGGCTGACTTTGTGCTGGCAGTAAAGTAAAAAAAGTTTGTCAGAAGTGGGATTCGAACCCACGCACACATACGTGGACCAGAAGCCTCGTTACACTCGTATCACTGGGCAAGGTTTCCCTTAAGTCTGGCGCCTTTGACCACTCGGCCATTCTGACACAATATTTCAGCCCAGCAAAAGGAGACACTGACTTTGTTCTGGTAGTAAAGTAAAAAGAAGTTTGTCAGAATAGGATTCGAACCCACGCCAACATACGTCGACCACAAATCTCGTTCAACTCGCATCACCGAGCAAGGTTTCCCTTCCGTCTGGCGCCTTTGACCACTCGGCCATTCTGACACGATATATCAGCCCCAGCAAAAGGAGACACTGACTTTGTTCTGTTAGTGAAGTAAAAAAAAGTTTGTCAGAAGTGGGATTCGAACCCACGCCCACATACGTGGACCAGAAGCCTCGTTCAACCCGTATCACTGGGCAAGGTTTCCCTTGAGTCTCGCGCCTTCGACCACTCGGCCGTTCTGACACAATATTTCAGCCCAGCTAAAGGAGACACTGACTTTGTTCTGGTAGTAAAGTAAAAAAAAAGTTTGTGAGAATAGGATTCGAACCAAGGCCCACATACGTGGACCAGAAGCCTCGTTCAACCCGTATCACTGGGCAAGGTTTACCTTGAGTCTGGCGCCTTAGACCACTCGGCCATTCTGACACGATATTTCAGCCCCAGCAAAAGGAGACACTGACTTTGTTCTGGTAGTAAAGTAAAAAAAGCTTCTCAGAAGTGGGATTTGAACCCACGCCCACATAGGTAGACCAGAAGCCTCGTTCAACCCGTATCACTGGGCAAGGTTTCCCTTATGTCTGGCGCCTTGGACAACTCGGCCATTCTGACACGATATTTCAGCGTAGCAAAAGGAGACACTGACTTTATGCTGGTAGTAAAGTAAAAAAAAGATTGTCAGAAGTTGGATTCGAACCCACGCACACATACGTGGACCAGAAGCCTCGTTCAACTCGTATCACTGGGCAAGGTTTCCCTTAAGTCTGATGCCTTAGACAATTCGGCTGTTCTGACACGATATATAAGCTTCAGCAGACGACACTGACTTTGTTCTGGTAGTAAAGTAAAAAAAGTTTTTCTGAAGTGGGATTCGCACCCACGCACACATATGTTGACCAGAAGCCTCGTTCAACTCGTATGACTGGACATGGTTTCCCTTGTGTCTAGCGCCTTCGACCACTCGGCCATTCTGACACAATATTTCAGCCCAGCAAAAGGAGACACTGACTTTGTGCTGGTAGTAAATAAAAAAAGAGTTTGTCAGAAGTGGGATTCCAACCGACGCCCACATACGTGGACCAGAAGCCTCATTCAACCCGCATCACTGGGCAAGGTTTCCCTTAGGTCTGGCGCCTTCGACCACTCGGCCATTCTGATACGATACTTTGGTCCTAACCAAAGAAGACACTGGCTTTGTTCTTGTACTAAAATAAAAAAAGTTTGTCAGAAGTAGGATTCAAACCCACGCCCACATACGTGGACCAGAAGCCTCGTTCAACCCGTATCACTGCGCAAGGTTTCCCTTGAGTCTGGCGCCTTAGACCACTCGGCCGTTCTGACACGATTTATAAGCTCCAGCAAAAGAAGACACTGACTTTGTTCTGGTAGTAAAGTAAAAAAAGTTTGTCAGAAGTGGGATTCGCACCCACGCACACATACGTTGACCTGAAGCCTCTTTCAACTCGTATGACTGGGCACGGTTTCCATTGAGTCTAGCGCCTTCCACCACTCGGCCATTCTGACACAATATTTCAGCCCAGCAAAAGGAGACACTGACTTTGTTCTTGTAGTAAAATAAAAAAGTTTGTCAGAAGTAGGATTCAAACCCACGCCCTCATACGTGGACCAGAAGCATCGTTCAACACGTATCACTGGGCAAGGTTTCCCTTATGTCTGGCGCCTTGGACAACTCGGCCATTCTGACACGATATTTCAGCCCAGCAAAAGGAGACACTGACTTTCTTCTCGTAGTAAAGTAAAAAAAAACTTGTCACAATTGGAATTCGAACCCACGCCCACATACGTGGACCAGAAGCCTCGTTCGACTCGTATCACTGGGAAAGGTTTCCCTTGAATCTGGCGCCTTAGACCACGCGGCCATTCTGATACAATATGTCAGCCCCAGTAAAAGAAGACGCTGACTTTGTGCTGGAAGTAAAGTAAAAAAAATTGACAGCAGTGGGATGCGAACCCACGCACACATACGTGGACCAGAAGCCTCGTTCAACTTGTATCACTGGGCAAGGTTTTCCTTGCGTCTGGCGCCTTAGACCACTGGGCCATTCTGATACGATATATCAGCCCCAGCAAAAGAAAAAACTGACTTTATGCTCGTAGTAAAGTAAAAAAGAAGAGTTTGTCTGAAGTGGGGTTTGAACCCACGCCCACACACCTGGACCAGAAGCCTCGTTCAACCCGTATCACTGAGCAAGGTTTCCCTTAAGTCTGGCGCCTTCGACCACTCTGCAATTCTGACACGATATATCAGCCCCAGCAAAAAAACACTGACTTTATGCTGGTAGTAAAGTAAAAAACAAGATTGTCAGAAGTGGGATTCGAACCCATGCCCACATACGTGGACCAGAAGCCTCGTTTAACCCGTATCACCGGGCAATGTTTCCCTTAAGTCTGATTCCTTAGACAACTCGGCCGTTCTGACACGATATGTAAGCTTCAGCAGAAGAAGACACTGACTTCGTTTTGGTAATAAAGTAAAAAAAGTTTGTCAGAAGTGGGATTCGCACCCACGCACACATACGTTGACCAGAACCCTCGTTCAACTCGTATGACTGGACATGGTTTCCCTTGAGTCTAGCGCCTTCGACCGCTCGGACATTCTGACACAATATTTCAGCCCAGCAAAAGGAGACACTGACTTTGTGCTGGTAGTAAATAAAAAAAAGAGTTTTTCAGAAGTGGGATTCGAACCCACGCCCACATACGTGGACCAGAAGCCTCGTTCAACCCGTACCACTGGGCAAGGTTTCCCTTAGGTCTGGCGCCTTCGACCACTCGGCCATTCTGACACGATACTTTGGTCCTAACCAAAGGAGACACTGGCTTTGTTCTTGCACTAAAATAAAAAAAGTTTGCCAGAAGTAGGATTCAAACCCACGCCCACATACGTGGACCAGAAGCCTCGTTCAACCCGTATCACTGCGCAAGGTTTCCCTTGAGTCTGGCGCCTTAGACCACTCGGCCATTCTGATACGATATGTCAGCCTCAGCAAAAGAAGACGCTTACTCTGTTCTGGTAGTAAAGTAAAAAAATTGACAGAAGTGAGATTCGAACCCACGCACACATACGTGGACCAGAAGCCTCGTTCAACTCGCATCACCGGGCAAGGTTTCATTTCAGTCTGGCGCCTTAGACCACTCGGCCATTCTGATACGATATGTAAGCCCCAGAAAAAGGAGACACTGACTTTGTTCTGCTAGTGAAGTAAAAAAAGCTTGTCGGAAGAGGGATTCGAACCCACGCCCACATACGTGGACCAGAAGCCTCGTTCAAACCCTATCACTGGGCAAGGTTTCCCTTGAGTCTGGCGCCTTAGACCACTCGGCCATTCTGACACGACACATCGGCCCCAGCAAAAAAAGACACTGACTTCGTGCTGGTAGTAAAGTAAAAAAAGTTTGTCAGAAGTGGGATTCGAACCCACGCCCTCATACGTGGACCAGAAGCCTCGTTCAACCCGTATCACTGCGCAAGGTTTACCTTGAGTCTGGCGCCTTAGACCACTCGGCCATTCTGACACAATATTTCAGCCCAGCAAAAGGAGACACTGACTTTCTTCTTGTAGTAAAATAAAAAAAAGTTTGACAGACGTGGGATTCGAACCCACGCACACATACGTTCACCTGAAGCCTCGTTCAACCCCTATCACTGCGCAAGGTTTATCTTGAGTCTGGCGCCTGAGACCACTCGGCCATTCTGACACAATATTTCAGCCCAGCTAAAGGAGACACTGACTTTGTTCTGGTAGCAGAGTAAAAAAAAACGTTTGTGAGAATAGGATTCGAACCCAGGCCCACATACGTGGACCAGGAGCCTCGTTCAACCCGTATCACTGGGCAAGGTTTCCCTTGAGTCTGGAGCCTTAGACCACTCGGCCATTCTGACACGATCTTTCAGCCCCAGCAAAAGGAGACACTGACTTTCTGCTGGTAGTAAAGTAAAAAAAAGCTTCTCAGAAGTGGGATTTGAACCCACGCCCACATAGGTAGACCAGAAGCCTCGTTCAACCCGTATCACTGGGCAAGGTTTCCCTTATGTCTGGCGCCTTGGACAACTCGGCCATTCTGACACGATATTTCAGCCCAGCAAAAGGAGACACTGACTTTCTTCTGGTAGTAAAGTAAAAAAAATTGTCAGAAGTGGGATTCGAACCCACGCACACATACGTGGACCAGAAGCCTCGTTCAACTCGTATCACTGAGCAAGGTTTCCCTTAAGTCTGATGCCTTAGACAACTCGGCCGTTCTGACACGATATATAAGCTTCAGCAGAAGAAGACACTGACTTCGTTCTGGTAGTAAAGTAAAAAAAGTTTGTCAGAAGTGGGATTCGCACCCACGCACACATACGTTGACCTGAAGCCTCGTTCAACTCGTATGACTGGGCACGGTTTCCATTGAGTCTAGCGCCTTCCACCACTCGGCCATTCTGACACAATATTTCAGCCCAGCAAAAGGAGACACTGACTTTGTTCTTGTAGTAAAATGAAAAAAGTTTGTCAGAAGTAGGATTCAAACCCACGCCCTCATACGTGGACCAGAAGCCTCGTTCAACTCGTATCACTGGGCAATGTTTCCCTTGAGTCTGGAGCCTTAGACCACTCGGCCATTTTGACACGACATTTCAGCCCCAGCAAAAAGAGACACTGAATTTGTGCTGGTAGTAAAGTAAAAAAAAGAGCTTCTCAGAAGTGGGATTTGAACCCACGCCCACATACGTAGACCAGAAGCCTCGTTCAACCAGTATCACTGGGCAAGGTTTCTATTGAGTCTAGCGCCTTCGACCACACGGCCATTCTGACACAATATTTCAGCCCAGCAAAAGGAGACACTGTCTTTGTTCTGGTAGTAAAGTAGAAAAAAGTTCGTGAGAATAGGACTCGAACCCACGACCACATACGTGGACCAGAAGCCTCGTTCAACCCGTATCACTGGGCAAGGTTTCCCTTGAGTCTGGAGCTTTAGACCACTCGGCCATTCCGACACGATATTTCAGCCCCAGCAAAAGGAGACACTGACAATGTTCTGTTAGTGAAGTAAAAAAAAAGTTTGTCAGAAAAGGGATTCCTAACCCACGCCCACATACGTGGACCAGAAGCCTCGTTCAACCCGTATCACTGGGCAAGGTTTCCCTTGAGTCTGGCGCCTTAGACCACTCGGCCATTCTGACACGATATTTCAGCCCAGCAAAAGGAGACACTGGCTTTGTTCTGGTAGTAAAGTAAAAAAATTTTGTGAGAATAGGATTCGAACCCACGCCCACATACGTGGACCAGAAGCCTCGTTCAACTCGAATCACTGGGCAAGGTTTCCCTTGAGTCTGGAGCCTTAGACCACTCGGCCATTTTACACGATATTTCAGCCCCAGCAAAAAGAGACACTGACTTTGTGCTGGTAGTAAAGAAAAAAAAGAGCTTCTCAGAAGTGGGATTTGAACCCACGCCCACATACGTAGACCAGAAGCCTCGTTCAACCCGTATCACTGGGCAAGGTTTCCATTGAGTCTAGCGCCTTCGACCACTCGGCCATTCTGACACAATATTTCAGCCCAGCAAAAGGAGACACTGACTTTCTTCTTGTAGTAAAATAAAAAAAAGTTTGACAGAAGTGGGATTCGAACCCACGCCCTCATACGTGGACCAGAAGCATCGTTCAACACGTATCACTGGGCAAGGTTTCCCTTATGTCTGGCGCCTTGGACAACTCGGCCATTCTGACACGATATTTCAGCCCAGCAAAAGGAGACACTGACTTTCTTCTCGTAGTAAAGTAAAAAAAAACTTGTCACAATTGGAATTCGAACCCACGCCCACATACGTGGACCAGAAGCCTCGTTCGACTCGTATCACTGGGAAAGGTTTCCCTTGAATCTGGCGCCTTAGACCACGCGGCCATTCTGATACAATATGTCAGCCCCAGTAAAAGAAGACGCTGACTTTGTGCTGGAAGTAAAGTAAAAAAAATTGACAGCAGTGGGATGCGAACCCACGCACACATACGTGGACCAGAAGCCTCGTTCAACTTGTATCACTGGGCAAGGTTTTCCTTGCGTCTGGCGCCTTAGACCACTGGGCCATTCTGATACGATATATCAGCCCCAGCAAAAGAAAAAACTGACTTTATGCTCGTAGTAAAGTAAAAAAGAAGAGTTTGTCTGAAGTGGGGTTTGAACCCACGCCCACACACCTGGACAAGAAGCCTCGTTCAACCCGTATCACTGAGCAAGGTTTCCCTTAAGTCTGGCGCCTTCGACCACTCTGCAATTCTGACACGATATATCAGCCCCAGCAAAAAAACACTGACTTTATGCTGGTAGTAAAGTAAAAAACAAGATTGTCAGAAGTGGGATTCGAACCCATGCCCACATACGTGGACCAGAAGCCTCGTTTAACCCGTATCACCGGGCAATGTTTCCCTTAAGTCTGATTCCTTAGACAACTCGGCCGTTCTGACACGATATGTAAGCTTCAGCAGAAGAAGACACTGACTTCGTTTTGGTAATAAAGTAAAAAAAGTTTGTCAGAAGTGGGATTCGCACCCACGCACACATACGTTGACCAGAACCCTCGTTCAACTCGTATGACTGGACATGGTTTCCCTTGAGTCTAGCGCCTTCGACCGCTCGGACATTCTGACACAATATTTCAGCCCAGCAAAAGGAGACACTGACTTTGTGCTGGTAGTAAATAAAAAAAAGAGTTTTTCAGAAGTGGGATTCGAACCCACGCCCACATACGTGGACCAGAAGCCTCGTTCAACCCGTACCACTGGGCAAGGTTTCCCTTAGGTCTGGCGCCTTCGACCACTCGGCCATTCTGACACGATACTTTGGTCCTAACCAAAGGAGACACTGGCTTTGTTCTTGCACTAAAATAAAAAAAGTTTGCCAGAAGTAGGATTCAAACCCACGCCCACATACGTGGACCAGAAGCCTCGTTCAACCCGTATCACTGCGCAAGGTTTCCCTTGAGTCTGGCGCCTTAGACCACTCGGCCATTCTGATACGATATGTCAGCCTCAGCAAAAGAAGACGCTTACTCTGTTCTGGTAGTAAAGTAAAAAAATTGACAGAAGTGAGATTCGAACCCACGCACACATACGTGGACCAGAAGCCTCGTTCAACTCGCATCACCGGGCAAGGTTTCATTTCAGTCTGGCGCCTTAGACCACTCGGCCATTCTGATACGATATGTAAGCCCCAGAAAAAGGAGACACTGACTTTGTTCTGCTAGTGAAGTAAAAAAAGCTTGTCGGAAGAGGGATTCGAACCCACGCCCACATACGTGGACCAGAAGCCTCGTTCAAACCCTATCACTGGGCAAGGTTTCCCTTGAGTCTGGCGCCTTAGACCACTCGGCCATTCTGACACGACACATCGGCCCCAGCAAAAAAAGACACTGACTTCGTGCTGGTAGTAAAGTAAAAAAAGTTTGTCAGAAGTGGGATTCGAACCCACGCCCTCATACGTGGACCAGAAGCCTCGTTCAACCCGTATCACTGCGCAAGGTTTACCTTGAGTCTGGCGCCTTAGACCACTCGGCCATTCTGACACAATATTTCAGCCCAGCAAAAGGAGACACTGACTTTCTTCTTGTAGTAAAATAAAAAAAAGTTTGACAGACGTGGGATTCGAACCCACGCACACATACGTTCACCTGAAGCCTCGTTCAACCCCTATCACTGCGCAAGGTTTATCTTGAGTCTGGCGCCTGAGACCACTCGGCCATTCTGACACAATATTTCAGCCCAGCTAAAGGAGACACTGACTTTGTTCTGGTAGCAGAGTAAAAAAAAACGTTTGTGAGAATAGGATTCGAACCCAGGCCCACATACGTGGACCAGGAGCCTCGTTCAACCCGTATCACTGGGCAAGGTTTCCCTTGAGTCTGGAGCCTTAGACCACTCGGCCATTCTGACACGATCTTTCAGCCCCAGCAAAAGGAGACACTGACTTTCTGCTGGTAGTAAAGTAAAAAAAAGCTTCTCAGAAGTGGGATTTGAACCCACGCCCACATAGGTAGACCAGAAGCCTCGTTCAACCCGTATCACTGGGCAAGGTTTCCCTTATGTCTGGCGCCTTGGACAACTCGGCCATTCTGACACGATATTTCAGCCCAGCAAAAGGAGACACTGACTTTCTTCTGGTAGTAAAGTAAAAAAAATTGTCAGAAGTGGGATTCGAACCCACGCACACATACGTGGACCAGAAGCCTCGTTCAACCCGTATCACTGAGCAAGGTTTCCCTTAAGTCTGATGCCTTAGACAACTCGGCCGTTCTGACACGATATATAAGCTTCAGCAGAAGAAGACACTGACTTCGTTCTGGTAGTAAAGTAAAAAAAGTTTGTCAGAAGTGGGATTCGCACCCACGCACACATACGTTGACCTGAAGCCTCGTTCAACTCGTATGACTGGGCACGGTTTCCATTGAGTCTAGCGCCTTCCACCACTCGGCCATTCTGACACAATATTTCAGCCCAGCAAAAGGAGACACTGACTTTGTTCTTGTAGTAAAATGAAAAAAGTTTGTCAGAAGTAGGATTCAAACCCACGCCCTCATACGTGGACCAGAAGCCTCGTTCAACTCGTATCACTGGGCAATGTTTCCCTTGAGTCTGGAGCCTTAGACCACTCGGCCATTTTGACACGACATTTCAGCCCCAGCAAAAAGAGACACTGAATTTGTGCTGGTAGTAAAGTAAAAAAAAGAGCTTCTCAGAAGTGGGATTTGAACCCACGCCCACATACGTAGACCAGAAGCCTCGTTCAACCAGTATCACTGGGCAAGGTTTCCATTGAGTCTAGCGCCTTCGACCACACGGCCATTCTGACACAATATTTCAGCCCAGCAAAAGGAGACACTGACTTTGTTCTGGTAGTAAAGTAGAAAAAAGTTCGTGAGAATAGGACTCGAACCCACGACCACATACGTGGACCAGAAGCCTCGTTCAACCCGTATCACTGGGCAAGGTTTCCCTTGAGTCTGGAGCTTTAGACCACTCGGCCATTCCGACACGATATTTCAGCCCCAGCAAAAGGAGACACTGACAATGTTCTGTTAGTGAAGTAAAAAAAAAGTTTGTCAGAAAAGGGATTCGAACCCACGCCCACATACGTGGACCAGAAGCCTCGTTCAACCCGTATCACTGGGCAAGGTTTCCCTTGAGTCTGGCGCCTTAGACCACTCGGCCATTCTGACACGATATTTCAGCCCAGCAAAAGGAGACACTGGCTTTGTTCTGGTAGTAAAGTAAAAAAATTTTGTGAGAATAGGATTCGAACCCACGCCCACATACGTGGACCAGAAGCCTCGTTCAACTCAAATCACTGGGCAAGGTTTCCCTTGAGTCTGGAGCCTTAGACCACTCGGCCATTTTACACGATATTTCAGCCCCAGCAAAAAGAGACACTGACTTTGTGCTGGTAGTAAAGAAAAAAAAGAGCTTCTCAGAAGTGGGATTTGAACCCACGCCCACATACGTAGACCAGAAGCCTCGTTCAACCCGTATCACTGGGCAAGGTTTCCATTGAGTCTAGCGCCTTCGACCACTCGGCCATTCTGACACAATATTTCAGCCCAGCAAAAGGAGACACTGACTTTCTTCTTGTAGTAAAATAAAAAAAAGTTTGACAGAAGTGGGATTCGAACCCACGCACACATACGTTCACCTGAAGCCTCGTTCAACCCCTATCACTGCGCAAGGTTTATCTTGAGTCTGGCGCCTGAGACCACTCGGCCATTCTGACACAATATTTCAGCCCAGCTAAAGGAGACACTGACTTTGTTCTGGTAGCAGAGTAAAAAAAACGTTTGTGAGAATAGGATTCGAACCCAGGCCCACATACGTGGACCAGGAGCCTCGTTCAACCCGTATCACTGGGCAAGGTTTCCCTTGAGTCTGGAGCCTTAGACCACTCGGCCATTCTGACACGATCTTTCAGCCCCAGCAAAAGGAGACACTGACTTTCTGCTGGTAGTAAAGTAAAAAAAATTGTCAGAAGTGGGATTCGAACCCACGCACACATACGTGGACCAGAAGCCTCGTTCAACCCGTATCACTGAGCAAGGTTTCCCTTAAATCTGATGCCTTAGACAACTCGGCCGTTCTGACACGATATATAAGCTTCAGCAGAAGAAGACACTGACTTCGTTCTGGTAGTAAAGTAAAAAAAGTTTGTCAGAAGTGGGATTCGCACCCACGCACACATACGTTGACCTGAAGCCTCGTTCAACTCGTATGACTGGGCACGGTTTCCATTGAGTCTAGCGCCTTCCACCACTCGGCCATTTTGACACAATATTTCAGCCCAGCAAAAGGAGACACTGTATTTGTTCTTGTAGTAAAATGAAAAAAGTTTGTCAGAAGTAGGATTCAAACCCACGCCCTCATACGTGGACCAGAAGCCTCGTTCAACTCGTATCACTGGGCAATGTTTCCCTTGAGTCTGGAGCCTTAGACCACTCGGCCATTTTGACACGACATTTCAGCCCCAGCAAAAAGAGACACTGAATTTGTGCTGGTAGTAAAGTAAAAAAAAGAGCTTCTCAGAAGTGGGATTTGAACCCACGCCCACATACGTAGACCAGAAGCCTCGTTCAACCAGTATCACTGGGCAAGGTTTCCATTGAGTCTAGCGCCTTCGACCACACGGCCATTCTGACACAATATTTCAGCCCAGCAAAAGGAGACACTGACTTTGTTCTGGTAGTAAAGTAGAAAAAAGTTCGTGAGAATAGGACTCGAACCCACGACCACATACGTGGACCAGAAGCCTCGTTCAACCCGTATCACTGGGCAAGGTTTCCCTTGAGTCTGGAGCTTTAGACCACTCGGCCATTCCGACACGATATTTCAGCCCCAGCAAAAGGAGACACTGACAATGTTCTGTTAGTGAAGTAAAAAAAAAGTTTGTCAGAAAAGGGATTCGAACCCACGCCCACATACGTGGACCAGAAGCCTCGTTCAACCCGTATCACTGGGCAAGGTTTCCCTTGAGTCTGGCGCCTTAGACCACTCGGCCATTCTGACACGATATTTCAGCCCAGCAAAAGGAGACACTGGCTTTGTTCTGGTAGTAAAGTAAAAAAATTTTGTGAGAATAGGATTCGAACCCACGCCCACATACGTGGACCAGAAGCCTCGTTCAACTCGAATCACTGGGCAAGGTTTCCCTTGAGTCTGGAGCCTTAGACCACTCGGCCATTTTACACGATATTTCAGCCCCAGCAAAAAGAGACACTGACTTTGTGCTGGTAGTAAAGAAAAAAAAGAGCTTCTCAGAAGTGGGATTTGAATCCACGCCCACATACGTAGACCAGAAGCCTCGTTGAACCCGTATCACTGGGCAAGGTTTCCATTGAGTCTAGCGCCTTCGACCACTCGGCCATTCTGACACAATATTTCAGCCCAGCAAAAGGAGACCCTGACTTTCTTCTTGTAGTAAAATAAAAAAAAGTTTGACAGAAGTGGGATTCGAACCCACGCACACATACGTTCACCTGAAGCCTCGTTCAACCCCTATCACTGCGCAAGGTTTATCTTGAGTCTGGCGCCTGAGACCACTCGGCCGTTCTGACACAATATTTCAGCCCAGCTAAAGGAGACACTGACTTTGTTCTGGTAGCAGAGTAAAAAAAACGTTTGTGAGAATAGGATTCGAACCCAGGCCCACATACGTGGACCAGGAGCCTCGTTCAACCCGTATCACTGGGCAAGGTTTCCCTTGAGTCTGGAGCCTTAGACCACTCGGCCATTCCGACACGATATTTCAGCCCCAGCAAAAGGAGACACTGACAATGTTCTGTTAGTGAAGTAAAAAAAAGTTTGTCAGAAAAGGGATTCGAACCCACGCCCACATACGTGGACCAGAAGCCTCGTTCAACCCGTATCACTGGGCAAGGTTTCCCTTGAGTCTGGCGCCTTAGACCACTCGGCCATTCTGACACGATATTTCAGCCCAGCAAAAGGAGACACTGGCTTTGTTCTGGTAGTAAAGTAAAAAAATTTTGTGAGAATAGGATTCGAACCCACGCCCACATACGTGGACCAGAAGCCTCGTTCAACTCGAATCACTGGGCAAGGTTTCCCTTGAGTCTGGAGCCTTAGACCACTCGGCCATTTTACACGATATTTCAGCCCCAGCAAAAAGAGACACTGACTTTGTGCTGGTAGTAAAGAAAAAAAAGAGCTTCTCAGAAGTGGGATTTGAACCCACGCCCACATACGTAGACCAGAAGCCTCGTTCAACCCGTATCACTGGGCAAGGTTTCCATTGAGTCTAGCGCCTTCGACCACTCGGCCATTCTGACACAATATTTCAGCCCAGCAAAAGGAGACACTGACTTTCTTCTTGTAGTAAAATAAAAAAAAGTTTGACAGAAGTGGGATTCGAACCCACGCACACATACGTTCACCTGAAGCCTCGTTCAACCCCTATCACTGCGCAAGGTTTATCTTGAGTCTGGCGCCTGAGACCACTCGGCCATTCTGACACAATATTTCAGCCGAGCTAAAGGAGACACTGACTTTGTTCTGGTAGCAGAGTAAAAAAAACGTTTGTGAGAATAGGATTCGAACCCAGGCCCACATACGTGGACCAGGAGCCTCGTTCAACCCGTATCACTGGGCAAGGTTTCCCTTGAGTCTGGAGCCTTAGACCACTCGGCCATTCTGACACGATCTTTCAGCCCCAGCAAAAGGAGACACTGACTTTCTGCTGGTAGTAAAGTAAAAAAAAAGCTTCTCAGAAGTGGGATTTGAACACACGCCCACATAGGTAGACCAGAAGCCTCGTTCAACCCGTATCACTGGGCAAGGTTTCCCTTATGTCTGGCGCCTTGGACAACTCGGCCATTCTGACACGATATTTCAGCCCAGCAAAAGGAGACACTGACTTTCTTCTGGTAGTAAAGTAAAAAAAATTGTCAGAAGTGGGATTCGAACCCACGCACACATACGTGGACCAGAAGCCTCGTTCAACCCGTATCACTGAGCAAGGTTTCCCTTAAGTCTGATGCCTTAGACAACTCGGCCGTTCTGACACGATATATAAGCTTCAGCAGAAGAAGACACTGACTTCGTTCTGGTAGTAAAGTAAAAAAAGTTTGTCAGAAGTGGGATTCGCACCCACGCACACATACGTTGACCTGAAGCCTCGTTCAACTCGTATGACTGGGCACGGTTTCCATTGAGTCTAGCGCCTTCCACCACTCGGCCATTTTGACACAATATTTCAGCCCAGCAAAAGGAGACACTGACTTTGTTCTTGTAGTAAAATGAAAAAAGTTTGTCAGAAGTAGGATTCAAACCCACGCCCTCATACGTGGACCAGAAGCCTCGTTCAACTCGTATCACTGGGCAATGTTTCCCTTGAGTCTGGAGCCTTAGACCACTCGGCCATTTTGACACGACATTTCAGCCCCAGCAAAAAGAGACACTGAATTTGTGCTGGTAGTAAAGTAAAAAAAAGAGCTTCTCAGAAGTGGGATTTGAACCCACGCCCACATACGTAGACCAGAAGCCTCGTTCAACCAGTATCACTGGGCAAGGTTTCCATTGAGTCTAGCGCCTTCGACCACACGGCCATTCTGACACAATATTTCAGCCCAGCAAAAGGAGACACTGACTTTGTTCTGGTAGTAAAGTAGAAAAAAGTTCGTGAGAATAGGACTCGAACCCACGACCACATACGTGGACCAGAAGCCTCGTTCAACCCGTATCACTGGGCAAGGTTTCCCTTGAGTCTGGAGCTTTAGACCACTCGGCCATTCCGACACGATATTTCAGCCCCAGCAAAAGGAGACACTGACAATGTTCTGTTAGTGAAGTAAAAAAAAAGTTTGTCAGAAAAGGGATTCGAACCCACGCCCACATACGTGGACCAGAAGCCTCGTTCAACCCGTATCACTGGGCAAGGTTTCCCTTGAGTCTGGCGCCTTAGACCACTCGGCCATTCTGACACGATATTTCAGCCCAGCAAAAGGAGACACTGGCTTTGTTCTGGTAGTAAAGTAAAAAAATTTTGTGAGAATAGGATTCGAACCCACGCCCACATACGTGGACCAGAAGCCTCGTTCAACTCGAATCACTGGGCAAGGTTTCCCTTGAGTCTGGAGCCTTAGACCACTCGGCCATTTTACACGATATTTCAGCCCCAGCAAAAAGAGACACTGACTTTGTGCTGGTAGTAAAGAAAAAAAAGAGCTTCTCAGAAGTGGGATTTGAATCCACGCCCACATACGTAGACCAGAAGCCTCGTTGAACCCGTATCACTGGGCAAGGTTTCCATTGAGTCTAGCGCCTTCGACCACTCGGCCATTCTGACACAATATTTCAGCCCAGCAAAAGGAGACCCTGACTTTCTTCTTGTAGTAAAATAAAAAAAAGTTTGACAGAAGTGGGATTCGAACCCACGCACACATACGTTCACCTGAAGCCTCGTTCAACCCCTATCACTGCGCAAGGTTTATCTTGAGTCTGGCGCCTGAGACCACTCGGCCGTTCTGACACAATATTTCAGCCCAGCTAAAGGAGACACTGACTTTGTTCTGGTAGCAGAGTAAAAAAAACGTTTGTGAGAATAGGATTCGAACCCAGGCCCACATACGTGGACCAGGAGCCTCGTTCAACCCGTATCACTGGGCAAGGTTTCCCTTGAGTCTGGAGCCTTAGACCACTCGGCCATTCCGACACGATATTTCAGCCCCAGCAAAAGGAGACACTGACAATGTTCTGTTAGTGAAGTAAAAAAAAGTTTGTCAGAAAAGGGATTCGAACCCACGCCCACATACGTGGACCAGAAGCCTCGTTCAACCCGTATCACTGGGCAAGGTTTCCCTTGAGTCTGGCGCCTTAGACCACTCGGCCATTCTGACACGATATTTCAGCCCAGCAAAAGGAGACACTGGCTTTGTTCTGGTAGTAAAGTAAAAAAATTTTGTGAGAATAGGATTCGAACCCACGCCCACATACGTGGACCAGAAGCCTCGTTCAACTCGAATCACTGGGCAAGGTTTCCCTTGAGTCTGGAGCCTTAGACCACTCGGCCATTTTACACGATATTTCAGCCCCAGCAAAAAGAGACACTGACTTTGTGCTGGTAGTAAAGAAAAAAAAGAGCTTCTCAGAAGTGGGATTTGAACCCACGCCCACATACGTAGACCAGAAGCCTCGTTCAACCCGTATCACTGGGCAAGGTTTCCATTGAGTCTAGCGCCTTCGACCACTCGGCCATTCTGACACAATATTTCAGCCCAGCAAAAGGAGACACTGACTTTCTTCTTGTAGTAAAATAAAAAAAGTTTGTCAGAAGTGGGATTCGAACCCACGCCCTCATATGTGGACCAGAAGCCTCGTTCACCCGTATCACTGCGCAAGGTTTACCTTGAGTCTGGCGCCTTAGACCACTCGGCCATTCTGATACGATATGTCAGCCCCAGCAAAAGAAGACGCTGACTCTGTGCTGGTAGTAAAGTAAAAAAAGTTTGCCAGAAGTGGGATTCGAACCCACGCCCACATACGTTGATCAGAAGCCTCGTTCAACCCGTATCACTGGGCAAGGTTTCCCTTGAGTCTGGCGCCTTAGACCACTTGGCCTTTCTGATACGATATGTCAGCCTCAGCAAAAGTAGACGCTGACTCTGTGCTGGTAGTCAAGTAAAAAAATTGACGGAAGTGAGATTCGAACCCACGCACACATAGCTGGACGAGAAGCCTCGTTACACTTGTATCACTGGGCACGGTTTCCCTTAAGTCTGGCGCTTTTGACCACTCGGCCATTTTGACACAATATTTTAGCCCAGCAAAAGGAGACACTGACTTTGTTCTGGTAGTAAAGTAGAAAAAAGTTTGTGAGAATAGGATTCGAACCCACGACCACATACGTGGACCAGAAGCCTCGTTGAACCCGTATCCCTGGGCAAGGTTTCCCTTGAGTCTGGAGCCTTAGACCACTCGGCCATTCCGACACGATATTTCAGCCCCAGCAAAAGGAGACACTGACATTGTTCTGTTAGTGAAGTAAAAAAAAGTTTGTCAGAAAAGGGATTCGAACCCACGCCCACATACGTGGACCAGAAGCCTCGTTCAACCCGTATCACTGGGCAAGGTTTCCCTTGAGTCTGGAGCCTTAGACCACTCGGCCATTCTGATACGATATGTCAGCCTCAGCAAAAGTAGACGCTGACTCTGTGCTGGTAGTAAAGTAAAAAAAATTGACACAAGTGGGATTCGAACCCACGCACACATACGTGGACCAAAAGCCTCGTTCAACTCGTATCACTGGGCAAGGTTTCCCTTAAGTCTGGCGCCTTGGACCACTCGGCCATTCTGACACGATATTTCAGCCCAGAAAAAGGAGACAGTGACTTTCTTCTGGTGCGAGGCGAGCTCTTCCGGCGTTGGCACAAGGAACATGAACGGACGTACTGCCTAACAAAGCGGTACATTCCGCGCCAGTAATATTGAATTCGTAGGCGAGCATACGTCTTCACTACACCTGCGTGGGTGCATTGCGGATCCATGTGGAAGGAGGCACAGACGTCAGAACGTAGGTGGCGAGGTAATACCAGCAACCATTTGCGGCTATCAGTTAGGTAGTTTCGCCGGTACAGAAGACCATCACGGATGGTAAAATGGCGAGCAGTTCGTCGAAGTAAACGGTTGTCGGTACGTGGAGACGTCTGAGACAGGTACTCTAAGAGAGACGCTATCCATGGATCCTGGCGTTGCTCAGCGGACATGTCGGCCTGTTCAAGTGAAGAACATTCGCAGCTGGAAACAGGTGCTGCAACATAATCGTGGGGAAGTGGCGAGCGAGAAAGAGCGTCGGCGTCCGAATGCTTGCAGCCTGACCGATGAATTACACGAATATCGTAATCTTGGAGACGTAGTGCCCAGCGAGCTAGGCGACCAGATGGGTCTTTTAATCACGACAACCAACACAATGCGTGGTGATCAGTCACGACGTCAAATGGGCGGCCACATACGTAAGGTCAGAATTTTGTGATTGCCCAAACAATGGCAAGGCATTCTTTCTCGATGACTGAATAGTTCTTTTCCGCTTTAGTGAGGGTGCGACTAGCGTAGGACACAACATACTCATCGAAGGCAGATTTACGCTGAGCAAGAATAGCACCGAGGCCAACTCCATTAGCGTCCGTATAGATTTCGGTTGGAGCGTCTGGATCAAAGTGGCGTAGGATAGGTGGTGATGTCAGAAGATGGCGTAAAAACGTGAATGCTTCGTCGCATGCTGGGGACCACGCCGAGAGGTCTTGGTTGTCGGCAAGTAGCTGCGTCAGGGGTGCGATTATGGGGCGAAATTGCGCACAAAACGGCGAAAATATGAGCAGAGCCCGATGAAGCTGCGGAGTTCTTTTAGTGTAGCCGGCCTGGGAAAGTCGGCGACAGCGCGAAGCTTTGCTAAATCAGGACGGACACCATGCTTGCTAACAACATGCCCTAAGATGGTAAGCTGGCGGGCAGCGAAGTGGCATTTCTTCAAATTCAGCTGCGGTCCAGCGTTCGAAAGACAAGTCAGGACGCTTGCTAGACGGCTGAGGTAGGAGTCCCTCGAAAAAACGACGACGTCGTCCAAATAGCACAGGCATGTGTTCCATTTAAAGCCTCTAAGGATGTTGTCCATGAGATGCTCGAAGGTGGCAGGCGCATTACAAAGGCCGAATGGCATGAAGTTAAACTCGTACAATCCGTCAGGCGTTACAAACGCAGTCTTGGAGCGGTCGGCTTCATTCATAGGGACCTGCCAGTAGCTGGATCGAAGATCTAAAGAAGAAAAGAACTCTGCTCCTTGCAGGCAATCGAGGGCGTCATCGATTCTGGGCAGCGGATAAACATCTTTTCTGGTGATCTTGTTAAGACGCCTGTAATCAACGCAAAATCTGATGCCGCCATCCTTTTTTTCACCAGTGCAACCGGAGAGGCCCAAGGGCTGTTTGAAGGTTTTATCACACCACGTCGAAGCATATCGTTCACCTGATCAACAATGGCACGGCGTTCAGTGTGAGAAACTCGATATGGGCGCTGGCGCAAAGGTGCATGGCTACCGGTGTCGATTTTGTGAACGATGGCAGACGTGCGACCCAAAGAAGGTTGGCTATGGTCAAATCACATCTTGAAGCGATCGAGTAAAGCCAGGAGTTGGGTGCGCTGAGCAACGGGAAGTTTAGGGTCAATGGATGGGGAAAAATCCTCCGTAGATGAAGTGGGGGTGGTATCAGAGGTAGTGGTGTTTAAGTGAGATGATGACAAATCATCAGGTAGGTGACTGGATGAAACAGAATCGAATTCCTCAATGTGACCGAGGAGTTCGCCACGGAATAATATGGCCGGGGAAGGAAGCGAGTTCGTTATATAAATGGAGCCACGTTAGTTTTCTCCGGTGACAACTGCGAACGGGAGAAGGAAGCTTTTGCGAGAGCCGAAGGTGTCGGAGGGGATAAAGAGGGTGGTGACAGAGGGTGTGTCGTCGCAGAAGAGTGGCACATGAACACATGATAGAGGAGGGATGTGAGTGTCCGCGGCTACGGTGACTCGGGAAGATAGCGGCTTGAAAGAAGGTCCTTCAGACGTCGGCGCTTCACACAGGGGCAGTTCACACGTCGTGGACAACTCTAGTTCGGCACGCGCACAGTGAACGACGGCATGGTAAGCGCAGAGGAAGTCCCAGCCTAAGATGATATCGTGTGAACATGGGGAAAACACGACAAATTCGACTACATACAAAATATTTTGGATGACCAGTCGAGCTGTGCACGCCGCAGAAGGTTGGATGTGATGCGCAGTGGCTGTGCGGAGAGAGACATCGGTAAGCGGCAGCGTAAGCTTCTTCAACTTGCGGCACAATTCACCACTTAACACAGACACGGCAGCACCAGTATCAACGAGCGCTTTCGCAGGTACGCCATCAATATGCACAGTTATTTCATTAGCAGGTAAAAACGGAGGCCTTGAAGATTTCAATATATGTGCAGCCCTTGCCTCGGGAACTGCGATGGTCAGTTTTCCGTTTGGGCGGGTGGTGATCGAGGAAGCATCGGAGAAATAGAGCGGCGACGTGGTGAGGGCGACCGATTCCTGTCGAAGCCGCGGCGACGTGGCCGCGACTGATACGACGTGGGGTGGAACGAAGATGGCTGTGGTGGCTCTGGACGATAGGAGTCGTAAGTCGCCTCACCAGCAGTTGGGTTGTAATCCCGACGACGGCAGTAGCGTGCTACATGACCAGGAAGCTGGCAGAAAAAGCAATTTGCCTATTGTCTGGAGTGCACCAAGGGTTTGTTGATGGTGGTGTGGGGTGGCGAACAGGATGTGGGTGGCGACGTAGGAGGACTTGCTGTGTAGAGGGGACGAGGCTGTCTAGCAAGATCCGTGACGGTTGGTAGCGACGGCGGCGATCGTCTGGCCGCCTCAGCGTAAGTGATAGGGGCGGAGATAGGCGGAGGATTGTATGTGGGAGACAGGGCGTCAGACACTTGCTCTTCGATTGCCTTGCGGAGCGTTGGGGTCAGCATGTGGTCACTGGTCGGGACGTACGGCACAAAAGACAATTAGCACGAAACTTCTTCTCGGACAAACTGCTGGATTTGCTGCATTAACGTGGTTTGTTCGGAGGAAACAGCGCCAATGGTTAACCCAGATGTAGAGGTCTTGTCGAGGTTTGGACGTCGAGTAGAAATCCGCTCTCTCCGCAGCTCGTCGAAACTCTGACAGTGCTGAATAAGCTGGGCGACGGTTTGCGGGTTTTCCGCAACGAGCATGTGAAAGGCATCGTCCTCAATACCTTTCATGATGTGCCGTATTTTGTCAGTGTCAGACATTTCTGAATTGATACGACGGCAGAGGTCTAAAACATCCTCAATATACGAGGTAAAGGTCTCGCCTGAGTGCTGTGCGCGGCAGCGCAGGCGCTGTTCGGCGCGGAGCTTGCGAACAGCGGGTCGGTCAAAGACTTCTGCGAAGCACGTCTTGAAGGTAGGCCAAAAGTGTATTTCCGCTTTGTGGTTGTTAAAACACAGTTCTGCCACACCCGCGAGATAGAAATTGAGGTGAGCGAGCTTGTCTGTGTCATCCCACTCATTGTGAGCGCTTACCGCTTCATACTGCGACAGCCAGTCTTCAGCGTCTTGGTCGTCGGTCGCGTTGAAAATCACTGGATCTCGCTGTCGTGGCATTCCGGAAGATGTGACAGATGG